>NC_133565.1:2811456-3436456 GCF_048773025.1 Camelus bactrianus
AGACCGAGAAACCAGAGTAAAAGTTTCTCCTGCAACCCGTTCCCTTTGTGCTAGATGAACGAACGTCTCTCCACATGCTCAGTTCTGAGAGACAAGTGTGTGTGAAAGCCGTCCTTCACCTAGCTTGTTGGGAACAAAAATTTTCTGTTCAGATGCAACCTCCACTCCATACATATATATGGGGAAGTACTAGATCCAACTCGGTTTTACAGTGAAAACTGCATGAGCTTCAAACCGGCACTAGGAAACAGACCGAGAAACCAGAGTAAAGTTTCTCCTGCAACCTTTTCCCTTTGAGCTAGATGAACGAACGTCTCTCCACATGCTCAGTTGTGAGAGATAAGTGTGTGTGAAAGCCGTCCTTCACCTAGCTTGTTGGGAACAGAAAGTTTCTCTTCAGTTGCAAACAACACTCCGAACATATATATGGGGAGTACTAGCTCCAACTCGGTTTTACAGTGAAAAATGCAGGAACTTCAAACCGGCACTAGGAAACAGACTGAGAAACCAGAGTAAAAGTTTCTCCTGCAACCCGTTCCATTTGTGCTAGATGAACGAACGTCTCTCCACATGCTCAGTTGTGAGAGATAAGTGTGTGTGAAAGCCGTCCTTCACCTAGCTTGTTGGGAACACAAAGTTTCTCTTCACTTGCAAACTCCACTCCATACATATATATGGGGAGATACTAGCTCCAACTCGGTTTTATAGTGAAAAATGCAGGAACATCAAACCGGCACTAGGAAACAGTCCGAGAAACCAGAGTAACAGTTTCTCCTGCAACCCGTTCCCTTTGTGCTAGATGAACGAACGTCTCTCCACATGCTCATTTCTGAGAGATATGGGTGTGTGAAAGCCGTCCTTCACCTAGCTTGTTGGGAACTCAAAGTTTCTCTTCAGTTGCAAACTCCACTCCTTACATATATATGGGGAGGTACTAGCTCCAACTCGGTTTTACAGTGAAAACTGCAGGAACTTCAAACCGGCACTAGGAAACAGACTGAGAAACCAGAGTAAAAGTTTCTCCTGCAACCCGTTACCTTTGTGCTAGATGAACGAACGTCTCTCCACATGCTCAGTTCTGAGAGATAAGTGTGTGTGAAAGCCGTCCTTCACCTAGATTGTTGGGAACACAAAGTTTCTCTTCAGATGCAAACACCACTCCATACATATATATGGGGAGGTACTAGCTCCAACACGGATTTACAGTGAAATCTGCAGGAACTTCAAACCGGCACTAGGAAACAGACCGAGAAACCAGGGTAAAAGTTTCTCCTGCAACCCGTTCCCTTTGTGCTAGATGAACGAAGGTCTCTCCACATCCTCAGTTCTGAGAGATAAGTGTGTGTGAAAGCCGTCCTTCAACCAGCTTGTTGGGAACACAAAGATTTTCTTCAGTTGCAAACTCCACTCCATACATATATATGGGGAGGTACTAGCTCCAACTCGGTTTTACAGTGAAAACTGCAGGAATATCAAACCGGCACTAGGAAACAGACTGAGAAACCAGAGTAATAGTTTCTCCTGCAAACCGTTCCCTTTGTGCTAGATGAACGAACGTCTCTCCACATGCTCAGTTCTGAGAGATAATTGTGTGTGAAAGCCGTCCTTCAACTAGCTTGTTGGGAACACAAAGTTTCTCTTCAGTTGCAAACTCCACTCCGTACATATATATGGGGAGGTACTAACTCCAACTCGGTTTTACAGTGAAAAATGCAGGAACTTCAAACCGGCACTAGGAAACAGACCGAGAAACCAGAGTAAAAGTTTCTCCTGCAACCCGTTCCCTTTGTGCTAGATGAACGAACGTCTCTCCATATGCTCAGTTCTGAGAGATAAGTGTGTGTGAAAGCCGTCCTTCAACTAGCTTGTTGGGAACAAAAATTTTCTCTTCAGATGCAACCTCCACTCCATACATATATATGGGGAGGTACTAGATCCAACTCGGTTTTACAGTGAAAACTGCAGGAGCTTCAAACCGGCACTAGGAAACAGACCGAGAAACCAGAGTAAAGTTTCTCCTGCAAACTTTTCCATTTGAGCTAGATGAACGAACGTCTCTCCACATGCTCAGTTGTGAGAGATAAGTGTGTGTGAAAGCCGTCCTTCACCTAGCTTGTTGGGAACAGAAAGTTTCTCTTCAGTTGCAAACAACACTCCGTACATATATATGGGGAGTACTAGCTCCAACTCGGTTTTACAGTGAAAACTGCAGGAACTTCAAACCGGCACTAGGAAACAGACTGAGAAACCAGAGTAAAAGTTTCTCCTGCAACCCGTTCCATTTGTGCTAGATGAACGAACGTCTCTCCACATGCTCAGTTCTGAGAGATAAGTGTGTGTGAAAGCCGTCCTTCACCTAGCTTGTTGGGAACAAAAATTTTCTCTTAAATTGCAACTTCCACTCCATACATATATATGGGGAGGTACTAGATCCAACTCGGTTTTACAGTGAAAACTGCAGGAGATTCAAACCGGCACTAGGAAACAGACCGAGAAACCAGAGTAAAGTTTCTCCTGCAACCTTTTCCCTTTGTGCTAGATGAACGAACGTCTCTCCACATGCTCAGTTGTGAGAGATAAGTGTGTGTGAAAGCCGTCCTTCACCTAGCTTTTTGGGAACACAAAGTTTCTCTTCAGTTGCAAACTCCAATCCATACATATATATGGGGAGGTACTAGCTCCAACTCGGTTTTATAGTGAAAACTGCAGGAACTTCAAACCGGCAGTAGGAAACAGGCCGAGAAACCAGAGTAATAGTTTCTCCTGCAACCCGTTCCCTTTGTGCTAGATGAACGAACGTCTCTCCACATGCTCAGTTCTGAGAGATAAGTGTGTGTGAAAGCCATACTTCACATAGCTTGTTGGGAACACAAAGTTTCTCTTCAGTTGCAAACTCCACTCCATACATATATATGGGGTGGTACAAGCTCCAACTCGATTTTACAGTGAAAACTGCAGTAACTTCAAACCGGCACTAGGAAACAGACCGAGAATCCAGAGTAAAATTTCCTCCGGCACCCCGTTCCCTTTGTGTTAGATGAACGAACGTCTCCCCACATGCTCAGTTCTGAGAGATAAGTGTGTGTGAAAGCCGTCCTTCACCTAGCTTGTTGGGAACACAAAGTTTCTCTTCACTTGCAAACCCCACTCCATACATATATATGGGGAGGTACTAGCTCCAACTCGGTTTTACAGTGAAAACTGCAGGAACTTCAAACCGGCACTAGGAAACAGTCCGAGAAACCAGAGTAAAAGTTTCTCCTGCAACCCGTTCCCTTTTTGCTAGATGAACGAACGTCTCTCCACATGCTCAGTTCTGAGAGATATGGGTGTGTGAAAGCCGTCCTTCACCTAGCTTGTTGGGAACACTAAGTTTCTCTTCAGTTGCAAACTCCACTCCATACATATATATGGGGAGGTACTAGCTCCAACTCGGTTTTACAGTGAAAACTGCAGGAACTTCAATCCGGCACTCGGAAACAGACTGAGAAACAAGAGTAAAAGTTTCTCCTGCAACCCGTTCCCTTTGTGCTAGATGAACGAACGTCTCTCCACATGCTAAGTTCTGAGAGATAAGTATGTGTGAAAGCCGTCCTTCACCTAGCTTGTTGGGAACACAAAGTTTTTCTTCAGTTGCCAAATCCACTCCATACATATATATGGGGAGTTACTAGCTCCAACTCGGTTTTACAGTGAAACCTGCAGGAACTTCAAACCGCCACTAGGAAACAGACCGAGATACCAGAGTATAAGTTTCCCCTGCAACCCGTTCCCTTTGTGCTAGATGAACGAACGTCTCTCCACATGCTCAGTTCTGAGAGATATGTGTGTGTGAAAGCCGTCATTAAAATAGCTTGTTGGGAACACAAAGTTTCTCTTCAGTTGCAAAATCCACTCCATACATATATATGGGAAGGTACTAGCTCCAACTCGGTTTTACAGTGAAAACTGCAGGAACTTCAAACCGGCACTAGGAAACAGACTGAGAAACCAGAGTAAAAGTTTCTTCTGCAACCCGTTCCCTTTGTGCTAGATGAACTAACGTCTCTCCACATGCTCAGTTCTGAGAGATAAGTGTGTGTGAAAGCCGTCCTTCACCTAGCTTGTTGGGAACACAAATTTTCTCTTCAGTTGCAATCTCCACTCCATACATATATATGGGGAGGTACTAGATCCAACTCGGTTTTACAGTGAAAACTGCAGGAACTTCAAACAGGCACTAGGAAACAGACCGAGAAACCAGAGTAAAAGTTTCTCCTGCAACACGTTCCCTTTGTGCTAGATGAACGAACGTCTCTCCACATGCTCAGTTCTGAGAGATAAGTGTGTGTGAAAGCCGTCATTAAACTAGCTTGTTGGGAACAGAAAGTTTCTCTTCAGTTGCAAACACCACTCCGTACATATATATAAGGAGTACTAGCTCCAACTCGGTTTTACAGTGAAAACTGCAGGAACTTCAAACCGGCACTAGGAAACAGACTTAGAAACCAGGGTAAAAGTTTCTCCTGCAACCCGTCCCCTTTGTGCTAGATGAACGAACGTCTCTCCACATGCTCATTACTGAGAGATAAGTGTGTGTGAAAGCCGTCCTTCACCTAGCTTGTTGGGAACACAAAGTTTCTCTTCAGTTGCAAACTCCACTCCATACATATATATGGGGAGGTACTAGCTCCAACTCGGTTTTACAGTGAAAACTGCAGGAACTTCAAACCGGCACTAGGAAACAGACCGAGAAACCAGAGTAATAGTTTCTCCTGCAACCCGTTCCCTTTGTGCTAGATGAGTGAAAGTCTCTCCACATGCTCAGTTCTGAGAGATAAGTGTGTGTGAAAGCCGTTCTTCACCTAGCTTGTTGGGTACACAAAGTTTCTCTTCAGTTGCAAACTCCACTCCGTACATATATATGGGGAGGTACTAGCTCCAACTCGGTTTTACAGTGAAAAATGCAGGAACTTCAAACCGGCACTAGGAAACAGACCGAGAAACCAGAGTGAAAGTTTCTCCTGCAACCCTTTCCCTTTGTGCTAGATGAACGAACGTCTCTCCACATGCTCAGTTCTGAGAGATAATCTGTGTGAAAGCCGTCCTTCACCTAGCTTGTTGGGAACACAAAGTTTCTCTTCAGTTGCAAACACCACTCCATACATATATATGGCGAGGTACCAGCTCCAACTCGGTTTTACAGTGAAAACTGCAGGAATTTCAAACCGGCACTAGGAAACAGACTGAGAAACCAGAGTAAAAGTTTCTCCTGCAACACTTTCCCTTTGTGCTAGATGAAAGAAAGAATCTCCACATGCTCAGATCTGAGAGATAAGTGCCTGTGAAAGCCGTACTTCAGCTAGCTTGTTGGGAACACAAAGTTTCTCTTCAATTGCAAACTCCACTCCATACATATATATGGGGAGGTACTAGCTCCAACTCGGTTTTACAGTGAAAACTGCAGGAACTTCAAACCGGCACTAGGAAACAGACCGAGAAACCAGAGTAAATGTTTCTCCTGAAACCCGTTCCCTTTGTGCTAGATGAACGAACGTCTCTCCACATGCTCAGTTCTGAGAGATAAGAGTGTGTGAAAGCCGTCCTTCACCTAGCTTGTTGGGAACAAAAAGTTTCTCTTCAGTTGCAAACTCCACTCCATACATATATATGGGCAGGTACTAGCTCCAACTCGGTTTTAGAGTGAAAACTGCAGGAAATTCAAACCGGCACTAGGAAACAGACTGAGAAACCAGAGTAAAAGTTTCTCCTGCAACACTTTCCCTTTGTGCTAGATGAAAGAACGTCTCTCCACTTGCTCAGTTCTGAGAGATAAATGTGTGTGAAAGCTGTCCTTCATCTAGCTTGTTGGGAAAACAGAGTTTCTCTTCAGTTGCAAACTCCACTCCATACATATATAAGGGGAGGTACAAGCTCCAAATCGGTTTTACAGTGAAAACTGCAGGAACTTCAAACCGGCACTAGGAAACAGTCCGAGAAACCAGAGTAAAAGTTTCTCCTGCAACCCGTTCCCTTTGTGCTAGATGAACGAACGTCTCTCCACATACTCAGTTCTGAGAGATAAGTGTGTGTGAAAGCCGTCCTTCACCTAGCTTGTTGGGAACACAAAGTTTCTCTTCAGTTGCAAACTCCACTCCATACATATATATGTTGAGGTACTAGCTACAACTCGGTTTTACAGTGAAAACTGCAGGAACTTCAAACCAGCACTAGGAAACAGACTGAGAAACCAGAGTAAAAGTTTCTCCTGCAACCCGTTCCCTTTGTGCTAGATGAACGAACGTCTCTACACATGCTCAGTTCTGAGAGATAATGTGTGTAAAAACCGTCTTTCACCTAGCTTGTTGGGAACACTAAGTTTCTATTCAGTTGAAAACTCCACTACATACATATATATGTGGAGGTACTAGCTACAACTCGGGTTTACAGTGAAACCTGCAGGAACTTCAAACCGGCACTAGGAAAAGACCGAGAAACCAGAGTAAAATTTTCTCCTGCGACCCGTTCCCTTTGTGCTAGATGAACGAACGTCTCTCCACATGCTCATTTCTGAGAGATAAGTGTGTGTGAAAGCCGTCCTTCACCTAGCTTGTTGGGAACACAAAGTTTCTCTTCAGTTGCAAACTCCACTCCATACATATATATGGGGAGGTATTAGCTCCATCTCGGTTTTACAGTGAAAACTGCAGGAACTTCAAACCGGCACTAGGAAACAGACTTAGAAACCAGGGTAAAAGTTTCTCCTGCAAACAGTTCCCTTTGTGCTAGATGAACGAACGTCTCTCCACATGCTCATTACTGAGAGATAAGTGTGTGTGAAAGCCGTCCTTCACCTAGCTTGTTGGGAACACAAAGTTTCTCTTCAGTTGCAAACTCCACTCCATACATATATATGGGGAGGTACTAGCTCCAACTCGGTTTTACAGTGAAAATTGCAGGAACTTCAAACCGGCACTAGGAAACAGACCGAGATACCAGAGTACAAGTTTCTCCTGCAACCCGTTCCCTTTGTGCTAGATGAACGAACGTCTCTAAACATGCTCAGTTCTGAGAGATAAGTATGTGTGAAAGCCGTCCTTCAACCAGCTTGTTGGGAACTCACAGTTTCTCTTCATGTGCAAACACCTCTTCATATATATATATGGTGAGGTACTAGCTCCAACTCGGGTTTACAGTGAAAACTGCAGGAACTTCAAACCGGCACTAGGAAAAAGACCGAGAAACCAGAGTAAAAGTTTCTCCTGCAACCCGTTCCCTTTGTGCTAGATGAACGAACGTCTCTCCACATGCTCATTTCTGAGAGATAAGTGTGTGTGAAAGCCGTCCTTCACTTAGCTTGTTGGGAACACAAAGTTTCTTTTCAGTTGCAAACTCCACTCCATACATATATATGGGGAGGTACTAGCTCCATCTCGGTTTCACAGTGAAAACTGCAGGAACTTCAAACCGGCACTAGGAAACAGACTTAGAAACCAGAGTAAAAGTTTCTCCTGCAACAAATTCCCTTTGTGCTAGATGAACGAACGTCTCTCCACATTCTCAGTACTGAGAGATAAATGTGTGTGAAAGCCGTCCTTCACCTAGCTTGTTGGGAACACAAAGTTTCTCTTCAGTTGCAAACTCCCCTCCATACATATATATGGGGAAGTACAAGCTCCAACTCGGTTTTACAGTGAAAACTGCAGGAACTTCAAACCGGCAGTAGGAAACAGACCGAGAAACAGAGTAATAGTTTCTCCTGCAACCCGTTCCTTTTGTGCTAGATGAAGGAAAGTCTCTCCACATGCTCAGTTCTAAGAGATAATTGTGTGTGAAAGCCGTCCTTCACCTAGCTTGTTGGGAACACAAAGTTTCTCTTCAGTTGGGAACTCCAGTCCGTACATATATATGGGTAGGAACTAGCTCCAACTCGGTTTTACAGTGAAAACTGCAGGAACTTCAAACCGGCACTAGGAAACAGACTGAGAAACCAGAGTAAAAGTTTCTTCTGCAACCCGTTCCCTTTGTGCTAGATGAACGAACGTCTCTCCACATGCTCAGTTCTGAGAGATAAGTGTGTGTGAAAGCCGTCCTTCACCTAGCTTGTTGGGAACAAAAATGTTCTCTTCAGTTGCAACCTCCACTCCATACATATATATGGGGAGGTACTAGCACAAACTCGGTTTTACAGTGAAAACTGCAGGAGCTTCAAACCGGCACTAGGAAACAGACCGAGAAACCAGAGTAAAAGTTTCTCCTGCAACCCTTTCCCTTTGTGCTACATGAACGAACGTCTCTCCACATGCTCAGTTCTGAGAGATAAGTGTGTTTGAAAGCCGTCATTCACCTAGCTTGTTGGGAACACATAGTTTCTGTTCAGATGCAAACTCCACTCCATATATATATGGGGAGGTACTAGCTCCAACTCGGTTTTACAGTGAAAACTGCAGGAAAATCAAAC
Source organism: Camelus bactrianus (assembly GCF_048773025.1). Classification (NCBI taxonomy): domain Eukaryota; kingdom Metazoa; phylum Chordata; class Mammalia; order Artiodactyla; family Camelidae; genus Camelus; species Camelus bactrianus. The sequence goes on from NC_133565.1 coordinate 2,819,897, forward strand.
CGGCACTAGGAAACAGACTGAGAAACCAGAGTAAAAGTTTCTCCTGCAACCCGTTCCCTTTGTGCTAGATGAACGAACGTCTCTCCACATGCTCAGTTCTGAGAGGTACGTGTGTGTGAATGCCGTCCTTCACCTATCTTGTTGGGAACACAAAGTTTCTCTTCAGTTGCAAACTCCACTCCATACATATATATGGGGAGGTACTAGCACAACTCGGTTTTATAATGAAAACTGCAGGAACTTCAAACTGGCAGTAGGAAACAGACCGAGAAACCAGAGTAATAGTTTCTCCTGCAAACATTTCTCTTTGTGCTAGATGAACGAACGTCTCTCCACATGCTCAGTTCTGAGAGATAAGTGTGTGTGAAAACCGCCCTTCACCTAGTTTGTTGGGAACACAAATTTTCTCTTCAGTTGCAAACTCCACTCCATACATATATATCGGGAGGTACTAGCTCCAACTCGGTTTTACAGTGAAAACTGCAGGAATTTCAAACCGGCACTAGGAAACAGACTGAGAAACCAGATTAAAAATTTCTCCTGCAACCCGTTCCCTTTGTGCTAGATGAACAAACGTCTCTCCAGATGCTCAGTTCTGAGAGATAAGTGTGTGTGAAAGCCGTCCTTCACCTAGCTTGTTGGGAACACAAGGTTTCTGTTCAGTTGCAAACTCCACTCCATACATATATATTGGGAGGTACTAGCTCCAACTCGGTCTTACAGTGAAAACTGCAGGAACTTCAAACCGGCACTAGGATACAGACAGAGAAACCAGAGTAATAGTTTCCCCTGCAACCCGTTCCATTTGTGCTACATGAACAAACGTCTCTCCACATGCTCAGTTCTGAGAGATAAGTGTGTGTGAAAGCCGTCTTTCACCTAGCTTGTTGGGAACACAAAGTTTCTCTTCACTTGCAAACTCCAGTCCGTACATATATATGGGGAGGTACTATCTCCAACTCGGTTTTACAGTGAAAACTGCAGGAACTTCAAACCGGCACTAGGAAACAGACTGAGAAACCAGAGTAAATGTTTCTCCTGCAACCCGTTCCATTTGTGCTAGATGAACGAAAGTCTCACCACATGCTCAGTTCTGAGAGATAATTGTGTGTGAAAGCCGTCCTTCTCTTAGCTTGTTGGGAACACAAAGTTTCTCTTCAGTTGCAAACTCCAATCCATACATATATATGGGGAGGTAATAGTTCCAACTCGGTTTTACAGTGAAAACTGCAGGAATTTCAAACCGGCACTAGGAAACAGACTGAGAAACCAGAGTAAAAGTTTCTCCTGCAACACTTTACCATTGTGCTAGATGAAACAACGTCTCTCCACATGCTCAGTTCTAAGAGATAAGTGTGTGTGAAAGCCGTCCTTCATCTAGATTGTTGGGAATACAGAGATTCTCTTCAGTTGCAAACTCCATTCCATACATATATATGGGCAGGTACTAGATCCAACTCGGTTTTAGAGTGAAAACTGCAGGAATTTCAAACCGGCACTAGGAAACAGACCGAGAAACCAGATTAAAAATTTCTCCTGCAACCCGTTCCCTTTGTGCTAGATGAACGAACGTCTCTCCACATGCTCAGTTCTGAGAGATAAGTGTGTGTGAAAGCCGTCCTTCACCTAGCTTGTTGGGAACACAAAGTTTCTCTTCAGTTGCAAACTCCACTCCATACATATATATGGGGAGGTACTAGCTCCATCTCGGTTTTACAGTGAAAACTGCAGGAACTTCAAACCGGCACTATGAAACAGACTTAGAAACCAGAGAATAAGTTTCTCCTGCAACCCGTTCCCTTTGTGCTAGATGAACAAACGTCTCTCCACATGCTCACTTCAGAGAGATAAGTGTGTGTGAAAGCCGTACTTCACCTAGCTTGTTGGGAACACAAAGTTTCTCTTCAGTTGCAAACTCCACTCCATACATATATATGGGGAGGTACTAGCTCCAACTCGGTTTTACAGTCAAAACTGCAGGAATTTCAAACCGGCTCTAGGAAACAGACCGAGATACCAGAGTAAAAGTTTCTCCTGGAAACCGTTCCCTTTGTGCTAGATGAACGAACATCTCTCCACATGCTCAGTCCTGAGAGATAAGTGTGTTTGAAAGCCGTCCTTCACCTAGCTTGTTGGGAACACATAGTTTCTGTTCAGATGCAAACTCCAATCCATATATATATGGGGAGGTACTAGCTCCAACTCGGTTTTACAGTGAAAACTGCAGGAAAATCAAACCGGCACTAGGAAACAGACTGAGAAACCAGAGTAAAAGTTTCTCCTGCAACCCGTTCCCTTTGTGCTAGATGAATGAACGTCTCTCCACATGCTCAGTTCTGAGAGATAAGTGTGTGTGAAAGCCATCCTTCACCTAGCTTGTTGGGAACACAAAGTTTATCTTCAGTTGCAAACTCCCCTCCATACATATATATGGGGAGGTACTAGCTCCAACTCGGTTTTACAGTGAAAATTGCAGGAAATTCAAACCAGCACTAGGAAACAGACCGAGAAACCAGAGTAAAAGTTTCTCCTGCAACCCGTTCCCTTTGTGCTAGATGAACGAACGTCTCTCCACATGCTCAGTTCTGAGAGATAATTGTGTGTGAAAGCCGTCCTTCACCTAGCTTGTTGGGAACACAAAGTTTCTCTTCAGTTGTAAACTCCACTCCGTACATATATATGGGGAGGTACTAGCTCCAACTCGGTTTTACAGTGAAAACTGCAGGAACTTCAAACCGACACTACGAAACAGACTGAGAAACCAAAGTAAAAGTTTCTCCTGCAACCCGTTCCCTTTGTGCTAGATGAACGAACGTCTCTCCACATGCTCAGTTGTGAGAGATAAGTTTGTGTGAAAGCCGTCCTTCACCTAGCTTGTTGGGAACAAAAATTTTCTCTTCAGTTGCAACCTCCACTCCATAAATAAATATGGCGAGGTACTAGATCCAACTCGGTTTTACAGTGAAAACTGCAGGAGCTTCAAACCGGCACTAGGAAACAGACCGAGAAACCAGAGTAAAGTTTCTCCTGCAACCTTTTCCCTTTGTTCTAGATGAGCGAACGTCTCTCCACATGCTCAGTTCTGAGAGATAAGTGTGTGTGAAAGCCGTCCTTCACCTAGCTTGTTGGGAACACAAAGTTTCTCTTCATTTGCAAACTCCACTCCGTACATATATATGGGGAGGTACTAGCTCCAACTCGGTTTTACAGTGAAAACTGCAGGAAATTTAAACCGGCACTAGGAAACAGACAGAGAAACCAGAGAAAAAGTTTCTCCTGCAAACCGTTCTGTTTGTGCTAGATGAAAGAACGTCTCTCCACTTGCTCAGTTCTGAGAGATAAATGTGTGTGAAAGCTGTCCTTCATCTAGCTTGTTGGGAAAACAGAGTTTCTCTTCAGTTGCAAACTCCACTCCATACATATATAAGGGGAGGTACAATCTCCAAATCGGTTTTATAGTGAAAACTGCAGGAACTTCAAACCGGCACTAGGAAACAGTCCGAGAAACCAGAGTAAAAGTTTCTCCTGCAACCCGTTCCCTTTGTGCTAGATGAACGAACGTCTCTCCACATACTCAGTTCTGAGAGATAAGTGTGTGTGAAAGCCGTCCTTCACCTAGCTTGTTGGGAACACAAAGTTCCTCTTCAGTTGCAAACTCCACTCCATTCATATATATGGGGAGGTACTAGCTACAACCCGGTTTTACAGTGAAAACTGCAGGAACTTCAAACCAGCACTAGGAAACAGACTGAGAAACCAGAGTAAAAGTTTCTCCTGCAACCCGTTCCCTTTGTGCTAGATGAACGAACGTCTCTACAAATGCTCAGTTCTGAGAGATAATGTGTGTGAAAACCGTCCTTCACCTAGCTTGTTGGGAACACTAAGTTTCTCTTCAGTTGAAAACTCCACTACCTACATATATATGGGAAGGTACTAGCTCCAACTCGGGTTTACAGTGAAACCTGCAGGAACTTCAAACCGGCACTAGGAAAAAGACCGAGAAACCAGAGTAAAAGTTTCTCCTGCGACCCGTTCCCTTTGTGCTAGATGAACGAACGTCTCTCCACATGCTCATTTCTGAGAGATAAGTGTGTGTGAAAGCCGTCCTTCACCTAGCTTGTTGGGAACACAAAGATTCTCTTCAGTTGCAAACTCCACTCCATACATATATATGGGGAGGTATTAGCTCCATCTCGGTTTTACAGTGAAAACTGCAGGAACTTCAAACCGGCACTAGGAAACAGACTTAGAAACCAGGGTAAAAGTTTCTCCTGCAACCCGTTCCCTTTGTGCTAGATGAACGAACGTCTCTCCACATGCTCATTACTGAGAGATAATTGTGTGTGAAAGCCTTCCTTCACCTAGCTTGTTGGGAACACAAAGTTTCTCTTCAGTTGTAAACTCCACTCCATACATATATATGGGGAGGTACTAGCTCCAACTCGGTTTTACAGTGAAAACTGCAGGAACTTCAAACCGACACTACGAAACAGACTGAGAAACCAAAGTAAAAGTTTCTCCTGCAACCCGTTCCCTTTGTGCTAGATGAACGAACGCCTCTCCACATGCTCAGTTCTGAGAGATAAGTTTGTGTGAAAGCCGTCCTTCACCTAGCTTGTTGGGAACAAAAATTTTCTCTTCAGTTGCAACCTCCACTCCATAAATAAATATGGCGAGGTACCAGATCCAACTCGGTTTTACAGTGAAAACTGCAGGAGCTTCAAACCGGCACTAGGAAACAGACCGAGAAACCAGAGTAAAGTTTCTCCTGCAACCTTTTCCCTTTGTGCTAGATGAGCGAACGTCTCTCCACATGCTCAGTTCTGAGAGATAAGTGTGTGTGAAAGCCGTCCTTCACCTAGCTTGTTGGGAACACAAAGTTTCTCTTCATTTGCAAACTCCACTCCGTACATATATATGGGGAGGTACTAGCTCCAACTCGGTTTTACAGTGAAAACTGCAGGAACTTCAAACCGGCACTAGGAAACAGACCGAGAAACCAGAGTAATACTTTCTCCTGCAACCCGTTCCTTTTGTGCTAGATGAACGAACGTCTCTCCACATGCTCAGATCTGAGAGATAAGTGTGTGTGAAAACCGTCCTTCTCCTAGCTTGTTGGGAACACAAATTTTCTTTTCAGTTGCAAACTCCACTCCATACATATATATGGGGAGGTTCTAGCTCCAACTCGGTTTTACAGTGAAAACTGCAGGAACTTCAAACAGGCACCAGGAAACAGACCGAGAAACCAGAGTAAAAGTTTCTCCTTCAACCCGTTCCATTTGTGCTAGATGAACGAACGTCTCTCCACATGCTCAGTTCTGAGAGATGTGTGTGTGAAAGCCGTTCTTCACTTAGCTTGTTGAGAACACAAAGTTTCTCTTCAGTTGCAAACTCCACTCCATACATATATATTGGGAGTTACTAGCTCCAACTCGGTTTTACAGTGAAAATTGCATTAACTTCAAACCGGCACTAGGATACAGACCGAGAAACCAGGGAAATAGTTTCCCCTGCAACCCGTTCCCTTTGTGCTACATGAACGAACGTCTCTCCACATGCTCAGTTCTGAGAGATAACTGTGTGTGAAAGCCGTCCTTCACCTAGCTTGTTGGGAACACAAAGTTTCTCTTCACTTGCAAACTCCAGTCCGTACATATATATGGGGAGGTACTAGCTCCAACTCGGTTTTACAGTGAAAACTGCAGGAACTTTAAACCGGCACTAGGAAACAGACAGAGAAACCAGAGAAAAAGTTTTCCTGCAACCCGTTCCATTTGTGCTTGATGAACGAACGTCTCTCCACATGCTCAGTTCTGACAGAAAACTGTGTGTGAAAGCCGTCCTTCACCTAGCTTGTTGGGAACACAAAGTTTCTCTTCAGTAGCAAACTCCACTCCGTACATATATATGGGGATGTACTAGCTCCAACTCGGTTTTACAGTGAAAACTGCAGGAACTTCAAACCGGCACTAGGAAACAGACTGCGAAACCAGAGTAAAAGTTTCTCCTGCAAACCGTTCTGTTTGTGCTAGATGAAAGAACGTCTCTCCACTTGCTCAGTTCTGAGAGATAAATGTGTGTGAAAGCTGTCCTTCATCTAGCTTGTTGGGAAAACAGAATTTCTCTTCAGTTGCAAACTCCACTCCATACATATATAAGGGGAGGTACAAGCTCCAAATCGGTTTTACAGTGAAAACTGCAGGAACTTCAAACCGGCACTAGGAAACAGTCCGAGAAACCATAGTAAAAGTTTCTCCTGCAACCCGTTCCCTTTGTGCTAGATGAACGAACGTCTCTCCACATACTCAGTTCTGAGAGATAAGTGTGTGTGAAAGCCGTCCTTCACCTAGCTTGTTGGGAACACAAAGTTTCTCTTCAGTTGCAAACTCCACTCCATACATATATATGGGGAGGTACTAGCTACAACTCGGTTTTACAGTGAAAACTGCAAGAACTTCAAACCAGCACTAGGAAACAGACTGAGAAACCAGTGTAAAAGTTTCTCCTGCAACCCGTTCCCTTTGTGCTAGATGAACGAACGTCTCTCCACATGCTCAGTTCTGAGAGATAATGTGTGTGAAAACCGTCCTTCACCTAGCTTGTTGGGAACACTAAGTTTCTCTTCAGTTGAAAACTCCACTGCATACATATATATGGGAAGGTACTAGCTCCAACTCGGGTTTACAGTGAAACCTGCAGGAACTTCAAACCGGCACTAGGAAAAAGACCGAGAAACCAGAGTAAAAGTTTCTCCTGCGACCCGTTCCCTTTGTGCTAGATGAACGAACGTCTCTCCACATGCTCATTTCTGAGAGATAAGTGTATGTGAAAGCCGTCCTTCACCTAGCTTGTTGGGAACACAAAGTTTCTCTTCATTTGCAAACTCCACTCCGTACATATATATGGGGAGATACTAGCTCCAACTCGGTTTTACAGTGAAAACTGCAGGAACTTCAAACCGGCACTAGGAAACAGACCGAGAAACCAGATAAATACTTTCTCCTGCAACCCGTTCCTTTTGTGCTAGATGAACGAACGTCTCTCCACATGCTCAGATCTGAGAGATAAGTGTGTGTGAAAACCGTCCTTCTCCTAGCTTGTTGGGGACACAAATTTTCTTTTCAGTTGCAAACTCCAATCCATACATATATAAGGGGAGGTACAAGCTCCAAATCGTATTTACAGTGAAAACTGCAGGAACTTCAAACCGGCACTAGGAAACAGTCCGAGAAACCAGAGTAAAAGTTTCTCCTGCAACCCGTTCCCTTTGTGCTAGATGAACGAACGTCTCTCCACATACTCAGTTCTGAGAGATAAGTGTGTGTGAAAGCCGTCCTTCACCTAGCTTGTTGGGAACACAAAGTTTCTCTTCAGTTGCAAACTCAACTCCATACATATATATGGGGAGGTACTAGCTACAACTCGGTTTTACAGTGAAAACTGCAGGAACTTCAAACCAGCACTAGGAAACAGACTGAGAAACCAGAGTAAAAGTTTCTCCTGCAACCCGTTCCCTTTGTGCTAGATGAACGAACGTCTCTACACATGCTCAGTTCTGAGAGATAATGTGTGTGAAAACCGTCCTTCACCTAGCTTGTTGGGAACACTAAGTTTCTCTTCAGTTGAAAACTCCACTACATACATATATATGGGAAGGTACTAGCTCCAACTCGGGTTTACAGTGAAACATGCAGGAACTTCAAACCGGCACTAGGAAAAAGACCGAGAAACCAGAGTAAAAGTTTCTCCTGCGACCCGTTCCCTTTGTGCTAGATGAACGAACGTCTCTCCACATGCTCATTTCTGAGAGATATGTGTGTGTGAAAGCCGTCCTTCACCTAGCTTGTTGGGAACACAAAGTTTCTCTTCAGTTGCAAACTCCAATCCATACATATATATGGGGAGGTATTAGCTCCATCTCGGTTTTACAGTGAAAACTGCAGGAACTTCAAACCGGCTCTAGGAAACAGACTTAGAAACCAGGGTAAAAGTTTCTCCTGCAACCCGTTCCCTTTGTGCTAGATGAACGAACGTCTCTCCACATGCTCATTACTGAGAGATAAGTGTGTGTGAAAGCCGTCCTTCACCTAGCTTGTTGGGAACACAAAGTTTCTCTTCAGTTGCAAACTCCACTCCATACATATATATGGGGAGGTACTAGCTCCAACTCGGTTTTACAGTGAAAACTGCAGGAACTTCAAACCGGCACTAGGAAACAGACCGAGATACCAGAGTACAAGTTTCTCCTGCAACCCGTTCCCTTTGTGCTAGATGAACGAATGTCTCTCCACATGCTCAGTTCTGAGAGATAAGTATGTGTGAAAGCCGTCCTTCACCTAGCTTGTTGGGAACACAAAGTTTCTCTTCAGTTGCAAACACCTCTCCATATATATATATGGGGAGGTACTAGCTCCAACTCGGCTTTACAGTGAAAACTGCAGGAATTTCAAACCAGCACTAGGAAACAGACTGAGAAACCAGAGTAAATGTTTCCCCTGCAACACTTTCCCTTTGTGCTAGATGAAACAACTTCTCTCCACATGCTCATATCTGAGAGATAAGTGCGTGTGAAAGCCGTCCTTCATCTAGCTTGTTGGGAACACAGAGATTCTCTTCAGTTGCAAAATCCAGTCCATACATATATATGGGGAGGTACTAGCTCCAACTCGGTTTTACAGTGAAAACTGCAGGAAAATCAAACCGGCACTAGGAAACAGACCGAGATACCAGAGTACAAGTTTCTCCTGCAACCCGTTCCCTTTGTGCTAGATGAACGAACGTCTCTAAACATGCTCAGTTCTGAGAGATAAGTATGTGTGAAAGCCGTCCTTCACCCAGCTTGTTGGGAACTCACAGTTTCTCTTCATGTGCAAACACCTCTTCATATATATATATGGTGAGGTACTAGCTCCAACTCGGGTTTACAGTGAAAACTGCAGGAACTTCAAACCGGCACTAGGAAAAAGACCGAGAAACCAGAGTAAAAGTTTCTCCTGCAACCCGTTCCCTTTGTGCTAGATGAACGAACGTCTCTCCACATGCTCATTTCTGAGAGATAAGTGTGTGTGAAAGCCGTCCTTCACTTAGCTTGTTGGGAACACAAAGTTTCTCTTCAGTTGCAAACTCCACTCCATACATATATATGGGGAGGTACTAGCTCCAACTCGGTTTCACAGTGAAAACTGCAGGAACTTCAAACCGGCACTAGGAAACAGACTTAGAAACCAGAGTAAAAGTTTCTCCTGCAACAAATTCCCTTTGTGCTAGATGAACGAACGTCTCTCCACATGCTCAGTACTGAGAGATAAATGTGTGTGAAAGCCAACCTTCACCTAGCTTGTTGGGAACACAAAGATTCTCTTCAGTTGCAAACTCCCCTCCATACATATATATTGGGAGGTACTAGCTCCAACTCGGTTTTACAGTGAAAACTGCAGGAACTTCAAACCGGCAGTAGGAAACAGACCGAGAAACAGAGTAATAGTTTCTCCTGCAACCCGTTCCTTTTATGCTAGATGAACGAACGTCTCTCCACATGCTCAGTTCTAAGAGATAATTGTGTGTGAAAGCCGTCCTTCACCTAGCTTGTTGGGAACACAAAGTTTCTCTTCAGTTGGAAACTCCACTCCGTACATATATATGCGTAGGTACTAGCTCCAACTCGGTTTTACAGTGAAAACTGCAGGAACTTCAAACCGGCACTAGGAAACAGACTGAGAAACCAGAGTAAAAGTTTCTTCTGCAACCCGTTCCCTTTGTGCTAGATGAACGAACGTCTCTCCACATGCTCAGTTCTGAGAGATAAGTGTGTGTGAAAGCCGTCCTTCACCTAGCTTGTAGGGAACACAAAGTTTCTCTTCAGTTGTAAACTCCACTCCTTACATATATATGGGGAGGTACTAGCTCCAACTCGGTTTTACAGTGAAAACTGCAGGAACTTCAAACCGGCTCTAGGAAACAGACCAAGAAACCAGAGTAATACTTTCTCCTGCAAACATTTCTCTTTGGGCTAGATGAACGAACGTCTCTCCACATGCTCAGTTGTGAGAGATAAGTGTGTGTGAAAGCCGTCCTTCACCTAGCTTGTTGGGAACACAAAGTTTCTCTTCAGTTGCAAACTCCACTCCATACATATATATGGGGAGGTACTAGCACCAACTCGGTTTTACAGTCAAAACTGCAGGAAATTCAAACCGGCTCTAGGAAACAGACCGAGATATCAGAATAAAAGTTTCTCTTGGAAACCGTTCCCTTTGTTCTAGATGAACGAACATCTCTCCACATGCTCAGTTCTGAGAGATAAGTGTGTTTGAAAGCCGTCCTTCACCTAGCTTGTTGGGAACACATAGTTTCTGTTCAGATGCAAACTCCACTCCATATATATATGGGGAGGTACTAGCTCCAACTCGGTTTTACAGTGAAAACTGCAGGAAAATCAAACCGACACTAGGAAACAGACTGAGAAACCAGAGTAAAATTTTCTCCTGCAACCCGTTCCCTTTGTGCTAGATGAACGAACGTCTCTCCACATGCTCAGTTCTGAGAGATACGTGTGTGTGAATGCCGTCCTTCAGCTAGCTTGTTGGGAACACAAAGTTTCTCTTCAGTTGCAAACTCCACTCCATACATATATATGGGGAGGTACTAGCACAACTCGGTTTTATAATGAAAACTGCAGGAACTTCAAACTGGCAGTAGGAAACAGACCGAGAAACCAGAGTAATAGTTTCTTCTGCAAACATTTCTCTTTGTGCTAGATGAACGAACGTCTCTCCACATGCTCAGTTCTGAGAGATAAGTGTGTGTGAAAACCGTACTTCACCTAGTTTGTTGGGAACACAAATTATCTCTTCAGTTGCAAACTCCACTCCATACATATATATGGGGAGGTACTAGCTCCAACTCGGTTTTACAGTGAAAACTGCAGGAAAATCAAACCGGCACTAGGAAACAGACTGAGAAACCAGATTAAAAATTTCTCCTGCAACCCGTTCCTTTTGTGCTAGATGAACGAACGTCTCTCCAGATGCTCAGTTCTGAGAGATAAGTGTGTGTGAAAGCCGTCCTTCACCTAGCTTGTTGGGAACACAAAGTTTCTGTTCAGTTGCAAACTCCACTCCATACATATATATTGGGAGGTACTAGCTCCAACTCGGTTTTACAGTGAAAACTGCAGGAACTTCAAACCGGCACTAGGATACAGACAGAGAAACCAGAGTAATAGTTTCCCCTGCAAACCGTTCCATTTGTGCTACATGAACGAACGTCTCTCCACATGCTCAGTTCTGAGAGATAAGTGTGTGTGAAAGCCGTCCTTCACCTAGCTTGTTGGGAACACAAAGTTTCTCTTCAGTTGCAAACTCCAGTCCGTACATATATATGGGGAGGTACTAGCTCCAACTCGGTTTTACAGTGAAAATTGCAGGAACTTCAAACCGGCACTAGGAAACAGACTGAGAAACCAGAGTAAATGTTTCTCCTGCAAACCGTTCCATTTGTGCTAGATGAACGAAAGTCTCACCACATGCTCAGTTCTGAGAGATAAGTGTGTGTGAAAGCCGTCCTTCACCTAGCTTGTTGGGAACACAAAGTTTCTCTTCAGTTGCAAACTCCAATCCATACATATATATGGGGAGGTAATAGTTCCAACTCGGTTTTACAGTGAAAACTGCAGGAACTTCAAACAGGCACTAGGAAACAGACTGAGAAACCAGAGTAAAAGTTTCTCCTGCAAACCGTTCCATTTGTGCTAGATGAACGAACGTCTCTCCACATGCTCAGTTCTGAGAGATAAGTGTGTGTGAAAGCCGTCCTTCACCTAGCTAGTTGGGAACACAAAGTATCTCTTCAGTTGCTAACACCATTCCATACATATATATGGGGAGGTACCAGCTCCAACTCGGTTTTACAGTGAAAACTGCAGGAACTTCAAACCGGCACTAGGAAACAGACCGAGATACCAGAGTAAATGTTTCTCCTGCAACACGTTCCATTTGTGCTAGATGAACGAACGTCTCCCCACATGCTCATTTCTGAGAGATAAGTGTGTTTGAAGGCCGTCCTTCAAATAGCTTGTTGGGAACACAAAGTTTCTCTTTAGTTGCAAACACCTCTACATACATATATATGAGGAGGTACTAGCTCCAACTCGGTTTTACAGTGAAAACTACAGGAATTTCAAACCGGCACTAGGAAACAGACTAAGAAACCAGAGTAAAAGTTTCTCCTGCAACACATTCCCATTTTGCTAGATGAAACAACGTCTCTCCACATGCTCAGTTCTAAGAGATAAGTGTGTGTGAAAGCAATCCTTCATCTAGATTGTTGGGAATACAGAGATTCTCTTCAGTTGCAAACTCCACTCCATACATATATATGGGCAGGTACTAGCTCCAACTCGGTTTTAGAGTGAAAACTGCAGGAATTTCAAACCAGCACTAGGAAACAGACCGAGAAACCAGATTAAAAATTTCTCCTGCAACCCGTTCCCTTTGTGCTAGATGAACGAACGTCTCTCCACATGCTCAGTTCTGAGAGATAAGTGTGTGTGAAAGCCGTCCTTCACCTAGCTTGTTGGGAACACAAAGTTTCTCTTCAGTTGCAAACTCCACTCCATACATATATATGGGGAGGTACTAGCTCCATCTCGGTTTTACAGTGAAACTGCAGGAACTTCAAACCGGCACTATGAAACAGACTTAGAAACCAGAGTATAAGTTTCTCCTGCAACCCGTTTCCTTTGTGCTAGACGAACGAACGTCTCTCCACATGCTCAGTTCAGAGAGATAAGTGTGTGTGAAAGCCGTCCTTCACCTAGCTTGTTGGGAACACAAAGTTTCTCTTCAGTTGCAAACTCCACTCCATACATATATATGGGGAGATACTAGCTCCAACTCGGTTTTACAGTCAAAACTGCAGGAATTTCAAACCGGCTCTAGGAAACAGACCGAGATACCAGAGTAAAAGTTTCTCCTGGAAACCGTTCCCTTTGTGCTAGATGAACGAACGTCTCTCCACATGCTCAGTCCTGAGAGATAAGTGTGTTTGAAAGCCGTCCTTCACCTAGCTTGTTGGGAACACATAGTTTCTGTTCAGATGCAAACTCCACTCCATATATATATGGGGAGGTACTAGCTCCAACTCGGTTTTACAGTGAAAATTGCAGGAACTTCAAACCAGCACTAGGAAACAGACCGAGAAACCAGAGTAAAAGTTTCTCCTGCAACCCGTTCCCTTTGTGCTAGATGAACGAACGTCTCTCCAGATGCTCAGTTCTGAGAGATAAGTGTGTGTGAAAGCCGTCCTTCACCTAGCTTGTTGGGAACACAAAGTTTCTGTTCAGTTGCAAACTCCACTCCATACATATATATTGGGAGGTACTAGCTCCAACTCGGTTTTACAGTGAAAACTGCAGGAACTTCAAACCGGCACTAGGATACAGACAGAGAAACCAGAGTAATAGTTTCCCCTGCAAACCGTTCCATTTGTGCTACATGAACGAACGTCTCTCCACATGCTCAGTTCTGAGAGATAAGTGTGTGTGAAAGCCGTCCTTCACCTAGCTTGTTGGGAACACAAAGTTTCTCTTCAGATGCAAACTCCACTCCATACATATAAATGGGGAGGTACTAGCTCCAACTCGGTTTTACAGTGAAAATTGCAGGAAATTCAAACCGGCACTAGGAAACAGACTGAGAAACCAGAGTAAATGTTTCTCCTGCAAACCGTTCCATTTGTGCTAGATGAACGAAAGTCTCACCACATGCTCAGTTCTGAGAGATAAGTGTGTGTGAAAGCCGTCCTTCACCTAGCTTGTTGGGAACACAAAGTTTCTCTTCAGTTGCAAACTCCAATCCATACATATATATGGGGAGGTAATAGGTCCAAATCGGTTTTACAGTGAAAACTGCAGGAACTTCAAACAGGCACTAGGAAACAGACTGAGAAACCAGAGTAAAAGTTTCTCCTGCAAACCGTTCCATTTGTGCTAGATGAACGAACGTCTCTCCACATGCTCAGTTCTGAGAGATAAGTGTGTGTGAAAGCCGTCCTTCACCTAGCTAGTTGGGAACACAAAGTATCTCTTCAGTTGCTAACACCATTCCATACATATATATGGGGAGGTACCAGCTCCAACTCGGTTTTACAGTGAAAACTGCAGGAACTTCAAACCGGCACTAGGAAACAGACCGAGATACCAGAGTAAATGTTTCTCCTGCAACACGTTCCCTTTGTGCTAGATGAACGAACGTCTCTCCACATGCTCAGTCCTGAGAGATAAGTGTGTTTGAAAGCCGTCCTTCACCTAGCTTGTTGGGAACACATAGTTTCTGTTCAGATGCAAACTCCACTCCATACATATATATGGGGAGATACTAGCTCCAACTCGGTTTTACAGTGAAAACTGCAGGAACTTCAAACCGGCACTAGGAAACAGACCGAGATACCAGAGTAAAAGTTTCTCCTGGAAACTGTTCCCTTTGTGCTAGATGAACGAACGTCTCTCCACATGCTCAGTCCTGAGAGATAAGTGTGTTTGAAAGCCGTCCTTCACCTAGCTTGTTGGGAACACATAGTTTCTGTTCAGATGCAAACTCCACTCCATATATTTATGGGGAGGTACTAGCTCCAACTCGGTTTTACAGTGAAAATTGCAGGAAAATCAAACCGGCACTAGGAAACAGACTGAGAAACCAGAGTAAAAGTTTCCCCTTCAACCCGTTCCCTTTGTTCTAGATGAATGAACGTCTCTCCAGATGCTCAGTTCTGAGAGATAAGTGTGTGTGAAAGCCGTCCTTCACCTAGCTTGTTGGGAACACAAAGTTTCTGTTCAGTTGCAAACTCCACTCCATACATATATATTGGGAGGTACTAGCTCCAACTCGGTTTTACAGTGAAAACTGCAGGAACTTCAAACCGGCACTAGGATACAGACAGAGAAACCAGAGTAATAGTTTCCCCTGCAAACCGTTCCATTTGTGCTACATGAACGAACGTCTCTCCACATGCTCAGTTCTGAGAGATAAGTGTGTGTGAAAGCCGTCCTTCACCTAGCTTGTTGGGAACACAAAGTTTCTCTTCAGATGCAAACTCCACTCCATACATATAAATGGGGAGGTACTAGCTCCAACTCGGTTTTACAGTGAAAATTGCAGGAAATTCAAACCGGCACTAGGAAACAGACTGAGAAACCAGAGTAAATGTTTCTCCTGCAAACCGTTCCATTTGTGCTAGATGAACGAAAGTCTCACCACATGCTCAGTTCTGAGAGATAAGTGTGTGTGAAAGCCGTCCTTCACCTAGCTTGTTGGGAACACAAAGTTTCTCTTCAGTTGCAAACTCCAATCCATACATATATATGGGGAGGTAATAGGTCCAAATCGGTTTTACAGTGAAAACTGCAGGAACTTCAAACAGGCACTAGGAAACAGACTGAGAAACCAGAGTAAAAGTTTCTCCTGCAAACCGTTCCATTTGTGCTAGATGAACGAACGTCTCTCCACATGCTCAGTTCTGAGAGATAAGTGTGTGTGAAAGCCGTCCTTCACCTAGCTAGTTGGGAACACAAAGTATCTCTTCAGTTGCTAACACCATTCCATACATATATATGGGGAGGTACCAGCTCCAACTCGGTTTTACAGTGAAAACTGCAGGAACTTCAAACCGGCACTAGGAAACAGACCGAGATACCAGAGTAAATGTTTCTCCTGCAACACGTTCCCTTTGTGCTAGATGAACGAACGTCTCTCCACATGCTCAGTCCTGAGAGATAAGTGTGTTTGAAAGCCGTCCTTCACCTAGCTTGTTGGGAACACATAGTTTCTGTTCAGATGCAAACTCCACTCCATACATATATATGGGGAGATACTAGCTCCAACTCGGTTTTACAGTGAAAACTGCAGGAACTTCAAACCGGCACTAGGAAACAGACCGAGATACCAGAGTAAAAGTTTCTCCTGGAAACTGTTCCCTTTGTGCTAGATGAACGAACGTCTCTCCACATGCTCAGTCCTGAGAGATAAGTGTGTTTGAAAGCCGTCCTTCACCTAGCTTGTTGGGAACACATAGTTTCTGTTCAGATGCAAACTCCACTCCATATATTTATGGGGAGGTACTAGCTCCAACTCGGTTTTACAGTGAAAATTGCAGGAAAATCAAACCGGCACTAGGAAACAGACTGAGAAACCAGAGTAAAAGTTTCCCCTTCAACCCGTTCCCTTTGTTCTAGATGAATGAACGTCTCTCCACATGCTCAGTTCTGAGAGATAAGTGTGTGTGAAAGCCATCCTTCACCTAGCTTGTTGGGAACACAAAGTTTCTCTTCATTTGCAAACTCCACTCCGTACATATATATGGGGAGGTACCAGCTCCAACTCGGTTTTACAGTGAAAACTGCAGGAACTTCAAACCGGCACTAGGAAACAGACCGAGAAACCAGAGTAATACATTCTCCTGCAACCCGTTCCTTTTGTGCTAGATGAACGAACGTCTCTCCACATGCTCAGATCTGAGAGATAAGTGTGTGTGAAAACCGTCCTTCTCCTAGCTTGTTGGGAACACAAATTTTCTCTTCAGTTGCAAACTCCACTCCATACATATATATGGGGAGGTACTAGCTCCAACTCGGTTTTACAGTGAAAACTGCAGGAACTTCAAACAGGCACTAGGAAACAGACCGAGAAACCAGAGTAAAAGTTTCTCCTTCAACCCGTTCCATTTGTGCTAGATGAACGAACGTCTCTCCACATGCTCAGTTCTGAGAGATAAGTGTGTGTGAAAGCCGTCCTTCACTTAGCTTGTTGAGAACACAAAGTTTCTCTTCAGTTGCAAACTCCACTCCATACATATATATTGGGAGGTACTAGCTCCAACTCGGTTTTACAGTGAAAATTGCAGGAACTTCAAACCGGCACTAGGATACAGACCGAGAAACCAGAGAAATAGTTTCTCCTGCAACCCGTTCCCTTTGTGCTACATGAACGAACGTCTCTCCACATGCTCTGTTCTGAGAGATAACTGTGTGTGAAAGCCGTCCTTCACCTAGCTTGTTGGGAACACAAAGTTTCTCTTCAGTTGCAAACTCCAGTCCGTACATATATATGGGGAGGTACTAGCTCCAACTCGGTTTTACAGTGAAAACTGCAGGAACTTTAAACCGGCACTAGGAAACAGACAGAGAAACCAGAGAAAAAGTTTCTCCTGCAACCCGTTCCATTTGTGCTTGATGAACGAACGTCTCTCCACATGCTCAGTTCTGACAGAAAACTGTGTGTGAAAGCCGTCCTTCACCTAGCTTGTTGGGAACACAAAGTTTCTCTTCAGTAGCAAACTCCACTCCGTACATATATATGGGGATGTACTAGCTCCAACTCGGTTTTACAGTGAAAACTGCAGGAACTTCAAACCGGCACTGGGAAACAGACTGCGAAACCAGAGTAAAAGTTTCTCCTGCAAACCGTTCTGTTTGTGCTAGATGAACGAACGTCTCTCCACATGCTCAGTTCTGAGAGATAAGTGTGTGTGA
This sequence comes from Camelus bactrianus, assembly GCF_048773025.1. Lineage (NCBI taxonomy): Eukaryota > Metazoa > Chordata > Mammalia > Artiodactyla > Camelidae > Camelus > Camelus bactrianus. Next base: position 2,837,424 of record NC_133565.1, read on the forward strand.
AAGCCGTCCTTCACCTAGCTTGTTGGGAACACAAAGTTTCTCTTCAGTTGCAAACCCCACTTCATAGATATATATGGGGAGGTACTAGCTCCAACTCGGTTTTACAGTGAAAACTGCAGGAACTTCAAACCGGCACTAGGAAACAGACTGAGAAACCAGAGTAAATGTTTCTCCTGCAACCCGTTCCCTTTGTGCTAGATGAACGAACGTCTCTCCACATGCTCAGTTCTGAGAGATAAGTGTGTGTGAAAGCCGTCCTTCACCTAGCTTGTTGGGAACACAAAGTTTCTCATCAGTTGCAAACCCCACTTCATACATATATATGGGGAGGTACTAGCTCCAACTCGGTTTTACAGTGAAAACTGCAGGAACTTCAAACCGGCAGTAGGAAACAGACCGAGAAACCAGAGAAAAAGTTTCTCCTGCAACCCGTTCCTTTTGTGCTAGATGAAAGAATGTCTATCCACATGCTCAGTTCTGAGAGATAAGTTTGATTGAAAGCCGTCCTTCTCTTAGCTTGTTGGGAACACATAGTTTCTGTTCAGATGCAAACTCCACTCCATATATATATGGGGAGGTACTAGCTCCAACTCGGTTTTACAGTGAAAACTGCAGGAAAATCAAACCGGCACTAGGAAACTGACTGAGAAACCAGAGTAAAAGTTTCCCCTTCAACACGTTCCCTTTGTTCTAGATGAACGAACGTCTCTCCACATGCTCAGTTCTGAGAGATAAGTGTTTGTGAAAGCCATCCTTCACCTAGCTTGTTGGGAACACAAAGTTTCTCTTCAGTTGCAAACTCCCATCCATACATATATAAGGGGAGGTACTAGCTCCAACTCGGTTTTACAGTGAAAACTGCAGGAAATTCAAACCGGCACTAGGAAACAGACCGAGAAACCAGAGAAAAAGTTTCTCCTGCAACCCGTTCCCTTTGTGCTAGATGAACGAACGTCTCTCCACATGCTCAGTTCTGAGAGATAAGTGTGTGTGATAGCCGTAGTTCACCTAGCTTGTTGGGATCACAAAGTTTCTCTTCAGTTGAAAACTCCACTTCATACATATATATGGGGAGGTAATAACTCCAACTCTTTTTTACAGTGAAAACTGCAGGAACTTCAAACCGGCACTAGGAAACAGACTGAGAAACCAGAGTAAAAGTTTCTCTTGCAACCCGTTCCATTTGTGCTAGATGAACGAACGTCTCTCCACATGCTCAGTTCTGAGAGATAAGTGTGTGTGAAAGCCGTCCTTCACCTAGCTTGTTGGGAACTAAAATTTTCTCTTCAGTTGCAACCTCCACTCCATACATATATATGGGGAGGTACTAGATCAAACACGGTTTTACAGTGAAAATTGCAGGAGCTTCAAACCGGCACTAGGAAACAGACCGAGAAACCAGAGTAAAGTTTCTCCTGCAAACCGTTGCCTTTGTGCTAGATGAACGAACGTCTCTCCACATGCTCAGTTCTGAGAGATAAGTGTGTGTGAAAGCCGTCCTTCACCTAGCGTGTTGGGAACAAAAATTTTCTCTTCAGTTGCAACCTCCACTCCATACATATATATGGGGAGGTACAAGATCCAACTCGGTTTTACAGTGAAAATTGCAGGTGCTTCAAACCGGCACTAGGAAACAGACCGAGAAACCAGAGTAAAGTTTCTCATGCAACCCGTTCCCTTTGTGCTAGATGAACGAACGTCTCTCCACATGCTCAGTTCTGAGAGATAAGTGTGTGTGAAAGCCGTCCTTCTCCTAGCTTGTTGGGAATACAAAGTTTCTCTTCAGTTGCAAACTAAACTCCGTAAATATATATGGGGAGGTACTAGCTCCAACTCGGTTTTATAGTGAAAACTGCAGGAACTTCAAACCGGCAGTAGGAAACAGACCGAGAAACCAGAGTTAAAGTTTCTCCTTCAACCCGTTCCTTTTGTGCTAGATGAACGAACGTCTCTCCACATGCTCAGTTCTGAGAGGTAAGTGTGTGTGAAAGCCGACCTTCACTTAGCTTGTTGGGAACACAAAGTTTCTCTTCAGTTGCAAACTCCACTCCATACATATATCTTGGGAGGTACTAGCTCCAACTCGGTTTTACAGTGAAAACTGCAGGAACTTCAAACCGGCACTAGGATACAGACTGAGAAACCAGAGTAACAGTTTCTCCTGCAACCCGTTCCCTTTGTGCTAGATGAACGAACGTCTCTCCACATGCTCAGTTCTGAGAGATAAGTGTGTTTGAAAGCCGTCCTTCACCTAGCTTGTTGGGAACACAAAGTTTCTCTTCAGTTGCAAACTCCAGTCCGTACATATATATGGGGAGGTATTAGCTCCAACTCGGTTTTACAGTGAAAACTGCAGGAACATTAAACCGGCACTAGGAAACAGACTGAGAAACCAGAGAAAAAGTTTCTCCTGCAACCCGTTCCATTTGTGCTTGATGAACGAACGTCTCTCCACATGTTCAGTTCTGACAGAAAAGTGTGTGTGAAAGCCGTCCTTCACCTAGCATGTTGGGAACACAAAGTTTCTCTTCAGTAGCAAACTCCACTCCGTACATATATATGGGGAGGTACTAGCTCCAACTCGGTTTTACAGTGAAAACTGCCGGAACTTCAAAACGGCACTAGGAAACAGACTGCGAAACCAGAGTAAAAGTTTCTCCTGCAACCCGTTCCCTTTGTGCTAGATGAACGAACGTCTCTCCACATGCTCAGTTCTGAGAGATAATGTGTGTGAAAGCCGTACTTCACCTAGCTTTTTGGGAACACAAAGTTTCTCTTCAGTTGCAAACTCCAGTCCGTACATATATATGGGGAGGTACTAGCTCCAACTCGGTTTTACAGTGAAAACTGCAGGAACTTTAAACCGGCACTAGGAAACAGACAGAGAATCCAGAGAAAAAGTTTCTCCTGCAACCCGTTCCATTTGTGCTTGATGAACGAACGTCTCTCCACATGCTCAGTTCTGACAGAAAACTGTGTGTGAAAGCCGTCCTTCACCTAGCTTGTTGGGAACACAAAGTTTCTCTTCAGTAGCAAACTCCACTCCGTATATATATATGGGGATGTACTAGCTCCAACTCGGTTTTACAGTGAAAACTGCAGGAACTTCAAACCGGCACTAGGAAACAGACTGCGAATCCAGAGTAAAAGTTTCTCCTGCAAACCGTTCTGTTTGTGCTAGATGAACGAACGTCTCTCCACATGCTCAGTTCTGAGAGATAAGTGTGTGTGAAAGCCGTCCTTCACCTAGCTTGTTGGGAACACAAAGTTTCTCTTCAGTTGCAAACCCCACTTCATACATATATATGGGGAGGTACTAGCTCCAACTCGGTTTTACAGTGAAAACTGCATGAACTTCAAACCGGCACTAGGAAACAGACCGAGAAACCAGAGAAAAAGTTCCTCCTGCAACCCGTTCCTTTTGTGCTAGATGAAAGAATGTCTCTCCACATGCTCAGTTCTGAGAGATAAGTTTGTTTGAAAGCCGTCCTTCACCTAGCTTGTTGGGAACACATAGTTTCTGTTCAGATGCAAACTCCAATCCATATATATATGGGGAGGTACTAGCTCCAACTCGGTTTTACAGTGAAAACTGCAGGAAAATCAAACCGGCACTAGGAAACAGACTGAGAAACCAGAGTAAAAGTTTCCCCTTCAACCCGTTCCCTTTGTTCTAGATGAACGAACGTCTCCCCACATGCTCAGTTCTGAGAGATAAGTGTGTGTGAAAGCCATCCTTCACCTAGCTTGTTGGAAACACAAAGTTTCTCTTCAGTTGCAAACTCCCATCCATACATATATATGGGGAGGTACTAGCTCCAACTCGGTTTTACAGAGAAAACTGCAGGAAATTCAAACCGGCACTAGGAAACAGACCGAGAAACCAGAGAAAAAGTTTCTCCTGCAACCCGTTCCCTTTGTGCTAGATGAACGAACGTCTCTCCACATGCTCAGTTCTGAGAGATAAGTGTGTGTGATAGCCGTACTTCACCTAGCTTGTTGGGATCACAAAGTTTCTCTTCAGTTGAAAACTCCATTTCATACATATATATGGGGAGGTACTAGCTCCAACTCGGTTTTACAGTGAAAACTGCAGGAACTTCAAACTGGCAGTAGGAAACAGACCGAGAAACCAGAGTAAAGTTTCTCATGCAACCCGTTCCCTTTGTGCTAGATGAACGAACGTCTCTCCACATGCTCAGTTCTGAGAGATAAGTGTGTGTGAAAGCCGTCCTTCTCCTAGCTTGTTGGGAACACAAAGTTTCTCTTCAGTTGCAAACTACACTCTGTACATATATATTGGGAGGTACTAACTCCAACTCTGTTTTACAGTGAAAACTGCAGGAACTTCTAAACGGCACTAGGAAACAGACCGAGAAACCAGAGTAAAAGTTTCTCCTGCAACCCGTTCTGTTTGTGCTAGATGAACGAACGTCTCTCCACATGCTCAGTTCTGACAGATAATTGTGTGTGAAAGCCGTCCTTCTCCTAGCTTGTTGGGAACACAAAGTTTCTCTACAGTAGCAAACTCCACTCTGTACATATATATTGGGAGGTACTAGCTCCAACTCTGTTTTACAGTGAAAACTGCAGGAACTTCTAAACGGCACTAGGAAACAGACTGAGAAACCAGAGTAAAAGTTTCTCCTGCAAACCGTTCTGTTTGTGCTAGATGAACGAACATCTCTCCACATGCTCAGTTCTGAGGGATAACTGTGTGTGAAAGCCGTCCTTCACCTAGCTTGTTGGGAACACAAAGTTTCTCTTCAGTTGCAAACTCCACTCCATACATATATATGGGGAGGTACTAGCTCCAACTCGGTTTTACAGTGAAAACTGCAGGAACTTCAAACCGGCACTAGGAAACAGACCGAGAAACCAGAGTAAAAGTTTCTCCTGCAACCCGTTCCTTTGTGCTAGATGAACGAACGTCTCTCCACATGCTCAGTTCTGAGAGATAAGTGTGTGTGAAAACCGTCCTTCACCTAGCTTGTTGGGAATACAAATTTTCTCTTCAGTTGAAAACACCACTCCATACATATATATGGGGAGGTACTAGCTCCAACTCGGTTTTACAGTGAAAACTGCAGGAACTTCAAACCGGCACTAGGATACAGACTGAGAAACCAGAGTAATAGTTTCTCCTGCAAGCCGTTCCCTTTGTGCTACATGAACGAACGTCTATCCACATGCTCAGTTCTGAGAGATAAGTGTGTGTGAAAGCCGTCCTTCACCTAGCTTGTTGGGAACACAAAGTTTCTCTTCAGTTGCAAACTACACTCCATACATATATATGGGTAGGTACTAGCTCCAACTCGGTTTTACAGTGAAAACTGCAGGAACTTCAAACCGGCACTAGGAAACAGACCGAGAAACCAGAGTAAAAGTTTCTCCTGCAACCCGTTCCCTTTGTGCTAGATGAACGAACGTCTCTCCACATGCTCAGTTCTGAGAGATAATGTGTGTGAAAGCCGTCCTTCAACTAGCATGTTGGGAACACAAAGTTTCTCTTCAGTTGCAAACACCACTCCATAAATATATATGGGGAGGTACTAGCTCCAACTCGGTTTTACAGTGAAAACTGCAGGAATTTCAAACCGGCACTAGGAAACAGACTGAGAAACCAGAGTAAAAGTTTCTCCTGCAACACTTTCCCTTTGTGCTAGATGAAAGAACGTCTCTCCAAATGCTCAGTTCTGAGAGATAATTGTGTGTGAAAGCCGTCCTTCACCTAGCTTGTTGGGAACACAAAGTTTCTCTTCAGTAGCAAACTCCAATCCGTACATATATATGGGGAGGTACTAGCTCCAACTCGGTTTTACAGTGAAAACTGCAGGAACTTCTAACCGGCACTAGGAAACAGACCGAGAAACCAGAGTACAAGTTTCTCCTGCAACCCGTTCACTTTGTGCTAGATGAACGAACGTCTCTCCACATGCTCAATTCTGAGAGATAAGTGTGTGTGAAAGCCGTCCTTCTCCTAGCTTGTTGCTAACACAAAGTTTCTCTTCAGTTGCAAACTCCACTCCATACATATATATTGGGATGTACTAGCTCCAACTCGGTTTTACAGTGAAAACTGCAGGAACTTCAAACCGGCACTAGGATACAGACCGAGAAACCAGAGTAACAGTTTCTCCTGCAACCCATTCCATTTGTGCTTGATGAACGAACGTCTCCTCACATGCTCAGTTCCGACAGATAAGTGTGTTTGAAAGCCGTCCTTCACTTAGCTTGTTGGGAACACAAAGTTTCTCTTTAGTAGCAAACTCCACTCCGTACATATATATGGGGATGTACTAGCTCCAACTCGGTTTTACAGTGAAAACTGCAGGAACTTCAAAATGGCACTAGGAAACAGACTGCGAAAACAGAGTAAATGTTTCTCCTGCAACCCGTTCCGTTTTTGCTAGATGAACGAACGTCTCTCCACATGCTCAGTTCTGAGAGATAAGTGTGTGTGAAAGCCGTACTTCACCTAGCTTGTTGGGAACACAAAGTTTCTCTTCAGTTGCAAAATCCACTCCATACATATATATGGGCTGGTACTAGCTCCAACTCGGTTTTACAGTGAAAACTGCAGGAAATTCAAACCGGCACTAGGAAACAGACAGAGAAACCAGAGTAAAAGTTTCTCCTGCAAACCGTTCCCTTTGTGCTAGATGAAAGAACGTCTCTCCACATGCTCAGATCTGAGAGTTAAGTGTCTGTGAAAGCCGTACTTCACCTAGCTTGTTGGGAACCCAAAGATTCTCTTCAGTTGCAAACTCCACTCCATACATATATATGGGGATGTACTAGCTCCAACTCGGTTTTACAGTGAAAATTGCAGGAACTTCAAACCGGCACTAGGAAACAGACCGAGAAACCAGAGTAAAAGTTTCTCCTGCAAACCGTTCCCTTTTTGCTAGATGAACGAACGTCTCTCCACATGCTCATTTCTGAGAGATAAGTGTGTGTGAAAGCCGTACTTCACCTAGCTTGTTGGGAACACAAAGTTTCTCTTCATTTGCAAACACCTCTACATACATATATATGGGGAGGTACAAGCTCCAACTCGGTTTTACAGTGAAAACTGCAGGAATTTCAAACCGGCACTAGGAAACAGACTGAGAAACCAGAGTAAAAGTTTCTCCTGCAACACTTTCCCTTTGTGCTAGATGAAAGAACGTCTCTCCACATGCTCAGATCTGAGAGATAAGTGTCTGTGAAAGCCGTCCTTCTCCTAGCTTGTTGGGAACACAAAGTTTCTCTTCAGTAGCAAACTCCACTCCATACATATATATGGGGATGTACTAGCTCCAACTCGGTTTTACAGTGAAAACTGCAGGAACTTCAAACCGGCACTAGGATACAGACCGAGAAACCAGAGTAATAGTTTCTCCTGCAAACCGTTCCCTTTTTGCTACATGAACGAACGTCTCTCCACATGATCAGTTCTGAGAGATAAGTGTGTGTGAAAGCCGTCCTTCACCTAGCTTGTTGGGAACACAAAGTTTCTCTTCAGTTGCAAACTCCAGTCCGTACATATATAAGGGGAGGTACTAGCTCCAACTCGCTTTTACAGTGAAAACTGCAGAAACTTCAAACCGGCACTAGGAAACAGACTTAGAAACCAGAGTAAAAGTTTCTCCTGCAACCCGATCCATTTGTGCTTAATGAACGAACGTCTCTCCACATGCTCAGTTCCGAGAGATAAGTGTGTGTGAAAGCAGTCGTTCACCTAGCTTGTTGGGAACGCAAAGTCTCTCTTCAGTAGCAAACTCCACTCCGTACATATATATGGGGAGGTACTAGCTCCAACTCGGTTTTACAGTGAAAACTGCAGGAACTTCAAAACGGCACTAGGAAACAGACTGCGAAACCAGAGTAAAAGTTTCTCCTGCAACCCGTTCAGTTTGTGCTAGATGAACGAACGTCTCTCCACATGCTCATTTCTGAGAGTTAAGTGTGTGTGAAAGCCGTCCTTCACCTAGCTTGTTGGGAACACAAAGTTTCTCTTCAGTTGCAAACTACACTCCATACATATATATGGGTAGGTACTAGCTCCAACTCGGTTTTACAGTGAAAACTGCAGGAACTTCAAACCGGCACTAGGAAACAGACCGAGAAACCAGAGTAAAAGTTTCTCCTGCAACCCGTTCCCTTTGTGCTAGATGAACGAACGTCTCTCCACATGCTCAGTTCTGAGAGATAATGTGTGTGAAAGCCGTCCTTCACCTAGCATGTTGGGAACACAAAGTTTCTCTTCAGTTGCAAACACCACTCCATAAATATATATGGGGAGGTACTAGCTCCAACTCGGTTTTACAGTGAAAACTGCAGGAATTTCAAACCGGCACTAGGAAACAGACTGAGAAACCAGAGTAAAAGTTTTTCCTGCAACACTTTCCCTTTGTGCTAGATGAAAGAACGTCTCTCCAAATGCTCAGTTCTGAGAGATAATTGTGTGTGAAAGCCGTCCTTCACCTAGCTTGTTGGGAACACAAAGTTTCTCTTCAGTAGCAAACTCCAATCCGTACATATATATGGGGAGGTACTAGCTCCAACTCGGTTTTACAGTGAAAACTGCAGGAACTTCTAACCGGCACTAGGAAACAGACCGAGAAATCAGAGTACAAGTTTCTCCTGCAACCCGTTCACTTTGTGCTAGATGAACGAACGTCTCTCCACATGCTCAATTCTGAGAGATAAGTGTGTGTGAAAGCCGTCCTTCTCCTAGCTTGTTGGGAACACAAAGTTTCTCTTCAGTTGCAAACTCCACTCCATACATATATATTGGGATGTACTAGCTCCAACTCGGTTTTACAGTGAAAACTGCAGGAACTTCAAACCGGCACTAGGATACAGACCGAGAAACCAGAGTAACAGTTTCTCCTGCAACCCATTCCATTTGTGCTTGATGAACGAACGTCTCCTCACATGCTCAGTTCCGACAGATAAGTGTGTTTGAAAGCCGTCCTTCACTTATCTTGTTGGGAACACAAAGTTTCTCTTCAGTAGCAAACTCCACTCCGTACATATATATGGGGATGTACTAGCTCCAACTCGGTTTTACAGTGAAAACTGCAGGAACTTCAAAATGGCACTAGGAAACAGACTGCGAAAACAGAGTAAATGTTTCTCCTGCAACCCGTTCCGTTTTTGCTAGATGAACGAACGTCTCTCCAAATGCTCAGTTCTGAGAGATAAGTGTGTGTGAAAGCCGTACTTCACCTAGCTTGTTGGGAACACAAAGTTTCTCTTCAGTTGCAAAATCCACTCCATACATATATATGGGCAGTTACTAGCTCCAACTCGGTTTTACAGTGAAAACTGCAGGAAATTCAAACCGGCACTAGGAAACAGACCGAGAAACCAGAGTAAAAGTTTCTCCTGCAAACCGTTCCCTTTGTGCTAGATGAAAGAACGTCTCTCCACATGCTCAGATCTGAGAGATAAGTGTCTGTGAAAGCCGTACTTCACCTAGCTTGTTGGGAACACAAAGATTCTCTTCAGTTGCAAACTCCACTCCATACATATATATGGGGATGTACTAGCTCCAACTCGGTTTTACAGTGAAAACTGCAGGAACTTCAAACCGGCACTAGGAAACAGACCGAGAAACCAGAGTAAAAGTTTCTCCTGCAAACCGTTCCCTTTTTGCTAGATGAACGAACGTCTCTCCACATGCTCATTTCTGAGAGATAAGTGTGTGTGAAAGCCGTACTTCACCTAGCTTGTTGGGAACACAAAGTTTCTCTTCATTTGCAAACACCTCTACATACATATATATGGGGAGGTACAAGCTCCAACTCGGTTTTACAGTGAAAACTGCAGGAATTTCAAACCGGCACTAGGAAACAGACTGAGAAACCAGAGTAAAAGTTTCTCCTGCAACACTTTCCCTTTGTGCTAGATGAAAGAACGTCTCTCCACATGCTCAGATCTGAGAGATAAGTGTCTGTGAAAGCCGTCCTTCTCCTAGCTTGTTGGGAACACAAAGTTTCTCTTCAGTAGCAAACTCCACTCCATACATATATATGGGGATGTACTAGCTCCAACTCGGTTTTACAGTGAAAACTGCAGGAACTTCAAACCGGCACTAGGATACAGACCGAGAAACCAGAGTAATAGTTTCTCCTGCAACCCGTTCCCTTTTTGCTACATGAACGAACGTCTCTCCACATGATCAGTTCTGAGAGATAAGTGTGTGTGAAAGCCGTCCTTCACCTAGCTTGTTGGGAACACAAAGTTTCTCTTCAGTTGCAAACTCCAGTCCGTACATATATAAGGGGAGGTACTAGCTCCAACTCGCTTTTACAGTGAAAACTGCAGAAACTTCAAACCGGCACTAGGAAACAGACTGAGAAACCAGAGTAAAAGTTTCTCTTGCAACCCGATCCATTTGTGCTTAATGAACGAACGTCTCTCCACATGCTCAGTTCCGAGAGATAAGTGTGTGTGAAAGCAGTCGTTCACCTAGCTTGTGGGGAACACAAAGCTTCTCTTCAGTAGAAAACTCCACTCCGTACATATATATGGGGAGGTACTAGCTCCAACTCGGTTTTACAGTGAAAACAGCAGGAAATTCAAACCGGCACTAGGAAACAGACCAAGAAACCAGAGTAAAAGTTTCTCCTGCAACCCGTTCCCTTTGTGCTAGATGAACGAACGTCTCTCCACATGCTCAGTTCTGAGAGATAATGTGTGTGAAAGCCGTCCTTCACCTAGATTGTTGGGAACACAAAGTTTCTCTTCAGTTGCAAACACCACTCCATACATATATATGGGGAGGTACCAGCTCCAACTCGGTTTTACATTGAAAAATGCAGGAACTTCAAACCGGCACTAGGAAACAGACCGAGATACCAGAGTAAATGTTTCTCCTGCAAACCGTTCCCTTTGTGCTAGATGAACGAACGTCTCTCCACATGCTCAGTTCTGAGAGATAAGTGTGTGTGAAAGCCGTCCTTCACCTAGCTTGTTGGGAACACAGAGTTTCTCTTCAGTTGCAAACTCCACTCCATACTTGTATATGGGGAGGTACTAGCTCCAACTCGGTTTTACAGTGAAAACTGCAGGAACTTCAAACAGGCACTAGGAAACAGACCGAGAAACCAGAGTAAAAGTATCTCCTGCAACCCGTTCCCTTTGTGCTGGATGAACGAACGTCTCTCCACATGCTCAGTTCTGAGAGATAATATGTGTGAAAGCCGTCCTTCACCTAGCTTGTTGGGAACACAAAGTTTCTCTTCAGTTGCAAACACCACTCCATACATATATATTGGGAGGTACCAGCTCCAACTCGGTTTTACAGTGAAAACTGCAGGAACTTCAAACCGGCACTAGGAAACAGACCGAGATACCAGAGTAAATGTTTATCCTGCAACCCGTTCCCTTTGTGCTAGATGAACGAACGTCTCTCCACATGCACATTTCTGAGAGATAAGTGTGTGTGAAAGCCGTCCTTCACCTAGCTTGTTGGGAACACAAAGTTTCTCTTCAGTTGCAAACTCCAGTCCGTACATATATAAGGGGAGGTACTAGCTCCAACTCGGTTTTACAGTGAAAACTGCAGGAACTTCAAACCGGCACTAGGAAACAGACTGAGAAACCAGAGTAAAAGTTTCTCCTGCAACCCGATCCATTTGTGCTTGATGAACGAACGTCTCTCCACATGCTCAGTTCCGACAGATAAGTGTGTGTGAAAGCCGTCCTTCACCTAGCTTGTTGGGAACACAAATTTTCTCTTCAGTAGCAAACTCCACTCCGTACATATATATGGGGTGGTACTAGCTCCAACTCGGTTTTACAGTGAAAACTGAAGGAACTTCCAACCGGCACTAGGAAACAGACCGAGAAACCAGAGTAAAAGTATCTCCTGCAACCCGTTCCCTTTGTGCTAGATGAACGAACGTCTCTCCACATGCTCAGATCTGAGAGATAAGTGTCTGTGAAAGCCGTCCTTCACCTAGCTTGTTGGGAACACATAGTTTCTGTTCAGATGCAAACTCCACTCCATATATATATGGGGAGGTACTAGCTCCAACTCGGTTTTACAGTGAAAACTGCAGGAAAATCAAACCGGCACTAGGAAACAGACTGAGAAACCAGAGTAAAAGTTTCCCCTTCAACCCGTTCCCTTTGTTCTAGATGAACGAACGTCTCTCCACATGCTCAGTTCTGAGAGATAAGTGTGTTTGAAAGCCATCCTTCACCTAGCTTGTTGGAAAAACAAAGTTTCTCTTCAGTTGCAAACTCCCATCCATACATATATATGGGGAGGTACTAGCTCCAACTCGGTTTTACAGTGAAAACTGCAGGAACTTCAAAACGGCACTAGGAAACCGACTGCGAAACCAGAGTAAAAGTTTCTCCTGCAACCCGTTCAGTTTGTGCTAGATGAACGAACGTCTCTCCACATGCTCATTTCTGAGAGTTATGTGTGTGTGAAAGCCGTCCTTCACCTAGCTTGTTGGGAACACAAAGTTTCTCTTCAGTTGCAAACTACACTCCATACATATATATGGGTAGGTACTAGCTCCAACTCGGTTTTACAGTGAAAACTGCAGGAACTTCAAACCGGCACTAGGAAACAGACCGAGAAACCAGAGTAAAAGTTTCTCCTGCAACCCGTTCACTTTGTGCTAGATGAACGAACGTCTCTCCACATGCTCAGTTCTAAGAGATAATGTGTGTGAAAGCCGTCCTTCACCTAGCATGTTGGGAACACAAAGTTTCTCTTCAGTTGCAAAGACCACTCCATAAATATTTATGGGGAGGTACTAGCTCCAACTCGGTTTTACAGTGAAAACTGCAGGAATTTCAAACCGGCACTAGGAAACAGACTGAGAAACCAGAGTAAAAGTTTCTCCTGCAACACTTTCCCTTTGTGCTAGATGAAAGAACGTCTCTCCACATGCTCAGTTCTGAGAGATAATTGTGTGTGAAAGCCGTCCTTCACCTAGCTTGTTGGGAACACAAAGTTTCTCTTCAGTTGCAAACACCACTCCATACATATATATGGGGAGGTACCAGCTCCAACTCGGTTTTACATTGAAAAATGCAGGAACTTCAAACCGGCACTAGGAAACAGACCGAGATACCAGAGTAAATGTTTCTCCTGCAAACCGTTCCCTTTGTGCTAGATGAACGAACGTCTCTCCACATGCTCAGTTCTGAGAGATAAGTGTGTGTGAAAGCCGTCCTTCACCTAGCTTGTTGGGAACACAGAGTTTCTCTTCAGTTGCAAACTCCACTCCATACTTGTATATGGGGTGGTACTAGCTCCAACTCGGTTTTACAGTGAAAACTGCAGGAACTTCAAACAGGCACTAGGAAACAGACCGAGAAACCAGAGTAAAAGTATCTCCTGCAACCCGTTCCCTTTGTGCTGGATGAACGAACGTCTCTCCACATGCTCAGTTCTGAGAGATAATATGTGTGAAAGCCGTCCTTCACCTAGCTTGTTGGGAACACAAAGTTTCTCTTCAGTTGCAAACACCACTCCATACATATATATTGGGAGGTACCAGCTCCAACTCGGTTTTACAGTGAAAACTGCAGGAACTTCAAACCGGCACTAGGAAACAGACCGAGATACCAGAGTAAATGTTTATCCTGCAACCCTTTCCCTTTGTGCTAGATGAACGAACGTCTCTCCACATGCTCATTTCTGAGAGATAAGTGTGTGTGAAAGCCGTCCTTCACCTAGCTTGTTGGGAACACAAAGTTTCTCTTCAGTTGCAAACTCCAGTCCGTACATATATAAGGGGAGGTACTAGCTCCAACTCGGTTTTACAGTGAAAACTGCAGGAACTTCAAACCGGCACTAGGAAACAGACTGAGAAACCAGAGTAAAAGTTTCTCCTGCAACCCGATCCATTTGTGCTTGATGAACGAACGTCTCTCCACATGCTCAGTTCCGACAGATAAGTGTGTGTGAAAGCCGTCCTTCACCTAGCTTGTTGGGAACACAAATTTTCTCTTCAGTAGCAAACTCCACTCCGTACATATATATGGGGTGGTACTAGCTCCAACTCGGTTTTACAGTGAAAACTGAAGGAACTTCAAACCGGCACTAGGAAACAGACCGAGAAACCAGAGTAAAAGTATCTCCTGCAACCCGTTCCCTTTGTGCTAGATGAACGAACGTCTCTCCACATGCTCAGATCTGAGAGATAAGTGTCTGTGAAAGCCGTCCTTCACCTAGCTTGTTGGGAACACATAGTTTCTGTTCAGATGCAAACTCCACTCCATATATATATGGGGAGGTACTAGCTCCAACTCGGTTTTACAGTGAAAACTGCAGGAAAATCAAACCGGCACTAGGAAACAGACTGAGAAACCAGAGTAAAAGTTTCCCCTTCAACACGTTCCCTTTGTTCTAGATGAACGAACGTCTCTCCACATGCTCAGTTCTGAGAGATAAGTGTGTTTGAAAGCCATCCTTCACCTAGCTTGTTGGAAAAACAAAGTTTCTCTTCAGTTGCAAACTCCCATCCATACATATATATGGGGAGGTACTAGCTCCAACTCGGTTTTACAGTGAAAACTGCAGGAACTTCAAAACGGCACTAGGAAACCGACTGCGAAACCAGAGTAAAAGTTTCTCCTGCAACCCGTTCAGTTTGTGCTAGATGAACGAACGTCTCTCCACATGCTCATTTCTGAGAGTTAAGTGTGTGTGAAAGCCGTCCTTCACCTAGCTTGTTGGGAACACAAAGTTTCTCTTCAGTTGCAAACTACACTCCATACATATATATGGGTAGGTACTAGCTCCAACTCGGTTTTACAGTGAAAACTGCAGGAACTTCAAACCGGCACTAGGAAACAGACCGAGAAACCAGAGTAAAAGTTTCTCCTGCAACCCGTTCACTTTGTGCTAGATGAACGAACGTCTCTCCACATGCTCAGTTCTGAGAGATAATGTGTGTGAAAGCCGTCCTTCACCTAGCATGTTGGGAACACAAAGTTTCTCTTCAGTTGCAAAGACCACTCCATAAATATTTATGGGGAGGTACTAGCTCCAACTCGGTTTTACAGTGAAAACTGCAGGAATTTCAAACCGGCACTAGGAAACAGACTGAGAAACCAGAGTAAAAGTTTCTCCTGCAACACTTTCCCTTTGTGCTAGATGAAAGAACGTCTCTCCACATGCTCAGTTCTGAGAGATAATTGTGTGTGAAAGCCGTCCTTCACCTAGCTTGTTGGGAACACAAAGTTTCTCTTCAGTAGCAAACTCCACTCCGTACATATATATGGGGAGGTACTAGCTCCAACTCGGTTTTACAGTGAAAACTGCAGGAACTTCAAACGGGCACTAGGAAACAGACTGAGAAACCAGAGTAAAAGTTTCTCCTGCAACCCGTTCCATTTGTGCTTGATGAAAGAACGTCTCTCCACATGCTCAGTTCCGACAGATAAGTGTGTGTGAAAGCCGTCCTTCACCTAGCTTGTTGGGAACACAAAGTTTCTCTTCAGTAGCAAACTCCAATCCGTACATATATATGGGGAGGTACTAGCTCCAACTCGGTTTTACAGTGAAAACTGCAGGAACTTCTAACCGGCACTAGGAAACAGACCGAGAAACCAGAGTACAAGTTTCTCCTGCAACCCGTTCACTTTGTGCTAGATGAACGAACGTCTCTCCACATGCTCAATTCTGAGAGATAAGTGTGTGTGAAAGCCGTCCTTCTCCTAGCTTGTTGGGAACACAAAGTTTCTCTTCAGTTGCAAACTCCACTCCATACATATATATTGGGATGTACTAGCTCCAACTCGGTTTTACAGTGAAAACTGCAGGAACTTCAAACCGGCACTAGGATACAGACCGAGAAACCAGAGTAACAGTTTCTCCTGCAACCCATTCCATTTGTGCTTGATGAACGAACGTCTCCTCACATGCTCAGTTCCGACAGATAAGTGTGTTTGAAAGCCGTCCTTCACTTATCTTGTTGGGAACACAAAGTTTCTCTTCAGTAGCAAACTCCACTCCGTACATATATATGGGGATGTACTAGCTCCAACTCGGTTTTACAGTGAAAACTGCAGGAACTTCAAAATGGCACTAGGAAACAGACTGCGAAAACAGAGTAAATGTTTCTCCTGCAACCCGTTCCGTTTTTGCTAGATGAACGAACGTCTCTCCAAATGCTCAGTTCTGAGAGATAAGTGTGTGTGAAAGCCGTACTTCACCTAGCTTGTTGGGAACACAAAGTTTCTCTTCAGTTGCAAAATCCACTCCATACATATATATGGGCAGTTACTAGCTCCAACTCGGTTTTACAGTGAAAACTGCAGGAAATTCAAACCGGCACTAGGAAACAGACCGAGAAACCAGAGTAAAAGTTTCTCCTGCAAACCGTTCCCTTTGTGCTAGATGAAAGAACGTCTCTCCACATGCTCAGATCTGAGAGATAAGTGTCTGTGAAAGCCGTACTTCACCTAGCTTGTTGGGAACACAAAGATTCTCTTCAGTTGCAAACTCCACTCCATACATATATATGGGGATGTACTAGCTCCAACTCGGTTTTACAGTGAAAACTGCAGGAACTTCAAACCGGCACTAGGAAACAGACCGAGAAACCAGAGTAAAAGTTTCTCCTGCAAACCGTTCCCTTTTTGCTAGATGAACGAACGTCTCTCCACATGCTCATTTCTGAGAGATAAGTGTGTGTGAAAGCCGTACTTCACCTAGCTTGTTGGGAACACAAAGTTTCTCTTCATTTGCAAACACCTCTACATACATATATATGGGGAGGTACAAGCTCCAACTCGGTTTTACAGTGAAAACTGCAGGAATTTCAAACCGGCACTAGGAAACAGACTGAGAAACCAGAGTAAAAGTTTCTCCTGCAACACTTTCCCTTTGTGCTAGATGAAAGAACGTCTCTCCACATGCTCAGATCTGAGAGATAAGTGTCTGTGAAAGCCGTCCTTCTCCTAGCTTGTTGGGAACACAAAGTTTCTCTTCAGTAGCAAACTCCACTCCATACATATATATGGGGATGTACTAGCTCCAACTCGGTTTTACAGTGAAAACTGCAGGAACTTCAAACCGGCACTAGGATACAGACCGAGAAACCAGAGTAATAGTTTCTCCTGCAACCCGTTCCCTTTTTGCTACATGAACGAACGTCTCTCCACATGATCAGTTCTGAGAGATAAGTGTGTGTGAAAGCCGTCCTTCACCTAGCTTGTTGGGAACACAAAGTTTCTCTTCAGTTGCAAACTCCAGTCCGTACATATATAAGGGGAGGTACTAGCTCCAACTCGCTTTTACAGTGAAAACTGCAGAAACTTCAAACCGGCACTAGGAAACAGACTGAGAAACCAGAGTAAAAGTTTCTCTTGCAACCCGATCCATTTGTGCTTAATGAACGAACGTCTCTCCACATGCTCAGTTCCGAGAGATAAGTGTGTGTGAAAGCAGTCGTTCACCTAGCTTGTGGGGAACACAAAGCTTCTCTTCAGTAGAAAATTCCACTCCGTACATATATATGGGGAGGTACTAGCTCCAACTCGGTTTTACAGTGAAAACAGCAGGAAATTCAAACCGGCACTAGGAAACAGACCAAGAAACCAGAGTAAAAGTTTCTCCTGCAACCCGTTCCCTTTGTGCTAGATGAACGAACGTCTCTCCACATGCTCAGTTCTGAGAGATAATGTGTGTGAAAGCCGTCCTTCACCTAGATTGTTGGGAACACAAAGTTTCTCTTCAGTTGCAAACACCACTCCATACATATATATGGGGAGGTACCAGCTCCAACTCGGTTTTACATTGAAAAATGCAGGAACTTCAAACCGGCACTAGGAAACAGACCGAGATACCAGAGTAAATGTTTCTCCTGCAAACCGTTCCCTTTGTGCTAGATGAACGAACGTCTCTCCACATGCTCAGTTCTGAGAGATAAGTGTGTGTGAAAGCCGTCCTTCACCTAGCTTGTTGGGAACACAGAGTTTCTCTTCAGTTGCAAACTCCACTCCATACTTGTATATGGGGAGGTACTAGCTCCAACTCGGTTTTACAGTGAAAACTGCAGGAACTTCAAACAGGCACTAGGAAACAGACCGAGAAACCAGAGTAAAAGTATCTCCTGCAACCCGTTCCCTTTGTGCTGGATGAACGAACGTCTCTCCACATGCTCAGTTCTGAGAGATAATATGTGTGAAAGCCGTCCTTCACCTAGCTTGTTGGGAACACAAAGTTTCTCTTCAGTTGCAAACACCACTCCATACATATATATTGGGAGGTACCAGCTCCAACTCGGTTTTACAGTGAAAACTGCAGGAACTTCAAACCGGCACTAGGAAACAGACCGAGATACCAGAGTAAATGTTTATCCTGCAACCCGTTCCCTTTGTGCTAGATGAACGAACGTCTCTCCACATGCACATTTCTGAGAGATAAGTGTGTGTGAAAGCCGTCCTTCACCTAGCTTGTTGGGAACACAAAGTTTCTCTTCAGTTGCAAACTCCAGTCCGTACATATATAAGGGGAGGTACTAGCTCCAACTCGGTTTTACAGTGAAAACTGCAGGAACTTCAAACCGGCACTAGGAAACAGACTGAGAAACCAGAGTAAAAGTTTCTCCTGCAACCCGATCCATTTGTGCTTGATGAACGAACGTCTCTCCACATGCTCAGTTCCGACAGATAAGTGTGTGTGAAAGCCGTCCTTCACCTAGCTTGTTGGGAACACAAATTTTCTCTTCAGTAGCAAACTCCACTCCGTACATATATATGGGGTGGTACTAGCTCCAACTCGGTTTTACAGTGAAAACTGAAGGAACTTCAAACCGGCACTAGGAAACAGACCGAGAAACCAGAGTAAAAGTATCTCCTGCAACCCGTTCCCTTTGTGCTAGATGAACGAACGTCTCTCCACATGCTCAGATCTGAGAGATAAGTGTCTGTGAAAGCCGTCCTTCACCTAGCTTGTTGGGAACACATAGTTTCTGTTCAGATGCAAACTCCACTCCATATATATATGGGGAGGTACTAGCTCCAACTCGGTTTTACAGTGAAAACTGCAGGAAAATCAAACCGGCACTAGGAAACAGACTGAGAAACCAGAGTAAAAGTTTCCCCTTCAACCCGTTCCCTTTGTTCTAGATGAACGAACGTCTCTCCACATGCTCAGTTCTGAGAGATAAGTGTGTTTGAAAGCCATCCTTCACCTAGCTTGTTGGAAAAACAAAGTTTCTCTTCAGTTGCAAACTCCCATCCATACATATATATGGGGAGGTACTAGCTCCAACTCGGTTTTACAGTGAAAACTGCAGGAACTTCAAAACGGCACTAGGAAACCGACTGCGAAACCAGAGTAAAAGTTTCTCCTGCAACCCGTTCAGTTTGTGCTAGATGAACGAACGTCTCTCCACATGCTCATTTCTGAGAGTTAAGTGTGTGTGAAAGCCGTCCTTCACCTAGCTTGTTGGGAACACAAAGTTTCTCTTCAGTTGCAAACTACACTCCATACATATATATGGGTAGGTACTAGCTCCAACTCGGTTTTACAGTGAAAACTGCAGGAACTTCAAACCGGCACTAGGAAACAGACCGAGAAACCAGAGTAAAAGTTTCTCCTGCAACCCGTTCACTTTGTGCTAGATGAACGAACGTCTCTCCACATGCTCAGTTCTGAGAGATAATGTGTGTGAAAGCCGTCCTTCACCTAGCATGTTGGGAACACAAAGTTTCTCTTCAGTTGCAAAGACCACTCCATAAATATTTATGGGGAGGTACTAGCTCCAACTCGGTTTTACAGTGAAAACTGCAGGAATTTCAAACCGGCACTAGGAAACAGACTGAGAAACCAGAGTAAAAGTTTCTCCTGCAACACTTTCCCTTTGTGCTAGATGAAAGAACGTCTCTCCACATGCTCAGTTCTGAGAGATAATTGTGTGTGAAAGCCGTCCTTCACCTAGCTTGTTGGGAACACAAAGTTTCTCTTCAGTAGCAAACTCCAATCCGTACATATATATGGGGAGGTACTAGCTCCAACTCGGTTTTACAGTGAAAACTGCAGGAACTTCTAACCGGCACTAGGAAACAGACCGAGAAACCAGAGTACAAGTTTCTCCTGCAACCCGTTCACTTTGTGCTAGATGAACGAACGTCTCTCCACATGCTCAATTCTGAGAGATAAGTGTGTGTGAAAGCCGTCCTTCTCCTAGCTTGTTGGGAACACAAAGTTTCTCTTCAGTTGCAAACTCCACTCCATACATATATATTGGGATGTACTAGCTCCAACTCGGTTTTACAGTGAAAACTGCAGGAACTTCAAACCGGCACTAGGATACAGACCGAGAAACCAGAGTAACAGTTTCTCCTGCAACCCATTCCATTTGTGCTTGATGAACGAACGTCGCTCCACATGCTCAGTTCCGACAGATAAGTGTGTTTGAAAGCCGTCCTTCACTTAGCTTGTTGGGAACACAAAGTTTCTCTTCAGTAGCAAACTCCACTCCGTACATATATATGGGGATGTACTAGCTCCAACTCGGTTTTACAGTGAAAACTGCAGGAACTTCAAAATGGCACTAGGAAACAGACTGCGAAAACAGAGTAAAAGTTTCTCCTGCAACCCGTTCCATTTTTGCTAGATGAACGAACGTCTCTCCACATGCTCAGTTCTGAGAGATAAGTGTGTGTGAAAGCCGTACTTCACCTAGCTTGTTGGGAACACAAAGTTTCTCTTCAGTTGCAAAATCCACTCCATACATATATATGGGCAGGTACTAGCTCCAACTCGGTTTTACAGTGAAAACTGCAGGAACTTCAAACCGGCACTAGGAAACAGACCGAGAAACCAGAGTAAAAGTTTCTCCTGCAAACCGTTCCCTTTGTGCTAGATGAAAGAACGTCTCTCCACATGCTCAGATCTGAGAGATAAGTGTCTGTGAAAGCCGTCCTTCTCCTAGCTTGTTGGGAACACAAAGTTTCTCTTCAGTAGCAAACTCCACTCCATACATATATATGGGGATGTACTAGCTCCAACTCGGTTTTACAGTGAAAACTGCAGGAACTTCAAACCGGCACTAGGATACAGACCGAGAAACCAGAGTAATAGTTTCTCCTGCAACCCGTTCCTTTTTGCTACATGAACGAACGTCTCTCCACATGATCAGTTCTGAGAGATAAGTGTGTGTGAAAGCCGTCCTTCACCTAGCTTGTTGGGAACACAAATTTTCTCTTCAGTAGAAAACTCCACTCCGTACATATATATGGGGAGGTACTAGCTCCAAGTCGGTGTTACAGTGAAAACTGCAGGAAATTCAAACCGGCACTATGAAACAGACCGAGAAACCAGAGTAAAAGTTTCTCCTGCAACCCGTTCCCTTTGTGCTAGATGAACGAACGTCTCTCCACATGCTCAGTTCTGAGAGATAATGTGTGTGAAAGCCGTCCTTCACCTAGCTTGTTGGGAACACAAAGTTTCTCTTCAGTTGCAAACACCACTCCATACATATATATTGGGAGGTACCAGCTCCAACTCGGTTTTACAGTGAAAACTGCAGGAACTTCAAACCGGCACTAGGAAACAGACCGAGATACCAGAGTAAATGTTTATCCTGCAACCCGTTCCCTTTGTGCTAGATGAACGAACGTCTCTCCACATGCTCATTTCTGAGAGATAAGTGTGTGTGAAAGCCGTCCTTCACCTAGCTTGTTGGGAACACAAAGTTTCTCTTCAGTTGCAAACTCCAGTCCGTACATATATAAGGGGAGGTACTAGCTCCAACTCGGTTTTACAGTGAAAACTGCAGGAACTTCAAACCGGCACTAGGAAACAGACTGAGAAACCAGAGTAAAAGTTTCTCCTGCAACCCGATCCATTTGTGCTTGATGAACGAACGCCTCTCCACATGCTCAGTTCCGACAGATAAGTGTGTGTGTAAGCCGTCCTTCACCTAGCTTGTTGGGAACACAAATTTTCTCTTCAGTAGCAAACTCCACTCCGTACATATATAAGGGGAGGTACTAGCTCCAACTCGGTTTTACAGTGAAAACTGAAGGAACTTCATACCGGCACTAGGAAACAGACCGAGAAACCAGAGTAAAAGTTTCTCCTGCAACCCGTTCCCTTTGTGCTAGATGAACGAACGTCTCTCCACATGATCAGTTCTGAGAGATAATGTGTGTGAAAGCCGTCCTTCACCTAGCTTGTTGGGAACACAAAGTTTCTCTTCAGTTGCAAACACCACTCCATACATATATATGGGGAGGTACCAGCTCCAACTCAGTTTTACAGTGAAAAATGCAGGAACTTCAAACAGGCACTAGGAAACAGACCGAGAATCCAGAGTAAAAGTATCTCCTGCAACCCGTTCCCTTTGTGCTAGATGAAAGAACGTCTCTCCACATGCTCAGATCTGAGAGATAAGTGTCTGTGAAAGCCGTACTTCACCTAGCTTGTTGGGAACACAAAGATTCTCTTCAGTTGCAAACTCCACTCCATACATATATATGGGGATGTACTACCTCCAACTCGGTTTTACAGTGAAAACTTCAGGAACTTCAAACCGGCACTAGGAAACAGACCGAGAAACCAGAGAAAAGTTTCTCCTGCAAACCGTTCCCTTTTTGCTAGATGAACGAACGTCTCTCCACATGCTCATTTCTGAGAGATAAGTGTGTGTGAAAGCCGTCCTTCACCTAGCTTGTTGGGAACACAAAGTTTCTCTTCATTTGCAAACACCTCTACATACATATATATGGGGAGGTACAAGCACCAACTCGGTTTTACAGTGAAAACTGCAGGAATTTCAAACCGGCACTAGGAAACAGACTGAGAAACCAGAGTAAAAGTTTCTCCTGCAACACTTTCCCTTTGTGCTAGATGAAAGAACGTCTCTCCACATGCTCAGATCTGAGAGATAAGTGTCTGTGAAAGCCGTCCTTCTCCTAGCTTGTTGGGAACACAAAGTTTCTCTTTAGTAGCAAACTCCACTCCATACATATATATGGGGATGTACTAGCTCCAACTCGGTTTTACAGTGAAAACTGCAGGAACTTCAAACAGGCACTAGGATACAGACCGAGAAACCAGAGTAATAGTTTCTCCTGCAACCCGTTCCCTTTTTGCTACATGAACGAACGTCTCTCCACATGATCAGTTCTGAGAGATAAGTGTGTGTGAAAGCCGTCCTTCACCTAGCTTGTTGGGAACACAAAGTTTCTCTTCAGTTGCAAACTCCAGTCCGTACATATATAAGGGGAGGTACTAGCTCCAACTCGGTTTTACAGTGAAAACTGCAGGAACTTCAAACCGGCACTAGGAAACAGACTGAGAAACCAGAGTAAAAGTTTCTCCTGCAACCCGATCCATTTGTGCTTGATGAACGAACGTCTCTCCACATGCTCAGTTCCGACAGATAAGTGTGTGTGAAAGCCGTCCTTCACCTAGCTTGTTGGGAACACAAATTTTCTCTTCAGTAGCAAACTCCACTCCGTACATATATATGGGGAGGTACTAGCTCCAACTCGGTTTTACAGTGAAAACTGAAGGAACTTCAAACCGGCACTAGGAAACAGACCGAGAAACCAGAGTAAAAGTTTCTCCTGCAACCCGTTCCCTTTTTGCTAGATGAACGAACGTCTCTCCACATGATCAGTTCTGAGAGATAATGTGTGTGAAAGCCGTCCTTCACCTAGCTTGTTGGGAACACAAAGTTTCACTTCAGTTGCAAACACCACTCCATACATATATATGGGGAGGTACCAGCTCCAACTCGGTTTTAGAGTGAAAAATGCAGGAACTTCAAACAGGCACTAGGAAACAGACCGAGAAACCAGAGTAAAAGTATCTCCTGCAACCCGTTCCCTTTGTGCTAGATGAAAGAAAGTCTCTCCACATGCTCAGTTCTGAGAGATAAGTATGTGTGAAAGCCGTCCTTCACCTAGCTTGTTGGGAACACAAAGTTTCTCTTCAGTTGCAAACACCTCTCCATATATATATATGGGGAGGTACTTGCTCCAACTCGGTTTTACAGTGAAAACTGCAGGAATTTCAAACCGGCACTAGGAAACAAACTGAGAAACCAGAGTAAAAGTTTCTCCTGCAACACTTTCCCTTTGTGCTAGATGAAACAACGTCTCTCCACATGCTCAGTTCTGAGAGATAAGTGTGTGTGAAAGCCGTCCTTCACCTAGCTTGTTGGGAACGCAAAGTTTCTCTTCAGTTGCAAACTCCACTCCATACATATATATGGGGAGGTACTAGCTCCAACTCGGTTTTACAGTGAAAACTGCAGGAACTTCAAAACGGCACTAGGAAACAGACCGAGAAACCAGAGTAAAAGTTTCTCCTGCAACCCGTTCCCTTTGTGCTAGATGAACAAACGTCTCTCCACATGCTCAGTTCTGAGAGATAAGTGTGTGTGAAAGCCGTCCTTCACCTAGCTTGTTGGGAACACAAAGTTTCTCTTCAGTTGCAAACTCCACTCCATACATATATATGGGGAGGTACTAGCTCCAACTCGGTTTTACAGTGAAAACTGCAGGATCTTCAAAACGGCACTAGGAAACAGACCGAGAAACCAGAGTAAAAGTTTCTCCTGCAACCCGTTCCCTTTGTGCTAGATGAACGAACGTCTCTCCACATGCTCAGTTCTGAGAGATAAGTGTGTGTGAAAGCCGTCCTTCACCTAGCTTTTTGGGAACACAAAGTTTCTCTTCAGTTGCAAACACCACTCCATACTTATATATGGGGAGGTACTAGCTACAACTCGGTTTTACAGTGAAAACTGCAGGAATTTCAAACCAGCACTAGGAAACAGACTGAGAAACCAGAGTAAAAGTTTATCCTGAAACCCGTTCCCTTTGTGCTAGATGAACGAACGTCTCTCCACATGCTCAGTTCTGAGAGATAATGTGTGTGAAAACCGTTCTTCAACTAGCTTGTTGGGAACCCTAAGTTTCTCTTCAGTTGCAATCTCCACTCCATACATATATATGGGGAGGTACTAGCTCCAACTCGGGTTTACAGTGAAAACTGCAGGAACTTTAAACCGGCACTAGGAAACAGACCGAGAAACCAGAGGAAAAGTTTCTCCTGCAACCCGTTCCGTTTGTGCTAGATGAACGAACGTCTCTCCACATGCTCAGTTCTGGGAGATAAGTGTGTGTGAAAGCTGTCCTTCACCTAGCTTGTTGGGAACACAAAGTTTCTCTTCAGTTGCAAACTACACTCCATACATATATATGAGGAGGTAGTAGCTCCATCTCGGTTTTACAGTGAAAACTGCAGGAACTTCAAACCGGCACTAGGAAACAGACTTAGAAACCAGAGTATAAGTTTCTCCTGCAACCCGTTCCCTTTGTGCTAGATGAACGAACGTCTCTCCACATGCTCAGTACGGAGAGATAATTGTGTGTGAAAGCCGTCCTTCACCTAGCTTGTTGGGTACACAAAGTTTCTCTTCAGTTGCAAACAAAACTCCATACATATATATGGGGAGGTATTAGCTCCAACTCGGTTTTACAGTGAAAAATGCAGGAACTTCAAACCGGCACTAGGAAACAGACCGAGATACCAGAGAACAAGTTTCTCCTGCAACCCGTTCCCTTCGTGCTAGATGAACGAACGTCTCTCCACATGCTCAGTTCTGAGAGATAAGTATGTGTGAAAGCCGTCCTTCAACTAGCTTGTTGGGAACACAAAGTTTCTCTTCAGTTGCAAACTCCACTCCATACATATATATGGGGAGGTACTAGCTCCATATCGGTTTTACAGTGAAAACTGCAGGAACTTCAAACCGGCACTAGGAAAAAGACCGAGAAACCAGAGTAAAAGTTTCTCCTGCAACCCGTTCCCTTTGTGCTACATGAACGAACGTCTCTCCACATGCCCAGTACTGAGAGATAAGTGTGTGTGAAAGCCGTCCTTCACCTAGCTTGTTTGGAACACAAAGTTTCTCTTCAGTTGCAAACTCCACTCCATACATATATATGGGGAGGTACTAACTCCAACTCGGTTTTACAGTGAAAACTGCAGGAACTTCAAACCGGCACTAGGAAACAGACCGAGATACCAGAGTACAAGTTTCTCCTGCAACCCATTCCCTTTGTGCTAGATGAACGAACGTCTCTCCACATGCTCAGTTCTGAGAGATAAGTATGTGTGAAAGCAGTCCTTCACCTAGCTTGTAGGGAACACACAGTTTCTCTTCAGTTGCAAACACCTCTTCATATATATATATGGTCAGGTACTTGCTCCAACTCGGTTTTACAGTGAAAAGTGCAGGAACTTCAAAACGGAACTAGGAAACAGACCGAGATACCAGAGTACAAGTTTTTCCTGAAACCCGTTCCCTTTGTGCTAGATGAACGAACGTCTCTCCACATGCTAAGTTCTGAGAGATAAGTATGTATGAAAGCCGTCCTTCACCTAGCTTGTTGGGAACTCACAGTTTCTCTTCAGTTGCAAACACCTCTTCATATATATATATGGGGAGGTACTAGCTCCAAATCGGGTTTACAGTGAAAACTGCAGGAACTTCAAACCGGCACTAGGAAAAAGACCGAGAAACCAGAGTAAAATTTTCTCCTGCAACCCGTTCCCATTGTGCTAGATGAACGAACGTCTCTCCACATGCTCAGTTCTGAGAGATAATGTGTGTGAAAACCGTACTTCAACTAGCTTCTTGGTAACACTAAGTTTCTCTTCAGTTGCAAACCCCACTCCATACATATATACGGGGAGGTACTAGCTCCAACTCGGGTTTACAGTGAAAACTGCAGGAACTTCAAACCGGCATTAGGAAACAGACCGAGAATCCAGAGTAAATGTTTCTCCTGCAACCCGTTCCATTTGTGCTAGATGAACGATCGTCTCTCCACATGCTCATTTCTGAGAGATAAGTGTGTGTGAAAGCCGTCCTTCACCTAGCTTGTTGGGAACACAAAGTTTCTATTCAGTTGTAAACTCCACTCCATACATATATATGGGGAGGTACTAGCTCCAACTCGGTTTTACAGTGAAAACTGCAGGAACTTCAAACCAGCACTAGGAAACAGACCGAGATACCAGAGTACAAGTTTCTCCTGCAACCCGTTCCCTTTGTGCTAGATGAACGAACGTCTCTCCACATGTTCAGTTCTGAGAGAAAATTATGTGTGAAAGCCGTCCTTCAACTAGCTTGTTGGGAACACAAAGTTTCTCTTCAGTTGCAAACTCCACTCTATACATATATATGGGGAGGTACTAGCTCCAACTCGGTTTTACAGTGAAAACTGCAGGAACTTCAAACCGACACTAGGAAACAGACCGAGAAACCAGAGTAAAAGTTTCTCCTGCAACCCGTTCCCTTTTTGCTAGATGAACGAACGTCTCTCCACATGCTCAGTTCTGAGAGAAAATTGTGTGTGAAAGCCGTCCTTCACCTAGCTTGTTGGGAACACAAAGTTTCTCTTCAGTTGCAAACTCCACACCATACATATATATGGGGAGGTACTAGCTCCAACTCGGTTTTACAGTGAAAACTGCAGGAATTTCAAACCGGCACTAGGAAACAGACTTAGAAACCAGAGCAAAAGTTTCTCCAGCAACGCGTTCCCTTTGTGCTAGGTGAACGAACGTCTCACCACATGCTCAGTTCTGAGATAAATTGTGTGTGAAAGCCGTCCTTCAACTAGCTTGTTGGGAAAACTAAGTTTCTCTTCAGTTGCAAACACCACTCCATACATATATATGGGGAGGTACTAGCTCCAACTCTATTTTACAGTGAAAACTGCAGGAACTTCAAACCGGCACTAGGAAACAGACTTAGAAACCAGAGTAAAAATTTCTCCTGCCACCCGATCCCTTTGTGCTAGATGAACGAACGTCTCTCCACATGCTCAGTTCTGAGAGAAAAGTGTGTGTGAAAGCCGTTCTTCAACTAGCTTGTTGGGAACACAAAGTTTCTCTTCAGTTGCAAACTCCACTCCATACATATATATGGGGAGGTACTAGCTCCAACTCGGTTTTACAGTGAAAACTGCAAGAACTTCAAACCGGCACTAGCAAACAGACCGAGATACCAGAGTAAAAGTTTCTCCTGCAACCCATTCCCTTTGTGCTAGATGAACGAACGTCTCTCCACATGCTCAGTTCTGAGAGATAAGTGTGTGTGAAAGCCGTCCTTCACCTAGCTTTTTGGGAACACAAAGTTTCTCTTCAGTTGCAAACACCTCTCCATACTTATATATGGGGAGGTACTAGCTACAACTCGGTTTTACAGTGAAAACTGCAGGAACTTCTAACCAGCACTAGGAAACAGACTTAGACCCAGAGTAAAAGTTTCTCCTGCAACCCGTTCCCTTTGTGCTAGATGAACGAACGTCTCTCCACATGCTCAGTTCTCAGAGATAATGTGTGTGAAAACTGTCCTTCAACTAGCTTGTTGGGAACACTAAGTTTCTCTTCAGTTGCAAACTGCACTCCATACATATATATGGGGAGGTACTAGCTCCAACTCGGGTTTACAGTGAAAAATGCAGGAACTTCAAACAAGCACTAGGAAACAGACCGAGATACCAGAGTACAAGTTTCTCCTGCAAACCGTTCCCTTTGTGCTAGATGAACGAACGTCTCTCCACATGCTCAGTTCTGAGAGATAAGTATGTGTGAAAGCCGTCCTTCACCTAGCTTGTTGGGAACACAAAGTTTCTCTTCATTTGCAAACTCCAGTCCATACATATATAAGGGGAGATACTAGCTCCAACTCGGTTTTACAGTGAAAACTGCAGGAACTTCAAACCAGCACTAGGAAACAGACCGAGATACCAGAGTACAAGTTTCTCCTGCAACCTGTTCCCTTTGTGCTAGATGAATGAACGTCTCTCCACATGCTCAGTTCTGAGAGAAAATTGTGTGTGAAAGCCGTCCTTCACCTAGCTTGTTGGGAACACAAAGTTTCTCTTCAGTTGCAAACTCCACTCCATACATATATATGGGGAGGTACAAGCTCCAACTCGGATTTACAGTGAAAACTGCAGGAACTTCAAACCGGCACTAGGTAACAGACCGAGAAACCAGAGTAAAAGATTCCCTGCAACCCGTTCCCTTTGTGCTAGGTGAACGAACGTCTTTCCACATGCTCAGTTCTGAGATATAATGTGTGTGAAAGCCGTCCTTCAACTAGCTTGTTGGGAAAACTAAGTTTCTCTTCAGTTGCAAACACCACTCCATACATATATATGGGGAGGTACTAGCTACAACTCGATTTTACAGTGAAAACTGCAGGAACTTCAATCCGGCACTAGGAAACAGACTTAGAAACCAGAGTAAAAGTTTCTCCTGCAACCCGTTCCATTTGTGCTAGATGAACGAACGTCTCTCCACATGCTCAGTACTTAGAGATAAGTATGTGTGAAAGCTGTCCTTCACCTAGCTTGTTGGCAACACAAAGTTTCTCTTCAGTTGCAAACTCCACTCCATACATATATATGGGGAGGTACTAGCTCCAACTCGGTTTTACAGTGAAAACTGCAAGAACTTCAAACAGGCACTAGGAAACAGACCGAGAAACCAGAGTAAAAGTTTCTCCTGCAACCCGTTCCCTTTGTGCTAGATGAACGAACGTCTCTCCACATGCTCAGTTCTGAGAGATAAGTGTGTGTGAAAGCCGTCCTTCACCTAGCTTGTTGGGAACACAAAGTTTCTCTTCAGTTGCAAACTACACTCCATACATATATATGGGGAGGTACTAGCTCCAACTCGGTTTTACAGTGAAAACTGCAAGAAATTCAAACCGGCACTAGGAAACAGACCGAGATACCAGAGTAAAAGTTTCTCCTGCAACCCGTTCCCTTTGTGCTAGATGAACGAACGTCTCTCCACATGCTCAGTTCTGAGAGATAAGTGTGTGTGAAAGCCGTCCTTCACCTAGCTTGTAGGGAACACAAAGTTTCTCTTCAGTTGCAAACACCACACCATACTTATATATGGGGAGGTACTAGCTACAACTCGTTTTTACAGTGAAAACTGCAGGAATTTCTAACCAGCACTAGGAAACAGACTTAGAAACCAGAGTAAAAGTTTCTCCTGCAACCCTTTCCCTTTGTGCTAGATGAACGAACGTCTCTCCACATGCTCAGTTCTGAGAGATAATGTGTGTGAAAACTGTCCTTCAACTAGCTTGTTGGGAACACTAAGTTTCTCTTCAGTTGCAAACTGCACTCCATACATATATATTGGGAGGTACTAGCTCCAACTCGGGTTTACAGTGAAAACTGCAGGAACTTCAAACCGGCACTAGGAAACAGACCGAGAATCCAGAGTACAAGTTTCTCCTGCAACCCGTTCCCTTTGTGCTAGATGTACGAACGTCTCTCCACATGCTCAGTTCTGAGAGAAAATTGTGTGTGAAAGCCGTCCTTCACCTAGCTTGTTGGGAACACAAATTTTCTCTTCAGTTGCAAACTCCACTCCATAGATATATATGGGGAGGTACTAGCTCCAACTCGGATTTACAGTGAAAACTGCAGGAACTTCAAACCGGCACTAGGAAACAGATTTAGAAACCAGAGTAAAAGTTTCTCCTGCAACCCGTTCCCTTTGTGCTAGATGAACGAACGTCTCTCCACATGCTCAGTACTGAGAGATAAGTGTGTGTGAAAGCCGTCCTTCACCTAGCTTGTAGGGAACTCAAAGTTTCTCTTCAGTTGCAAACTCCACTCCATACATATATATGGGGAGGTACTAGATCCAACTCGGTTTTACAGTGAAAACTGCAGGAACTTCAAACCAGCTCTAGGAAACAGACCGAGAAACCAGAGTACAAGTTTCTCCTGCAACCCGTTCCCTTTGTGCTAGATGAACTAACGTCTCTCCACATGCTCAGTTCTGAGAGAAAATTGTGTGTGAAAGCCGTCCTTCACCTAGCTTGTTGGGAACACAAAGTTTCTCTTCAGTTGCAAACTCCACTCCATACATATATATGGGGAATTACTAGCTCCAACTCGGTTTTACAGTGAAAACTGCAGGAACTTCAAACCGGCACTAGGAAACAGACCGAGAAACCAGAGTACAAGTTTCTCCTGCAACGCGTTCCCTTTGTGCTAGGTGAACGAACGTCTCTCCACATGCTCAGTTCTGAGATATAATGTGTGTGAAAGCCGTCCTTCAACTAGCTTGTTGGGAAAAATAAGTTTCTCTTCAGTTGCAAACACCACTCCATACATCTATATGGGGAGGTACTAGCTCCAACTCGGTTTTACAGTGAAAACTGCAAGAACTTCAATCCGGCACTAGGAAACAGACTTAGAAACCAGAGTAAAAGTTTCTCCTGCAACCCGTTCCCTTTGTGCTAGATGAACGAACGTCTCTCTACATGCTCAGTTCTGAGAGATAATGTGTGTGAAAACCGTCCTTCAAATAGCTTGTTGGGAACACTAAGTTTCTCTTCAGTTGCAAACTGCATTCCATACATATATATGGGGAGGTACTAGCTCCAACTCAGGTTTACAGTGAAAACTGCAGGAACTTCAAACCGGCACTAGGAAACAGACCGAGAATCCATTGTAAAAGTTTCTCCTGCAACCCGTTCTCTTTGTGCTAGATGAACGAACGTCTCTCCACATGCTCATTTCTGAGAGATAAGTGTGTTTGAAAGCCGTCCTTCACCTAGCTTGTTGGGAACACAAAGTTTCTCTTCAGTTGCAAACTCCACTCCATACATATATATGGGGAGGTACTAGCTCCAACTCGGTTTTACAGTGAAAACTGCAGGAACTTCAAACCAGCACTAGGAAACAGACCGAGATACCAGAGTACAAGTTTCTCCTGCAACCCGTTCCCTTTGTGCTAGATGAACGAACGTCTCTCCACATGCTCAGTTCTGAGAGAAAATTGTGTGTGAATGCCGTCCTTCACCTAGCTTGTTGGGAACACAAAGTTTCTCTTCAGTTGCAAACTCCACTCCATAGATATATATGGGGAGGTACTAGCTCCAACTCGATTTTACTGGGAAAACTGCAGGAACTTCCATCCGGCACTAGGAAACAGACTTAGAAACCAGAGTAAAAGTTTCTCCTGCAACCCGTTACCTTTGTGCTAGATGAACGAACGTCTCTCCACATGCTCAGTACTGAGAGATAAGTGTGTGTGAAAGCCGTCCTTCACATAGCTTGTTGGGAACTCAAAGTTTCTCTTCAGTTGCAATCTCCAATCCATACATATATATGGGGAGGTACTAGCTCCAACTCGGTTTTACAGTGAAAACTGCAGGAAATTCAAACCGGCACTAGGAAACAGACCGAGAAACCAGAGTAAAAGTTTCTCCTGCAACGCGTTCCCTTTGTGCTAGGTGAACGAACGTCTCTCCACATGTTCAGTTCTGAGATATAATGTGTGTGAAAGCCGTCCTTCAACTAGCTTGTTGGGAAAACTAAGTTTCTCTTCAGTTGCAAACACCACTCCATACATATATATGGGGAGGTACTAGCTCCAACTCGATTTTACAGTGAAAACTGCAAGAACTTCAATCCGGCACTAGGAAACAGACTTAGAAACCAGAGTAAAAGTTTCTCCTGCAACCCGTTCTCTTTGTGCTAGATGAACGAACGTCTCTCCACATGCTCATTTCTGAGAGATAAGTGTGTGTGAAAGCCGTCCTTCACCTAGCTTGTTGGGAACACAAAGTTTCTCTTCAGTTGTAAACTCCACTCCATACATATATATGGGGAGGTACTAGCTCCAACTCGGTTTTACAGTGAAAACTGCAGGAACTTCAAACCAGCACTAGGAAACACACCGAGATACCAGAGTACAAGTTTCTCCTGCAACCCGTTCCCTTTGTGCTAGATGAACGAACGTCTCTCCACATGCTCAGTTCTGAGAGATAAGTATGTGTGAAAGCCGTCCTTCACCTAGCTTGTTGGGAACACAAAGTTTCTCTTCAGTTGCAAACTCCACTCCATACATATATATGGAGAGGTACTAGCTCCAACTCGGTTTTACAGTGAAAACTGCAGGAACTTCAAACCAGCTCTAGGAAACAGACCGAGATACCAGAGTACAAGTTTCTCCTGCAACCCGTTCCCTTTGTGCTAGATGAACGAACGTCTCTCCACATGCTCAGTTCTGAGAGAAAATTGTGTGTGAAAGCCGTCCTTCACCTAGCTTGTTGGGAACACAAAGTTTCTCTTCAATTGCAAACTCCACTCCATAGATATATATGGGGAGGTACTAGCTCCAACTCGGATTTACAGTGAAAACTGCAGGAACTTCAAACCGGCACTAGGTAACAGACCGAGAAACCAGAGTAAATGTTTCTCCTGCAACGCCTTCCCTTTGTGCTAGCTGAACGAACGTCTCTCCACATGCTCAGTTCTCAGATATAATGTGTGTGAAAGCCGTCCTTCAACTAGCTTGTTGGGAAAACTAAGTTTCTCTTCAGTTGCAAACACCACTCCATACATATATATGGGGAGGTACTAGCTCCAACTCGATTTTACAGGGAAAACTGCAGGAACTTCAATCCGGCACTAGGAAACAGACTAAGAAACCAGAGTAAAAGTTTCTCCTGCAACCCGTTCCCTTTGTGCTAGATGAACGAACGTCTCTCCACATGCTCAGTACTGAGAGATAAGTGTGTGTGAAAGCCGTCCTTCACCTAGCTTGTTGGGAACTCAAAGTTTCTCTTCAGTTGCAAACTCCAATCCATACATATATATGGGGAGGTACTAGCTCCAACTCGGTTTTACAGTGAAAACTGCAGGAAATTCAAACCGGCACTAGGAAACAGACCGAGAAACCAGAGTAAATGTTTCTCCTGCAACGCGTTCCCTTTGTGCTAGGTGAACGAACGTCTCTCCACATGCTCAGTTCTGAGATATAATGTGTGTGAAAGCCGTCATTCAACTAGCTTGTTGGGAAAACTAAGTTTCTCTTCAGTTGCAAACACCACTCCATACATATATATGGGGAGGTACAAGCTCCAACTCGATTTTACAGTGAAAACTGCAAGAACTTCAATCCGGCACTAGGAAACAGACTTAGAAACCAGAGTAAAAGTTTCTCCTGCAACCCGTTCCATTTGTGCTAGATGAACGAACGTCTCTCCACATGCTCAGTACTGAGAGATAATTGTGTGTGAAAGCCGTCCTTCACCTAGCTTGTTGGGAACACAAAGTTTCTCTTCAGTTGCAAACTCCACTCCATACATATATATGGGGAGGTACTAGCTCCAACTCGGTTTTACAGTGAAAACTGCAAGAACTTCAAACCGGCACTAGGAAACAGACCGAGATACCAGAGTAAAAGTTTCTCCTGCAACCCGTTCCCTTGTGCTAGATGAACGAACGTCTCTCCACATGCTCAGTTCTGAGAGATAAGTGTTTGTGAAAGCCGTCCTTCACCTAGCTTGTTGGGAACACAAAGTTATTCTTCAGTTGCAAACTCCACTCCATACATATATATGGGGAGGTACTAGCTCCAAATCGGTTTTACAGTGAAAACTGCAGGAACTTCAAACCGGTACTAGGAAACAGACTGAGAAACCAGAGTAAAAGTTTCTCCTGCAACCCATTCCCTTTTTGCTAGATGAACGAACGTCTCTCCACATGCTCAGTTCTGAGATATAATGTGTGTGAAAGCCGTCATTCAACTAGCTTGTTGGGAAAACTAAGTTTCTCTTCAGTTGCAAACACCACTCCATACATATATATGGGGAGGTACAAGCTCCAACTCGATTTTACAGTGAAAACTGCCAGAACTTCAATCCGGCACTAGGAAACAGACTTAGAAACCAGAGTAAAAGTTTCTCCTGCAACCCGTTCCATTTGTGCTATATGAACGAACGTCTCTCCACATGCTCAGTACTGAGAGATAATTGTGTGTGAAAGCCGTCCTTCACCTAGCTTGTTGGGAACACAAAGTTTCTCTTCAGTTGCAAACTCCACTCCATACATATATATGGGGAGGTACTACCTCCAACTCGGTTTTACAGTGAAAACAGCAAGAACTTCAAACCGGCACTAGGAAACAGACCGAGATACCAGAGTAAAAGTTTCTCCTGCAACACGTTCCCTTTGTGCTAGATGAACGAACGTCTCTCCACATGCTCAGTTCTGAGAGATAAGTGTTTGTGAAAGCCGTCCTTCACCTAGCTTGTTGGGAACACAAAGTTATTCTTCAGGTGCAAACTCCACTCCATACATATATATGGGGAGGTACTAGCTCCAAATCGGTTTTACAGTGAAAACTGCAGGAACTTCAAACCGGCACTAGGAAACAGACTGAGAAACCAGAGTAAAAGTTTCTCCTGCAACCCGTTCCCTTTTTGCTAGATGAACGAACGTCTCTCCACATGCTCAGTTCTGAGATATAATGTGTGTGAAAGCCGTCCTTCAACTAGCTTGTTGGGAAAACTAAGTTTCTCTTCAGTTGAAATCTCCACTCCATATATATATATGGGGAGGTACTAGCTCCAACTCGATTTTACAGTGAAAACTGCAAGAACTTCAAACCGGCACTAGGAAACAGAACGAGATACCAGAGTAAAAGTTTCTCCTGCAACCCATTCCCTTTGTGCTAGATGAACGAACGTCTCTCCACATGCTCAGTTCTGAGAGAAAATTGTGTGTGAAAGCCGTCCTTCACCTAGCTTGTTGGGAACACAAAGTTTCTCTTCAGTTGCAAACTCCACTCCATACATATATATGGGGAGGTAATAGCTCCAACTCGGTTTTACAGTGAAAACTGCAGGAACTTCAAACCGGCACTAGGAAACAGACCGAGATACCAGATACAAGTTTCTCCTGCAACCCGTTCCCTTTCTGCTAGATGAACGAAAGTCTGTCCACATGCTCAGTTCTGAGAGATAAGTATGTGTGAAAGCCGTCCTGCACCTTGCTTGTTGGGAACACAAAGTTTCTCTTCAGTTGCAAACTCCACTCCATACATATATATGGGGAGGTACAAGCTCCAACTCGGGTTTACAGTGAAAACTGCAGGAACTTCAAACCAGCACTAGGAAACAGACCGAGATACCAGAGTACAAGTTTCTCCTGCAACCCGTTCCCTTTGTGCTAGATGAACGAACGTCTCTCAACATGCTCAGTTCTGAGATATAATGTGTGTGAAAGCCGTCCTTCAACTAGCTTGTTGGGAAAACAAAGTTTCTCTTCAGTTGAAATCTCCACTCCATACATATATATGGGGTGGTACTAGCTCCAACTCGATTTTAGAGTGAAAACATCAAGAACTTCAAACCGGCACTAGGAAACAGAACGAGATACCAGAGTAAAAGTTTCTCCTGCAACCCATTCCCTTTGTGCTAGATGAACGAACGTCTCTCCACATGCTCAGTTCTGAAAGAAAATTGTGTGTGAAAGCCGTCCTTCACCTAGCTTGTTGGGAACACAAAGATTCTCTTCAGTTGCAAACTCCACTCCATACATATATATGGGGAGGTACTAGCTCCAACTCGGTTTTACAGTGAAAACTGCAGGAACTTCAAACCGGCACTAGGAAACAGACCGAGATACCAGAGTACAAGTTTCTCCTGCAACCCGTTCCCTTTGTGCTAGATGAACGAACGTCTCTCCACATGCTCAGTTCTGAGAGAAAAGTATGTGTGAAAGCCGTCCTTCACCTAGATGTTGGGAACACAAAGTTTCTCTTCAGTTGCAAACTCCACTCCATACATATATATGGGGAGGTACTAGCTCCAACTCGGTTTTACAGTGAAAACTGCAGGAACTTCAAAACGGCACTAGGAAACAGACCGAGAAACCAGAGTAAAAGTTTCTCCTGCAACCCGTTCCCTTTGTGCTAGATGAACAAACGTCTCTCCACATGCTCAGTTCTGAGAGATAAGTGTGTGTGAAAGCCGTCCTTCACCTAGCTTGTTGGGAACACAAAGTTTCTCTTCAGTTGCAAACTCCACTCCATACATATATATGGGGAGGTACTAGCTCCAACTCGGTTTTACAGTGAAAACTGCAGGATCTTCAAAACGGCACAAGGAAACAGACCGAGAAACCAGAGTAAAAGTTTATCCTGAAACCCGTTCCCTTTGTGCTAGATGAACGAACGTCTCTCCACATGCTCAGTTCTGAGAGATAATGTGTGTGAAAACCGTTCTTCAACTAGCTTGTTGGGAACCCTAAGTTTCTCTTCAGTTGCAATCTCCACTCCATACATATATATGGGGAGGTACTAGCTCCAACTCGGGTTTACAGTGAAAACTGCAGGAACTTTAAACCGGCACTAGGAAACAGACCGAGAAACCAGAGGAAAAGTTTCTCCTGCAACCCGTTCCGTTTGTGCTAGATGAACGAACGTCTCTCCACATGCTCAGTTCTGAGAGAAAATTGTGTGTGAAAGCCGTCCTTCACCTAGCTTGTTGGGAACACAAAGTTTCTCTTCAGTTGCAAACTCCACACCATACATATATATGGGGAGGTACTAGCTCCAACTCGGTTTTACAGTGAAAACTGCAGGAATTTCAAACCGGCACTAGGAAACAGACTTAGAAACCAGAGCAAAAGTTTCTCCAGCAACGCGTTCCCTTTGTGCTAGGTGAACGAACGTCTCACCACATGCTCAGTTCTGAGATAAATTGTGTGTGAAAGCCGTCCTTCAACTAGCTTGTTGGGAAAACTAAGTTTCTCTTCAGTTGCAAACACCACTCCATACATATATATGGGGAGGTACTAGCTCCAACTCTATTTTACAGTGAAAACTGCAGGAACTTCAAACCGGCACTAGGAAACAGACTTAGAAACCAGAGTAAAAATTTCTCCTGCCACCCGTTCCCTTTGTGCTAGATGAACGAACGTCTCTCCACATGCTCAGTTCTGAGAGAAAAGTGTGTGTGAAAGCCGTTCTTCAACTAGCTTGTTGGGAACACAAAGTTTCTCTTCAGTTGCAAACTCCACTCCATACATATATATGGGGAGGTACTAGCTCCAACTCGGTTTTACAGTGAAAACTGCAAGAACTTCAAACCGGCACTATGAAACAGACCGAGATACCAGAGTAAAAGTTTCTCCTGCAACCCATTCCCTTTGTGCTAGATGAACGAACGTCTCTCCACATGCTCAGTTCTGAGAGATAAGTGTGTGTGAAAGCCGTCCTTCACTTAGCTTTTTGGGAACACAAAGTTTCTCTTCAGTTGCAAACACCTCTCCATACTTATATATGGGGAGGTACTAGCTACAACTCGGTTTTACAGTGAAAACTGCAGGAACTTCTAACCAGCACTAGGAAACAGACTTAGACCCAGAGTAAAAGTTTCTCCTGCAACCCGTTCCCTTTGTGCTAGATGAACGAACGTCTCTCCACATGCTCAGTTCTCAGAGATAATGTGTGTGAAAACTGTCCTTCAACTAGCTTGTTGGGAACACTAAGTTTCTCTTCAGTTGCAAACTGCACTCCATACATATATATGGGGAGGTACTAGCTCCAACTCGGGTTTACAGTGAAAAATGCAGGAACTTCAAACAAGCACTAGGAAACAGACCGAGATACCAGAGTAAAAGTTTCTCCTGCAACCCGTTCCCTTTGTGCTAGATGAACGAACGTCTCTCCACATGCTCAGTTCTGAGAGATAAGTATGTGTGAAAGCCGTCCTGCACCTTGCTTGTTGGGAACACAAAGTTTCTCTTCAGTTGCAAACTCCACTCCATACATATATATGGGGAGGTACAAGCTCCAACTCGGGTTTACAGTGAAAACTGCAGGAACTTCAAACCAGCACTAGGAAACAGACCGAGATACCAGAGTACAAGTTTCTCCTGCAACCCGTTCCCTTTGTGCTAGATGAACGAACGTCTCTCAACATGCTCAGTTCTGAGATATAATGTGTGTGAAAGCCGTCCTTCAACTAGCTTGTTGGGAAAACAAAGTTTCTCTTCAGTTGAAATCTCCACTCCATACATATATATGGGGTGGTACTAGCTCCAACTCGATTTTAGAGTGAAAACATCAAGAACTTCAAACCGGCACTAGGAAACAGAACGAGATACCAGAGTAAAAGTTTCTCCTGCAACCCATTCCCTTTGTGCTAGATGAACGAACGTCTCTCCACATGCTCAGTTCTGAAAGAAAATTGTGTGTGAAAGCCGTCCTTCACCTAGCTTGTTGGGAACACAAAGATTCTCTTCAGTTGCAAACTCCACTCCATACATATATATGGGGAGGTACTAGCTCCAACTCGGTTTTACAGTGAAAACTGCAGGAACTTCAAACCGGCACTAGGAAACAGACCGAGATACCAGAGTACAAGTTTCTCCTGCAACCCGTTCCCTTTGTGCTAGATGAACGAACGTCTCTCCACATGCTCAGTTCTGAGAGAAAAGTATGTGTGAAAGCCGTCCTTCACCTAGATGTTGGGAACACAAAGTTTCTCTTCAGTTGCAAACTCCACTCCATACATATATATGGGGAGGTACTAGCTCCAACTCGGTTTTACAGTGAAAACTGCAGGAACTTCAAAACGGCACTAGGAAACAGACCGAGAAACCAGAGTAAAAGTTTCTCCTGCAACCCGTTCCCTTTGTGCTAGATGAACAAACGTCTCTCCACATGCTCAGTTCTGAGAGATAAGTGTGTGTGAAAGCCGTCCTTCACCTAGCTTGTTGGGAACACAAAGTTTCTCTTCAGTTGCAAACTCCACTCCATACATATATATGGGGAGGTACTAGCTCCAACTCGGTTTTACAGTGAAAACTGCAGGATCTTCAAAACGGCACTAGGAAACAGACCGAGAAACCAGAGTAAAAGTTTATCCTGAAACCCGTTCCCTTTGTGCTAGATGAACGAACGTCTCTCCACATGCTCAGTTCTGAGAGATAATGTGTGTGAAAACCGTTCTTCAACTAGCTTGTTGGGAACCCTAAGTTTCTCTTCAGTTGCAATCTCCACTCCATACATATATATGGGGAGGTACTAGCTCCAACTCGGGTTTACAGTGAAAACTGCAGGAACTTTAAACCGGCACTAGGAAACAGACCGAGAAACCAGAGGAAAAGTTTCTCCTGCAACCCGTTCCGTTTGTGCTAGATGAACGAACGTCTCTCCACATGCTCAGTTCTGAGAGATAAGTGTGTGTGAAAGCTGTCCTTCACCTAGCTTGTTGGGAACACAAAGTTTCTCTTCAGTTGCAAACTACACTCCATACATATATATGAGGAGGTAGTAGCTCCATCTCGCTTTTACAGTGAAAACTGCAGGAACTTCAAACCGGCACTAGGAAACAGACTTAGAAACCAGAGTATAAGTTTCTCCTGCAACCCGTTCCCTTTGTGCTAGATGAACGAACGTCTCTCCACATGCTCAGTACGGAGAGATAATTGTGTGTGAAAGCCGTCCTTCACCTAGCTTGTTGGGTACACAAAGTTTCTCTTCAGTTGCAAACAAAACTCCATACATATATATGGGGAGGTATTAGCTCCAACTCGGTTTTACAGTGAAAAATGCAGGAACTTCAAACCGGCACTAGGAAACAGACCGAGATACCAGAGAACAAGTTTCTCCTGCAACCCGTTCCCTTTGTGCTAGATGAACGAACGTCTCTCCACATGCTCAGTTCTGAGAGATAAGTATGTGTGAAAGCCGTCCTTCAACTAGCTTGTTGGGAACACAAAGTTTCTCTTCAGTTGCAAACTCCACTCCATACATATATATGGGGAGGTACTAGCTCCATCTCGGTTTTACAGTGAAAACTGCAGGAACTT
Source organism: Camelus bactrianus (assembly GCF_048773025.1). Taxonomy (NCBI): domain Eukaryota; kingdom Metazoa; phylum Chordata; class Mammalia; order Artiodactyla; family Camelidae; genus Camelus; species Camelus bactrianus. The sequence goes on from NC_133565.1 coordinate 2,878,080, forward strand.
CAAACCGGCACTAGGAAAAAGACCGAGAAACCAGAGTAAAAGTTTCTCCTGCAACCCGTTCCCTTTGTGCTACATGAACGAACGTCTCTCCACATGCCCAGTACTGAGAGATAAGTGTGTGTGAAAGCCGTCCTTCACCTAGCTTGTTTGGAACACAAAGTTTCTCTTCAGTTGCAAACTCCACTCCATACATATATATGGGGAGGTACTAACTCCAACTCGGTTTTACAGTGAAAACTGCAGGAACTTCAAACCGGCACTAGGAAACAGACCGAGATACCAGAGTACAAGTTTCTCCTGCAACCCATTCCCTTTGTGCTAGATGAACGAACGTCTCTCCACATGCTCAGTTCTGAGAGATAAGTATGTGTGAAAGCATTCCTTCACCTAGCTTGTTGGGAACACACAGTTTCTCTTCAGTTGCAAACACCTCTTCATATATATATATGGTCAGGTACTTGCTCCAACTCGGTTTTACAGTGAAAAGTGCAGGAACTTCAAAACGGAACTAGGAAACAGACCGAGATACCAGAGTACAAGTTTTTCCCGAAACCCGTTCCCTTTGTGCTAGATGAACGAACGTCTCTCCACATGCTAAGTTCTGAGAGATAAGTATGTATGAAAGCCGTCCTTCACCTAGCTTGTTGGGAACTCACAGTTTCTCTTCAGTTGCAAACACCTCTTCATATATATATATGGGGAGGTACTAGCTCCAAATCGGGTTTACAGTGAAAACTGCAGGAACTTCAAACCGGCACTAGGAAAAAGACCGAGAAACCAGAGTAAAATTTTCTCCTGCAACCCGTTCCCATTGTGCTAGATGAACGAACGTCTCTCCACATGCTCAGTTCTGAGAGATAATGTGTGTGAAAACCGTACTTCAACTAGCTTCTTGGTAACACTAAGTTTCTCTTCAGTTGCAAACCCCACTCCATACATATATACGAGGAGGTACTAGCTCCAACTCGGGTTTACAGTGAAAACTGCAGGAACTTCAAACCGGCATTAGGAAACAGACCGAGAATCCAGAGTAAATGTTTCTCCTGCAACCCGTTCCATTTGTGCTAGATGAACGATCGTCTCTCCACATGCTCATTTCTGAGAGATAAGTGTGTGTGAAAGCCGTCCTTCACCTAGCTTGTTGGGAACACAAAGTTTCTATTCAGTTGTAAACTCCACTCCATACATATATATGGGGAGGTACTAGCTCCAACTCTGTTTTACAGTGAAAACTGCAGGAACTTCAAACCAGCACTAGGAAACAGACCGAGATACCAGAGTACAAGTTTCTCCTGCAACCCGTTCCCTTTGTGCTAGATGAACGAACGTCTCTCCACATGTTCAGTTCTGAGAGAAAATTATGTGTGAAAGCCGTCCTTCAACTAGCTTGTTGGGAACACAAAGTTTCTCTTCAGTTGCAAACTCCACTCTATACATATATATGGGGAGGTACTAGCTCCAACTCGGTTTTACAGTGAAAACTGCAGGAACTTCAAACCGACACTAGGAAACAGACCGAGAAACCAGAGTAAAAGTTTCTCCTGCAACCCGTTCCCTTTTTGCTAGATGAACGAACGTCTCTCCACATGCTCAGTTCTGAGAGAAAATTGTGTGTGAAAGCCGTCCTTCACCTAGCTTGTTGGGAACACAAAGTTTCTCTTCAGTTGCAAACTCCACACCATACATATATATGGGGAGGTACTAGCTCCAACTCGGTTTTACAGTGAAAACTGCAGGAATTTCAAACCGGCACTAGGAAACAGACTTAGAAACCAGAGCAAAAGTTTCTCCAGCAACGCGTTCCCTTTGTGCTAGGTGAACGAACGTCTCACCACATGCTCAGTTCTGAGATAAATTGTGTGTGAAAGCCGTCCTTCAACTAGCTTGTTGGGAAAACTAAGTTTCTCTTCAGTTGCAAACACCACTCCATACATATATATGGGGAGGTACTAGCTCCAACTCTATTTTACAGTGAAAACTGCAGGAACTTCAAACCGGCACTAGGAAACAGACTTAGAAACCAGAGTAAAAATTTCTCCTGCCACCCGTTCCCTTTGTGCTAGATGAACGAACGTCTCTCCACATGCTCAGTTCTGAGAGAAAAGTGTGTGTGAAAGCCGTTCTTCAACTAGCTTGTTGGGAACACAAAGTTTCTCTTCAGTTGCAAACTCCACTCCATACATATATATGGGGAGGTACTAGCTCCAACTCGGTTTTACAGTGAAAACTGCAAGAACTTCAAACCGGCACTAGGAAACAGACCGAGATACCAGAGTAAAAGTTTCTCCTGCAACCCATTCCCTTTGTGCTAGATGAACGAACGTCTCTCCACATGCTCAGTTCTGAGAGATAAGTGTGTGTGAAAGCCGTCCTTCACCTAGCTTTTTGGGAACACAAAGTTTCTCTTCAGTTGCAAACACCTCTCCATACTTATATATGGGGAGGTACTAGCTACAACTCGGTTTTACAGTGAAAACTGCAGGAACTTCTAACCAGCACTAGGAAACAGACTTAGACCCAGAGTAAAAGTTTCTCCTGCAACCCGTTCCCTTTGTGCTAGATGAACGAACGTCTCTCCACATGCTCAGTTCTCAGAGATAATGTGTGTGAAAACTGTCCTTCAACTAGCTTGTTGGGAACACTAAGTTTCTCTTCAGTTGCAAACTGCACTCCATACATATATATGGGGAGGTACTAGCTCCAACTCGGGTTTACAGTGAAAAATGCAGGAACTTCAAACAAGCACTAGGAAACAGACCGAGATACCAGAGTAAAAGTTTCTCCTGCAACCCGTTCCCTTTGTGCTAGATGAACGAACGTCTCTCCACATGCTCAGTTCTGAGAGATAAGTATGTGTGAAAGCCGTCCTTCACCTAGCTTGTTGGGAACACAAAGTTTCTCTTCATTTGCAAACTCCAGTCCATACATATATAAGGGGAGATACTAGCTCCAACTCGGTTTTACAGTGAAAACTGCAGGAACTTCAAACCAGCACTAGGAAACAGACCGAGATACCAGAGTACAAGTTTCTCCTGCAACCTGTTCCTTTGTGCTAGATGAATGAACGTCTCTCCACATGCTCAGTTCTGAGAGAAAATTGTGTGTGAAAGCCGTCCTTCACCTAGCTTGTTGGGAACACAAAGTTTCTCTTCAGTTGCAAACTCCACTCCATACATATATATGGGGAGGTACTAGCTCCAACTCGGATTTACAGTGAAAACTGCAGGAACTTCAAACCGGCACTAGGTAACAGACCGAGAAACCAGAGTAAAAGTTTCCCTGCAACCCGTTCCCTTTGTGCTAGATGAACGAACGTCTTTCCACATGCTCAGTTCTGAGATATAATGTGTGTGAAAGCCGTCCTTCAACTAGCTTGTTGGGAAAACTAAGTTTCTCTTCAGTTGCAAACACCACTCCATACATATATATGGGGAGGTACTAGCTACAACTCGATTTTACAGTGAAAACTGCAGGAACTTCAATCCGGCACTAGGAAACAGACTTAGAAACCAGAGTAAAAGTTTCTCCTGCAACCCGTTCCATTTGTGCTAGATGAACGAACGTCTCTCCACATGCTCAGTACTTAGAGATAAGTATGTGTGAAAGCTGTCCTTCACCTAGCTTGTTGGCAACACAAAGTTTCTCTTCAGTTGCAAACTCCACTCCATACATATATATGGGGAGGTACTAGCTCCAACACGGTTTTACAGTGAAAACTGCAAGAACTTCAAAGAGGCACTAGGAAACAGACCGAGAAACCAGAGTAAAAGTTTCTCCTGCAACCCGTTCCCTTTGTGCTAGATGAACGAACGTCTCTCCACATGCTCAGTTCTGAGAGATAAGTGTGTGTGAAAGCCGTCCTTCACCTAGCTTGTTGGGAACACAAAGTTTCTCTTCAGTTGCAAACTACACTCCATACATATATATGGGGAGGTACTAGCTCCAACTCGGTTTTACAGTGAAAACTGCAAGAAATTCAAACCGGCACTAGGAAACAGACCGAGAAACCAGAGTAAAAGTTTCTCCTGCAACCCGTTCCCTTTGTGCTAGATGAACGAACGTCTCTCCACATGCTCAGTTCTGAGAGATAAGTGTGTGTGAAAGCCGTCCTTCACCTAGCTTGTAGGGAACACAAAGTTTCTCTTCAGTTGCAAACTACACTCCATACATATATATGGGGAGGTACTAGCTCCAACTCGGTTTTACAGTGAAAACTGCAAGAAATTCAAACCGGCACTAGGAAACAGACCGAGATACCAGAGTAAAAGTTTCTCCTGCAACCCGTTCCCTTTGTGCTAGATGAACGAACGTCTCTCCACATGCTCAGTTCTGAGAGATAAGTGTGTGTGAAAGCCGTCCTTCACCTAGCTTGTAGGGAACACAAAGTTTCTCTTCAGTTGCAAACACCACACCATACTTATATATGGGGAGGTACTAGCTACAACTCGTTTTTACAGTGAAAACTGCAGGAACTTCTAACCAGCACTAGGAAACAGACTTAGAAACCAGAGTAAAAGTTTCTCCTGCAACCCTTTCCCTTTGTGCTAGATGAACGAACGTCTCACCACATGCTCAGTTCTGAGAGATAATGTGTGTGAAAACTGTCCTTCAACTAGCTTGTTGGGAACACTAAGTTTCTCTTCAGTTGCAAACTGCACTCCATACATATATATTGGGAGGTACTAGCTCCAACTCGGGTTTACAGTGAAAACTGCAGGAACTTCAAACCGGCACTAGGAAACAGACCGAGAATCCAGAGTACAAGTTTCTCCTGCAACCCGTTCCCTTTGTGCTAGATGTACGAACGTCTCTCCACATGCTCAGTTCTGAGAGAAAATTGTGTGTGAAAGCCGTCCTTCACCTAGCTTGTTGGGAACACAAATTTTCTCTTCAGTTGCAAACTCCACTCCATAGATATATATGGGGAGGTACTAGCTCCAACTCGGATTTACAGTGAAAACTGCAGGAACTTCAAACCGGCACTAGGAAACAGATTTAGAAACCAGAGTAAAAGTTTCTCCTGCAACCCGTTCCCTTTGTGCTAGATGAACGAACGTCTCTCCACATGCTCAGTACTGAGAGATAAGTGTGTGTGAAAGCCGTCCTTCACCTAGCTTGTAGGGAACTCAAAGTTTCTCTACAGTTGCAAACTCCACTCCATACATATATATGGGGAGGTACTAGATCCAACTCGGTTTTACAGTGAAAACTGCAGGAACTTCAAACCAGCTCTAGGAAACAGACCGAGAAACCAGAGTACAAGTTTCTCCTGCAACCCGTTCCCTTTGTGCTAGATGAACTAACGTCTCTCCACATGCTCAGTTCTGAGAGAAAATTGTGTGTGAAAGCCGTCCTTCACCTAGCTTGTTGGGAACACAAAGTTTCTCTTCAGTTGCAAACTCCACTCCATACATATATATGGGGAATTACTAGCTCCAACTCGGTTTTACAGTGAAAACTGCAGGAACTTCAAACCGGCACTAGGAAACAGACCGAGAAACCAGAGTACAAGTTTCTCCTGCAACGCGTTCCCTTTGTGCTAGGTGAACGAACGTCTCTCCACATGCTCAGTTCTGAGATATAATGTGTGTGAAAGCCGTCCTTCAACTAGCTTGTTGGGAAAAATAAGTTTCTCTTCAGTTGCAAACACCACTCCATACATCTATAAGAGGAGGTACTAGCTCCAACTCGATTTTACAGTGAAAACTGCAAGAACTTCAATCCGGCACTAGGAAACAGACTTAGAAACCAGAGTAAAAGTTTCTCCTGCAACCCGTTCCCTTTGTGCTAGATGAACGAACGTCTCTCTACATGCTCAGTTCTGAGAGATAATGTGTGTGAAAACCGTCCTTCAAATAGCTTGTTGGGAACACTAAGTTTCTCTTCAGTTGCAAACTGCATTCCATACATATATATGGGGAGGTACTAGCTCCAACTCAGGTTTACAGTGAAAACTGCAGGAACTTCAAACCGGCACTAGGAAACAGACCGAGAATCCATTGTAAAAGTTTCTCCTGCAACCCGTTCTCTTTGTGCTAGATGAACGAACGTCTCTCCACATGCTCATTTCTGAGAGATAAGTGTGTTTGAAAGCCGTCCTTCACCTAGCTTGTTGGGAACACAAAGTTTCTCTTCAGTTGCAAACTCCACTCCATACATATATATGGGGAGGTACTAGCTCCAACTCGGTTTTACAGTGAAAACTGCAGGAACTTCAAACCAGCACTAGGAAACAGACCGAGATACCAGAGTACAAGTTTCTCCTGCAACCCGTTCCCTTTGTGCTAGATGAACGAACGTCTCTCCACATGCTCAGTTCTGAGAGAAAATTGTGTGTGAAAGCCGTCCTTCACCTAGCTTGTTGGGAACACAAAGTTTCTCTTCAGTTGCAAACACCACTCCATAGATATATATGGGGAGGTACTAGCTCCAAATCGATTTTACTGGGAAAACTGCAGGAACTTCCATCCGGCACTAGGAAACAGACTTAGAAACCAGAGTAAAAGTTTCTCCTGCAACCCGTTACCTTTGTGCTAGATGAACGAACGTCTCTCCACATGCTCAGTACTGAGAGATAAGTGTGTGTGAAAGCCGTCCTTCACATAGCTTGTTGGGAACTCAAAGTTTCTCTTCAGTTGCAATCTCCAATCCATACATATATATGGGGAGGTACTAGCTCCAACTCGGTTTTACAGTGAAAACTGCAGGAAATTCAAACCGGCACTAGGAAACAGACCGAGAAACCAGAGTAAAAGTTTCTCCTGCAACGCGTTCCCTTTGTGCTAGGTGAACGAACGTCTCTCCACATGCTCAGTTCTGAGATATAATGTGTGTGAAAGCCGTCCTTCAACTAGCTTGTTGGGAAAACTAAGTTTCTCTTCAGTTGCAAACACCACTCCATACATATATATGGGGAGGTACTAGCTCCAACTCGATTTTACAGTGAAAACTGCAAGAACTTCAATCCGGCACTAGGAAACAGACTTAGAAACCAGAGTAAAAGTTTCTCCTGCAACCCGTTCTCTTTGTGCTAGATGAACGAACGTCTCTCCACATGCTCATTTCTGAGAGATAAGTGTGTGTGAAAGCCGTCCTTCACCTAGCTTGTTGGGAACACAAAGTTTCTCTTCAGTTGTAAACTCCACTCCATACATATATATGGGGAGGTACTAGCTCCAACTCGGTTTTACAGTGAAAACTGCAGGAACTTCAAACCAGCACTAGGAAACACACCGAGATACCAGAGTACAAGTTTCTCCTGCAACCCGTTCCCTTTGTGCTAGATGAACGAACGTCTCTCCACATGCTCAGTTCTGAGAGATAAGTATGTGTGAAAGCCGTCCTTCACCTAGCTTGTTGGGAACACAAAGTTTCTCTTCAGTTGCAAACTCCACTCCATACATATATATGGAGAGGTACTAGCTCCAACTCTGTTTTACAGTGAAAACTGCAGGAACTTCAAACCAGCACTAGGAAACATACCGAGATACCAGAGTACAAGTTTCTCCTGCAACCCGTTCCCTTTGTGCTAGATGAACGAACGTCTCTCCACATGCTCAGTTCTGAGAGAAAATTGTGTGTGAAAGCCGTCCTTCACCTAGCTTGTTGGGAACACAAAGTTTCTCTTCAATTGCAAACTCCACCCCATAGATATATATGGGGAGGTACTAGCTCCAACTCGGATTTACAGTGAAAACTGCAGGAACTTCAAACCGGCACTAGGTAACAGACCGAGAAACCAGAGTAAATGTTTCTCCTGCAACGCCTTCCCTTTGTGCTAGCTGAACGAACGTCTCTCCACATGCTCAGTTCTCAGATATAATGTGTGTGAAAGCCGTCCTTCAACTAGCTTGTTGGGAAAACTAAGTTTCTCTTCAGTTGCAAACACCACTCCATACATATATATGGGGAGGTACTAGCTCCAACTCGATTTTACAGGGAAAACTGCAGGAACTTCAATCCGGCACTAGGAAACAGACTTAGAAACCAGAGTAAAAGTTTCTCCTGCAACCCGTTCCCTTTGTGCTAGATGAACGAACGTCTCTCCACATGCTCAGTACTGAGAGATAAGTGTGTGTGAAAGCCGTCCTTCACCTAGCTTGTTGGGAACTCAAAGTTTCTCTTCAGTTGCAAACTCCAATCCATACATATATATGGGGAGGTACTAGCTCCAACTCGGTTTTACAGTGAAAACTGCAGGAAATTCAAACCGGCACTAGGAAACAGACCGAGAAACCAGAGTAAAAGTTTCTCCTGCAACGCGTTCCCTTTGTGCTAGGTGAACGAACGTCTCTCCACATGCTCAGTTCTGAGATATAATGTGTGTGAAAGCCGTCATTCAACTAGCTTGTTGGGAAAACTAAGTTTCTCTTCAGTTGCAAACACCACTCCATACATATATATGGGGAGGTACAAGCTCCAACTCGATTTTACAGTGAAAACTGCAAGAACTTCAATCCGGCACTAGGAAACAGACTTAGAAACCAGAGTAAAAGTTTCTCCTGCAACCCGTTCCATTTGTGCTAGATGAACGAACGTCTCTCCACATGCTCAGTACTGAGAGATAATTGTGTGTGAAAGCCGTCCTTCACCTAGCTTGTTGGGAACACAAAGTTTCTCTTCAGTTGCAAACTCCACTCCATACATATATATGGGGAGGTACTAGCTCCAACTCGGTTTTACAGTGAAAACTGCAAGAACTTCAAACCGGCACTAGGAAACAGACCGAGATACCAGAGTAAAAGTTTCTCCTGCAACCCGTTCCCTTTGTGCTAGATGAACGAACGTCTCTCCACATGCTCAGTTCTGAGAGATAAGTGTTTGTGAAAGCCGTCCTTCACCTAGCTTGTTGGGAACACAAAGTTATTCTTCAGTTGCAAACTCCACTCCATACATATATATGGGGAGGTACTAGCTCCAAATCGGTTTTACAGTGAAAACTGCAGGAACTTCAAACCGGTACTAGGAAACAGACTGAGAAACCAGAGTAAAAGTTTCTCCTGCAACCCATTCCCTTTTTGCTAGATGAACGAACGTCTCTCCACATGCTCAGTTCTGAGATATAATGTGTGTTAAAGCCGTCATTCAACTAGATTGTTGGGAAAACTAAGTTTCTCTTCAGTTGCAAACACCACTCCATACATATATATGGGGAGGTACAAGCTCCAACTCGATTTTACAGTGAAAACTGCCAGAACTTCAATCCGGCACTAGGAAACAGACTTAGAAACCAGAGTAAAAGTTTCTCCTGCAACCCGTTCCATTTGTGCTATATGAACGAACGTCTCTCCACATGCTCAGTACTGAGAGATAATTGTGTGTGAAAGCCGTCCTTCACCTAGCTTGTTGGGAACACAAAGTTTCTCTTCAGTTGCAAACTCCACTCCATACATATATATGGGGAGGTACTACCTCCAACTCGGTTTTACAGTGAAAACCGCAAGAACTTCAAACCGGCACTAGGAAACAGACCGAGATACCAGAGTAAAAGTTTCTCCTGCAACACGTTCCCTTTGTGCTAGATGAACGAACGTCTCTCCACATGCTCAGTTCTGAGAGATAAGTGTTTGTGAAAGCCGTCCTTCACCTAGCTTGTTGGGAACACAAAGTTATTCTTCAGTTGCAAACTCCACTCCATACATATATATGGGGAGGTACTAGCTCCAAATCGGTTTTACAGTGAAAACTGCAGGAACTTCAAACCGGCACTAGGAAACAGACTGAGAAACCAGAGTAAAAGTTTCTCCTGCAACCCGTTCCCTTTTTGCTAGATGAACGAACGTCTCTCCACATGCTCAGTTCTGAGATATAATGTGTGTGAAAGCCGTCCTTCAACTAGCTTGTTGGGAAAACTAAGTTTCTCTTCAGTTGAAATCTCCACTCCATATATATATATGGGGAGGTACTAGCTCCAACTCGATTTTACAGTGAAAACTGCAAGAACTTCAAACCGGCACTAGGAAACAGAACGAGATACCAGAGTAAAAGTTTCTCCTGCAACCCATTCCCTTTGTGCTAGATGAACGAACGTCTCTCCACATGCTCAGTTCTGAGAGAAAATTGTGTGTGAAAGCCGTCCTTCACCTAGCTTGTTGGGAACACAAAGTTTCTCTTCAGTTGCAAACTCCACTCCATACATATATATGGGGAGGTAATAGCTCCAACTCGGTTTTACAGTGAAAACTGCAGGAACTTCAAACCGGCACTAGGAAACAGACCGAGATACCAGATACAAGTTTCTCCTGCAACCCGTTCCCTTTCTGCTAGATGAACGAAAGTCTGTCCACATGCTCAGTTCTGAGAGATAAGTATGTGTGAAAGCCGTCCTGCACCTTGCTTGTTGGGAACACAAAGTTTCTCTTCAGTTGCAAACTCCACTCCATACATATATATGGGGAGGTACAAGCTCCAACTCGGGTTTACAGTGAAAACTGCAGGAACTTCAAACCAGCACTAGGAAACAGACCGAGATACCAGAGTACAAGTTTCTCCTGCAACCCGTTCCCTTTGTGCTAGATGAACGAACGTCTCTCAACATGCTCAGTTCTGAGATATAATGTGTGTGAAAGCCGTCCTTCAACTAGCTTGTTGGGAAAACAAAGTTTCTCTTCAGTTGAAATCTCCACTCCATACATATATATGGGGTGGTACTAGCTCCAACTCGATTTTAGAGTGAAAACATCAAGAACTTCAAACCGGCACTAGGAAACAGAACGAGATACCAGAGTAAAAGTTTCTCCTGCAACCCATTCCCTTTGTGCTAGATGAACGAACGTCTCTCCACATGCTCAGTTCTGAAAGAAAATTGTGTGTGAAAGCCGTCCTTCACCTAGCTTGTTGGGAACACAAAGATTCTCTTCAGTTGCAAACTCCACTCCATACATATATATGGGGAGGTACTAGCTCCAACTCGGTTTTACAGTGAAAACTGCAGGAACTTCAAACCGGCACTAGGAAACAGACCGAGATACCAGAGTACAAGTTTCTCCTGCAACCCGTTCCCTTTGTGCTAGATGAACGAACGTCTCTCCACATGCTCAGTTCTGAGAGAAAAGTATGTGTGAAAGCCGTCCTTCACCTAGATGTTGGGAACACAAAGTTTCTCTTCAGTTGCAAACTCCACTCCATACATATATATGGGGAGGTACTAGCTCCAACTCGGGTTTACAGTGAAAACTGCAGGAACTTCAAACCAGCACTAGGAAACAGACCGAGATACCAGAGTACAAGTTTCTCCTGCAACCCGTTCCCTTTGTGCTAGATGAACGAAAGTCTCTCCACATGCTCAGTTGTGAGAGAAAATTGTGTGTGAAAGCCGTCCTTCACCTAGCTTGTTGGGAACACAAAGTTTCTCTTCAGTTGCAAACTCCACTCCATACATATATATGGGGAGGAACTAGCTCCAACTCGGCTTTACATTGAAAACTGCAGGAACTTCAAACTGGCACTAGGAAACAGACCGAGAAACCAGAGTAAAAGTTTCTCCTGCAACGCGTTCCCTTTGTGCTAGGTGAACGAACGTCTCTCCACATGCTCAGTTCTGAGATATAATGTGTGTGAAAGCCGTCATTCAACTAGCTTGTTGGGAAAACTAAGTTTCTCTTCAGTTGCAAACACCACTCCATACATATATATGGGGAGGTACAAGCTCCAACTCGATTTTACAGTGAAAACTGCAAGAACTTCAATCCGGCACTAGGAAACAGACTTAGAAACCAGAGTAAAAGTTTCTCCTGCAACCCGTTCCATTTGTGCTAGATGAACGAACGTCTCTCCACATGCTCAGTACTGAGAGATAATTGTGTGTGAAAGCCGTCCTTCACCTAGCTTGTTGGGAACACAAAGTTTCTCTTCAGTTGCAAACTCCACTCCATACATATATATGGGGAGGTACTAGCTCCAACTCGGTTTTACAGTGAAAACTGCAAGAACTTCAAACCGGCACTAGGAAACAGACCGAGATACCAGAGTAAAAGTTTCTCCTGCAACCCGTTCCCTTTGTGCTAGATGAACGAACGTCTCTCCACATGCTCAGTTCTGAGAGATAAGTGTTTGTGAAAGCCGTCCTTCACCTAGCTTGTTGGGAACACAAAGTTATTCTTCAGTTGCAAACTCCACTCCATACATATATATGGGGAGGTACTAGCTCCAAATCGGTTTTACAGTGAAAACTGCAGGAACTTCAAACCGGTACTAGGAAACAGACTGAGAAACCAGAGTAAAAGTTTCTCCTGCAACCCATTCCCTTTTTGCTAGATGAACGAACGTCTCTCCACATGCTCAGTTCTGAGATATAATGTGTGTTAAAGCCGTCATTCAACTAGCTTGTTGGGAAAACTAAGTTTCTCTTCAGTTGCAAACACCACTCCATACATATATATGGGGAGGTACAAGCTCCAACTCGATTTTACAGTGAAAACTGCCAGAACTTCAATCCGGCACTAGGAAACAGACTTAGAAACCAGAGTAAAAGTTTCTCCTGCAACCCGTTCCATTTGTGCTATATGAACGAACGTCTCTCCACATGCTCAGTACTGAGAGATAATTGTGTGTGAAAGCCGTCCTTCACCTAGCTTGTTGGGAACACAAAGTTTCTCTTCAGTTGCAAACTCCACTCCATACATATATATGGGGAGGTACTACCTCCAACTCGGTTTTACAGTGAAAACCGCAAGAACTTCAAACCGGCACTAGGAAACAGACCGAGATACCAGAGTAAAAGTTTCTCCTGCAACACGTTCCCTTTGTGCTAGATGAACGAACGTCTCTCCACATGCTCAGTTCTGAGAGATAAGTGTTTGTGAAAGCCGTCCTTCACCTAGCTTGTTGGGAACACAAAGTTATTCTTCAGTTGCAAACTCCACTCCATACATATATATGGGGAGGTACTAGCTCCAAATCGGTTTTACAGTGAAAACTGCAGGAACTTCAAACCGGCACTAGGAAACAGACTGAGAAACCAGAGTAAAAGTTTCTCCTGCAACCCGTTCCCTTTTTGCTAGATGAACGAACGTCTCTCCACATGCTCAGTTCTGAGATATAATGTGTGTGAAAGCCGTCCTTCAACTAGCTTGTTGGGAAAACTAAGTTTCTCTTCAGTTGAAATCTCCACTCCATATATATATATGGGGAGGTACTAGCTCCAACTCGATTTTACAGTGAAAACTGCAAGAACTTCAAACCGGCACTAGGAAACAGAACGAGATACCAGAGTAAAAGTTTCTCCTGCAACCCATTCCCTTTGTGCTAGATGAACGAACGTCTCTCCACATGCTCAGTTCTGAGAGAAAATTGTGTGTGAAAGCCGTCCTTCACCTAGCTTGTTGGGAACACAAAGTTTCTCTTCAGTTGCAAACTCCACTCCATACATATATATGGGGAGGTAATAGCTCCAACTCGGTTTTACAGTGAAAACTGCAGGAACTTCAAACCGGCACTAGGAAACAGACCGAGATACCAGATACAAGTTTCTCCTGCAACCCGTTCCCTTTCTGCTAGATGAACGAAAGTCTGTCCACATGCTCAGTTCTGAGAGATAAGTATGTGTGAAAGCCGTCCTGCATCTTGCTTGTTGGGAACACAAAGTTTCTCTTCAGTTGCAAACTCCACTCCATACATATATATGGGGAGGTACAAGCTCCAACTCGGGTTTACAGTGAAAACTGCAGGAACTTCAAACCAGCACTAGGAAACAGACCGAGATACCAGAGTACAAGTTTCTCCTGCAACCCGTTCCCTTTGTGCTAGATGAACGAACGTCTCTCAACATGCTCAGTTCTGAGATATAATGTGTGTGAAAGCCGTCCTTCAACTAGCTTGTTGGGAAAACAAAGTTTCTCTTCAGTTGAAATCTCCACTCCATACATATATATGGGGTGGTACTAGCTCCAACTCGATTTTAGAGTGAAAACATCAAGAACTTCAAACCGGCACTAGGAAACAGAACGAGATACCAGAGTAAAAGTTTCTCCTGCAACCCATTCCCTTTGTGCTAGATGAACGAACGTCTCTCCACATGCTCAGTTCTGAAAGAAAATTGTGTGTGAAAGCCGTCCTTCACCTAGCTTGTTGGGAACACAAAGATTCTCTTCAGTTGCAAACTCCACTCCATACATATATATGGGGAGGTACTAGCTCCAACTCGGTTTTACAGTGAAAACTGCAGGAACTTCAAACCGGCACTAGGAAACAGACCGAGATACCAGAGTACAAGTTTCTCCTGCAACCCGTTCCCTTTGTGCTAGATGAACGAACGTCTCTCCACATGCTCAGTTCTGAGAGAAAAGTATGTGTGAAAGCCGTCCTTCACCTAGATGTTGGGAACACAAAGTTTCTCTTCAGTTGCAAACTCCACTCCATACATATATATGGGGAGGTACTAGCTCCAACTCGGGTTTACAGTGAAAACTGCAGGAACTTCAAACCAGCACTAGGAAACAGACCGAGATACCAGAGTACAAGTTTCTCCTGCAACCCGTTCCCTTTGTGCTAGATGAACGAAAGTCTCTCCACATGCTCAGTTGTGAGAGAAAATTGTGTGTGAAAGCCGTCCTTCACCTAGCTTGTTGGGAACACAAAGTTTCTCTTCAGTTGCAAACTCCACTCCATACATATATATGGGGAGGAACTAGCTCCAACTCGGCTTTACATTGAAAACTGCAGGAACTTCAAACTGGCACTAGGAAACAGACCGAGAAACCAGAGTAAAAGTTTCTCCTGCAAAGCGTTCCTTTTGTGCTAGGTGAACGAACGTCTCTCCACATGCTCAGTTCTGAGATATAATGTGTGTGAAAGCCGTACTTCAACTAGCTTGTTGGGAAAACTAAATTTCTCTTCAGTTGCAAACACCTCTCCATACATATATATGGGGAGGTACTAGCTCCAACTCGATTTTACAGTGAAAACTGCAGGAACTTCAATCTGGCACTAGGAAACAAACTTAGAAACCAGAGTAAAAGTTTCTCCTGCAATCCGTTCCCATTGTGCTAGATGAACGAACGTCTCTCCACATGCTCAGTACTGAGAGATAAGTGTGTGTGAAAGCCGTCTTTCACCTAGCTTATTGGGAACACAAAGTTTCTCTTCAGTTGCAAACACCACTCCATACATATATATGGGGAGGTACTAGCTCCAACTCGGTTTTACAGTGAAAACTGCAAGAACTTCAATCCGGCACTAGGAAACAGACTTAGAAACCAGAGTAAAAGTTTCTCCTGCAACCCGTTCCTTTTGTGCTAGATGAACGAACGTCTCTCCACATGCTCAGTTCTGAGAGATAAGTGTTTGTGAAAGCCGTCCTTCACCTAGCTTGTTGGGAACACAAAGTTATTCTTCAGTTGCAAACTCCACTCCATACATATATATGGGGAGGTACTAGCTCCAACTCGGTTTTACAGTGAAAACTGCAGGAATTTCAAACCGGCACTAGGAAACAGACCGAGATACCAGATACAAGTTTCTCCTGCAACCCGTTCCCTTTCTGCTAGATGAACGAACGTCTCTCCACATGCTCAGTTCTGAGAGATAAGTATGTGTGAAAGCCGTCCTGCACCTTGCTTGTTGGGAACACAAAGTTTCTCTTCAGTTGCAAACTCCACTCCATACATATATATGGGGAGGTACTAGCTCCAACTCGGGTTTACAGTGAAAACTGCAGGAACTTCAAACCAGCACTAGGAAACAGACCGAGATACCAGAGTACAAGTTTCTCCTGCAACCCGTTCCCTTTGTGCTAGATGAACGAACGTCTCTCCACATGCTCAGTTCTGAGAGATAATTGTGTGTGAAAGCCGTCCTTCACCTAGCTTGTTGGGAACACAAAGTTATTCTTCAGTTGCAAACTCCATTCCATACATATATATGGGGAGGTACTAGCTCCAAATCGGTTTTACAGTGAAAACTGCAGGAACTTCAAACCGGCACTAGGAAACAGACCGAGAAACCAGAGTAAAAGTTTCTCCTGCAACCCGTTCCCTTTTTGCTAGATGAACGAACGTCTCTCCACATGCTCAGTTCTGAGATATAATGTGTGTGAAAGCCGTCCTTCAACTAGCTTTTTGGGAAAACTAAGTTTCTCTTCAGTGGCAAATTCCACTCCATACATATATATGGGGAGGTACTAGCTCCAACTCGGGTTTACAGTGAAAACTGCAGGAACTTCAAACCAGCACTAGGAAACAGACCGAGATACCAGAGTACAAGTTTCTCCTGCAACCCGTTCCCTTTGTGCTAGATGAACGAACGTCTCTCCACATGCTCAGTTCTGAGAGATAAGTGTGTGTGAAAGCCGTCCTTCACCTAGCTTGTTGGGAACACAAAGTTATTCTTCAGTTGCAAACTCCATTCCATACATATATATGGGGAGGTACTAGCTCCAAATCGGTTTTACAGTGAAAACTGCAGGAACTTCAAACCGGCACTAGGAAACAGACCGAGAAACCAGAGTAAAAGTTTCTCCTGCAACCCGTTCCCTTTTTGCTAGATGAACGAACGTCTCTCCACATGCTCAGTTCTGAGATATAATGTGTGTGAAAGCCGTCCTTCAACTAGCTTGTTGGGAAAACTAAGTTTCTCTTCAGTGGCAAATTCCACTCCATACATATATATGGGGAGGTACTAGCTCCAACTTGATTTTAGAGTGAAAACATCAAGAACTTCAAACCGGCACTAGGAAACAGAACGAGATACCAGAGTAAAAGTTTCTCCTGCAACCCGTTCCCTTTGTGCTAGATGAACGAACGTCTCTCCACATGCTCAGTTCTGAAAGGAAATTGTGTGTGAAAGCCGTCCTTCACCTAGCTTGTTGGGAACACAAAGTTTCTCTTCAGTTGCAAACTCCACTCCATACATATATATGGGGAGGTACTAGCTCCAACTCGGTTTTACAGTGAAAACTGCAGGAACTTCAAACCGGCACTAGGAAACAGACCGAGATACCAGAGTACAAGTTTCTCCTGCAACCCGTTCCCTTTGTGCTAGATGAACGAACGTCTCTCCACATGCTCAGTTCTGAGAGGAAAGTATGTGTGAAAGCCGTCCTTCACCTAGATGTTGGGAACACAAAGTTTCTCTTCAGTTGCAAACTCCACTCCATACATATATATGGGGAGGTACTAGCTCCAACTCGGGTTTACAGTGAAAACTGCAGGAACTTCAAACCAGCACTAGGAAACAGACCGAGATACCAGAGTACAAGTTTCTCCTGCAAACCGTTCCCTTTGTGCTATATGAACGAACGTCTCTCCACATGCTCAGTTGTGAGAGAAAATTGTGTGTGAAAGCCGTCCTTCACCTAGCTTGTTGGGAACACAAAGTTTCTCTTCAGTTGCAAACTCCACTCCATACATATATATGGGGAGGTACTAGCTCCAACTCGGTTTTACAGTGAAAACAGCAAGAACTTCAAACCGGCACTAGGAAACAGACCGAGATACCAGAGTAAAAGTTTCTCCTGCAACCCGTTCCCTTTGTGCTAGATGAACGAACGTCTCTCCACATGCTCAGTTCTGAGAGATAAGTGTTTGTGAAAGCCGTCCTTCACCTAGCTTGTTGGGAACACAAAGTTATTCTTCAGTTGCAAACTCCACTCCATACATATATATGGGGAGGTACTAGCTCCAAATCGGTTTTACAGTGAAAACTGCAGGAACTTCAAACCGGCACTAGGAAACAGACTGAGAAACCAGAGTAAAAGTTTCTCCTGCAACCCGTTCCCTTTTTGCTAGATGAACGAACGTCTCTCCACATGCTCAGTTCTGAGATATAATGTGTGTGAAAGCCGTCCTTCAACTAGCTTGTTGGGAAAACTAAGTTTCTCTTCAGTTGCAATCTCCACTCCATATATATATATGGGGTGGTACTAGCTCCAACTCGATTTTACAGTGAAAACTGCAAGAACTTCAAACCGGCACTAGGAAACAGAACGAGATACCAGAGTAAAAGTTTCTCCTGCAACCCATTCCCTTTGTGCTAGATGAACGAACGTCTCTCCACATGCTCAGTTCTGAGAGAAAATTGTGTGTGAAAGCCGTCCTTCACCTAGCTTGTTGGGAACACAAAGTTTCTCTTCAGTTGCAAAGTCCACTCCATACATATATATGGGGAGGTAATAGCTCCAACTCGGTTTTACAGTGAAAACTGCAGGAACTTCAAACCGGCACTAGGAAACAGACCGAGATACCAGATACAAGTTTCTCCTGCAACCCGTTCCCTTTCTGCTAGATGAACGAACGTCTCTCCACATGCTCAGTTCTGAGAGATAAGTATGTGTGAAAGCCGTCCTGCACCTTGCTTGTTGGGAACACAAAGTTTCTCTTCAGTTGCAAACTCCACTCCATACATATATATGGGGAGGTACAAGCTCCAACTCTGGTTTACAGTGAAAACTGCAGGAACTTCAAACCAGCACTAGGAAACAGACCGAGATACCAGAGTACAAGTTTCTCCTGCAACCCGTTCCCTTTGTGCTAGATGAACGAACGTCTCTCCACATGCTCAGTTCTGAGAGATAAGTGTGTGTGAAAGCCGTCCTTCACCTAGCTTGTTGGGAACACAAAGTTATTCTTCAGTTGCAAACTCCACTCCATACATATATATGGGGAGGTACTAGCTCCAAATCGGTTTTACAGTGAAAACTGCAGGAACTTCAAACCGGCACTAGGAAACAGACTGAGAAACCAGAGTAAAAGTTTCTCCTGCAACCCGTTCCCTTTTTGCTAGATGAACGAACGTCTCTCCTCATGCTCAGTTCTGAGATATAATGTGTGTGAAAGCCGTCCTTCAACTAGCTTGTTGGGAAAACAAAGTTTCTCTTCAGTTGCAATCTCCACTCCATATATATATATGGGGAGGTACTAGCTCCAACTCGATTTTACAGTGAAAACTGCAAGAACTTCAAACCGGCACTAGGAAACAGAACGAGATACCAGAGTAAAAGTTTCTCCTGCAACCCATTCCCTTTGTGCTAGATGAACGAACGTCTCTCCACATGCTCAGTTCTGAGAGAAAATTGTGTGTGAAAGCCGTCCTTCACCTAGCTTGTTGGGAACACAAAGTTTCTCTTCAGTTGCAAACTCCACTCCATACATATATATGGGGAGGTAATAGCTCCAACTCGGTTTTACAGTGAAAACTGCAGGAACTTCAAACCGGCACTAGGAAACAGACCGAGATACCAGATACAAGTTTCTCCTGCAACCCGTTCCCTTTCTGCTAGATGAACGAACGTCTCTCCACATGCTCAGTTCTGAGAGATAATTATGTGTGAAAGCCGTCCTGCACCTTGCTTGTTGGGAACACAAAGTTTCTCTTCAGTTGCAAACTCCACTCCATACATATATATGGGTAGGTACAAGCTCCAACTCTGGTTTACAGTGAAAACTGCAGGAACTTCAAACCAGCACTAGGAAACAGACCGAGATACCAGAGTACAAGTTTCTCCTGCAACCCGTTCCCTTTGTGCTAGATGAACGAACGTCTCTCCACATGCTCAGTTCTGAGAGATAAGTGTGTGTGAAAGCCGTCCTTCACCTAGCTTGTTGGGAACACAAAGTTATTCTTCAGTTGCAAACTCCACTCCATACATATATATGGGGAGGTACTAGCTCCAAATCGGTTTTACAGTGAAAACTGCAGGAACTTCAAACCGGCACTAGGAAACAGACTGAGAAACCAGAGTAAAAGTTTCTCCTGCAACCCGTTCCCTTTTTGCTAGATGAACGAACGTCTCTCCACATGCTCAGTTCTGAGATATAATGTGTGTGAAAGCCGTCCTTCAACTAGCTTGTTGGGAAAACAAAGTTTCTCTTCAGTTGAAATCTCCACTCCATACATATATATGGGGTGGTACTAGCTCCAACTCGATTTTAGAGTGAAAACATCAAGAACTTCAAACCGGCACTAGGAAACAGAACGAGATACCAGAGTAAAAGTTTCTCCTGCAACCCATTCCCTTTGTGCTAGATGAACGAACGTCTCTCCACATGCTCAGTTCTGAAAGAAAATTGTGTGTGAAAGCCGTCCTTCACCTAGCTTGTTGGGAACACAAAGTTTCTCTTCAGTTGCAAACTCCACTCCATACATATATATGGGGAGGTACTAGCTCCAACTCGGTTTTACAGTGAAAACTGCAGGAACTTCAAACCGGCACTAGGAAACAGACCGAGATACCAGAGTACAAGTTTCTCCTGCAACCCGTTCCCTTTGTGCTAGATGAACGAACGTCTGTCCACATGCTCAGTTCTGAGAGAAAAGTATGTGTGAAAGCCGTCCTTCACCTAGATGTTGGGAACACAAAGTTTCTCTTCAGTTGCAAACTCCACTCCATACATATATATGGGGAGGTACTAGCTCCAACTCGGGTTTACAGTGAAAACTGCAGGAACTTCAAACCAGCACTAGGAAACAGACCGAGATACCAGAGTACAAGTTTCTCCTGCAACCCGTTCCCTTTGTGCTAGATGAACGAAAGTCTCTCCACATGCTCAGTTGTGAGAGAAAATTGTGTGTGAAAGCCGTCCTTCACCTAGCTTGTTGGGAACACAAAGTTTCTCTTCAGTTGCAAAATCCACTCCATACATATATATGGGGAGGTACTAGCTCCAACTCGGTTTTACAGTGAAAACTGCAGGAATTTCAAACCGGCACTAGGAAACAGACCGAGATACCAGATACAAGTTTCTCCTGCAACCCGTTCCCTTTCTGCTAGATGAACGAACGTCTCTCCACATGCTCAGTTCTGAGAGATAAATATGTGTGAAAGCCGTCCTGCACCTTGCTTGTTGGGAACACAAAGTTTCTCTTCAGTTGCAAACTCCACTCCATACATATATATGGGGAGGTACTAGCTCCAACTCGGGTTTACAGTGAAAACTGCAGGAACTTCAAACCAGCACTAGGAAACAGACCGAGATACCAGAGTAAAAGTTTCTCCTGCAACCCGTTCCCTTTGTGCTAGATGAACGAACGTCTCTCCACATGCTCAGTTCTGAGAGATAAGTGTGTGTGAAAGCCGTCCTTCACCTAGCTTGTTGGGAACACAAAGTTATTCTTCAGTTGCAAACTCCATTCCATACATATATATGGGGAGGTACTAGCTCCAAATCGGTTTTACAGTGAAAACTGCAGGAACTTCAAACCGGCACTAGGAAACAAACTGAGAAACCAGAGTAAAAGTTTCTCCTGCAACCCGTTCCCTTTTTGCTAGATGAACGAACGTCTCTCCACATGCTCAGTTCTGAGATATAATGTGTGTGAAAGCCGTACTTCAACTAGCTTGTTGGGAAAACTAAGATTCTCTTCAGTGGCAAATTCCACTCCATACATATATATGGGGAGGTACTAGCTCCAACTCGATTTTAGAGTGAAAACATCAAGAAATTCAAACCGGCACTAGGAAACAGAACGAGATACCAGAGTAAAAGTTTCTCCTGCATCCCATTCCCTTTGTGCTAGATGAACGAACGTCTCTCCACATGCTCAGTTCTGAAAGAAAATTGTGTGTGAAAGCCGTCCTTCACCTAGCTTGTTGGGAACACAAAGTTTCTCTTCAGTTGCAAACTCCACTCCATACATATATATGGGGAGGTTCTAGCTCCAACTCGGTTTTACAGTGAAAACTGCAGGAACTTCAAACCGGCACTAGGAAACAGACCGAGATACCAGAGTACAAGTTTCTCCTGCAACCCGTTCCCTTTGTGCTAGATGAACGAACGTCTCTCCACATGCTCAGTTCTGAGAGAAAAGTATGTGTGAAAGCCGTCCTTCACCTACATGTTGGGAACACAAAGTTTCTCTTCAGTTGCAAACTCCACTCCATACATATATATGGGGAGGTACTAGCTCCAACTCGGGTTTACAGTGAAAACTGCAGGAACTTCAAACCAGCACTAGGAAACAGACCGAGATACCAGAGTACAAGTTTCTCCTGCAAACCGTTCCCTTTGTGCTAGATGAACGAAAGTCTCTCCACATGCTCAGTTGTGAGAGAAAATTGTGTGTGAAAGCCGTCCTTCACCTAGCTTGTTGGGAACACAAAGTTTCTCTTCAGTTGCAAACTCCACTCCATACATATATATGGGGAGGAACTAGCTCCAACTCGGGTTTACAGTGAAAACTGCAGGAACTTCAAACTGGCACTAGGAAACAGACCGAGAAACCAGAGTAAAAGTTTCTCCTGAAATCCGTTCCCATTGTGCTAGGTGAACGAACGTCTCTCCACATGCTCAGTTCTGAGACATAATGTGTGTGAAAGCCGTCCTTCAACTAGCTTGTTGGGAAAACTAAATTTCTCTTCAGTTGCAAACACCTCTCCATACATATATATGGGGAGGTACTAGCTCCAACTCGATTTTACAGTGAAAACTGCAGGAACTTCAATCCGGCACTAGGAAACAAACTTAGAAACCAGAGTAAAAGTTTCTCCTGAAATCCGTTCCCATTGTGCTAGATGAACGAACGTCTCTCCACATGCTCAGTACTGAGAGAAAAGTGTGTGTGAAAGCCGTCTTTCACCTAGCTTATTGGGAACACAAAGTTTCTCTTCAGTTGCAAACACCACTCCATACATATATATGGGGAGGTACTAGCTCCAACTCGGTTTTACAGTGAAAACTGCAAGAACTTCAATCCGGCACTAGGAAACAGACTTAGAAACCAGAGTAAAAGTTTCTCCTGCAACCCGTTCCCTTTGTGCTAGATGAACGAACGTCTCTCCACATGCTCAGTTCTGAGAGATAATGTGTGTGAAAACCGTCCTTCAACTAGCTTGTTGGGAACACTAAGTTTCTCTTCAGTTGCAAACTGCACTCCATAAATATATATGGGTAGGTACTAGCTCCAACTCGGGTTTACAGTGAAAACTGCAGGAACTTCAAACCGGCACTAGGAAACAGACCGAGAATCCAGAGTAAAAGTTTCTCCTGCAACCCGTTCCCTTTGTGCTAGATGAACGAACGTCTCTCCACATGCTCAGTTCTGAGAGATAAGTATGTGTGAAAGCCATCCTTCACCTAGCTTGTTGGGAACACAAAGATTCTCTTCAGTTGCAAACTCCACTCCATACATATATATGGAGAGGTACTAGCTCCAACTCGGTTTTACAGTGAAAACTGCAGGAACTTCAAACCAGCACTAGGAAACAGACCGAGATACCAGAGTACAAGTTTCTCCTGCAACCCGTTCCCTTTGTGCTAGATGAACGAATGTCTCTCCACATGCTCAGTTCTGAGAGAAAATTGTGTGTGAAAGCCGTCCTTCACCTAGCTTGTTTGGAACACAAAGTTTCTCTTCAGTTGCAAACTCCAATCCATAGATATATATGGGGAGGTACTAGCTCCAACTCGGATTTACAGTGAAAACTGCAGGAACTTCAAACCGGCACTAGGTAACAGACCGAGAAACCAGAGTAAAAGTTTCTCCTGCAACGCGTTCCCTTTCTGCTAGGTGAACGAACGTCTCTCCACATGCTCACTTCTGAGATATAATGTGTGTGAAAGCCGTCCTTCAACTAGCTTGTTGGGAAAACTAAGTTTCTCTTCAGTTGCAAACACCACTCCATACATATATATGGGGAGGTACTAGCTCCAACTCGATTTTACAGGGAAAAATGCAGGAACTTCAATCCGGCACTAGGAAACAGACTTAGAAACCAGAGTAAAAGTTTCTCCTGCAACCCGTTACCTTTGTGCTAGATGAACGAACGTCTCTCCACATGCTCAGTACTGAGAGATAAGTGTGTGTGAAAGCCGTCCTTCACCTAGCTTGTTGGGAACTCAAAGTTTCTCTTCAGTTGCAAACTCCAATCCATACATATATATGGGGAGGTACTAGCTCCAACTCGGTTTTACAGTGAAAACTGCAGGAAATTCAAACCGGCACTAGGAAACAGACCGAGAAACCAGAGTAAAAGTTTCTCCTGCAACGCGTTCCCTTTGTGCTAGGTGAACGAACGTCTCTCCACATGCTCAGTTCTGAGATATAATGTGTGTGAAAGCCGTCATTCAACTAGCTTGTTGGGAAAACTAAGTTTCTCTTCAGTTGCAAACACCACTCCATACATATATATGGGGAGGAACTAGCTCCAACTCGATTTTACAGTGAAAACTGCAAGAACTTCAAACCGGCACTAGGAAACAGACTTAGAAACCAGAGTAAAAGTTTCTCCTGCAACCCGTTCCCTTTGTGCTAGATGAAAGAAAGTCTCTCCACATGCTCAGTACTGAGAGATAATTGTGTGTGAAAGCCGTACTTCACCTAGCTTGTTGGGAACACAAAGTTTCTCTTCAGTTGCAAACTCCACTCCATACATATATAAGGGGAGGTACTAGCTCCAACTCGGTTTTACAGTGAAAACTGCAAGAACTTCAAACCGGCACTAGGAAACAGACCGAGATACCAGAGTAAAAGTTTCTCCTGCAACCCGTTCCCTTTGTGCTAGATGAACGAACGTCTCTCCACATGCTCAGTTCTGAGAGATAAGTGTGTGTGAAAGCCGTCCTTCACCTAGCTTGTTGGGAACACAAAGTTATTCTTCAGTTGCAAACTCCACTCCATACATATATATGGGGAGGTACTAGCTCCAAATCGGTTTTACAGTGAAAACTGCAGGAACTTCAAACCGGCACTAGGAAACAGACTGAGAAACCAGAGTAAAAGTTTCTCCTGCAACCCGTTCCCTTTTTGCTAGATGAACGAACGTCTCTCCACATGCTAAGTTCTGAGATATAATGTGTGTGAAAGCCGTCCTTCAACTAGCTTGTTGGGAACACAAAGTTTCTCTTCAGTTGCAATCTCCACTCCATACATATATATGGGGAGGTACTAGCTCCAACTCGATTTTACAGTGAAAACATCAAGAAATTCAAACCGGCACTAGGAAACAGAACGAGATACCAGAGTAAAAGTTTCTCCTGCAACCCATTCCCTTTGTGCTAGATGAACGAACGTCTCTCCACATGCTCAGTTCTGAAAGAAAATTGTGTGTGAAAGCCGTCCTTCACCTAGCTTGTTGGGAACACAAAGTTTCTCTTCAGTTGCAAACTCCACTCCATACATATATATGGGGAGGTACTAGCTCCAACTCGGATTTACAGTGAAAACTGCAGGAACTTCAAAACGGCACTAGGAAACAGACCGAGATACCAGAGTACAAGTTTCTCCTGCAAACCGTTCCCTTTGTGCTAAATGAACGAACGTCTCTCCACATGCTCAGTTCTGAGAGAAAAGTATGTGTGAAAGCCGTCCTTCACCTAGATGTTGGGAACACAAAGTTTCTCTTCAGTTGCAAACTCCACTCCATACATATATATGGGGAGGTACTAGCTCCAACTCGGGTTTACAGTGAAAACTGCAGGAACTTCAAACCAGCACTAGGAAATAGACCGAGATACCAGAGTACAAGTTTCTCCTGGAACCCGTTACCTTTGTGCTAGATGAACGAAAGTCTCTCCACATGCTCAGTTGTGAGAGAAAATTGTGTGTGAAAGCCGTCCTTCACCTAGCTTGTTGGGAACACAAAGTTTCTCTTCAGTTGCAAACTCCACTCCATACATATATATGGGGAGGAACTAGCTCCAACTCGGGTTTACAGAGAAAACTGCAGGAACTTCAAACTGGCACTAGGAAACAGACCGAGAAACCAGAGTAAAAGTTTCTCCTGCAACGCGTTCCTTTTGTGCTAGGTGAACGAACGTCTCTCCACATGCTCAGTTCTGAGATATAATGTGTGTGAAAGCCGTCCTTCAACTAGCTTGTTGGGAAAACTAAATTTCTCTTCAGTTGCAAACACCTCTCCATACATATATATGGGGAGGTACTAGCTCCAACTCGATTTTACAGTGAAAACTGCAGGAACTTCAATCCGGCACTAGGAAACAAACTTAGAAACCAGAGTAAAAGTTTCTCCTGCAACCCGTTCCCTTTGTGCTAGATGAACGAACGTCTCTCCACATGCTCAGTACTGAGAGATAAGTGTGTGTGAAAGCCGTCTTTCACCTAGCTTATTGGGAACACAAAGTTTCTCTTCAGTTGCAAACACCACTCCATACATATATATGGGGAGGTACTAGCTCCAACTCGGTTTTACAGTGAAAAGTGCAAGAACTTCAATCCGGCACTAGGAAACAGACTTAGAAACCAGAGTAAAAGTTTCTCCTGCAACCCGTTCCCTTTGTGCTAGATGAACGAACGTCTCTCCACATGCTCAGTTCTGAGAGATAATGTGTGTGAAAACCGTCCTTCAACTAGCTTGTTGGGAACACTAAGTTTCTCTTCAGTTGCAAACTGCGCTCCATAAAAATATATGGGGAGGTACTAGCTCCAACTCGGGTTTACAGTGAAAACTGCAGGAACTTCAAACCGGCACTAGGAAACAGACCGAGAATCCAGAGTAAAAGTTTCTCCTGCAACCCGTTCTCTTTGTGCTAGATGAACGAACGTCTCTCCTCATGCTCATTTCTGAGAGATAAGTGTGTGTGAAAGCCGTCCTTCACCTAGCTTGTTGGGAACACAAAGATTCTCTTTAGTTGTTAACTCCACTCCATACATATATATGGGGAGGTACTAGCTCCAACTCGGTTTTACAGTGAAAACTGCAGGAACTTCAAACCAGCACTAGGAAACACACCGAGATACCAGAGTACAAGTTTCTCCTGCAACCCGTTCCCTTTGTGCTAGATGAACGAACGTCTCTCCACATGCTCAGTTCTGAGAGATAAGTATGTGTGAAAGCCGTCCTTCACCCAGCTTGTTGGGAACACAAAGTTTCTCTTCAGTTGCAAACTCCACTCCATACATATATATGGAGAGGTACTAGCTCCAACTCGGTTTTACAGTGAAAACTGCAGGAACTTCAAACCAGCACTAGGAAACAGACCGAGATACCAGAGTACAAGTTTCTCCTGCAACCCGTTCCCTTTGTGCTAGATGAACGAACGTCTCTCCACATGCTCAGTTCTGAGAGAAAATTGTGTGTGAAAGCCGTCCTTCACCTAGCTTGTTGGGAACACAAAGTTTCTCTTCAATTGCAAACCCACTCCATAGATATATATGGGGAGGTACTAGCTCCAACTCGGATTTACAGTGAAAACTGTAGGAACTTCAAACCGGCACTAGGTAACAGACCGAGAAACCAGAGTAAAAGTTTCTCCTGCAACGCCTTCCCTTTGTGCTAGGTGAACGAACGTCTCTCCACATGCTCAGTTCTCAGATATAATGTGTGTGAAAGCCGTCCTTCAACTAGCTTGTTGGGAAAACTAAGTTTCTCTTCAGTTGCAAACTCCACTCCATACATATATATGGGGAGGTACTAGCTCCAACTCGGTTTTACAGTGAAAACTGCAAGAACTTCAAACCGGCACTAGGAAACAGACCGAGATACCAGAGTAAAAGTTTCTCCTGCAACCCGTTCCCTTTGTGCTAGATGAACGAACGTCTCTCCACATGCTCAGTTCTGAGAGATAAGTGTTTGTGAAAGCCGTCCTTCACCTAGCTTGTTGGGAACACAAAGTTATTCTTCAGTTGCAAACTCCACTCCATACATATATATGGGGAGGTACTAGCTCCAACTCGGTTTTACAGTGAAAACTGCAGGAAATTCAAACAGGCACTAGGAAACAGACCGAGAAACCAGAGTAAAAGTTTCTCCTGCAACGCGTTCCCTTTGTGCTAGGTGAACGAACGTCTCTCCACATGCTCAGTTCTGAGATATAATGTGTGTGAAAGCCGTCATTCAACTAGCTTGTTGGGAAAACTAAGTTTCTCTTCAGTTGCAAACACCACTCCATACATATATATGGGGAGGTACAAGCTCCAACTCGATTTTACAGTGAAAACTGCAAGAACTTCAATCCGGCACTAGGAAACAGACTTAGAAACCAGAGTAAAAGTTTCTCCTGCAACCCGTTCCATTTGTGCTAGATGAACGAACGTCTCTCCACATGCTCAGTACTGAGAGATAATTGTGTGTGAAAGCCGTCCTTCACCTAGCTTGTTGGGAACACAAAGTTTCTCTTCAGTTGCAAACTCCACTCCATACATATATATGGGGAGGTACTAGCTCCAACTCGGTTTTACAGTGAAAACTGCAAGAACTTCAAACCGGCACTAGGAAACAGACCGAGATACCAGAGTAAAAGTTTCTCCTGCAACCCGTTCCCTTTGTGCTAGATGAACGAACGTCTCTCCACATGCTCAGTTCTGAGAGATAAGTGTTTGTGAAAGCCGTCCTTCACCTAGCTTGTTGGGAACACAAAGTTATTCTTCAGTTGCAAACTCCATTCCATACATATATATGGGGAGGTACTAGCTCCAACTCGATTTTACAGTGAAAACTGCAAGAACTTCAATCCGGCACTAGGAAACAGACTTAGAAACCAGAGTAAAAGTTTCTCCTGCAACCCGTTCCATTTGTGCTATATGAAAGAACGTCTCTCCACATGCTCAGTACTGAGAGATAATTGTGTGTGAAAGCCGTCCTTCACCTAGCTTGTTGGGAACACAAAGTTTCTCTTCAGTTGCAAACTCCACTCCATACATATATATGGGGAGGTACTAGCTCCAACTCGGTTTTACAGTGAAAACAGCAAGAACTTCAAACCGGCACTAGGAAACAGACCGAGATACCAGAGTAAAAGTTTCTCCTGCAACCCGCTCCCTTTGTGCTAGATGAACGAACGTCTCTCCACATGCTCAGTTCTGAGAGATAAGTGTTTGTGAAAGCCGTCCTACACCTAGCTTGTTGGGAACACAAAGTTATTCTTCAGTTGCAAACTCCACTCCATACATATATATGGGGAGGTACTAGCTCCAAATCGGTTTTACAGTGAAAACTGCAGGAACTTCAAACCGGCACTAGGAAACAGACTGAGAAACCAGAGTAAAAGTTTCTCCTGCAACCCGTTCCCTTTTTGCTAGATGAACGAACGTCTCTCCACATGCTCAGTTCTGAGATATAATGTGTGTGAAAGCCGTCCTTCAACTAGCTTGTTGGGAAAACTAAGTTTCTCTTCAGTTACAATCTCCACTCCATACATATATATGCGGTGGTACTAGCTCCAACTCGATTTTACAGTGAAAACTGCAAGAACTTCAAACCGGCACTAGGAAACAGAACGAGATACCAGAGTAAAAGTTTCTCCTGCAACCCATTCCCTTTGTGCTAGATGAACGAACGTCTCTCCACATGCTCAGTTCTGAGAGAAAATTGTGTGTGAAAGCCGTCCTTCACCTAGCTTGTTAGGAACACAAAGTTTCTCTTCAGTTGCAAACTCCAATCCATACATATATATGGGGAGGTAATAGCTCCAACTCGGTTTTACAGTGAAAACTGCAGGAACTTCAAACCGGCACTAGGAAACAGACCGAGATACCAGATACAAGTTTCTCCTGCAACCCGTTCCCTTTCTGCTAGATGAACGAACGTCTCTCCACATGCTCAGTTCTGAGAGATAAGTATGTGTGAAATCCGTCCTGCACCTTGCTTGTTGGGAACACAAAGTTTCTCTTCAGTTGCAAACTCCACTCCATACATATATATGGGGAGGTACAAGCTCCAACTCGGGTTTACAGTGAAAACTGCAGGAACTTCAAACCAGCACTAGGAAACAGACCGAGATACCAGAGTCCAAGTTTCTCCTGCAACCCGTTCCCTTTGTGCTAGATGAACGAACGTCTCTCCACATGCTCAGTTCTGAGAGATAAGTGTGTGTGAAAGCCGTCCTTCACCTAGCTTGTTGGGAACACAAAGTTATTCTTCAGTTGCAAACTCCACTCCATACATATATATGGGGAGGTACTAGCTCCAAATCGGTTTTACAGTGAAAACTGCAGGAACTTCAAACCGGCACTAGGAAACAGACTGAGAAACCAGAGTAAAACTTTCTCCTGCAACCCGTTCCCTTTTTGCTAGATGAACGAACGTCTCTCCACATGCTCAGTTCTGAGATATAATGTGTGTGAAAGCCGTCCTTCAACTAGCTTGTTGGGAAAACAAAGTTTCTCTTCAGTTGAAATCTCCACTCCATACATATATATGGGGAGGTACTAGCTCCAACTCGATTTTAGAGTGAAAACATCAAGAACTTCAAACCGGCACTAGGAAACAGAACGAGATACCAGAGTAAAAGTTTCTCCTGCAACACATTCCCTTTGTGCTAGATGAACGAACGTCTCTCCACATGCTCAGTTCTGAAAGAAAATTGTGTGTGAAAGCCGTCCTTCACCTAGCTTGTTGGGAACACAAAGTTTCTCTTCAGTTGCAAACTCCACTCCATACATATATATGGGGAGGTACTAGCTCCAACTCGGTTTTACAGTGAAAACTGCAGGAACTTCAAACCGGCACTAGGAAACAGACCGAGATACCAGAGTACAAGTTTCTCCTGCAACCCGTTCCCTTTGTGCTAGATGAACGAACGTCTCTCCACATGCTCAATTCTGAGAGAAAAGTATGTGTGAAAGCCGTCCTTCACCTAGATGTTGGGAACACAAAGTTTCTCTTCAGTTGCAAACTCCACTCCATACATATATATGGGGAGGTACTAGCTCCAACTCGGGTTTACAGTGAAAACTGCAGGAACTTCAAACCAGCACTAGGAAACAGACCGAGATACCAGAGTACAAGTTTCTCCTGCAACCCGTTCCATATGTGCTAGATGAATGAAAGTCTCTCCACATGCTCAGTTGTGAGAGAAAATTGTGTGTGAAAGCAGTCCTTCACCTAGCTTGTTGGGAACACAAAGTTTCTCTTCATTTGCAAACTCCACTCCATACATATACATGGGGAGGAACTAGCTCCAACTCGGGTTTACAGTGAAAACTGCAGGAACTTCAAACTGGCACTAGGAAACAGACCGAGAAACCAGAGTAAAAGTTTCTCCTGCAACGCGTTCCTTTTGTGCTAGGTGAACGAACGTCTCTCCACATGCTCAGTACTGAGAGATAAGTGTGTGTGAAAGCCGTCTTTCACCTAGCTTATTGGGAACACAAAGTTTCTCTTCAGTTGCAAACACCACTCCATACATATATATGGGGAGGTACTAGCTCCAACTCGGTTTTACAGTGAAAATTGCAAGAACTTCAATCCGGCACTAGGAAACAGACTTAGAAACCAGAGTAAAAGTTTCTCCTGCAACCCGTTCCTTTTGTGCTAGATGAACGAACGTCTCTCCACATGCTCAGTTCTGAGAGATAAGTGTTTGTGAAAGCCGTCATTCACCTAGCTTGTTGGGAACACAAAGTTATTCTTCAGTTGCAAACTCCAATCCATACATATATATGGGGAGGTACTAGCTCCAAATCGGTTTTACAGTGAAAACTGCAGGAACTTCTAACCGGCACTAGGAAACAGACTGAGAAACCAGAGTAAAAGTTTCTCCTGCAACCCGTTCCCTTTTTGCTAGATGAACGAACGTCTCTCCACATGCTCAGTTCTGAGATATAATGTGTGTGAAAGCCGTCCTTCAACTAGCTTGTTGGGAAAACTAAGTTTCTCTTCAGTTGCAATCTCCACTCCATACATATATATGGGGAGGTACTAGCTCCAACTCGATTTTACAGTGAAAACTGCAAGAACTTCAAACCGGCACTAGGAAACAGAACGAGATACCAGAGTAAAAGTTTCCCCTGCAACCCATTCCCTTTGTGCTAGATGAACGAACGTCTCTCCACATGCTCAGTTCTGAGAGAAAATTGTGTGTGAAAGCCGTCCTTCACCTAGCTTGTTGGGAACAAAAAGTTTCTCTTCAGTTGCAAACTCCACTCCATACATATATATGGGGAGGTACTAGCTCCAACTCGGTTTTACAGTGAAAACTGCAGGAACTTCAAACCGGCACTAGGAAACAGACCGAGATACCAGATACAAGTTTCTCCTGCAACCCGTTCCCTTTCTGCTAGATGAACGAACGTCTCTCCACATGCTCAGTTCTGAGAGATAAGTATGTGTGAAAGCCGTCCTGCACCTTGCTTGTTGGGAACACAAAGTTTCTCTTCAGTTGCAAACTCCACTCCATACATATATATGGGGAGGTACTAGCTCCAACTCGGGTTTACAGTGAAAACTGCAGGAACTTCAAACCAGCACTAGGAAACAGACCGAGATACCAGAGTACAAGTTTCTCCTGCAACCCGTTCCCTTTGTGCTAGATGAACGAACGTCTCTCCACATGCTCAGTTCTGAGAGATAAGTGTGTGTGAAAGCCGTCCTTCACCTAGCTTGTTGGGAACACAAAGTTATTCTTCAGTTGCAAACTCCATTCCATACATATATATGGGGAGGTACTAGCTCCAAATCGGTTTTACAGTGAAAACTGCAGGAACTTCAAACCGGCACTAGGAAACAGACTGAGAAACCAGAGTAAAAGTTTCTCCTGCAACCCGTTCCCTTTTTGCTAGATGAACGAACGTCTCTCCACATGCTCAGTTCTGAGATATAATGTGTGTGAAAGCCGTCCTTCAACTAGCTTGATGGGAAAACTAAGTTTCTCTTCAGTGGCAAATTCCACTCCATACATATATATGGGGAGGTACTAGCTCCAACTCGATTTTAGAGTGAAAACATCAAGAACTTCAAACCGGCACTAGGAAACAGAACGAGATACCAGAGTAAAAGTTTCTCCTGCAACCCATTCCCTTTGTGCTAGATGAACGAACGTCTCTCCACATGCTCAGTTCTGAAAGAAAATTGTGTGTGAAAGCCGTCCTTCACCTAGCTTGTTGGGAACACAAAGTTTCTCTTCAGTTGCAAACTCCACTCCATACATATATATGGGGAGGTACTAGCTCCAACTCGGTTTTACAGTGAAAACTGCAGGAACTTCAAACCGGCACTAGGAAACAGACCGAGATACCAGAGTACAAGTTTCTCCTGCAACCCGTTCCCATTGTGCTAGATGAACGAACGTCTCTCCACATGCTCAGTTCTGAGAGAAAAGTATGTGTGAAAGCCGTCCTTCACCTAGATGTTGGGAACACAAAGTTTCTCTTCAGTTGCAAACTCCACTCCATACATATATATGGGGAGGTACTAGCTCCAACTCGGGTTTACAGTGAAAACTGCAGGAACATCAAACCAGCACTAGGAAACAGACCGAGATACCAGAGTACAAGTTTCTCCTGCAAACCGTTCCCTTTGTGCTAGATGAACGAAAGTCTCTCCACATGCTCAGTTGTGAGAGAAAATTGTGTGTGAAAGCCGTCCTTCACCTAGCTTGTTGGGAACACAAAGTTTCTCTTCAGTTGCAAACTCCACTCCATACATATATATGGGGAGGAACTAGCTCCAACTCGGGTTTACAGTGAAAACTGCAGGAACTTCAAACTGGCACTAGGAAACAGACCGAGAAACCAGAGTAAAAGTTTCTCCTGCAACGCGTTCCTTTTGTGCTAGGTGAACGAACGTCTCTCCACATGCTCATTTCTGAGATATAATGTGTGTGAAAGCCGTCCTTCAACTAGCTTGTTGGGAAAACTAAATTTCTCTTCAGTTGCAAACACCTCTCCATACATATATATGGGGAGGTACTAGCTCCAACTCGATTTTACAGTGAAAACTGCAGGAACTTCAATCCGGAACTAGGAAACAAACTTAGAAACCAGAGTAAAAGTTTCTCCTGCAATCCGTTCCCATTGTGCTAGATGAACGAACGTCTCTCCACATGCTCAGTACTGAGAGATAAGTGTGTGTGATAGCCGTCTTTCACCTAGCTTATTGGGAACACAAAGTTTCTCTTCAGTTGCAAACACCACTCCACACATATATATGGGGAGGTACTAGCTCCAACTCGGTTTTACATTGAAAACTGCAAGAACTTCAATCCGGCACTAGGAAACAGACTTAGAAACCAGAGTAAAAGTTTCTCCTGCAACCCGTTCCCTTTGTGCTAGATGAACGAACGTCTCTCCACATGCTCAGTTCTGAGAGATAATGTGTGTGAAAACCGTCCTTCACCTACCTTGTTGGGAACACTAAGTTTCTCTTCAATTGCAAACCCACTCCATAGATATATATGGGGAGGTACTAGCTCCAACTCGGATTTACAGTGAAAACTGCAGGAACTTCAAACCGGCACTAGGTAACAGACCGAGAAACCAGAGAAAAAGTTTCTCCTGCAACGCCTTCCCTTTGTGCTAGGTGAACGAACGTCTCTCCACATGCTCAGTTCTCAGATATAATGTGTGTGAAAGCCGTCCTTCAACTAGCTTGTTGGGAAAACTAAGTTTCTCTTCAGTTGCAAACACCACTCCATACATATATATGGGGAGGTACTAGCTCCAACTCGATTTTACAGGGAAAACTGCAGGAACTTCAATCCGGCACTAGGAAACAGACTTAGAAACCAGAGTAAAAGTTTCTCCTGCAACCCGTTCCCTTTGTGCTAGATGAACGAACGTCTCTCCACATGCTCAGTACTGAGAGATAAGTGTGTGTGAAAGCCGTCCTTCACCTAGCTTGTTGGGAACTCAAAGTTTCTCTTCAGTTGCAAACTCCAATCCATACATATATATGGGGAGGTACTAGCTCCAACTCGGTTTTACAGTGAAAACTGCAGGAAATTCAAACCGGAACTAGGAAACAGACCGAGAAACCAGAGTAAAAGTTTCTCCTGCAACGCGTTCCCTTTGTGCTAGGTGAACGAACGTCTCTCCACATGCTCAGTTCTGAGATATAATGTGTTTGAAAGCCGTCATTCAACTAGCTTTTTGGGAAAACTAAGTTTCTCTTCAGTTGCAATCACCACTCCATACATATATATGGGGAGGTACAAGCTCCAACTCGATTTTACAGTGAAAACTGCAAGAACTTCAATCCGGCACTAGGAAACAGACTTAGAAACCAGAGTAAAAGTTTCTCCTGCAACCCGTTCCATTTGTGCTAGATGAACGAACGTCTCTCCACATGCTCAGTACTGAGAGATAATTGTGTGTGAAAGCCGTCCTTCACCTAGCTTGTTGGGAACACAAAGTTTCTCTTCAGTTGCAAACTCCACTCCATACATATATATGGGGAGGTACTAGCTCCAACTCGGTTTTACAGTGAAAACTGCAAGAACTTCAAACCGGCACTAGGAAACAGACCGAGATACCAGAGTAAAAGTTTCTCCTGCAACCCGTTCCCTTTGTGCTAGATGAACGAACGTCTCTCCACATGCTCAGTTCTGAGAGATAAGTGTTTGTGAAAGCCGTCCTTCACCTAGCTTGTTGGGAACACAAAGTTATTCTTCAGTTGCAAACTCCACTCCATACATATATATGGGGAGGTACTAGCTCCAACTCGGTTTTACAGTGAAAACTGCAGGAAATTCAAACCGGCACTAGGAAACAGACCGAGAAACCAGAGTAAAAGTTTCTCCTGCAACGCGTTCCCTTTCTGCTAGGTGAACGAACGTCTCTCCACATGCTCACTTCTGAGATATAATGTGTGTGAAAGCCGTCATTCAACTAGCTTGTTGGGAAAACTAAGTTTCTCTTCAGTTGCAAACACCACTCCATACATATATATGGGGAGGTACAAGCTCCAACTCGATTTTACAGTGAAAACTGCAAGAACTTCAATCCGGCACTAGGAAACAGACTTAGAAACCAGAGTAAAAGTTTCTCCTGCAACCCGTTCCATTTGTGCTAGATGAACGAACGTCTCTCCACATGCTCAGTACTGAGAGATAATTGTGTGTGAAAGCCGTCCTTCACCTAGCTTGTTGGGAACACAAAGTTTCTCTTCAGTTGCAAACTCCACTCCATACATATATATGGGGAGGTACTAGCTCCAACTCGGTTTTACAGTGAAAACTGCAAGAACTTCAAACCGGCACTAGGAAACAGACCGAGATACCAGAGTAAAAGTTTCTCCTGCAACCCGTTCCCTTTGTGCTAGATGAACGAACGTCTCTCCACATGCTCAGTTCTGAGAGATAAGTGTTTGTGAAAGCCGTCCTTCACCTAGCTTGTTGGGAACACAAAGTTATTCTTCAGTTGCAAACTCCACTCCATACATATATATGGGGAGGTACTAGCTCCAACTCGATTTTACAGTGAAAACTGCAAGAACTTCAATCCGGCACTAGGAAACAGACTTAGAAACCAGAGTAAAAGTTTCTCCTGCAACCCGTTCCATTTGTGCTATATGAACGAACGTCTCTCCACATGCTCAGTACTGAGAGATAATTGTGTGTGAAAGCCGTCCTTCACCTAGCTTGTTGGGAACACAAAGTTTCTCTTCAGTTGCAAACTCCACTCCATACATATATATGGGGAGGTACTAGCTCCAACTCGGTTTTACAGTGAAAACAGCAAGAACTTCAAACCGGCACTAGGAAACAGACCGAGATACCAGAGTAAAAGTTTCTCCTGCAACCCGTTCCCTTTGTGCTAGATGAACGAACGTCTCTCCACATGCTCAGTTCTGAGAGATAAGTGTTTGTGAAAGCCGTCCTACACCTAGCTTGTTGGGAACACAAAGTTATTCTTCAGTTGCAAACTCCACTCCATACATATATATGGGGAGGTACTAGCTCCAAATCGGTTTTACAGTGAAAACTGCAGGAACTTCAAACCGGCACTAGGAAACAGACTGAGAAACCAGAGTAAAAGTTTCTCCTGCAACCCGTTCCCTTTTTGCTAGATGAACGAACGTCTCTCCACATGCTCAGTTCTGAGATATAATGTGTGTGAAAGCCGTCCTTCAACTAGCTTGTTGGGAAAA
The DNA here is from genome assembly GCF_048773025.1 of Camelus bactrianus. NCBI lineage: Eukaryota > Metazoa > Chordata > Mammalia > Artiodactyla > Camelidae > Camelus > Camelus bactrianus. The sequence continues at coordinate 2,914,774 of NC_133565.1, forward strand.
CTAAGTTTCTCTTCAGTTACAATCTCCACTCCATACATATATATGGGGTGGTACTAGCTCCAACTCGATTTTACAGTGAAAACTGCAAGAACTTCAAACCGGCACTAGGAAACAGAACGAGATACCAGAGTAAAAGTTTCCCCTGCAACCCATTCCCTTTGTGCTAGATGAACGAACGTCTCTCCACATGCTCAGTTCTGAGAGAAAATTGTGTGTGAAAGCCGTCCTTCACCTAGCTTGTTGGGAACACAAAGTTTCTCTTCAGTTGCAAACTCCAATCCATACATATATATGGGGAGGTAATAGCTCCAACTCGGTTTTACAGTGAAAACTGCAGGAACTTCAAACCGGCACTAGGAAACAGACCGAGATACCAGATACAAGTTTCTCCTGCAACCCGTTCCCTTTCTGCTAGATGAACGAACGTCTCTCCACATGCTCAGTTCTGAGAGATAAGTATGTGTGAAATCCGTCCTGCACCTTGCTTGTTGGGAACACAAAGTTTCTCTTCAGTTGCAAACTCCACTCCATACATATATATGGGGAGGTACAAGCTCCAACTCGGGTTTACAGTGAAAACTGCAGGAACTTCAAACCAGCACTAGGAAACAGACCGAGATACCAGAGTACAAGTTTCTCCTGCAACCCGTTCCCTTTGTGCTAGATGAACGAACGTCTCTCCACATGCTCAGTTCTGAGAGATAAGTGTGTGTGAAAGCCGTCATTCACCTAGCTTGTTGGGAACACAAAGTTATTCTTCAGTTGCAAACTCCACTCCATACATATATATGGGGAGGTACTAGCTCCAAATCGGTTTTACAGTGAAAACTGCAGGAACTTCAAACCGGCACTAGGAAACAGACTGAGAAACCAGAGTAAAACTTTCTCCTGCAACCCGTTCCCTTTTTGCTAGATGAACGAACGTCTCTCCACATGCTCAGTTCTGAGATATAATGTGTGTGAAAGCCGTCCTTCAACTAGCTTGTTGGGAAAACAAAGTTTCTCTTCAGTTGAAATCTCCACTCCATACATATATATGGGGAGGTACTAGCTCCAACTCGATTTTAGAGTGAAAACATCAAGAACTTCAAACCGGCACTAGGAAACAGAACGAGATACCAGAGTAAAAGTTTCTCCTGCAACCCATTCCCTTTGTGCTAGATGAACGAACGTCTCTCCACATGCTCAGTTCTGAAAGAAAATTGTGTGTGAAAGCCGTCCTTCACCTAGCTTGTTGGGAACACAAAGTTTCTCTTCAGTTGCAAACTCCACTCCATACATATATATGGGGAGGTACTAGCTCCAACTCGGTTTTACAGTGAAAACTGCAGGAACTTCAAACCGGCACTAGGAAACAGACCGAGATACCAGAGTACAAGTTTCTCCTGCAACCCGTTCCCTTTGTGCTAGATGAACGAACGTCTCTCCACATGCTCAATTCTGAGAGAAAAGTATGTGTGAAAGCCGTCCTTCACCTAGATGTTGGGAACACAAAGTTTCTCTTCAGTTGCAAACTCCACTCCATACATATATATGGGGAGGTACTAGCTCCAACTCGGGTTTACAGTGAAAACTGCAGGAACTTCAAACCAGCACTAGGAAACAGACCGAGATACCAGAGTACAAGTTTCTCCTGCAACCCGTTCCATATGTGCTAGATGAATGAAAGTCTCTCCACATGCTCAGTTGTGAGAGAAAATTGTGTGTGAAAGCCGTCCTTCACCTAGCTTGTTGGGAACACAAAGTTTCTCTTCAGTTGCAAACTCCACTCCATACATATACATGGGGAGGAACTAGCTCCAACTCGGGTTTACAGTGAAAACTGCAGGAACTTCAAACTGGCACTAGGAAACAGACCGAGAAACCAGAGTAAAAGTTTCTCCTGCAACGCGTTCCTTTTGTGCTAGGTGAACGAACGTCTCTCCACATGCTCAGTTCTGTGATATAATGTGTGTGAAAGCCGTACTTCAACTAGCTTGTTGGGAAAACTAAATTTCTCTTCAGTTGCAAACACCTCTCCATACATATATATGGGGAGGTACTAGCTCCAACTCGATTTTACAGTGAAAACTGCAGGAACTTCAATCCGGCACTAGGAAACAAACTTAGAAACCAGAGTAAAAGTTTCTCCTGCAATCCGTTCCCATTGTGCTAGATGAACGAACGTCTCTCCACATGCTCAGTACTGAGAGATAAGTGTGTGTGAAAGCCGTCTTTCACCTAGCTTATTGGGAACACAAAGTTTCTCTTCAGTTGCAAACACCACTCCATACATATATATGGGGAGGTACTAGCTCCAACTCGGTTTTACAGTGAAAACTGCAAGAACTTCAATCCGGCACTAGGAAACAGACTTAGAAACCAGAGTAAAAGTTTCTCCTGCAACCCGTTCCTTTTGTGGTAGATGAACGAACGTCTCTCCACATGCTCAGTTCTGAGAGATAAGTGTTTGTGAAAGCCGTCATTCACCTAGCTTGTTGGGAACACAAAGTTATTCTTCAGTTGCAAACTCCAATCCATACATATATATGGGGAAGTACTAGCTCCAAATCGGTTTTACAGTGAAAACTGCAGGAACTTCTAACCGGCACTAGGAAACAGACTGAGAAACCAGAGTAAAAGTTTCTCCTGCAACCCGTTCCCTTTTTGCTAGATGAACGAACGTCTCTCCACATGCTCAGTTCTGAGATATAATGTGTGTGAAAGCCGTCCTTCACCTAGCTTGTTGGGAACACAAAGTTTCTCTTCAGTTGCAAACTCCACTCCATACATATATATGGGGAGGTACTAGCTCCAACTCGGTTTTACAGTGAAAACTGCAGGAACTTCAAACCGGCACTAGGAAACAGACCGAGATACCAGATACAAGTTTCTCCTGCAACCCGTTCCCTTTCTGCTAGATGAACGAACGTCTCTCCACATGCTCAGTTCTGAGATATAAGTATGTGTGAAAGCCGTCCTGCACCTTGCTTGTTGGGAACACAAAGTTTCTCTTCAGTTGCAAACTCCACTCCATACATATATATGGGGAGGTACTAGCTCCAACTCGGGTTTACAGTGAAAACTGCAGGAACTTCAAACCAGCACTAGGAAACAGACCGAGATACCAGAGTACAAGTTTCTCCTGCAACCCGTTCCCTTTGTGCTAGATGAACGAACGTCTCTCCACATGCTCAGTTCTGAGAGATAAGTGTGTGTGAAAGCCGTCCTTCACCTAGCTTGTTGGGAACACAAAGTTATTCTTCAGTTGCAAACTCCATTCCATACATATATATGGGGAGGTACTAGCTCCAAATCGGTTTTACAGTGAAAACTGCAGGAACTTCAAACCGGCACTAGGAAACAGACTGAGAAACCAGAGTAAAAGTTTCTCCTGCAACCCGTTCCCTTTTTGCTAGATGAACGAACGTCTCTCCACATGCTCAGTTCTGAGATATAATGTGTGTGAAAGCCGTCCTTCAACTAGCTTGTTGGGAAAACTAAGTTTCTCTTCAGTGGCAAATTCCACTCCATACATATATATGGGGAGGTACTAGCTCCAACTCGATTTTAGAGTGAAAACATCAAGAACTTCAAACCGGCACTAGGAAACAGAACGAGATACCAGAGTAAAAGTTTCTCCTGCAACCCATTCCCTTTGTGCTAGATGAACGAACGTCTCTCCACATGCTCAGTTCTGAAAGAAAATTGTGTGTGAAAGCCGTCCTTCACCTAGCTTGTTGGGAACACAAAGTTTCTCTTCAGTTGCAAACTCCACTCCATACATATATATGGGGAGGTACTAGCTCCAACTCGGTTTTACAGTGAAAACTGCAGGAACTTCAAACCGGCACTAGGAAACAGACCGAGATACCAGAGTACAAGTTTCTCCTGCAACCCGTTCCCATTGTGCTAGATGAACGAACGTCTCTCCACATGCTCAGTTCTGAGAGAAAAGTATGTGTGAAAGCCGTCCTTCACCTAGATGTTGGGAACACAAAGTTTCTCTTCAGTTGCAAACTCCACTCCATACATATATATGGGGAGGTACTAGCTCCAACTCGGGTTTACAGTGAAAACTGCAGGAACTTCAAACCAGCACTAGGAAACAGACCGAGATACCAGAGTACAAGTTTCTCCTGCAAACCGTTCCCTTTGTGCTAGATGAACGATAGTCTCTCCACATGCTCAGTTGTGAGAGAAAATTGTGTGTGAAAGCCGTCCTTCACCTAGCTTGTTGGGAACACAAAGTTTCTCTTCAGTTGCAAACTCCACTCCATACATATATATGGGGAGGAACTACCTCCAACTCGGGTTTACAGTGAAAACTGCAGGAACTTCAAACTGGCACTAGGAAACAGACCGAGAAACCAGAGTAAAAGTTTCTCCTGCAACGCGTTCCTTTTGTGCTAGGTGAACGAACGTCTCTCCACATGCTCATTTCTGAGATATAATGTGTGTGAAAGCCGTCCTTCAACTAGCTTGTTGGGAAAACTAAATTTCTCTTCAGTTGCAAACACCTCTCCATACATATATATGGGGAGGTACTAGCTCCAACTCGATTTTACAGTGAAAACTGCAGGAACTTCAATCCGGCACTAGGAAACAAACTTAGAAACCAGAGTAAAAGTTTCTCCTGCAATCCGTTCCCATTGTGCTAGATGAACGAACGTCTCTCCACATGCTCAGTACTGAGAGATAAGTGTGTGTGATAGCCGTCTTTCACCTAGCTTATTGGGAACACAAAGTTTCTCTTCAGTTGCAAACACCACTCCACACATATATATGGGGAGGTACTAGCTCCAACTCGGTTTTACAGTGAAAACTGCAAGAACTTCAATCCGGCACTAGGAAACAGACTTAGAAACCAGAGTAAAAGTTTCTCCTGCAACCCGTTCCCTTTGTGCTAGATGAACGAACGTCTCTCCACATGCTCAGTTCTGAGAGATAATGTGTGTGAAAACCGTCCTTCAACTAGCTTGTTGGGAACACTAAGTTTCTCTTCAGTTGCAAACTGCACTCCATAAATATATATGGGTAGGTACTAGCTCCAACTCGGGTTTACAGTGAAAACTGCAGGAACTTCAAACCGGCACTAGGAAACAGACCGAGAATCCAGAGTAAAAGTTTCTCCTGCAACCCGTTCCCTTTGTGCTAGATGAACGAACGTCTCTCCACATGCTCAGTTCTGAGAGATAAGTATGTGTGAAAGCCGTCCTTCACCTAGCTTGTTGGGAACACAAAGATTCTCTTCAGTTGCAAACTCCACTCCATACATATATATGGAGAGGTACTAGCTCCAACTCGATTTTACAGGGAAAACTGCAGGAACTTCAATCCGGCACTAGGAAACAGACTTAGAAACCAGAGTAAAAGTTTCTCCTGCAACCCGTTACCTTTGTGCTAGATGAACGAACGTCTCTCCACATGCTCAGTACTGAGAGATAAGTGTGTGTGAAAGCCGTCCTTCACCTAGCTTGTTGGGAACTCAAAGTTTCTCTTCAGTTGCAAACTCCAATCCATACATATATATGGGGAGGTACTAGCTCCAACTCGGTTTTACAGTGAAAACTGCAGGAAATTCAAACCGGCACTAGGAAACAGACCGAGAAACCAGAGAAAAAGTTTCTCCTGCAACGCGTTCCCTTTGTGCTAGGTGAACGAACGTCTCTCCACATGCTCAGTTCTGAGATATAATGTGTGTGAAAGCCGTCATTCAACTAGCTTGTTGGGAAAACTAAGTTTCTCTTCAGTTGCAAACACCACTCCATACATATATATGGGGAGGTACAAGCTCCAACTCGATTTTACAGTGAAAACTGCAAGAACTTCAATCCGGCACTAGGAAACAAACTTAGAAACCAGAGTAAAAGTTTCTCCTGCAACCCGTTCCATTTGTGCTAGATGAACGAACGTCTCTCCACATGCTCAGTACTGAGATATAATTGTGTGTGAAAGCCGTCCTTCACCTAGCTTGTTGGGAACACAAAGTTTCTCTTCAGTTGCAAACTCCACTCCATACATATATATGGGGAGGTACTAGCTCCAACTCGGTTTTACAGTGAAAACTGCAAGAACTTCAAACCGGCACTAGGAAACAGACCGAGAATCCAGAGTAAAAGTTTCTCCTGCAACCCGTTCCCTTTGTGCTAGATGAACGAACGTCTCTCCACATGCTCAGTTCTGAGAGATAAGTGTTTGTGAAAGCCGTCCTTCACCTATCTTGTTGGGAACACAAAGTTATTCTTCAGTTGCAAACTCCACTCCATACATATATATGGGGAGGTACTAGCTCCAAATCGGTTTTACAGTGAAAACTGCAGGAACTTCAAACCGGCACTAGGAAACAGACTGAGAAACCAGAGTAAAAGTTTCTCCTGCAACCCGTTCCCTTTTTGCTAGATGAACGAACGTCTCTCCACATGCTCAGTTCTGAGATATAATGTGTGTGAAAGCCGTCCTTCAACTAGCTTGTTGGGAAAACTAAGTTTCTCTTCAGTTGCAATCTCCACTCCATACATATATATGGGGAGGTACTAGCTCCAACTCGATTTTACAGTGAAAACTGCAAGAACTTCAAACCGGCACTAGGAAACAGAACGAGATACCAGAGTAAAAGTTTCTCCTGCAACCTATTCCCTTTGTGCTAGATGAACGAACGTCTCTCCACATGCTCAGTTCTGAGAGAAAATTGTGTGTGAAAGCCGTCCTTCATCTAGCTTGTTGGGAACACAAAGTTTCTCTTCAGTTGCAAACTCCACTCCATACATATATATGGGGAGGTACTAGCTCCAACTCTTTTTTACAGTGAAAACTGCAGGAACTTCAAACCGGCACTAGGAAACAGACTGAGAAGCCAGAGTAACAGTTTCTCCTGCAACACGTTCCCTTTTTGCTGAGTGAACGAACGTCTCTCCACATGCTCAGTTCTGAGATATAATGTGTGTGAAAGCCGTCCTTCAACTAGCTTGTTGGGAAAACTAAGTTTCTCTTCAGTTGCAAACACCACTCCATAAATATATATGGGGTGGTACTAGCTCCAACTCGGTTTTACAGTGAAAACTGCAGGAACTTCATACCGGCACTAGGAAACAGACTGAGAAACCAGAGTAAAAGTTTCTCCTGCAACCCGTTCCCTTTGTGCTAGATGGAAGAACGCCTCTCCACATGCTCAGTTCTGAGAGATATGTGTGTGTGAAAGCCGTCCTTCACCTAGCTTGTTGGGAACACAAAGTTATTCTTCAGTTGCAAACTCCATTCCATACATATATATGGGGTGGTACTAGCTCCTTCTCGGGTTTACAGTGAAAACTGCAGGAACTTCAAACTGGCACTAGGAAACAGACCGAGAAGCCAGAGTAAAAGTTTCTCCTGCAATCCGTTCCCATTGTGCTAGATGAACGAACGTCTCTCCACATGCTCAGTACTGAGAGATAAGTGTGTGTGAAAGCCGTATTTCACCTAGCTTATTGGGAACACAAAGTTTCTCTTCAGTTGCAAACACCACTCCATACATATATATGGGGAGGTACTAGCTCCAACTCGGTTTTACAGTGAAAACTGCAAGAACTTCAATCCGGCACTAGGAAACAGACTTAGAAACCAGAGTAAAAGTTTCTCCTGCAACCCGTTCCTTTTGTGCTAGATGAACGAACGTCTCTCCACATGCTCAGTTCTGAGAGATAAGTGTTTGTGAAAGCCGTCATTCACCTAGCTTGTTGGGAACACAAAGTTATTCTTCAGTTGCAAACTCCACTCCATACATATATATGGGGAGGTACTAGCTCCAAATCGGTTTTACAGTGAAAACTGCAGGAACTTCTAACCGGCACTAGGAAACAGACTGAGAAACCAGAGTAAAAGTTTCTCCTGCAACCCGTTCCCTTTTTGCTAGATGAACGAACGTCTCTCCACATGCTCAGTTCTGAGATATAATGTGTGTGAAAGCCGTCCTTCAACTAGCTTGTTGGGAAAACTAAGTTTCTCTTCAGTTGCAATCTCCACTCCATACATATATATGGGGAGGTACTAGCTCCAACTCGATTTTACAGTGAAAACTGCAAGAACTTCAAACCGGCACTAGGAAACAGAACGAGATACCAGAGTAAAAGTTTCTCCTGCAACCCATTCCCTTTGTGCTAGATGAACGAACGTCTCTCCACATGCTCAGTTCTGAGAAAAAATTGTGTGTGAAAGCCGTCCTTCACCTAGCTTGTTGGGAACACAAAGTTTCTCTTCAGTTGCAAACTCCACTCCATACATATATATGGGGAGGTACTAGCTCCAACTCGGTTTTACAGTGAAAACTGCAGGAACTTCAAACCGGCACTAGGAAACAGACCGAGATACCAGATACAAGTTTCTCCTGCAACCCGTTCCCTTTCTGCTAGATGAACGAACGTCTCTCCACATGCTCAGTTCTGAGAGATAAGTATGTGTGAAAGCCGTCCTGCACCTTGCTTGTTGGGAACACAAAGTTTCTCTTCAGTTGCAAACTCCACTCCATACATATATATGGGGAGGTACTAGCTCCAACTCGGATTTACAGTGAAAACTGCAGGAACTTCAAACCAGCACTAGGAAACAGACCGAGATACCAGAGTACAAGTTTCTCCTGCAACCCGTTCCCTTTGTGCTAGATGAACGAACGTCTCTCCACATGCTCAGTTCTGAGAGATAAGTGTGTGTGAAAGCCGTCCTTCACCTAGCTTGTTGGGAACACAAAGTTATTCTTCAGTTGCAAACTCCATTCCATACATATATATGGGGAGGTACTAGCTCCAAATCGGTTTTACAGTGAAAACTGCAGGAACTTCAAACCGGCACTAGGAAACAGACTGAGAAACCAGAGTAAAAGTTTCTCCTGCAACCCGTTCCCTTTTTGCTAGATGAACGAACGTCTCTCCACATGCTCAGTTCTGAGATATAATGTGTGTGAAAGCCGTCCTTCAACTAGCTTGTTGGGAAAACTAAGTTTCTCTTCAGTGGCAAATTCCACTCCATACATATATATGGGGAGGTACTAGCTCCAACTCGATTTTAGAGTGAAAACATCAAGAACTTCAAACCGGCACTAGGAAACAGAACGAGATACCAGAGTAAAAGTTTCTCCTGCAACCCATTCCCTTTGTGCTAGATAAACGAACGTCTCTCCACATGCTCAGTTCTGAAAGAAAATTGTGTGTGAAAGCCGTCCTTCACCTAGCTTGTTGGGAACACAAAGTTTCTCTTCAGTTGCAAACTCCACTCCATACATATATATGGGGAGGTACTAGCTCCAACTCGGTTTTACAGTGAAAACTGCAAGAACTTCAAACCGGCACTAGGAAACAGACCGAGATACCAGAGTAAAAGTTTCTCCTGCAACCCGTTCCCTTTGTGCTAGATGAACGAACGTCTCTCCACATGCTCAGTTCTGAGAGATAAGTGTTTGTGAAAGCCGTCCTTCACCTAGCTTGTTGGGAACACAAAGTTATTCTTCAGTTGCAAACTCCACTCCATACATATATATGGGGAGGTACTAGCTCCAACTCGATTTTACAGTGAAAACTGCAGGAACATCAAACAGGAACTTGGAAACACACTGTGAACCCAGGGTAAAAGTTTCTCCTGCATACCATTCCCTTGTTGCTAGATGAACGAATGTCTCTCCACATGCTCAGTTCAGAGAGATAAGCGTGTGTGAAAGCCGTCCTTCACCTAGATTGTTGGGAACACAAAGTTTCTTTTCATTTGCAAACTCCACTCCATACATATATATGGGGAGGTACAAACTCCAAATCGGTTTTACAGTGGAAACTGCAGGAACTTCAAACCGGCACTAGGAAACAGACTGAGAAACCACAGTAAAAGTTTCACCTGCAACCCGTTCCCTTGTTGCTAGATGAATGAACGTGTCTCCACATGCTCAGTTCTGAGTGACATCTGTGTGTGAAAGCAACTTCACATAGCTTGTTGGGAACACAGTTTTTATTTTCAGTTGCAAACTCCAATCCATACATATACAAGGGGAGGTACTAGCTCCAACTCGGTTTTACAGTGAAAACTGCAGGAAATTCAAACCGGCACTCGGAAACATACTGAGATACCAGAGGGAAAGTTTCTCCTGCAAACCGTTCAACTGGTGCTAGGTGAACGAAACTCTCTACACATGCTCAGTTCTCAGACATAAGTGTGTGTGAAAGCCGTGCTTCACCTAGCTTGTAGGGAAAACAAAGTATCTTTTCATTTGCAAACTCCACTCCATAAATATATATGGGGAGGTACAAGCTCCACCTAGGTTTTACAGTGAAAACTGCAGGAACTTCACACTGGCAATAGGAAAAAGACTAAGAAAACAGAGTAAAATTTTCTCCTGCAACCCGTTCACGATGTGCTAGATTAACGAACGTCTCTCCACATGCTCATTTATGAGAGATAAATGTGTGTTGAAGCCGACCTTCACCTAGCTTTTGGGAACACAAAGTTTCTTTTCAGTTGCCAACTCCACTCTATACATATATATGGTGAGTTACTAACTCCAACTCTGTTTTACAGTGAAAACTGCAGGAATTTCAAACCGGCACTAGGAAACAGACTGAGAAACCAGAGTAAAAGTTTCTCCTGCAACCCGTTCCCTTGGTGCTAGATGAACGAACGTCTCTCCACATGCTCAGTTCGGAGACATAGGTGTGAGTGAAAGCCGTACTTCACCTAGATTTTTGGGAACGCAAATTTTCTTTTCAGTTGCAAACTCCACTCCATACATATATATGGGGGGGTACTATCTCCAACTCGGTTATACAATGATAACTGCAGGAACTTCACAACGGCACTAGGAAACAGACTGAGGAACCAGAGTAAAAGTTTCCCCTGCACCCCGTTCCCTTTGTGCTACATGAACAAACGTCTCTCCACATGTTCAGTTCGGAGAGATAAGTGTGTGTGAAAGCCGACCTTCACCTAGCTTTTGGGAACACAAAGTTTCTTTTCAGTTGCCAACTCCACTCTATACATATATATGGTGAGTTACTAGCTCCAACTCTGTTTTACAGTGAAAACTGCAGGAATTTCAAACCGGCACTAGGAAACAGACTGAGAAACCAGAGTAAAAGTTTCTCCTGCAATCCGTTCCCTTGGTGCTAGATGAACGAACGTCTCTCCACATGCTCAGTTCGGAGAGATAGGTGTGAGTGAAAGCCGTACTTCACCTAGATTTTGGGGAACGCAAATTTTCTTTTCAGTTGCAAACTCCACTCCATACATATATATGGGGGGGTACTATCTCCAACTCGGTTATACAATGATAACTGCAGGAACTTCACAACGGCACTAGGAAACAGACTGAGGAACCAGAGTAAAAGTTTCTCCTGCACCCCGTTCCCTTTGTGCTACATGAACAAACTTCTCTCCACATGCTCAGTTCGGAGAGATAAGTGTGTGTGAAAGCCGTCCTTCACCTAGATTTTTGGGAACACTAAGATTCTTTTCAGTTGCAACTCCACTCCATACATATCTATGGGGAGGTAAAAGCTCGAACTCGTTTTTACAGTGAAAACTGCAGGAAATTCGATCCGGCACTAGGAATCAGACTGAGAAACCAGAATAAAAGTTTCACCTTGAACCCGTTCCCTTGGTGCTAGATTAGCGAACGTCTCCCCACATGCTCAGTTCTGAGAGATAAGTGTGTGTGAAAGCCGTCCTTCAGTTAGCTTGTTGGGAACACAATGTTTATTTTCAGTTGCAAACTGCAATCCATACATATATAGGGGGAGGTACTAGCTCCAACTCAATTTTACAGTGAAAACTGCAGGAACATCAAACAGGAACTTGGAAACACACTGTGAACCCAGGGTAAAAGTTTCTCCTGCAAACCATTCCCTTGTTGCTAGATGAACGAATGTCTCTCCACATGCTCAGTTCAGAGAGATAAGCGTGTGTGAAAGCCGTCCTTCACCTAGCTTGTTGGGATCACAAAGTTTCTTTTCAGTTGCAAACTCCACTCCATACATATATATGGGGAGGTACTATCTCCAACACGGGTATACAGTGATAACTGCAGGAACTTCACACCGGCACTAGGAAAGACACTGAGAAACCAGAGTAAATGTTTCTCCTGCTACCCTTTCTCTTTGTGCTAGATGAACGAACGTCTCTCCACATGATCAGTTCTGAAAGATAAGTGTGTGTGAAAGCCGTCCTTCACCTAGATTTTTGGGAACACAAAGTTTCTTTTCAGTTGCAAACTCCAATCCATACATACATATGGGTAGGTACAAGCTCCAACTCGATTTTACAGTGAAAACTGCAGGAACTTCAAACCGGCACTAGGAAACCGACTGAGAAACCAGAGTAAAAGTTTCCCCTGCAACCCTTTCCCTTGGTGCTAGATGAACGAACATCTCTCCACATGCTCAGTTCTAAGAGATACGTGTGTGTGAAAGCCGTCCTTCACATATCTTGTTGGGAACACTAAGGATCTTTTCAATTACAAACTCCACTCCATACATATATAAGGGGAGGTTCTATCTCCAACTCGGATTTACAGTGAAAACTGCAGGAACTTCAAACAGGCAATAGTAAACAGACTGAGAAACCACAGTAAAATTTTCCCCTGCAACCCGTTCACTTGGTTCTAGATGAAAGAACGTCTCTCCACATGCTTATTTCTGAGAGATAAGTGTGTGTGATAGCCGTCCTTCACCTAGCTTTTTGGGAACACAAAGTTCTTTTCAGTTGCAAACTCCATTCCATACATATATATGGGGAGGTACTAGCTCCAACTCGGATTTACAGTGAAAACTGCAGTAATTTCAAACCGGCACTAGGAAACAGACTGAGAATCCAGAGTAATAGTTTCTCCTGCAACACGTTCCCTTGGTGCTAGATGAACGAACGTCTCTCCACATGCTCAGTTATGAAAGATTAGTGTGTGTGAAAGCCGTCCTTCACCTAGCTTCTTGGGAACACAAAGATAATTTTCAGTTGCAAACTCCACTCCATACATATATATGGGGAGGTACCAGCTCCAAGTCGGTTTTACAGTGAAAACTGCAGGAATTTCAAACCGGCACTAGGAAACAGAATGAGAAACCAGAGTAAAAGTTTCTCCTGCAACCCGTTCCCTTGGTGCTAGATGAACGAACGTGTCTCCACATGCTCAGTTCTGAGAGACATGTGTGTGTGAATGCAGTCCTTCATATATCTTGTTGGGAACACAATTTTTATTTTCAGTTGCCAACTCCAATCCATACATATATATGGGGAAGTACTAGCTCCAACTCGGTTTTACAGTGAAAACTGCAGGAAATTCGATCCGGCACTAGGAAACAGACTGAGAAACCAGATTAAAAATTTCTCCTGCAAATCGTTCCCTTGGTGCTAGATGAACGAACGTCTCTCCTAATGCTCAGTTCTGAGAGATAAGTGTGTGTGAAAGCCGTCTTTCACCTAGCTTGTTGGGAACACAATGTTTATTTTCAGTTGCAAACCCCAATCCATACATATATAAGGGTAGGTTCAAGCTCCAACTCGGATTTACCGTGAAAACTGCAGAAACTTCAAACCGGCACTAGGAAACACACTGTGAACCCAGAGTAAAAGTTTCTCCTGCAACCCTTTCCCTTGTTGCTAGATGAAAGAAAGTCTCTCCACATGATCAGTTCTGAGATATAAGTGTGTGTGAAAGCCGCCCTTAACCTAGCTTGTAGGGAGCACAAAGTTTCTTTTCAGTTGTTAACTCCACTCCATACATATATGGGGAGGTACAAGCTCCAAATCGGTATTACAGTGAAAACTGCAGGAAATTCACACCGGCAATAGAAAACATACTGAGAAACCAGAGTAAAGTTTTCTCCTGCAATCCGTTCCATTTGTTCTAGATGAACGAAAGTCTCTCGAAATGCTCAGTTCTGAGAGAAAAGTGTGTGTGAAAGCCGTCCTTCACCTAGCTTGTTGGAAACACATAGTTTCTTTTCAGTGGCAAACCCCACTCCATACATATATACAGGGAGGTACTAGCTCCAAGTCGGTTTTACAGTGAAATCTGCAGGAAATTCAAAGCGGCACTAAGAAAAGACTGAGAAACCAGAGTAAAAGTTTCTCCTGCAACCTGTTCCCTTGGTGCTATATGATCGAACGTCTCTACACATGCTCAGTTCTGTGAGATAAGTGTGTGTGAAAGCCTCCCTTCACCTAGCTTGTTGGGAACACAATGTTTATTTTCAGTTGCAAACTCCAGTCCATACATATATAGGGGGAGGTTCTAGCTCCAACTTGGTTTTACAGTGAAAACTGCAGGAACTACAAAACGGCACTAGGAAACACACTTTGAACCCAGAGTAAAAGTTTCTCCTGCAAGCCATTCACTTGATGCTAGATGAAAGAACGTCTCTCCACATGCTCAATTCTGAGAGATATGTGTGAGTGAATGCCGTTCTTCATTTAGCTTGTTGGGAACACAAAGTATCTTTTCAGTGGCAAACTCCACTCCATACATATATATGGGGAGGTAATAGCTCCAACACGTTTTTAAAGTGAAAACTGCAGGAACTTCAAAACGGCAATAGGAAACAGACTGAGAAACCACAGTAAATGTTACACCTTCAACCCGTTCCCTTGGTGCTAGATGAACGAACGTCTCTCCACATGCCCAGATCAGAGAGATAAATGGGTGTCAAAGCCGTCCTTCACCTAGCTTCTTGGGAACACAAAGTTTCTTTTCAGTTGCAAACTCCATTCCATACATATATTTTGGGGGGTACTAGCTCCAGCTCGATTTTACAGTGAAAACTGCAGTAACTTTAAACCGGCACTAGGAAAAAGACTGAGAATCCAGAGTAAAAGTTTCCCCTGCAACACGTTCCCTTGGTGCTAGATAAACGAACGTCTCTCCACATGCTCAGTTCTGAGAGGTAAGTGTGTGTGAAAGCCGTCCTTCACCTAGCTTGTTGGGAACACAATGTTTATTTTTCGTTGCAAACACCACTCCATACATATATAAGGGGAGGTAAAAGCTCGAACTCGTTTTTACAGTGAAACCTGCAGAAATTCTATTCTGCACTAGGAAAAAGATTGAGAAACCAGAGTAAAAGTTTCTCCTGCCACCCGTTCCCTGGGTGCTAGCTGAACGAACGGCTCTCCACATGCTCATTTCTGAGAGATAATTGTGTGTGAAAGCCGTCCTTCACGTAGATTTTTGGGAACACAAATTTTCTTTTCAGTTGCAAACTCCACTCCATACATATATATATGGAGGTACTAGCTCCAACTCTGTTTAAAAGTGAAAACCTCAGGAACTTCAAACCGGCACTAGGAATCAGACTGAGAAACCAGAGTAAAAGTTTCTCCTGCAAACCGTTCCTTGGTGCTAGATGAACGAACGTCTCTCCACATGCTCAGTTCAGAGAGATAAGTGTGTGTGAAAGCCGTCCTTCACCTTGCTTGTTGGGAACACAAAGTTTCTTTTCAGTTACGAACTCCACTCCATAAATATATATGGGGAGGTACTAGCTCCAACTCTGTTTTACAGTGAAAACTGCAGGAAATTCGATCCGGCACTAGGAAACAGACTGAGAAACCAGAAAAAGTTTCTCCTGCAAACCGTTCCCTTGGTGCTAGATGAACGAAAGTCTCTCCACATGCTCAGTTCTGAGAGATAAGTGTGTGTGAATGCCGTCTTTCACCTAGCTTGTTGGGAACACAATGTTTATTTTCAGTTGCAAACTCCAATCCATATATATATAGGGGGAGGTTCAAGCTCCAACTCGGTTTTACCGTGGAAACTGCAGGAACTTCAAACCGGCAGTAGGAAACACACAGTGAACCCAGAGTAAAAGTTTCTCCTGCAACCCGTTCCCTTGTTGCTAGATGAACGAAAGCCTCTCCACATGCTCAGTTCTGAGAAATAAGTGTGTGTGAAAGCCATCCTTCACCTCGCTTGTTGGGAACACAAAGTTTCTTTTCAGTGACAAACTCCACTCCACACATATACATGGGGATGTAATAGCTCCAACACAGTTTTACAGTGAAAACTGCAGGAACTTCAAAACGGCACTAGGAAACAGACTGAGAAACCAAAGTAAATGTTTCCCCTGCAACCCGTTCCATTTGGGCTACATGAACGAACGTCTCTTCACATGCTCAGTTCTGAGAGATAATTGTTTGTGAAAGCCGTCCTTCACCTGGATTGTGGGGAACACAAAGTTTCTTTTCAGTTGCAAACTCCAATCCATACATATATAGTGGGAGGTTCTAGCTCCAACTCAGTTTTACAGTGAAAACTGCAGGAAATGCAAACCGGCACTAGGAAACTGTCTGAGAAACCAGATTCAGAGTTTCTCCTGCAACTCGTTCCCTTGGTGCTAGATGAAAGAACGTCTCTCCACATGGTCAGTTCTGAGAGATAACTGTGTGTGAAAGCCGTCCTTCACCCAGCTTGTGGGAACACAAAGTTTCTTTTCAGTTGCAAACTTCACTCCATAAATATATATGGGGAGGTAAAAGCTCGAACTCCTTTTTACAGTGAAAACTGCAGGAAATTCGATCCGGCACTAGGAAACAGTATGAGAAAACAGAGTAAAAGTTTCTCGTGAAACCCGTTCCCTTTGTGATAGATGAACGAACTTCTCTCCACATGCACAGTGTGAGAGATAAGTGTGTGTGAAAGCCGTCCTTCACATAGCTTGTTGGGAACAAAATGTTTATTTTCAGTTGCAAACTCCAATCCATAATTATATAGGGGGAGATTCTAACTCCAACTCGGTTTTACAGTGTAAACTGCAGAAACTTCAAACCGGCATTAGGAAACACACTGTGAACCCAGAGTAAAAGTTTCTCCTGCAACCCGTACCCTTTGTGCTACATGAACGAACGTCTCTACACATGCTCAGTTCTGAGAGGTCAGTGTGTGTGAAAGCCAACTTTCACCTAGATTTTTGGGAACACAAAGTTTCTTTACAGTTGCAAACTCCACTCCATACATATATATGGGGAGGTACAAGCTCCAAATCGGTTTTACAGTGAAAACTGCAGTAACTGCCAACCGGTACTAGGAATCAGACTGAGAATCCAGAGTAAAAGTTTCCCCTGCAACACGTTCCCTTGGTGCTAGATAAACGAACGTCTCTCCACATGCTCAGTTCTGAGAGGTAAGTGTGTGTGAAAGCCGTCCTTCACCTAGCTTGTTGGGAACACAATGTTTATTTTTCGTTGCAAACACCACTCCATACATATATATGGGGAGGTAAAAGCTCGAACTCGTTTTTACAGTGAAAACTGCAGAAATTCTATTCTGCACTAGGAAAAAGATTGAGAAACCAGAGTAAAAGTTTCTCCTGCCACCCGTTCCCTGGGTGCTAGGTGAACGAACGGCTCTCCACATGCTCATTTCTGAGATATAATTGTGTGTGAAAGCCGTCCTTCACGTAGATTTTTGGGAACACAAATTTTCTTTTCAGTTGCAAACTCCACTCCATACATATATATATGGAGGTACTAGCTCCAACTCTGTTTAAAAGTGAAAACCTCAGGAACTTCAAACCGGCACTAGGAATCAGACTGAGAAACCAGAGTAAAAGTTTCTCCTGCAAACCGTTCCTTGGTGCTAGATGAACGAACGTCTCTCCACATGCTCAGTTCAGAGAGATAAGTGTGTGTGAAAGCCGTCCTTCACCTTGCTTGTTGGGAACACAAAGTTTCTTTTCAGTTACGAACTCCACTCCATAAATATATATGGGGAGGTACTAGCTCCAACTCGGTTTTACAGTGAAAACTGCAGGAAATTCGATCCGGCACTAGGAAACAGACTGAGAAACCAGAAAAAGTTTCTCCTGCAAACCGTTCCCTTGGTGCTAGATGAACGAAAGTCTCTCCACATGCTCAGTTCTGAGAGATAAGTGTGTGTGAATGCCGTCTTTCACCTAGCTTGTTGGGAACACAATGTTTATTTTCAGTTGCAAACTCCAATCCATATATATATAGGGGGAGGTTCAAGCTCCAACTCGGTTTTACCGTGGAAACTGCAGGAACTTCAAACCGGCAGTAGGAAACACACAGTGAACCCAGAGTAAAAGTTTCTCCTGCAACCCGTTCCCTTGTTGCTAGATGAACGAAAGCCTCTCCACATGCTCAGTTCTGAGAAATAAGTGTGTGTGAAAGCCATCCTTCACCTCGCTTGTTGGGAACACAAAGTTTCTTTTCAGTGACAAACTCCACTCCACACATATACATGGGGATGTAATAGCTCCAACACAGTTTTACAGTGAAAACTGCAGGAACTTCAAAACGGCACTAGGAAACAGACTGAGAAACCAAAGTAAATGTTTCCCCTGCAACCCGTTCCATTTGGGCTACATGAACGAACGTCTCTTCACATGCTCAGTTCTGAGAGATAATTGTTTGTGAAAGCCGTCCTTCACCTGGATTGTGGGGAACACAAAGTTTCTTTTCAGTTGCAAACTCCAATCCATACATATATAGTGGGAGGTTCTAGCTCCAACTCAGTTTTACAGTGAAAACTGCAGGAAATGCAAACCGGCACTAGGAAACTGTCTGAGAAACCAGATTCAGAGTTTCTCCTGCAACTCGTTCCCTTGGTGCTAGATGAAAGAACGTCTCTCCACATGGTCAGTTCTGAGAGATAACTGTGTGTGAAAGCCGTCCTTCACCCAGCTTGTGGGAACACAAAGTTTCTTTTCAGTTGCAAACTTCACTCCATAAATATATATGGGGAGGTAAAAGCTCGAACTCCTTTTTACAGTGAAAACTGCAGGAAATTCGATCCGGCACTAGGAAACAGTATGAGAAAACAGAGTAAAAGTTTCTCGTGAAACCCGTTCCCTTTGTGATAGATGAACGAACTTCTCTCCACATGCACAGTGTGAGAGATAAGTGTGTGTGAAAGCCGTCCTTCACATAGCTTGTTGGGAACAAAATGTTTATTTTCAGTTGCAAACTCCAATCCATAATTATATAGGGGGAGATTCTAACTCCAACTCGGTTTTACAGTGTAAACTGCAGAAACTTCAAACCGGCACTAGGAAACACACTGTGAACCCAGAGTAAAAGTTTCTCCTGCAACCCGTACCCATTGTGCTACATGAACGAACGTCTCTACACATGCTCAGTTCTGAGAGGTCAGTGTGTGTGAAAGCCAACCTTCACCTAGATTTTTGGGAACACAAAGTTTCTTTACAGTTGCAAACTCCACTCCATACATATATATGGGGAGGTACAAGCTCCAAATCGGTTTTACAGTGAAAACTGCAGTAACTGCCAACCGGTACTAGGAATCAGACTGAGAAACCAGAGTAAAAGTTTCTCCTGCAACACGTTCCCTTGGTGCTAGATGAACGAAAGTCTCTCCACATGCTCAGTTCTGAGAGATAAGTGTGTGTGAAAGCTGTCCTTCATCTAGCTTGTTGGGAACAAAAAGTTTCTTTTGAGGAGCAAATTACACTCCATACATATATATGGGGAGGTAATAGCTCCAAATCGATTTTACAGTGAAAACTGCAGGAAATTCCAAACGGCACTAAGAAAAAGTCTGAGAAAACAGGGTAATAGTTTCTCCTGCAACCCGTTTCCTTGGTGCTAGATGAACGAACGTCTCTCCACATGCTAAGTTCTGAGAGATAAGTGTGTGTGAAAGAAGTCCTTCAACTATCTTGTTGGGAACACAAAGATTCTTTTCAATTACAAACTCCACTCCATACATATATAAGAGGAGGTTCTAGTTCAAACTCGGATTTACAGTGAAAACTGCAGGAACTTCAAACCGGCAATAGGAAACAGACTGAGAAACCACAGTAAAAGTTTCTCCTGCAAACCGTTCACCAGGTGCTAGGTGAACGAAACTCTCTACACATGCTCAGTTCTGAGACATACGTGTGTGTGAAAGCCCTCCTTCACCTATCTTGTTGAAACAAAAAGAATCTTTTCAATTAAAAACTCCACTCCATTCATATATAAGTGGAAGTTCTGGCTCCAACTCGTATTTACAGTGAAAACTGCAGGAATTTCAAACCGGCAATAGGAAACAGACAGAGAAACCACAGTAAAAGTTTCACCTGCAACCCGTTCCCTTGGTGCTAGATGAACGAAAGTCTCTCCACATGCTTAGTTCTGAGAGATAAGTGTGTGTGAAAGCCGTTCTTCACCTAGCTTGTTGGGAACACAAAGTTTCTTTTCAGTTGCAAACTCCACACCATACATATATATGGGGAGGTACCAGCTCCAACTCGGTTTTACAGTGAAAACTGCAGGAACTTCAAACCGGCACTAGGAAACAGATTCAGAAACAAGAGTAAAAGTTTCTCCTGCAACCCGTTCCCTTGGTGGTAGATGAACGAACGTGTCTCCACATGCTCAGTTCTGAGAGACATGTGTGTGTGAAAGCAGTACTTCACATAGCTTGTTGGGAGCACAATTTTTATTTTTAGTTGCAAACTCCAATCCATACATATATAAGGGGAGGTAATAGCTCCAACTCGGTTTTACAGTGAAAACTGCAGGAAATTCAAACCGGCACTACGAAACAGACTGAGAAACCAGAGTAAAGTTTCTCATGCAAACCGTTCACCTGGTGCTAGGTGAACTAAACTCTCTACACATGCTCAGTTCTCAGTCATAAGTGTGTGTGAAAGCCGTCCTTCACCTAGCTTGTAGGGAACACAAAGTTTCTTTTCATTTGCAAACTCCACTCCATACATATATATGGGGAAGTACAAGCTCCAAATCTTTTTTACAGTGAAAACTGCAGGAACTTCACACCGGCAATAGGAAACAGACTGAGAAACCAGAGTAAAATTTTCCCCTGTAACCCGTTCACTTCGTTCTAGATGAACGAACGTCTCTCCAAATGCTCAGTTATGAGAGATAAATGTGTGTGAAAGCCGAACTTCACCTAGCTTTTTGGGAACACAAATTTTCTTTTCAGTTGCCAACTCCACTCTATAAATATATATGGGTAGTTACTAGCTCCAACTCTGTTTTACAGTGAAAACTGCAGGAATTTCAAACCGGCACTAGGAAACAGACAGAGAAATCAGAGTAAAAGTTTCTCCTGCAACCCGTTCCCTTGGTGCTAGATGAACGAAAGTCTCTCCACATGCTCAGTTCGGAGAGATAGGTGTGAGTGAAAGCCGTCCTTCACCTAGATTTTTGGGAACACAAAGTTTCTTTTCAGGTGCAAACCCCACTCCATACATATATATGGGGAGGTACTATCTCCAACTCGGTTATACAGTGATAACAACAGGAACTTCACACCGGCAGTAGGAAATACACTGAGAAACCAGAGTAAATGTTTCTCCTGCTACCCTTTCCCTTTGTGCTAAATGAACGAAAGTCTCTCCACATGATCAGTTCTGAGAGATAAGTGTGTGTGAAAGCCGTCCTTCATTTATCTTGTTGGGAACACAAAGGATCTTTTCAATTACAAACTCCACTCCATACATATATAAGGGGAGGTTTTAGCTCCAACTCGTGTTTACAGTGAAAACTGCAGTAACTTCAAACAGGCACTAGGAAACACACTGAGAATCCAGAGTAAAAGTTTCTCCTGCAACACGTTCCCTTGGTTCTAGATGAACGAACGTCTCTCCACATGCTCAGATCTGAGAGATAAGTGTGTGGGAAAGCCGTCCTTCACCTAACTTGTTGGGAACACAAAGATTATTTTCAGTTGCAAACTCCACTCCATACATATATATGGGGAGGTACAAGCTCCAACTCGGTTTTACAGTGAAAATTGCAGGAAATTCAAACCAGCACTAGGAAACAGATTGAGAAACCGGAGAAAAAATTTCTCCTGCAACCCGTTCCCTTGGTGCTCGATGAACGAACGTGTCTCCACATGCTCAGTTCTGAGAGACATGTGTGTGTGAAAGCAGTCCTTCACATAGCTTGTTGGGAACACAATTTTTATTTTCAGTTGCCAACTCCAATCCATACATATATATGGGGAGGTACTAGCTCCAACTCGGTTTTACAGTGAAAACTGCAGGAACTACAAACCGGCACTAGGAAACACACTGTGAACCCAGAGTAAAAGTTTCTCCTGCAAGCCATTCCCTTGATGCTAGATGAAATAACGTCTCTCCACATGCTCAATTCTGAGAGTTAAGTGTGTGTGAATGCCGTCGTTCACCTAGCTTGTTGGGAACACAAAGTATCTTTTCAATGGCAAACTCCACACCATACATATACATGGGGAGTTAATAGCTCCAACTCGGTTTTACAGGGAAAACTGCAGGAACTTCAAAACGACAATAGGAAACAGACTGAGAAACCACAGTAAATGTTTCTCCTGCAACCCGTTCCCTTGGTGCTAGATGAACGAACGTCTCTCCACATGCTCAGATCTGAGAGATAAGTGGGTGTCAAAGCCGTCCTTCAACTAGCTTCTTGGGAACACAAAGTTTCTTTTCAGTTGCAAACTCCATTCCATACATATATTTGGGGGGGTACTAGCTCCAACTCTGTTTTACAGTGAAAACTCCAGTAAATTCAAACCGGCACTAGGAAACAGACTGAGAATGCAGAGTAAAAGTTTCTCCTGCAACACGTTCCCTTGGTGCTAGATAAACGAACGTCTCTCCACATGCTCAGTTCTGAGAGATAAGTGTGTGTGAAAGCCGTCCTTCAAATAGCTTGTTGGGAACACAATGTTTATTTTTCGTTGCAAACTCCACTGCATACATATATATGGGGAGGTAAAAGCTCGAAATCTTTTTTACAGTGAAAACTGCAGGAAATTCAATCCGGCACTAGGAAACAGATTGAGAAACCAGAGTAAAAGTTTCTCCTGCCACCCGTTCCCTGGGTGCTAGGTGAACGAACGTCTCTCCACATGCTCATTTCTGAGAGATAATTGTGTGTGAAAGCCGTTCTTCACCTAGATTTTTGGGAACACAAAGTTTCTTTACATTTGCAAACTCCACTTCATACATATATATGTGGAGGTACAAGCTCCAACTCGGTTTTACAGTGAAAACCTCAGGAACTTCAAACCGGCAATAGGAATCAGACTGAGAAACCAGTGTAATAGTTTCTCCTGCAAACCTCTCCTTGGTGCTAGATGAACGAACGTCTCACCACATGCTCAGTTCTGAGATATAAGTGTGTGTGAAAGCCGTCCTTCACCTAGCTTGTTGGGAACACAAAATTTCTTTTCAGTTGCAAACTCCAATCCATACATATATATGGGGAGGTACTAGCTCCAACTCTGTTTTACAGTGAAAACTGCAGGAAATTCAAACCGGCACTAATAAACAGACTGAGAAATCAGAGTAAATGTTTCTCATGCATCCCGTTCCCTTGGTGCTAGTTGAACGAACGTCTCCCCACATGCTAATTTCTGAGAGATAAGTGTGTGTGAATGCCGTCCTTCACCTAGCTTGTTGGGAACACAAAGTTTCTTTTCAGTTGCCAACTCCACTCCATACATATATATGGGAGGTACTAGCTCCAACTCGGTTTTACAGGGAAAACTGCAGGAATTTCGATTCGGCATTAGGAAACAGAATGAGAAACCAGAAAAAGTTTCTCCTGCAACCCGTTCCCTTGTTGCTAGATGAACGAACGTCTCTTCACATGCTCAGTTCTGAGAGATAAGTGTGTGTGAAATCCGTATTTCACGTAGCTTGTTGGGAACACAAAGTTTCTTTTCAATGGAAACTCCACTCCACACATATACATGGGGAGGTAATAGCTCCAACAAAGTTTTACAGTGAAAACTGCAGGAACTTCAAACCGGCACTAGGAAACAGACTGAGAAACCAGAGTAAAAGTTTCTCCTGCAACCCGTTCCATTTGGGCTAGATGAACGAACGTCTCTTCACATGCTCAGTTCTGAGAGATAAGTGTGTGTGAAAGCCGTACTTCACCTGGATTTTGGGGAACACAAAGTTTCTTTTCTGTTGCAAACTCCACTCCATACATATATATGGGGAGGTACAAGATCCAACTCGATTTTACAGTGAAAAGTGCAGGAACTTCAACCGGCACTATTAAACAGCCTGAGAAACCGCAATAAAAGTTTCTCCTGCAACCCGTTCCCTTTGTGCTAGATGAACAAATATCTATACACATGCTTAGTTCTGAGAGATTAGTGTGTGTGAATGCCGTCCTTCACTTAGCTTGTTGGGAACACAAAGATTCTTTTCAGTTGCAAACTCCACTCCGTACATATATATGGGGAGGTACTAGCTCCAACTCGGTTTTAAAGTGAAAACTGCAGGAACTTCACACCGGGCCTAGGAAACAGACTGAGAAACCAGAGTAAATGTTTCTCATGCAACCCGTTCCCTTTGTGCTACATGAACGAACTTCATTCCACTTGCTAAGTTCTGAGAGATAAGTGTGTGTGAAAGCCGTACTTCACCTTGCTTCTTGGGAACACAAAGATTCTTTTCAGTGGCAAACTGCACTCCATATATATATAAGGGGAGGTTCTAGCTCCAACTCGGTTTTACAGTGAAAACTGCAGGAAATTCAAACCGGCACTAGGAAACAGACTGAGAAACCAGAGTAAAAGTTTCTCCTGCAACCCGTTCCCTTGGTGCTAGATGAACGAAAGTCTCTCCACATGCTCAGTTCTGAGAGATAAGTGTGTGTGAAAGCTGTCCTTCATCTAGCTTGTTGGGAACAAAAAGTTTCTTTTGAGGAGCAAATTACACTCCATACATATATATGGGGAGGTAATAGCTCCAAATCGATTTTACAGTGAAAACTGCAGGAAATTCCAAACGGCACTAAGAAAAAGTCTGAGAAAACAGGGTAATAGTTTCTCCTGCAACCCGTTTCCTTGGTGCTAGATGAACGAACGTCTCTCCACATGCTAAGTTCTGAGAGATAAGTGTGTGTGAAAGAAGTCCTTCAACTATCTTGTTGGGAACACAAAGATTCTTTTCAATTACAAACTCCACTCCATACATATATAAGAGGAGGTTCTAGTTCAAACTCGGATTTACAGTGAAAACTGCAGGAACTTCAAACCGGCAATAGGAAACAGACTGAGAAACCACAGTAAAAGTTTCTCCTGCAAACCGTTCACCAGGTGCTAGGTGAACGAAACTCTCTACACATGCTCAGTTCTGAGACATACGTGTGTGTGAAAGCCCTCCTTCACCTATCTTGTTGAAACAAAAAGAATCTTTTCAATTAAAAACTCCACTCCATTCATATATAAGTGGAAGTTCTGGCTCCAACTCGTATTTACAGTGAAAACTGCAGGAATTTCAAACCGGCAATAGGAAACAGACAGAGAAACCACAGTAAAAGTTTCACCTGCAACCCGTTCCCTTGGTGCTAGATGAACGAAAGTCTCTCCACATGCTTAGTTCTGAGAGATAAGTGTGTGTGAAAGCCGTTCTTCACCTAGCTTGTTGGGAACACAAAGTTTCTTTTCAGTTGCAAACTCCACACCATACATATATATGGGGAGGTACCAGCTCCAACTCGGTTTTACAGTGAAAACTGCAGGAACTTCAAACCGGCACTAGGAAACAGATTCAGAAACAAGAGTAAAAGTTTCTCCTGCAACCCGTTCCCTTGGTGGTAGATGAACGAACGTGTCTCCACATGCTCAGTTCTGAGAGACATGTGTGTGTGAAAGCAGTACTTCACATAGCTTGTTGGGAGCACAATTTTTATTTTTAGTTGCAAACTCCAATCCATACATATATAAGGGGAGGTAATAGCTCCAACTCGGTTTTACAGTGAAAACTGCAGGAAATTCAAACCGGCACTACGAAACAGACTGAGAAACCAGAGTAAAGTTTCTCATGCAAACCGTTCACCTGGTGCTAGGTGAACTAAACTCTCTACACATGCTCAGTTCTCAGTCATAAGTGTGTGTGAAAGCCGTCCTTCACCTAGCTTGTAGGGAACACAAAGTTTCTTTTCATTTGCAAACTCCACTCCATACATATATATGGGGAAGTACAAGCTCCAAATCTTTTTTACAGTGAAAACTGCAGGAACTTCACACCGGCAATAGGAAACAGACTGAGAAACCAGAGTAAAATTTTCCCCTGTAACCCGTTCACTTCGTTCTAGATGAACGAACGTCTCTCCAAATGCTCAGTTATGAGAGATAAATGTGTGTGAAAGCCGAACTTCACCTAGCTTTTTGGGAACACAAATTTTCTTTTCAGTTGCCAACTCCACTCTATAAATATATATGGGTAGTTACTAGCTCCAACTCTGTTTTACAGTGAAAACTGCAGGAATTTCAAACCGGCACTAGGAAACAGACAGAGAAATCAGAGTAAAAGTTTCTCCTGCAACCCGTTCCCTTGGTGCTAGATGAACGAAAGTCTCTCCACATGCTCAGTTCGGAGAGATAGGTGTGAGTGAAAGCCGTCCTTCACCTAGATTTTTGGGAACACAAAGTTTCTTTTCAGGTGCAAACCCCACTCCATACATATATATGGGGAGGTACTATCTCCAACTCGGTTATACAGTGATAACAACAGGAACTTCACACCGGCAGTAGGAAATACACTGAGAAACCAGAGTAAATGTTTCTCCTGCTACCCTTTCCCTTTGTGCTAAATGAACGAAAGTCTCTCCACATGATCAGTTCTGAGAGATAAGTGTGTGTGAAAGCCGTCCTTCATTTATCTTGTTGGGAACACAAAGGATCTTTTCAATTACAAACTCCACTCCATACATATATAAGGGGAGGTTTTAGCTCCAACTCGTGTTTACAGTGAAAACTGCAGTAACTTCAAACAGGCACTAGGAAACACACTGAGAATCCAGAGTAAAAGTTTCTCCTGCAACACGTTCCCTTGGTTCTAGATGAACGAACGTCTCTCCACATGCTCAGATCTGAGAGATAAGTGTGTGGGAAAGCCGTCCTTCACCTAACTTGTTGGGAACACAAAGATTATTTTCAGTTGCAAACTCCACTCCATACATATATATGGGGAGGTACAAGCTCCAACTCGGTTTTACAGTGAAAATTGCAGGAAATTCAAACCAGCACTAGGAAACAGATTGAGAAACCGGAGAAAAAATTTCTCCTGCAACCCGTTCCCTTGGTGCTCGATGAACGAACGTGTCTCCACATGCTCAGTTCTGAGAGACATGTGTGTGTGAAAGCAGTCCTTCACATAGCTTGTTGGGAACACAATTTTTATTTTCAGTTGCCAACTCCAATCCATACATATATATGGGGAGGTACTAGCTCCAACTCGGTTTTACAGTGAAAACTGCAGGAACTACAAACCGGCACTAGGAAACACACTGTGAACCCAGAGTAAAAGTTTCTCCTGCAAGCCATTCCCTTGATGCTAGATGAAATAACGTCTCTCCACATGCTCAATTCTGAGAGTTAAGTGTGTGTGAATGCCGTCGTTCACCTAGCTTGTTGGGAACACAAAGTATCTTTTCAATGGCAAACTCCACACCATACATATACATGGGGAGTTAATAGCTCCAACTCGGTTTTACAGGGAAAACTGCAGGAACTTCAAAACGACAATAGGAAACAGACTGAGAAACCACAGTAAATGTTTCTCCTGCAACCCGTTCCCTTGGTGCTAGATGAACGAACGTCTCTCCACATGCTCAGATCTGAGAGATAAGTGGGTGTCAAAGCCGTCCTTCAACTAGCTTCTTGGGAACACAAAGTTTCTTTTCAGTTGCAAACTCCATTCCATACATATATTTGGGGGGGTACTAGCTCCAACTCTGTTTTACAGTGAAAACTCCAGTAAATTCAAACCGGCACTAGGAAACAGACTGAGAATGCAGAGTAAAAGTTTCTCCTGCAACACGTTCCCTTGGTGCTAGATAAACGAACGTCTCTCCACATGCTCAGTTCTGAGAGATAAGTGTGTGTGAAAGCCGTCCTTCAAATAGCTTGTTGGGAACACAATGTTTATTTTTCGTTGCAAACTCCACTGCATACATATATATGGGGAGGTAAAAGCTCGAAATCTTTTTTACAGTGAAAACTGCAGGAAATTCAATCCGGCACTAGGAAACAGATTGAGAAACCAGAGTAAAAGTTTCTCCTGCCACCCGTTCCCTGGGTGCTAGGTGAACGAACGTCTCTCCACATGCTCATTTCTGAGAGATAATTGTGTGTGAAAGCCGTTCTTCACCTAGATTTTTGGGAACACAAAGTTTCTTTACATTTGCAAACTCCACTTCATACATATATATGTGGAGGTACAAGCTCCAACTCGGTTTTACAGTGAAAACCTCAGGAACTTCAAACCGGCAATAGGAATCAGACTGAGAAACCAGTGTAATAGTTTCTCCTGCAAACCTCTCCTTGGTGCTAGATGAACGAACGTCTCACCACATGCTCAGTTCTGAGATATAAGTGTGTGTGAAAGCCGTCCTTCACCTAGCTTGTTGGGAACACAAAATTTCTTTTCAGTTGCAAACTCCAATCCATACATATATATGGGGAGGTACTAGCTCCAACTCTGTTTTACAGTGAAAACTGCAGGAAATTCAAACCGGCACTAATAAACAGACTGAGAAATCAGAGTAAATGTTTCTCATGCATCCCGTTCCCTTGGTGCTAGTTGAACGAACGTCTCCCCACATGCTAATTTCTGAGAGATAAGTGTGTGTGAATGCCGTCCTTCACCTAGCTTGTTGGGAACACAAAGTTTCTTTTCAGTTGCCAACTCCACTCCATACATATATATGGGAGGTACTAGCTCCAACTCGGTTTTACAGGGAAAACTGCAGGAATTTCGATTCGGCATTAGGAAACAGAATGAGAAACCAGAAAAAGTTTCTCCTGCAACCCGTTCCCTTGTTGCTAGATGAACGAACGTCTCTTCACATGCTCAGTTCTGAGAGATAAGTGTGTGTGAAATCCGTATTTCACGTAGCTTGTTGGGAACACAAAGTTTCTTTTCAATGGAAACTCCACTCCACACATATACATGGGGAGGTAATAGCTCCAACAAAGTTTTACAGTGAAAACTGCAGGAACTTCAAACCGGCACTAGGAAACAGACTGAGAAACCAGAGTAAAAGTTTCTCCTGCAACCCGTTCCATTTGGGCTAGATGAACGAACGTCTCTTCACATGCTCAGTTCTGAGAGATAAGTGTGTGTGAAAGCCGTACTTCACCTGGATTTTGGGGAACACAAAGTTTCTTTTCTGTTGCAAACTCCACTCCATACATATATATGGGGAGGTACAAGATCCAACTCGATTTTACAGTGAAAAGTGCAGGAACTTCAACCGGCACTATTAAACAGCCTGAGAAACCGCAATAAAAGTTTCTCCTGCAACCCGTTCCCTTTGTGCTAGATGAACAAATATCTATACACATGCTTAGTTCTGAGAGATTAGTGTGTGTGAATGCCGTCCTTCACTTAGCTTGTTGGGAACACAAAGATTCTTTTCAGTTGCAAACTCCACTCCGTACATATATATGGGGAGGTACTAGCTCCAACTCGGTTTTAAAGTGAAAACTGCAGGAACTTCACACCGGGCCTAGGAAACAGACTGAGAAACCAGAGTAAATGTTTCTCATGCAACCCGTTCCCTTTGTGCTACATGAACGAACTTCATTCCACTTGCTAAGTTCTGAGAGATAAGTGTGTGTGAAAGCCGTACTTCACCTTGCTTCTTGGGAACACAAAGATTCTTTTCAGTGGCAAACTGCACTCCATATATATATAAGGGGAGGTTCTAGCTCCAACTCGGTTTTACAGTGAAAACTGCAGGAAATTCAAACCGGCACTAGGAAACAGACTGAGAAACCAGAGTAAAAGTTTCTCCTGCAACCCGTTCCCTTGGTGCTAGATGAACGAACGTCTCTCAACATGCTCAGTTCTGAGACATATGTGTGTGTGAAAGCCGTCCTTCACCTAGCTTGTTGGGAACAAAATGTTTATTTTAAGTTGCAAACTCCAATACATACATATATAGGGAGAGGTTCTAGCTCCTACTCAATTTTACAGTGAAAACTGCAGGAACTTCAAAACGGCACTAGGAAACACACTGTGAACCCAGAGTAAAATTTTCTCCTGCAACCCATTCCCTTGTTGGTAGATGAACGAAAGTCTCTCCACATGCTCAGTTCTGAGAGATAAGTTTGTGTGAAAGCCGTCCTTCACCTTGCTTGATGGGAACACAAAGTTTCTTTTCAGTTGCAAACTCCACTCCATACATATATATGAGGAAGTACAAGCTCCAACTCTGTTTTACAGTGAAAACTGCAGGAACTTCACACCGGCAATTGGAAACATACTGAGAGACCAGAGTAAAATTTTCTCCTGCAACCGGTTCCATTTGTGCTAGATGAACGAAAGCCTCTCCAAATGCTCAGTTCTGAGAGATAAGTGTGTGTGAATGCCGTCCTTCACCTAGCTTGTTGGGAACACATAGTATGTTTTCAGTGGCAAATTACACTCCATACATATATATGGGGAGGTACTAGCTCCAACTCGGTTTTACAGTGAAAACTGCAGGAAATAAGATCCGGCACTAGGAAACAGACTGAGAAACCAGAAAAAGTTGCTCCTGCAAGTCGTTCCCTTGGTGCAAGATGAACGATCGTCTCTTTACATGCTCAGTTCTGAGAGATATGTGTGTGTGAAAGCTATCTTTCTCCAATCTTGTTGGGAACACAATGTTTATTTTAAGTTGCAATCTCCAATCCATACATATATAAGGGGAGGTTCAAGCTCCCATTCGGTTTTAACTTGAAAACTGCAGGAACTTCAAACCGGCACTAGGAAACACACTGTGAACCTAGAGTAAAAGTTTCCCCTGCAACCCGTTCCCTTGTTGCTAGGTGAACGAAAGTCTCTCCACATGCTCAGTTCTGAGAAATATGTGTGTGTGAAAGCCGTCCTTCACCTAGCTTGTTGGGAACACAAAGTTTCTTTTCAGTGGCAAACTCCACACCATACATATATATGGGAGGTAATATCTCCAACACAGTTTTACTGTGAAAACTGCAGGAACTTCAAACCGGAACTAGGAAACAGACTGAGAAACCAGAGTAAATATTTCTCCTGCAACCCGTTCCATTTCGGCTAGATGAACGAACGTTTCTTCACATGCTCAGTTCTGAGAGATAAGTGTGTGTGAAAGCCGTCCTTCACCTGGATTTTGGGGAACACAAAGCTTCTTTTCAGTTTCAAACTCCACTCCATACATAAATATGGGGAGGTAAAAGCTCGAACTCTTTTTTACAGTGAAAACTGCAGGAAATTCGATCCGGCACTAAGAAACAGAATGAGAAACCAGAGCAAAAGTTTCTCGTGCAACCAGTTCCATTTGTGCTAGATGAACGAACTTCTCTCCACATGCACAGTTCTGAGAGATAAGTGTGTGTGAAAGCCGTCCTTCACCTAGCTTGTTGGGAACAAAATGTTTATTTTCAGTTGCAAACTCCAATCCATAATTATATAGGGGGAGATTCTAGCTCCAACTCGTTTTTACAGTGAAAACTGCAGGAACTTCAAACCGGCACTAGGAAATACACTGTGAACCCAGAGTAAAATTTCCTCCTTCAAACCGTTCCCTTTGTGCTAGATGAACGAACGTCTCTCCACATGCTCAGTTCTGAGAGATAAGTGTGTTTGAAAGCCGTCCTTCACCTAGATTGATGGGAACCAAAGTATCATTTGAGTGGCAAACTCCACTCCATATATATATATGGGGAAGTAATAGCTCCAAATCGTTTTTACACTGAAAACTGCAGGAAATACATTCCGGCTCTAGTAAACTGACTGAGAAACGGGAGAAATACTTTCTACTGCAACCCGTTCCATTTGTGCTAGATGAACGAACGTCTATCCACATGCTCAGTTCTGAGAGATAAGTGTGTGTGAAAGCCGTCCTTCACCTAGATTTTTGGGAACACAAAGTTTCTTTACAGTTGCAAATTCCACTCCATACATATATATGGGGAGGTAATAGCTCCAACTCGATTTTACAGTGAAAACTGCAGGAACTGCACACCGGCACTAGGAAACAGAATGAGAAACCAGATTAAAAGTTTCTCCTGCAACCCATTCCCTTGGTGCTAAATGAAAGAAAGTCTCTCCACATGCCCAGATCTGAGAGATAATTGGATGTCAAAGCCGTACTTCAACTAGCTTCTTGGGAACACAAAGTTTCTTTTCAGTTGCAAACTCCATTCCATACATACATTTAGAGGGGTACTAGCTCCAACTCGGTTTTACAGTGAAAACTGCAGTAAATTCAAACCGGCACTAGGAAACAGACTGAGAATCCAGAATAAAAGTTTCTCCTGCAACACGTTCCCTTGGTGCTAGATAAACGAAATTCTCTCCACATGCTCAGTTCTGAGAGATAAGTGTGTGTGAAAGCCGTCCTTCACCTAGAATTTTGGGAACACAAAGTTTCTATTCAGGAGCAAATTACACTCCATACATATATATGGGGAGGTACTAGCTCCAACTCGGTTTTACAGTGAAAACTGCAGGAAATTCGATCCGGCACAAGGAAACAGACTGAGAAACCAGAAAAAGTTTCCCCTGCAAATCGTTCCCTTAGTGCTAGATGAACGAACGTCTCTCCACATGCTCAGTTCTGAGAGATATGTGTGTGTGAAAGCCGTCATTCACCTATCTTGTTGGGAACACAAAGTTTCTTTTCAGTTCCAAACTCCACTCCATACATATATATGGGGAAGTAGAAGCTCCAACTCGGTTTTACAGTGAAAACTGCAGGAAGTTCACACCGGCAATAGGAAACATACTGAGAGACCAGAGTAAAATTTTCTCCTGCAACCCGTTCCATTTGTGCTAGATGAACGAAAGTCTCTCCAAATGCTCAGTTCTGAGAGAAAAGTGTGTGTGAAAGCCGTCCTTCACCCAGCTTGTTGGGAACACAGAGTTTCTTTTTAGTGGCAAACCCCACCCCATACATATATATGGGGAGATACTAGCTCCAACTCGGTTTTACAGTGAAAACTGCAGGAAATTCAAAGCGGCACTAAGAAAAGACTGAGAAACCAGAGTAAAAGTTTCTCCTGCAACCCGTTCCATTGGTGCTAGATGAACGAACGTCTCTCCACATGCTCAGTTCTGAGAGATAAGTGTGTGTGAAAGCCGTCCTTCACCTAGAATTTTGGGAACACAAAGTTTCTATTCAGGAGCAAATTACACTCCATACATATATATGGGGAGGTACTAGCTCCAACTCGGTTTTACAGTGAAAACTGCAGGAATTTCGATCCGGCACTAGGAAACAGACTGAGAAACCAGAAAAACTTTCTCCTGCAAATCGTTCCCTTTGTGCTAGATGAACGAACGTCTCTCCACATGCTCAGTTCTGAGAGATATGTGTGTGTGAAAGCCGTCTTTCACATATCTTGTTGGGAACACAATGTTTATTTTCAGTTGCAAACTCCAATCCATACATATATAGGGGGAGGTTCAAGCTCCAACTCGGTTTTACCATGAAAACTGCAGGAAATTCAAACCGGCACTAGGAAACACACTGTGAACCCAGAGTAAATGTTTCTCCTGCAACCCGTTCCCTTGGTGCTAGATGAACGAAAGTCTCTCCACATGCTCAGTTCTGAGAGATAATTGTTTGTGAATGCCGTCCTTCACCTAGCTTGTTGGGAACACATAGTATCTATTCAGTGGCAAAATCCATTCCCTATATATATATGGGGAGGTAATAGCTCCAACTCGGTTTTACAGTGAAAACTGCAGGAACTTCAAAATGGCAATAGGGAACAGACTGAGAAACCACAGTAAATGTTTCTCCTGCAACCCATTCCCTTGGTGCTAGACGAACGAAAGTCTCTCCACATGCTCAGATCTGAGAGGTAATTGGATGTTAAAGCCGTCCTTCACCTAGCTTCTTGGGAACACAAAGTTTCTTTTCAGTTGCAAACTCCATTCCATACATATATTTGGGGGTGTACTAGTTCAAACTCGGTTTTACAGTGAAAACTGCAGTAACTTCAAACCGGCACTAGGAAACAGACTGAGAATCCAGAGTAAAATTTCCCTGCAACACGTTCCCTTGGTGCTAGATAAACGAACTTCTCTCCACATGCTCAGTTCTGAGAGATAAGTGTGTGTGAAAGCCGTCCTTCACCTAGAATTTTGGGAACACAAAGTTTCTATTCAGGAGCAAATTACACTCCATACATATATATGGGGAGGTACTAGCTCCAACTCGGTTTTACAGTGAAAACTGCAGGAAATTCGATCCGGCACTAGGAAACAGACTTAGAAACCAGAAAAAGTTTCCCCTGCAAATCGTTCCCTTGGTGCTAGATGAACGAACGTCTCTCCACATGCTCAGTTCTGAGAGATATGTGTGTGTGAAAGCCGCCTTTCACCTATCTTGTTGGGAAAACAATGTTTATTTTCAGTTGCAAACACCAATCCATACATATATAGGGGGAGGGTCAAGCTCCAACTCGGTTTTACCGTGAAAACTGCAGGAAATTCAATCCGGCACTAGGAAACACACTGTGAACCCAGAGTAAAATTTCTCCTGCAACCCGTTCCCTTGTTGCTAGATGAACGAAAGTCTCTCCACATGCTCAGTTCTGAGAAATAAGTGTGGTTGAAGGCCGTCCTTCACCTGGATTTTGGGGAACACAAAGTCTCTTTTCAGTTGCAAACTCCACTCCATACATATATATGGGGACGTACAAGCTCCATATCGATTTTACAGTGAAAAGTGCAGGAAATTCAAACCGGCACTAGGAAACAGACTGAGAAACCGGAGTAAAAGTTTCTCCTGCAACCCGTTCCCTTTGTGCTAGATGAACAAACGTCTATCCACATGATTAGTTCTGAGAAATAAGTGTGTGTGAAAGGCGTACTTCACTTAGCTTGTTGGGAACACAAAGATTCATTTCAGTTGCAAACTCCACTCCATACATATATATGGGGAAGTACTAGCTCCAACTCGGTTTTACAGTGAAAACTGCAGGAAATTCACACCGGCCCTAGGAAACAAACTGAGAAACCAGAGTAAATTTTTCTCATGCAACCCGTTCCCTTTGTGCTACATGAACGAGCTTCTTTACACATGCTAAGTTCTGAGAGATAAGTGTGTGTGAAAGCCGTACTTCACCTTGCTTGTTGGAAATACAAAGTTTCTTTTCAGTGGCAAACTGCACTCCATACATATATAAGGGGAGGTTCTAGCTCCAACTCGGTTTTACAGTGAAAACTGCAGGAAATTCAAACCGGCACTAGGAAACAGACTGAGAATCCAGAGTAAAAGTTTCTCCTGCAACCCGTTTCCTTGGTGCTAGATGAACGAACGTCTCTCAACATGCTCAGTTCTGAGACATAAGTGTGTGTGAAAGCCGTCCTTCACCTAGCTTGTTGGGAACAAAATGTTTATTTTCAGTTGCAAACTCCAATACATACATATATAGGGGGAGGTTCTAGCTCCTACTCAGTTTTACAGTGAAAACTGCAGGAACTTCAAACCGGCACTAGGAAACACATTGTGAACCCAGAGTAAAATTTTCTCCTGCAACCCATTCCCTTGTTGGTAGATGAACGAAATTCTCTCCACATGCTCAGTTCTGAGAGATAAGTGTGTGTGAAAGCCGTCCTTCACCTTGCTTGATGGGAACACAAAGTTTCTTTTCAGTTGCAAACCCCACACCATACATATATATGGGGAGGTACTAGCTCCAACACGGTTTTACAGTGAACACTGCAGGAACTTCAAACCGGCAGTAGGAAACACACTGAGCAACCAGATTATAAGTTTCTCCTGCAACCCTTTCCCTTTGTGCTAGATGAACGAACGTCTCTCCACATGCACAGTTCTGAGAGATAAGTGTGTGTGAAAGCCGTCCTTCACCTAGCTTGTTGGGAACACAAAGTTTCTTTTCAGTTGCAAACTCAAATCCATACATATATAGGGGGAGGTTCAAGCTCCAACTCGGTTTTACCGTGGAAACTGCAGGAACTTCAAACCGGCAGTAGGAAACACACAGTGAACCCAGAGTAAAAGTTTCTCCTGCAACCCGTTCCCTTGTTGCTAGATGAACGAAAGTCTCTCCACATGCTAGGTTCTGAGAAATAAGTGTGTGTGGAAGCCATCCTTCACCTAGCTTGTTGGGAACACAAAGTTTCTTTTCAGTGGCAAACTCCACTCCACACATATACATGGGGAGGTAATAGCTCCAACTCAGTTTTACAGTGAAAACTGCAGGAAATGCAAACCGGCACTAGGAAACTGTCTGAGAAACCAGATTCAGAGTTTCTCCTGCAACTCGTTCCCTTGGTGCTAGATGAAAGAACGTCTCTCCACATGGTCAGTTCTGAGAGATAAGTGTGTGTGAAAGCCGTCCTTCACCCAGCTTGTGGGAACACAAAGTTTCTTTTCAGTAGCAAACTTCACTCCATAAATATATATGGGGAGGTAAAAGCTTGAACTCCTTTTTACAGTGAAAACTGCAGGAAATTTCATCCGGCACTAGGAAACAGTATGAGAAAACAGAGTAAAAGTTTCTCGTGAAACCCGTTCCCTTTGTGATAGATGAACGAACTTCTCTCCACATGCACAGTTTGAGAGATAAGTGTGTGTGAAAGCCGTCCTTCACATAGCTTGTTGGGAACAAAATGTTTATTTTCAGTTGCAAACTCCAATACATACATATATAGGGAGAGGTTCTAGCTCCTACTCAATTTTACAGTGAAAACTGCAGGAACTTCAAAACGGCACTAGGAAACACACTGTGAACCCAGAGTAAAATTTTCTCCTGCAACCCATTCCCTTGTTGGTAGATGAACGAAAGTCTCTCCACATGCTCAGTTCTGAGAGATAAGTTTGTGTGAAAGCCGTCCTTCACCTAGAATTTTGGGAACACAAAGTTTCTATTCAGGAGGAAATTACACTCCATACATATATATGGGGAGGTACTAGCTCCAACTCGGTTTTACAGTGAAAACTGCAGGAAATTCGATCCGGCACTAGGAAACAGACTTAGAAACCAGAAAAAGTTTCCCCTGCAAATCGTTCCCTTGGTGCTAGATGAACGAACGTCTCTCCACATGCTCAGTTCTGAGAGATATGTGTGTGTGAAAGCCGTCTTTCACCTATCTTGTTGGGAACACAATGTTTATTTTCAGTTGCAAACACCAATCCATACATATATAGGGGGAGGGTCAAGCTCCAACTCGGTTTTACCGTGAAAACTGCAGGAAATTCAATCCGGCACTAGGAAACACACTGTGAACCCAGAGTAAAATTTCTCCTGCAACCCGTTCCCTTGTTGCTAGATGAACGAAAGTCTCTCCACATGCTCAGTTCTGAGAAATAAGTGTGTGTGAAAGCCGTCCTTCACTGGATTTTGGGGAACACAAAGTCTCTTTTCAGTTGCAAACTCCACTCCATACATATATATGGGGACGTACAAGCTCCATATCGATTTTACAGTGAAAAATGCAGGAAATTCAAACCGGCACTAGGAAACAGACTGAGAACCGGAGTAAAAGTTTCTCCTGCAACCCGTTCCCTTTGTGCTAGATGAACAAACGTCTATCCACATGATTAGTTCTGAGAAATAAGTGTGTGTGAAAGGCGTCCTTCACTTAGCTTGTTGGGAACACAAAGATTCATTTCAGTAGCAAACTCCACTCCATACATATATATGGGGAAGTACTAGCTCCAACTCGGTTTTACAGTGAAAACTGCTGGAACTTCACACCGGCCCTAGGAAACAAACTGAGAAACCAGAGTAAATTTTTCTCATGCAACTCGTTCCCTTTGTGCTACATAAACGAACTTCTTTCCACATGCTAAGTTCTGAGAGATAAGTGTGTGTGAAAGCCGTACTTCACCTTGCTTGTTGGAAATACAAAGTTTCTTTTCAGTGGCAAACTGCACTCCATACATATATAAGGGGAGGTTCTAGCTCCAACTCGGTTTTACAGTGAAAACTGCAGGAAATTCAAA
The DNA here is from genome assembly GCF_048773025.1 of Camelus bactrianus. Classification (NCBI taxonomy): domain Eukaryota; kingdom Metazoa; phylum Chordata; class Mammalia; order Artiodactyla; family Camelidae; genus Camelus; species Camelus bactrianus. The sequence continues at coordinate 2,952,646 of NC_133565.1, forward strand.
CCGGCACTAGGAAACAGACTGAGAATCCAGAGTAAAAGTTTCTCCTGCAACCCTTTTCCTTGGTGCTAGATGAACGAACGTCTCTCAACATGCTCAGTTCTGAGACATAAGTGTGTGTGAAAGCCGTCCTTCACATAGCTTGTTGGGAACAAAATGTTTATTTTCAGTTGCAAACTCCAATACATACATATATAGGGGGAGGTTCTAGCTCCTACTCAGTTTTACAGTGAAAACTGCAGGAACTTCAAACCGGCACTAGGAAACACATTGTGAACCCAGAGTAAAATTTTCTCCTGCAACCCATTCCCTTGTTGGTAGATGAACGAAATTCTCTCCACATGCTCAGTTCTGAGAGATAAGTGTGTGTGAAAGCCGTCCTTCACCTTGCTTGATGGGAACACAAAGTTTCTTTTCAGTTGCAAACCCCACACCATACATATATATGGGGAGGTACTAGCTCCAACACGGTTTTACAGTGAACACTGCAGGAACTTCAAACCGGCAGTAGGAAACAGACTGAGCAACCAGATTATAAGTTTCTCCTGCAACCCTTTCCCTTTGTGCTAGATGAACGAACGTCTCTCCACATGCACAGTTCTGAGAGATAAGTGTGTGTGAAAGCCGTCCTTCAACTAGCTTGTTGGGAACACAAAGTTTCTTTTCAGTTGCAAACCCAAATCCATACATATATAGGGGGAGGTTCAAGCTCCAACTCGGTTTTACCGTGGAAACTGCAGGAACTTCAAACCGGCAGTAGGAAACACACAGTGAACCCAGAGTAAAAGTTTCTCCTGCAACCCGTTCCCTTGTTGCTAGATGAACGAAAGTCTCTCCACATGCTAGGTTCTGAGAAATAAGTGTGTGTGGAAGCCATCCTTCACCTAGCTTGTTGGGAACACAAAGTTTCTTTTCAGTGGCAAACTCCACTCCACACATATACATGGGGAGGTAATAGCTCCAACTCAGTTTTACAGTGAAAACTGCAGGAAATGCAAACCGGCACTAGGAAACTGTCTGAGAAACCAGATTCAGAGTTTCTCCTGCAACTCGTTCCCTTGGTGCTAGATGAAAGAACGTCTCTCCACATGGTCAGTTCTGAGAGATAAGTGTGTGTGAAAGCCATCCTTCACTCAGCTTGTGGGAACACAAAGTTTCTTTTCAGTTGCAAACTTCACTCCATAAATATATATGGGGAGGTAAAAGCTCGAACTCCTTTTTACAGTGAAAACTGCAGGAAATTTCATCCGGCACTAGGAAACAGTATGAGAAAACAGAGTAAAAGTTTCTCGTGAAACCCGTTCCCTTTGTGATAGATGAACGAACTTCTCTCCACATGCACAGTGTGAGAGATAAGTGTGTGTGAAAGCCGTCCTTCAAATAGCTTGTTGGGAACAAAATGTTTATTTTCAGTTGCAAATTCCAATCCATACTTATATAGGGGGAGATTCTAACTCCAACTCGGTTTTACAGTGAAAACTGCAGAAACTTCAAACCGGCACTAGGAAACACACTGTGAACCCAGAGTAAAAGTTTCTCCTGCAACCCGTACCCTTTGTGCTAGATGAACGAACGTCTCTCCACATGCTCAGTTCTGACAGGTCAGTGTGTGTGAAAGCCGACCTTCACCTAGATTTTTCGGAACACAAAGTTTCTTTTGAGGAGCAAATTACACTCCATACATATATATGGGGAGGTAATAGCTCCAAATCGAATTTACAGTGAAAACTGCAGGAAATTCTAAACGGCACTAAGAAAAAGTCTGAGAATACAGGGTAATAGTTTCTCCTGCAACCCGATTCCTTGGTGCTAGATGAACGAACGTCTCTCCACATGCTAAGTTCTGAGAGATAAGTGTGTGTGAAAGAAGTCCTTCAACTATCTTGTTGGGAACACAAAGATTCTTTTCAATTACAAACTCCACTCCATACATATATAAGAGGAGATTCTAGCTCAAACTCGGATTTACAGTGAAAAATGCAGGAACTTCAAACCGGCAATAGGAAACAGACTGAGAAACCACAGAAAAAGTTTCTCCTGCAAACCGTTCACCAGGTGATAGGTGAACGAAACTCTCTACACATGCTCAGTTCTGAGACATAAGTGTGTGTGAAAGCCGTCCTTCACCTAGCTTGTAGGGAACACAAAGTTTCTTTTCAGTTGCAAATTCCACTCCATACATATGTATGGGGAGGTACAAGCTCCAACTCATTTTTACAGTGAAAACTGCAGGAACTTTAAACTGGCACTTGGAAACAGACTGAGAAACCAGAGTAAAAGTTTCGCCTGCAACCCGTTCCATTGGTGCTAGATGAACGAACATCTCTCCAAATGCTCACTTCTAAGAGATAAGTGTGTGTGAAAGCCGTCCTTCATTTATCTTGTTGAAACAAAAAGAATCTTTTCAATTACAAACTTCACTCCATACATATATAAGTGGAGGTTCTGGCTCCAACTCGGATTTACAGTGAAAACTGCAGGAATTTCAAACCGGCAATAGGAAACAGACAGAGAAACCACAGTAAAAGTTTCACCTGCAACCCGTTCCCTTGGTGCTAGATGAACGAAAGTCTCTCCACATGCTTAGTTCTGAGAGATAAGTGTGTGTGAAAGCCGTTCTTCACCTAGCTTGTTGGGAACACAAAGTTTCTTTTCCATTGCAAACTCCACACCATACATATATATGGGGAGGTACCAGCTCCAACTCAGTTTTACAGTGAAAACTGCAGGAACTTCAAACCGGCACTAGGAAACAGATTCAGAAACAAGAGTAAAAGTTCCTCCTGCAACCCGTTCCCTTGGTGGTAGATGAACGAACGTGTCTCCACATGCTCAGTTCTGAGAGACATGTGTGTGTGAAAGCAGTACTTCACATAGCTTGTTGGGAGCACAATTTTTATTTTTATTTGCAAACTACAATCCATACATATATAAGGGGAGGTAATAGCTCCAACTCGGTTTTACAGTGAAAACTGCAGGAAATTCAAACCGGCACTACGAAACAGACTGAGAAACCAGAGTAAAAGTTTCTCATGCAAACCGTTCACCTGGTGCTAGGTGAACTAAACTCTCTACACATGCTCAGTTCTCAGTCATAAGTGTGTGTGAAAGCCGTCCTTCACCTAGCTTGTAGGGAACACAAAGTTTCTTTTCATTTGCAAACTCCACTCCATACATATATATGGGGTGGTACAAGCTCCAACTCTTTTTTACAGTGAAATCTGCAGGAACTTCACACCGGCAATAGGAAACAGACTGAGAAACCAGAGTAAAATTTTCTCCTGCAACCCGTTCACTTCATTTTAGATGAACGAACATCTCTCCACATGCTCAGTTATGAGAGATAAATGTGTGTGAAAGCCGAACTTCACCTAGCTTTTTGGGAACACAAATTTTCTTTTCAGTTGACAACTCCAATCTATAAATATATATGGGTAGTTACTAGCTCCAACTCTGTTTTACAGTGAAAACTGCAGGAATTTCAAACCGGCACTAGGAAACAGACTGAGAAATCAGAGTAAAAGTTTCTCCTGCAACCCGTTCCCTTGGTGCTAGATGAACAAAAGTCTCTCCACATGCTCAGTTCGGAGAGATAGGTGTGAGTGAAAGCCGTCCTTCACCTAGATTTTTGGGAACACAAAGTTTCTTTTCAGTTGCAAACTCCACTCCATACATATATATGGGGAGGTACTATCTCCAACTCGGTTATACAGTGATAACAACAGGAACTTCACACCGGCACTAGGAAATACACTGAGAAACCAGAGTAAATGTTTCTCCTGCTACCCTTTCCCTTTGTGCTAGATGAACGAAAGTCTCTCCACATGATCATTTCTGAGAGATAAGTGTGTGTGAAAGCCGTCCTTCATTTATCTTGTTGGGAACACAAAGGATCTTTTCAATTACAAACTCCACTCCATACATTTGTATGGGGAGGTACAAGCTCCAACTCAGTTTTACAGTGAAAACTGCAGGAACTTTAAACTGGCACTTGTAAACAGACTGAGAAACCAGAGTAAAAGTTTCGCCTGCAACCCGTTCCATTGGTGCTTGATGAACGAACATCACTCCAAATGCTCAGTTCTAAGAGATAAGTGTGTGTGAAAGCCGTCCTTCACCTATCTTGTTGAAACAAAAAGAATCTTTTCAATTACAAACTCCACTCCATACATATATAAGTGGAGGTTCTGGCTCCAACTCGGATTTACAGTGAAAACTGCAGGAATTTCAAACCGGCAATAGGAAACAGACAGAGAAACCACAGTAAAAGTTTCACCTGCAACCCGTTCCCTTGGTGCTAGATGAACGAAAGTCTCTCCACATGCTTAGTTCTGAGAGATAAGTGTGTGTGAAAGCCGTTCTTCACCTAGCTTGTTGGGAACACAAAGTTTCTTTTCAGTTGCAAACTCCACACCATACATATATATGGGGAGGTACCAGCTCCAACGCGGTTTTACAGTGAAAACTGCAGGAACTTCAAACCGGCACTAGGAAACAGATTCAGAAACAAGAGTAAAAGTTTCTCCTGTAACCCGTTCCCTTGGTGGTAGATGAACGAACGTGTCTCCACATGCTCAGTTCTGAGAGACATGTGTGTGTGAAAGCAGTACTTCACATAGCTTGTTGGGAGCACAATTTTTATTTTTAGTTGCAAACTCCAATCCATACATATATAAGGGGAGGTAATAGCTCCAACTCGGTTTTACAGTGAAAACTGCAGGAAATTCAAACCGGCACTACGAAACAGACTGAGAAACCAGAGTAAAAGTTTCTCATGCAAACCATTCACCTGGTGCTAGGTGAACTAAACTCTCTACACATGCTCAGTTCTCAGTCATAAGTGTGTGTGAAAGCCGTCCTTCACCTAGCTTGTAGGGAACACAAAGTTTCTTTTCATTTGCAAACTCCACTCCATACATATATATTTCGAGGTACAAGCTCCAACTCTTTTTTACAGTGAAAACTGCAGGAACTTCACACCGGCAATAGGAAACAGACTGAGAAACCAGAGTAAAATTTTCTCCTGCAACCCGTTCACTTCGTTCTAGATGAACGAACGTCTCTCCACATGCTCAGTTATGAAAGATAAATGTGTGTGAAAGCCGAACTTCACCTAGCTTTTTGGGAACACAAATTTTCTTTTCAGTTGCCAACTCCACTCTATAAATATACATGGGTAGTTACTAGCTCCAACTCTGTTTTACAGTGAAAACTGCAGGAATTTCAAACCGGCACTAGGAAACAGACTGAGAAATCAGAGTAAAAGTTTCTCCTGCAACCCGTTCCCTTGGTGCTAGATGAACGAAAGTCTCTCCACATGCTCAGTTCGGAGAGATAGGTGTGAGTGAAAGCCGTCCTTCACCTAGATTTTTGGGAACACAAAGTTTCTCTTCAGTTGCCAACTCCACTCCATACATATATATGGGGAGGTACTATCTCCAACTAGGTTATACAGTGATAACAACAGGAACTTCACACCGGCAGTAGGAAATACACTGAGAAACCAGAGTAAATGTTTCTCCTGCTAACCTTTCCCTTTGTGCTAGATGAACGAAAGTCTCTCCACATGATCAGTTCTGAGAGATAAGTGTGTGTGAAAGCCGTCCTTCATTTATCTTGTTGGGAACACAAAGGATGTTTTCAATTACAAACTCCACTCCATACATATATAAGGGGAGGTTTTATCTCCAACTCGGGTTTACAGTGAAAACTGCAGGAACTTCAAACCGGCAATAGGAAACAGACTGAAAAACCACAGTAAAAGTTTCTCCTGCAACCCGTTCTCTTGTTGATAGATGAACGAACGTCTCACCACATGCTTAGTTCTGAGAGATAAGTGTGTGTGAAAGCCGTCCTTCACCTAGCTTTTTGGGAACACAAAGTTTCTTTTCAGTTGCAAACTCCATTCCATACATATATATGGGGAGGTACTAGCTACAACTCGGATTTAAAGTGAAAACTGCAGTAAATTCAAACAGGCACTAGGAAACAGACTGAGAATCCAGAGAAAAAGTTTCTCCTGCAACACGTTCCCTTGGTTCTAGATGAACGAAAGTCTCACCACATGCTCAGTTCGGAGAGATAGGTGTGAGTGAAAGCCGTCCTTCACCTAGATTTTTGGGAACACAAAGTTTCTTTTCAGTTGCAAACTCCACTCCATACATATATATGGGGAGGTACTATCTCCAACTCGGTTATACAGTGATAACAACAGGAACTTCACACCGGCAGTAGGAAATACACTGAGAAACCAGAGTAAATGTTTCTCCTGCTACCCTTTCCCTTTGTGCTAGATGAACGAAAGTCTCTCCACATGATCAGTTCTGAGAGATAAGTGTGTGTGAAAGCCGTCCTTCATTTATCTTGTTGGGAACACAAAGGATATTTTCAATTACAAACTCCAATCCATACATTTGTATGGGGAGGTACAAGCTCCAACTCAGTTTTACAGTGAAAACTGCAGGAACTTTAAACTGGCACTTGGAAACAGACTGAGAAACCAGAGTAAATGTTTCGCCTGCAACCCGTTCCATTGGTGCTAGATGAACGAACATCACTCCAAATGCTCAGTTCTAAGAGATAAGTGTGTGTGAAAGCCGCCCTTCACCTATCTTGTTGAAACAAAAAGAATCTTTTCAATTACAAACTCCACTCCATTCATATATAAGTGGAAGTTCTGGATCCAACTCGTATTTACAGTGAAAACTGCAGGAATTTCAAACCGGCAATAGGAAACAGACAGAGAAACCACAGTAAAAGTTTCACCTGCAACCCGTTCCCTTGGTGCTAGATGAACGAAAGTCTCTCCACATGCTTAGTTCTGAGAGATAAGTGTGTGTGAAAGCCGTTCTTCACCTAGCTTGTTGGGAACACAAAGTTTCTTTTCAGTTGCAAACTCCACACCATACATATATATGGGGAGGTACCAGCTCCACTCGGTTTTACAGTGAAAACTGCAGGAACTTCAAACCGGCACTAGGAAACAGATTCAGAAACAAGAGTAAAAGTTTCTCCTGCAACCCGTTCCCTTGGTGGTAGATGAACGAACGTGTCTCCACATGCTCAGTTCTGAGAGACATGTGTGTGTGAAAGCAGTACTTCACATAGCTTGTTGGGAGCACAATTTTTATTTTTAGTTGCAAACTCCAATCCATACATATATAAGGGGAGGTAATAGCTCCAACTCGGTTTTACAGTGAAAACTGCAGGAAATAAGATCCGGCACTAGGAAACAGACTGAGAAACCAGAAAAAGTTGCTCCTGCAAGTCGTTCCCTTGGTGCAAGATGAACGATCGTCTCTTCACATGCTCAGTTCTGAGAGATATGTGTGTGTGAAAGCTATCTTTCTCCAATCTTGTTGGGAACACAATGTTTATTTTAAGTTGCAATCTCCAATCCATACATATATAAGGGGAGGTTCAAGCTCCCACTCGGTTTTAACTTGAAAACTGCAGGAACTTCAAACCGGCACTAGGAAACACACTGTGAACCTAGAGTAAAAGTTTCCCCTGCAACCCGTTCCCTTGTTGCTAGGTGAACGAAAGTCTCTCCACATGCTCAGTTCTGAGAAATATGTGTGTGTGAAAGCCGTCCTTCACCTAGCTTGTTGGGAACACAAAGTTTCTTTTCAGTGGCAAACTCCACACCATACATATATATGGGAGGTAATATCTCCAACACAGTTTTACTGTGAAAACTGCAGGAACTTCAAACCGGAACTAGGAAACAGACTGAGAAACCAGAGTAAATATTTCTCCTGCAACCCGTTCCATTTCGGCTAGACGAACGAACGTTTCTTCACATGCTCAGTTCTGAGAGATAAGTGTGTGTGAAAGCCGTCCTTCACCTGGATTTTGGGGAACACAAAGCTTCTTTTCAGTTTCAAAATCCACTCCATACATAAATATGGGGAGGTAAAAGCTCGAACTCTTTTTTACAGTGAAAACTGCAGGAAATTCGATCCGGCACTAAGAAACAGAATGAGAAACCAGAGCAAAAGTTTCTCGTGCAACCAGTTCCATTTGTGCTAGATGAACGAACTTCTCTCCACATGCACAGTTCTGAGAGATAAGTGTGTGTGAAAGCCGTCCTTCACCTAGCTTGTTGGGAACAAAATGTTTATTTTCAGTTGCAAACTCCAATCCATAATTATATAGGGGGAGATTCTAGCTCCAACTCTGTTTTACAGTGAAAACTGCAGGAACTTCAAACCGGCACTAGGAAATACACTGTGAACCCAGAGTAAAATTTCCTCCTTCAAACCGTTCCCTTTGTGCTAGATGAACGAACGTCTCTCCACATGCTCAGTTCTGAGAGATAAGTGTGTTTGAAAGCCGTCCTTCACCTAGATTGATGGGAACCAAAGTATCATTTGAGTGGCAAACTCCACTCCATATATATATATGGGGAAGTAATAGCTCCAAATCGTTTTTACACTGAAAACTGCAGGAAATACATTCCGGCTCTAGTAAACTGACTGAGAAACGGGAGAAATACTTTCTACTGCAACCCGTTCCATTTGTGCTAGATGAACGAACGTCTATCCACATGCTCAGTTCTGAGAGATAAGTGTGTGTGAAAGCCGTCCTTCACCTAGATTTTTGGGAACACAAAGTTTCTTTACAGTTGCAAATTCCACTCCATACATATATATGGGGAGGTAATAGCTCCAACTCGATTTTACAGTGAAAACTGCAGGAACTGCACACCGGCACTAGGAAACAGAATGAGAAACCAGATTAAAAGTTTCTCCTGCAACCCATTCCCTTGGTGCTAAATGAAAGAAAGTCTCTCCACATGCCCAGATCTGAGAGATAATTGGATGTCAAAGCCGTACTTCACCTAGCTTCTTGGGAACACAAAGTTTCTTTTCAGTTGCAAACTCCATTCCATACATACATTTAGAGGGGTACTAGCTCCAACTCGGTTTTACAGTGAAAACTGCAGTAAATTCAAACCGGCACTAGGAAACAGACTGAGAATCCAGAATAAAAGTTTCTCCTGCAACACGTTCCCTTGGTGCTAGATAAACGAAATTCTCTCCACATGCTCAGTTCTGAGACATAAGTGTGTGTGAAAGCCGTCCTTCACCTAGAATTTTGGGAACACAAAGTTTCTATTCAGGAGCAAATTACACTCCATACATATATATGGGGAGGTACTAGCTCCAACTCGGTTTTACAGTGAAAACTGCAGGAATTTCGATCCGGCACTAGGAAACAGACTGAGAAACCAGAAAAACTTTCTCCTGCAAATCGTTCCCTTTGTGCTAGATGAACGAACGTCTCTCCACATGCTCAGTTCTGAGAGATATGTGTGTGTGAAAGCCGTCTTTCACATATCTTGTTGGGAACACAATGTTTATTTTCAGTTGCAAACTCCAATCCATACATATATAGGGGGAGGTTCAAGCTCCAACTCGGTTTTACCATGAAAACTGCAGGAAATTCAAACCGGCACTAGGAAACACACTGTGAACCCAGAGTAAATGTTTCTCCTGCAACCCGTTCCCTTGGTGCTAGATGAACGAAAGTCTCTCCACATGCTCAGTTCTGAGAGATAATTGTTTGTGAATGCCGTCCTTCACCTAGCTTGTTGGGAACACATAGTATCTATTCAGTGGCAAAATCCATTCCCTATATATATATGGGGAGGTAATAGCTCCAACTCGGTTTTACAGTGAAAACTGCAGGAACTTCAAAATGGCAATAGGGAACAGACTGAGAAACCACAGTAAATGTTTCTCCTGCAACCCATTCCCTTGGTGCTAGACGAACGAAAGTCTCTCCACATGCTCAGATCTGAGAGGTAATTGGATGTTAAAGCCGTCCTTCACCTTGCTTGATGGGAACACAAAGTTTCTTTTCAGTTGCCAACACTTATCCATACATATATATGGGGAGGTACAAGCTTCAACACGGTTTTACAGTGAAAACTGCAGTAAATTCAAACCGGCACTAGGAAACAGACTGAGCAACCAGAGTATAAGTTTCTCCTGCAAACCTTTCCATTTGTGCTAGATGAACGAACTTCTCTCCACATGCTCAGTTCTAAGAGATAAGTGTGTGTGAAAGCCGTCCTTCATATATCTTGATGGGATCACAAAGGATCTTTTCAATTACAAACTCCACTCCATACATATATAAGGGGAGGTTTTAGCTCCAACTCGGATTTACAGTGAAAACTGCAGGAAATTCAAACCAGCACTAGGAAACAGATTGAGAAACCGGAGAAAAAGTTTCTCCTGCAACCCGTTCCCTTGGTGCTAGATGAACGAACGTGTCTCCACATGCTCAGTTCTGAGAGACATGTGTGTGTGAAAGCAGTCCTTCACATAGCTTGTTGGGAACACAATTTTTGTTTTCAGTTGCCAACCCAAATCCATACATATATATGGGGAGGTACTAGCTCCAACTCGGTTTTACAGTGAAAACTGCAGGAACTTCAAACCGGCACTAGGAAACAGACTGAGAAACCAGATTAAAAGTTTCTCCTGCAAATCGTTCCCTTGGTGCTAGATGAACGAACGTCTCTCCACATGCTCAGATCTGAGAGATAAGTGTGTGTGAAAGCCGTCTTTCACCTAATTTGTTGGGAACACAATGTTGATTTTCCGTTGCAAACTCCAATCCATACATATATAGGGGGAGGTTCAAGCTCCAACTTGGTTTTACCGTGAAAACTGCAGGAACTTCAAACCGGCACTAAGAAAAGACTGAGAAACCAGAGTAAAATTTTCTCCTGCAACCCATTCCCTTGGTGCTAGATGAAATAACGTCTCTCCACATGCTCAACTCTGAGAGTTAAGTGTGTGTGAATGCCGTCGTTCACCTAGCTTGTTGGGAACACAAAGTATCTTTTCAATGGCATAATCCACTCCATAAATATATATGGGGAGTTAATAGCTCCAACTCGGTTTTACAGGGAAAACTGCAGGAACTTCAAAACGACAATAGGAAACAGACTGAGAAACCACAGTAAATGTTTCTCCTGCAACCCGTTCCCTTGGTGCTAGATGAACGAACGTCTCTCCACATGCTCAGATCTGAGAGATAAGTGGGTGTCAAAGCAGTCCTTCAACTAGCTTCTTGGGATCACAAAGTTTCTTTTCAGTTGCAAACTCCATTTCATACATGTATTTGGGGGGGTACTAGCTCCAACTCTGTTTTACAGTGAAAACTCCAGTAAATTCAAACCGGCATTAGGAAACAGACTGAGAATGCAGAGTAAAAGTTCCTCCTGCAACACGTTCCCTTGGTGCTAGATAAACGAACGTCTCTCCACATGCTCAGTTCTGAGAGATAAGTGTGTGTGAAAGCCGTCCTACAATTAGCTTGTTGGGAACACAATGTTTATTTTTCGTTGCAAACTCCACTCCATACATATATATGGGGAGGTAAAATGTCGAAATCGTTTTTATAGTGAAAACTGCAGGAAATTCAATCCGGCACTAGGAAACAGATTGAGAAACCAGAGTAAAAGTTTCTCCTGCCACCCATTCCCTGGGTGCTAGGTGAACGAACGTCTCTCCACATGCTAATTTCTGAGAGATAATTGTGTGTGAAAGCCGTTCTTCACCTAGATTTTTGGGAACACAAAGTTTCTTTACATTTGCAAACTCCACTCCATACATATATATGTGGAGGTACAAGCTCCAACTCGGTTTTACAGTGAAAACCTCGGGAACTTCAAACCGGCAATAGGAATCAGACTGAGAAACCAGAGTAATAGTTTCTCCTGCAAACCTCTCCTTGGTGCTAGATGAACGAACGTCTCACCACATGCTCAGTTCTGAGAGATAAGTGTGTGTGAAAGCCGTCCTTCACCTAGCTTGTTGGGAACACAAAATTTCTTTTCAGTTGCAAACTCCAGTCCATACATATATTGGGAGGTACTAGCTCCAACTCTGTTTTACAGTGAAAACTGCAGGAAATTCAAACCGGCACTAATAAACAGACTGAGAAATCAGAGTAAATGTTTCTCCTGCATCCCGTTCCCTTGGTGCTAGTTGAACGAACGTCTCCCCACATGCTAATTTCTGAGAGATAAGTGTGTGTGAAAGCCGTCCTTCACCTAGCTTGTTGGGAACACAAAGTTTCTTTTCAGTTGCCAACTCCACTCCATACATATATATGGGAGGTACTAGCTCCAACTCGGTTTTACAGGGAAAACTGCAGGAATTTCGATCCGGCATTAGGAAACAGAATGAGAAACCAGAAAAAGTTTCTCCTGCAACCCGTTCCCTTGTTGCTAGATGAACGAACGTCTCTTCACATGCTCAGTTCTGAGAGATAAGTGTGTGTGAAATCCGTATTTCATCTAGCTTGTTGGGAACACAATGTTTATTTTCAGTTGGAAACTCCAATCCATACAAATATAGGGGGAGGTTCAAGCTCCAACTCGGATTTACCGTGAAAACTGCAGGAACTTCAAACCGGTATTAGTAAACACACTGTGAACCCAGAGTAAAAGTTTCTCCTGCAACCCATTCCCTTGTTGCTAGATGAACGAAAGTCTCTCCACATGCTCAGTTCTGAGAAATAAGTGTGTGTGAAAGCCGTCCTTCACCTAGCTTGTTTGGAACACAAAGTTTCTTTTGAATGGAAACTCCACTCCACACATATACATGGGGAGGTAATAGCTCCAACAAAGATTTACAGTGAAAACTGCAGGAACTTCAAACCGGCACTAGGAAACAGACTGAGAAACCAGAGTAAATGTTTCTCCTGCAACCCGTTCCATTTGGGCTAGATGAACGAACGTCTCTTCACATGCTCAGTTCTGAGAGATAAGTGTGTGTGAAAGCCGTCCTTCACCTGGATTTTGGGGAACACAAAGTTTCTTTTCTGTTGCAAACTCCACTCCATACATATATATGGGGAGGTACAAGATCCAACTCGATTTTACAGTGAAAAGTGCAGGAACTTCAACCGGCACTAGGAAACAGACTGAGAAACCGGAATAAAAGTTTCTCCTGCAACCCGTTCCCTTTGGGCTAGATGAACAAATATCTATACACATGCTTAGTTCTGAGAGATTAGTGTGTGTGAAAGCCGTCCTTCACTTAGCTTGCTGGGAACACAAAGATTCTTTTCAGTTGCAAACTCCACTCCGTACATATATATGGGGAGGTACTAGCTCCAACTCGGTTTTACAGTGAAAACTGCAGGAACTTCACACCGGCCCTAGGAAACAGACTGAGAAACCAGAGTAAATGTTTCTCATGCAACCCGTTCCCTTTGTGCTACATGAACGAACTTCATTCCACATGCTAAGTTCTGAGAGATAAGTGTGTGTGAAAGCCGTACTTCACCTTGCTTCTTGGGAACACAAAGTTTCTTTTCAGTGGCAAACTGCACTCCATATATATATAAGGGGAGGATCTAGCTCCAACTCGGTTTTACAGTGAAAACTGCAGGAAATTCAAACCGGCACTAGGAAAAGACTGAGAAACCAGAGTAAAATTTTCTCCTGCAACCCGTTCCCTTGGTGTTAGATGAACGAACGTCTCTCAACATGCTCAGTTCTGAGACATAAGTGTGTGTGAATGCCGTCCTTCACCTAGCTTGTTGGGAACACATAGTATGTTTTCAGTGGCAAACTCCATTCCATGTATATATATGGGGAGGTAATAGCTCCAACTCGGTTTTACAGTGAAAACTGCAGGAACTTCAAAACGGCAATAGGGAACAGACTGAGAAACCACAGTAAATGTTTCTCCTGCAACACATTCCCTTGGTACTAGATGAAAGAAAGTCTCTCCACATGCTCAGATCTGAGAGATAATTATATGTCAAAGCCGTACTTCACCTAGCTTCTTCGGAACACAAAGTTTCTTTTCAATTGCAAACTTCATTCCATACATATATTTAGGGGGGTACTAACACCAACTCGGTTTTACAGTGAAAACTGCAGTAACTTCAAACCGGCACTAGGAAACAGACTGAGAATCAAGAGTAAAAGTTTCTCCTGCAACACGTTCCCTTGGTGCTAGATGATCGAACGTCTCTCCACATGCTCAGTTCTGAGAGATAAGTGTGTGTGAAAGCCGTACTTCACCTAGATTTTTGGGAACACAAAGTTTCTATTCAGGAGCAAATTACACTCCATACATATATATGGGGAGGTACTAGCTCCAACTCGGTTTTACAGTGAAAACTGCAGGAAATTCGATCCGGCACTAGGAAACAGACTGAGAAACCAGAAAAAGTTGCTCCTGCAAATCGTTCCCTTGGTGCTAGATGAAAGAAAGTCTCTCCACATGCTCAGTTCTGAGAGATATGTGTGTGTGAAAGCCGTCTTTCTCCTATCTTGTTGGGAACACAATGTTTATTTTAAGTTGCAATCTCCAATCCATACATATATAGGGGGAGGTTCAAGCTCCCACTCGGTTTTAACGTGAAAACTGCAGGAACTTCAAACCGGCACTAGGAAACACACTGTGAACCTAGAGTAAAAGTTTCTCCTGCAACTCGTTCCCTTGTTGCTAGATGAACGAAAGTCTCTCCACATGCTCCGTTCTGAGAAATAAGTGTGTGTGAAAGCCGACCTTCACCTAGCTTGTTGGGAACACAAAGTTTCTTTTCAGTGGCAAACTCCACTCCACACATATACATGGGGATGTAATATCTCCAACACAGTTTTACTGTGAAAACTGCAGGAATTTCATACCGGAACTAGGAAACAGACTGAGAAACCAGAGTAAATATTTCTCCTGCAACCCGTTCCATTTGGGCTAGATGAACGAACGTTTCTTCACATGCTCAGTTCTGAGAGATAAGTGTGTGTGAAAGCCGTCCTTCACCTGGATTTTGGGGAACACAAAGTTTCTTTTCAGTTGCAAACTCCACTCCATACATAAATATGGTCAGGTAAAAGCTCGAAATCTTTTTTACAGTGAAAACTGCAGGAAATTTGATCCGGCACTAGGAAACAGAATGAGAAACCAGAGCAAAAGTTTCTCGTGCAACCAGTTCCCTTTGTGCTAGATGAACGAACTTCTCTCCACATGCACAGTTCTGAGAGATAAGTGTGTGTGAAAGCCGTCCTTCACTTAGCTTGTTGGGAACAAAATGTTTATTTTCAGTTGCAAACTCCAATCCATACTTATATAGGGGGAGATTCTAGCTCCAACTCTGTTTTACAGTGAAAACTTCAGGAACTTCAAACCGACATTAGGAAACACACTGTGAACCCAGAGTAAAATTTCCTCCTTCAAACCGTTCCCTTTGTGCTAGATGAACGAACGTCTCTCCACATGCTCAGTTCTGAGAGATAAGTGTGTTTGAAAGCCGTCCTTCACCTAGATTGATGGGAACCAAAGTATCATTTGAGTGGCAAACTCCACTCCATATATATATATGGGGAAGTAATAGCTCCAAATCGGTTTTACACTGAAAACTGCAGGAAATACATACCGGCTCTAGGAAACTGACTGAGAAACGGGAGAAATACTTTCTACTGCAACCCGTTCCATTTGTGCTAGATGAACGAACGTCTATCCACATGCTCAGTTCTGAGAGATAAGTGTGTGTGAAAGCCGTCCTTCACCTAGATTTTTGGGAACACAAAGTTTCTTTACAGTTGCAAACTCCACTCCTTACATATATATGGGGAGGTAATAGCTCCAACTCGATTTTACAGTGAAAACTGCAGGAACTGCACACCGGCACTAGGAAACAGACTTAGAAACCAGACTAAAAGTTTCTCCTGCCACCCGTTCCCTTGGTGCTAGATGAATGAAAGTCTCTCCACATGCTCAGTTCTGAGAGATAAGTGTGTGTGAATGCCGTCCTTCAACTAGCTTGTTGGGAACACAAAGATTATTTTCAGTTTCAAACTCCACTCCATACATATATATGGAGAGGTACTAGCTCCAACTCGGTTTTACAGTGAAAACTGCAGGAAATTCGATCCGGCACTAGGAAACAGAATGAGAAACCAGAGCAAAACTTTCTCGTGCTTCCAGTTCCCTTTGTGCTAGATGAATGAACTTCTCTCCACATGCTCAGTTCTGAGAGACATGTGTGTGTGAAAGCAGTCCTTCACATAGCTTGTTGGGAACACAATTATTATTTTCAGTTGCCAACTCCAATCCATACATATATATGGGGAGGTACTAGCTCCAACTCGGTTTTACAGTGAAAACTGCAGGAAATTCGATCCGGCACTAGGAAACAGAATGAGAAACCAGATTAAAAGTTTCTCCTGCAACCCATTCCCTTTGTGCTAGATGAACGAACGTCTCTCCACATGCTCAGATCTGAGAGATAAGTGGGTGTCAAAGCAGTCCTTCAACTAGCTTCTTGGGATCACAAAGTTTCTTTTCAGTTGCAAACTCCATTTCATACATGTATTTGGGGGGGTACTAGCTCCAACTCTGTTTTACAGTGAAAACTCCAGTAAATTCAAACCGGCATTAGGAAACAGACTGAGAATGCAGAGTAAAAGTTCCTCCTGCAACACGTTCCCTTGGTGCTAGATAAACGAACGTCTCTCCACATGCTCAGTTCTGAGAGATAAGTGTGTGTGAAAGCCGTCCTACAATTAGCTTGTTGGGAACACAATGTTTATTTTTCGTTGCAAACTCCACTCCATACATATATATGGGGAGGTAAAATGTCGAAATCGTTTTTATAGTGAAAACTGCAGGAAATTCAATCCGGCACTAGGAAACAGATTGAGAAACCAGAGTAAAAGTTTCTCCTGCCACCCATTCCCTGGGTGCTAGGTGAACGAACGTCTCTCCACATGCTAATTTCTGAGAGATAATTGTGTGTGAAAGCCGTTCTTCACCTAGATTTTTGGGAACACAAAGTTTCTTTACATTTGCAAACTCCACTCCATACATATATATGTGGAGGTACAAGCTCCAACTCGGTTTTACAGTGAAAACCTCGGGAACTTCAAACCGGCAATAGGAATCAGACTGAGAAACCAGAGTAATAGTTTCTCCTGCAAACCTCTCCTTGGTGCTAGATGAACGAACGTCTCACCACATGCTCAGTTCTGAGAGATAAGTGTGTGTGAAAGCCGTCCTTCACCTAGCTTGTTGGGAACACAAAATTTCTTTTCAGTTGCAAACTCCAGTCCATACATATATTGGGAGGTACTAGCTCCAACTCTGTTTTACAGTGAAAACTGCAGGAAATTCAAACCGGCACTAATAAACAGACTGAGAAATCAGAGTAAATGTTTCTCCTGCATCCCGTTCCCTTGGTGCTAGTTGAACGAACGTCTCCCCACATGCTAATTTCTGAGAGATAAGTGTGTGTGAAAGCCGTCCTTCACCTAGCTTGTTGGGAACACAAAGTTTCTTTTCAGTTGCCAACTCCACTCCATACATATATATGGGAGGTACTAGCTCCAACTCGGTTTTACAGGGAAAACTGCAGGAATTTCGATCCGGCATTAGGAAACAGAATGAGAAACCAGAAAAAGTTTCTCCTGCAACCCGTTCCCTTGTTGCTAGATGAACGAACGTCTCTTCACATGCTCAGTTCTGAGAGATAAGTGTGTGTGAAATCCGTATTTCATCTAGCTTGTTGGGAACACAATGTTTATTTTCAGTTGGAAACTCCAATCCATACAAATATAGGGGGAGGTTCAAGCTCCAACTCGGATTTACCGTGAAAACTGCAGGAACTTCAAACCGGTATTAGTAAACACACTGTGAACCCAGAGTAAAAGTTTCTCCTGCAACCCATTCCCTTGTTGCTAGATGAACGAAAGTCTCTCCACATGCTCAGTTCTGAGAAATAAGTGTGTGTGAAAGCCGTCCTTCACCTAGCTTGTTTGGAACACAAAGTTTCTTTTGAATGGAAACTCCACTCCACACATATACATGGGGAGGTAATAGCTCCAACAAAGATTTACAGTGAAAACTGCAGGAACTTCAAACCGGCACTAGGAAACAGACTGAGAAACCAGAGTAAATGTTTCTCCTGCAACCCGTTCCATTTGGGCTAGATGAACGAACGTCTCTTCACATGCTCAGTTCTGAGAGATAAGTGTGTGTGAAAGCCGTCCTTCACCTGGATTTTGGGGAACACAAAGTTTCTTTTCTGTTGCAAACTCCACTCCATACATATATATGGGGAGGTACAAGATCCAACTCGATTTTACAGTGAAAAGTGCAGGAACTTCAACCGGCACTAGGAAACAGACTGAGAAACCGGAATAAAAGTTTCTCCTGCAACCCGTTCCCTTTGGGCTAGATGAACAAATATCTATACACATGCTTAGTTCTGAGAGATTAGTGTGTGTGAAAGCCGTCCTTCACTTAGCTTGCTGGGAACACAAAGATTCTTTTCAGTTGCAAACTCCACTCCGTACATATATATGGGGAGGTACTAGCTCCAACTCGGTTTTACAGTGAAAACTGCAGGAACTTCACACCGGCCCTAGGAAACAGACTGAGAAACCAGAGTAAATGTTTCTCATGCAACCCGTTCCCTTTGTGCTACATGAACGAACTTCATTCCACATGCTAAGTTCTGAGAGATAAGTGTGTGTGAAAGCCGTACTTCACCTTGCTTCTTGGGAACACAAAGTTTCTTTTCAGTGGCAAACTGCACTCCATATATATATAAGGGGAGGATCTAGCTCCAACTCGGTTTTACAGTGAAAACTGCAGGAAATTCAAACCGGCACTAGGAAAAGACTGAGAAACCAGAGTAAAATTTTCTCCTGCAACCCGTTCCCTTGGTGTTAGATGAACGAACGTCTCTCAACATGCTCAGTTCTGAGACATAAGTGTGTGTGAATGCCGTCCTTCACCTAGCTTGTTGGGAACACATAGTATGTTTTCAGTGGCAAACTCCATTCCATGTATATATATGGGGAGGTAATAGCTCCAACTCGGTTTTACAGTGAAAACTGCAGGAACTTCAAAACGGCAATAGGGAACAGACTGAGAAACCACAGTAAATGTTTCTCCTGCAACACATTCCCTTGGTACTAGATGAAAGAAAGTCTCTCCACATGCTCAGATCTGAGAGATAATTATATGTCAAAGCCGTACTTCACCTAGCTTCTTCGGAACACAAAGTTTCTTTTCAATTGCAAACTTCATTCCATACATATATTTAGGGGGGTACTAACACCAACTCGGTTTTACAGTGAAAACTGCAGTAACTTCAAACCGGCACTAGGAAACAGACTGAGAATCAAGAGTAAAAGTTTCTCCTGCAACACGTTCCCTTGGTGCTAGATGATCGAACGTCTCTCCACATGCTCAGTTCTGAGAGATAAGTGTGTGTGAAAGCCGTACTTCACCTAGATTTTTGGGAACACAAAGTTTCTATTCAGGAGCAAATTACACTCCATACATATATATGGGGAGGTACTAGCTCCAACTCGGTTTTACAGTGAAAACTGCAGGAAATTCGATCCGGCACTAGGAAACAGACTGAGAAACCAGAAAAAGTTGCTCCTGCAAATCGTTCCCTTGGTGCTAGATGAAAGAAAGTCTCTCCACATGCTCAGTTCTGAGAGATATGTGTGTGTGAAAGCCGTCTTTCTCCTATCTTGTTGGGAACACAATGTTTATTTTAAGTTGCAATCTCCAATCCATACATATATAGGGGGAGGTTCAAGCTCCCACTCGGTTTTAACGTGAAAACTGCAGGAACTTCAAACCGGCACTAGGAAACACACTGTGAACCTAGAGTAAAAGTTTCTCCTGCAACTCGTTCCCTTGTTGCTAGATGAACGAAAGTCTCTCCACATGCTCCGTTCTGAGAAATAAGTGTGTGTGAAAGCCGACCTTCACCTAGCTTGTTGGGAACACAAAGTTTCTTTTCAGTGGCAAACTCCACTCCACACATATACATGGGGATGTAATATCTCCAACACAGTTTTACTGTGAAAACTGCAGGAATTTCATACCGGAACTAGGAAACAGACTGAGAAACCAGAGTAAATATTTCTCCTGCAACCCGTTCCATTTGGGCTAGATGAACGAACGTTTCTTCACATGCTCAGTTCTGAGAGATAAGTGTGTGTGAAAGCCGTCCTTCACCTGGATTTTGGGGAACACAAAGTTTCTTTTCAGTTGCAAACTCCACTCCATACATAAATATGGTCAGGTAAAAGCTCGAAATCTTTTTTACAGTGAAAACTGCAGGAAATTTGATCCGGCACTAGGAAACAGAATGAGAAACCAGAGCAAAAGTTTCTCGTGCAACCAGTTCCCTTTGTGCTAGATGAACGAACTTCTCTCCACATGCACAGTTCTGAGAGATAAGTGTGTGTGAAAGCCGTCCTTCACTTAGCTTGTTGGGAACAAAATGTTTATTTTCAGTTGCAAACTCCAATCCATACTTATATAGGGGGAGATTCTAGCTCCAACTCTGTTTTACAGTGAAAACTTCAGGAACTTCAAACCGACATTAGGAAACACACTGTGAACCCAGAGTAAAATTTCCTCCTTCAAACCGTTCCCTTTGTGCTAGATGAACGAACGTCTCTCCACATGCTCAGTTCTGAGAGATAAGTGTGTTTGAAAGCCGTCCTTCACCTAGATTGATGGGAACCAAAGTATCATTTGAGTGGCAAACTCCACTCCATATATATATATGGGGAAGTAATAGCTCCAAATCGGTTTTACACTGAAAACTGCAGGAAATACATACCGGCTCTAGGAAACTGACTGAGAAACGGGAGAAATACTTTCTACTGCAACCCGTTCCATTTGTGCTAGATGAACGAACGTCTATCCACATGCTCAGTTCTGAGAGATAAGTGTGTGTGAAAGCCGTCCTTCACCTAGATTTTTGGGAACACAAAGTTTCTTTACAGTTGCAAACTCCACTCCTTACATATATATGGGGAGGTAATAGCTCCAACTCGATTTTACAGTGAAAACTGCAGGAACTGCACACCGGCACTAGGAAACAGACTTAGAAACCAGACTAAAAGTTTCTCCTGCCACCCGTTCCCTTGGTGCTAGATGAATGAAAGTCTCTCCACATGCTCAGTTCTGAGAGATAAGTGTGTGTGAATGCCGTCCTTCAACTAGCTTGTTGGGAACACAAAGATTATTTTCAGTTTCAAACTCCACTCCATACATATATATGGAGAGGTACTAGCTCCAACTCGGTTTTACAGTGAAAACTGCAGGAAATTCGATCCGGCACTAGGAAACAGAATGAGAAACCAGAGCAAAACTTTCTCGTGCTTCCAGTTCCCTTTGTGCTAGATGAATGAACTTCTCTCCACATGCTCAGTTCTGAGAGACATGTGTGTGTGAAAGCAGTCCTTCACATAGCTTGTTGGGAACACAATTATTATTTTCAGTTGCCAACTCCAATCCATACATATATATGGGGAGGTACTAGCTCCAACTCGGTTTTACAGTGAAAACTGCAGGAAATTCGATCCGGCACTAGGAAACAGAATGAGAAACCAGATTAAAAGTTTCTCCTGCAACCCATTCCCTTTGTGCTAGATGAACGAACGTCTCTCCACATGCTCAGATCTGAGAGATAAGTGGGTGTCAAAGCAGTCCTTCAACTAGCTTCTTGGGATCACAAAGTTTCTTTTCAGTTGCAAACTCCATTTCATACATGTATTTGGGGGGGTACTAGCTCCAACTCTGTTTTACAGTGAAAACTCCAGTAAATTCAAACCGGCATTAGGAAACAGACTGAGAATGCAGAGTAAAAGTTCCTCCTGCAACACGTTCCCTTGGTGCTAGATAAACGAACGTCTCTCCACATGCTCAGTTCTGAGAGATAAGTGTGTGTGAAAGCCGTCCTACAATTAGCTTGTTGGGAACACAATGTTTATTTTTCGTTGCAAACTCCACTCCATACATATATATGGGGAGGTAAAATGTCGAAATCGTTTTTATAGTGAAAACTGCAGGAAATTCAATCCGGCACTAGGAAACAGATTGAGAAACCAGAGTAAAAGTTTCTCCTGACACCCATTCCCTGGGTGCTAGGTGAACGAACGTCTCTCCACATGCTAATTTCTGAGAGATAATTGTGTGTGAAAGCCGTTCTTCACCTAGATTTTTGGGAACACAAAGTTTCTTTACATTTGCAAACTCCACTCCATACATATATATGTGGAGGTACAAGCTCCAACTCGGTTTTACAGTGAAAACCTCGGGAACTTCAAACCGGCAATAGGAATCAGACTGAGAAACCAGAGTAATAGTTTCTCCTGCAAACCTCTCCTTGGTGCTAGATGAACGAACGTCTCACCACATGCTCAGTTCTGAGAGATAAGTGTGTGTGAAAGCCGTCCTTCACCTAGCTTGTTGGGAACACAAAATTTCTTTTCAGTTGCAAACTCCAGTCCATACATATATTGGGAGGTACTAGCTCCAACTCTGTTTTACAGTGAAAACTGCAGGAAATTCAAACCGGCACTAATAAACAGACTGAGAAATCAGAGTAAATGTTTCTCCTGCATCCCGTTCCCTTGGTGCTAGTTGAACGAACGTCTCCCCACATGCTAATTTCTGAGAGATAAGTGTGTGTGAAAGCCGTCCTTCACCTAGCTTGTTGGGAACACAAAGTTTCTTTTCAGTTGCCAACTCCACTCCATACATATATATGGGAGGTACTAGCTCCAACTCGGTTTTACAGGGAAAACTGCAGGAATTTCGATCCGGCATTAGGAAACAGAATGAGAAACCAGAAAAAGTTTCTCCTGCAACCCGTTCCCTTGTTGCTAGATGAACGAACGTCTCTTCACATGCTCAGTTCTGAGAGATAAGTGTGTGTGAAATCCGTATTTCATCTAGCTTGTTGGGAACACAATGTTTATTTTCAGTTGGAAACTCCAATCCATACAAATATAGGGGGAGGTTCAAGCTCCAACTCGGATTTACCGTGAAAACTGCAGGAACTTCAAACCGGTATTAGTAAACACACTGTGAACCCAGAGTAAAAGTTTCTCCTGCAACCCATTCCCTTGTTGCTAGATGAACGAAAGTCTCTCCACATGCTCAGTTCTGAGAAATAAGTGTGTGTGAAAGCCGTCCTTCACCTAGCTTGTTTGGAACACAAAGTTTCTTTTGAATGGAAACTCCACTCCACACATATACATGGGGAGGTAATAGCTCCAACAAAGATTTACAGTGAAAACTGCAGGAACTTCAAACCGGCACTAGGAAACAGACTGAGAAACCAGAGTAAATGTTTCTCCTGCAACCCGTTCCATTTGGGCTAGATGAACGAACGTCTCTTCACATGCTCAGTTCTGAGAGATAAGTGTGTGTGAAAGCCGTCCTTCACCTGGATTTTGGGGAACACAAAGTTTCTTTTCTGTTGCAAACTCCACTCCATACATATATATGGGGAGGTACAAGATCCAACTCGATTTTACAGTGAAAAGTGCAGGAACTTCAACCGGCACTAGGAAACAGACTGAGAAACCGGAATAAAAGTTTCTCCTGCAACCCGTTCCCTTTGGGCTAGATGAACAAATATCTATACACATGCTTAGTTCTGAGAGATTAGTGTGTGTGAAAGCCGTCCTTCACTTAGCTTGCTGGGAACACAAAGATTCTTTTCAGTTGCAAACTCCACTCCGTACATATATATGGGGAGGTACTAGCTCCAACTCGGTTTTACAGTGAAAACTGCAGGAACTTCACACCGGCCCTAGGAAACAGACTGAGAAACCAGAGTAAATGTTTCTCATGCAACCCGTTCCCTTTGTGCTACATGAACGAACTTCATTCCACATGCTAAGTTCTGAGAGATAAGTGTGTGTGAAAGCCGTACTTCACCTTGCTTCTTGGGAACACAAAGTTTCTTTTCAGTGGCAAACTGCACTCCATATATATATAAGGGGAGGATCTAGCTCCAACTCGGTTTTACAGTGAAAACTGCAGGAAATTCAAACCGGCACTAGGAAAAGACTGAGAAACCAGAGTAAAATTTTCTCCTGCAACCCGTTCCCTTGGTGTTAGATGAACGAACGTCTCTCAACATGCTCAGTTCTGAGACATAAGTGTGTGTGAATGCCGTCCTTCACCTAGCTTGTTGGGAACACATAGTATGTTTTCAGTGGCAAACTCCATTCCATGTATATATATGGGGAGGTAATAGCTCCAACTCGGTTTTACAGTGAAAACTGCAGGAACTTCAAAACGGCAATAGGGAACAGACTGAGAAACCACAGTAAATGTTTCTCCTGCAACACATTCCCTTGGTACTAGATGAAAGAAAGTCTCTCCACATGCTCAGATCTGAGAGATAATTATATGTCAAAGCCGTACTTCACCTAGCTTCTTCGGAACACAAAGTTTCTTTTCAATTGCAAACTTCATTCCATACATATATTTAGGGGGGTACTAACACCAACTCGGTTTTACAGTGAAAACTGCAGTAACTTCAAACCGGCACTAGGAAACAGACTGAGAATCAAGAGTAAAAGTTTCTCCTGCAACACGTTCCCTTGGTGCTAGATGATCGAACGTCTCTCCACATGCTCAGTTCTGAGAGATAAGTGTGTGTGAAAGCCGTACTTCACCTAGATTTTTGGGAACACAAAGTTTCTATTCAGGAGCAAATTACACTCCATACATATATATGGGGAGGTACTAGCTCCAACTCGGTTTTACAGTGAAAACTGCAGGAAATTCGATCCGGCACTAGGAAACAGACTGAGAAACCAGAAAAAGTTGCTCCTGCAAATCGTTCCCTTGGTGCTAGATGAAAGAAAGTCTCTCCACATGCTCAGTTCTGAGAGATATGTGTGTGTGAAAGCCGTCTTTCTCCTATCTTGTTGGGAACACAATGTTTATTTTAAGTTGCAATCTCCAATCCATACATATATAGGGGGAGGTTCAAGCTCCCACTCGGTTTTAACGTGAAAACTGCAGGAACTTCAAACCGGCACTAGGAAACACACTGTGAACCTAGAGTAAAAGTTTCTCCTGCAACTCGTTCCCTTGTTGCTAGATGAACGAAAGTCTCTCCACATGCTCCGTTCTGAGAAATAAGTGTGTGTGAAAGCCGACCTTCACCTAGCTTGTTGGGAACACAAAGTTTCTTTTCAGTGGCAAACTCCACTCCACACATATACATGGGGATGTAATATCTCCAACACAGTTTTACTGTGAAAACTGCAGGAATTTCATACCGGAACTAGGAAACAGACTGAGAAACCAGAGTAAATATTTCTCCTGCAACCCGTTCCATTTGGGCTAGATGAACGAACGTTTCTTCACATGCTCAGTTCTGAGAGATAAGTGTGTGTGAAAGCCGTCCTTCACCTGGATTTTGGGGAACACAAAGTTTCTTTTCAGTTGCAAACTCCACTCCATACATAAATATGGTCAGGTAAAAGCTCGAAATCTTTTTTACAGTGAAAACTGCAGGAAATTTGATCCGGCACTAGGAAACAGAATGAGAAACCAGAGCAAAAGTTTCTCGTGCAACCAGTTCCCTTTGTGCTAGATGAACGAACTTCTCTCCACATGCACAGTTCTGAGAGATAAGTGTGTGTGAAAGCCGTCCTTCACTTAGCTTGTTGGGAACAAAATGTTTATTTTCAGTTGCAAACTCCAATCCATACTTATATAGGGGGAGATTCTAGCTCCAACTCTGTTTTACAGTGAAAACTTCAGGAACTTCAAACCGACATTAGGAAACACACTGTGAACCCAGAGTAAAATTTCCTCCTTCAAACCGTTCCCTTTGTGCTAGATGAACGAACGTCTCTCCACATGCTCAGTTCTGAGAGATAAGTGTGTTTGAAAGCCGTCCTTCACCTAGATTGATGGGAACCAAAGTATCATTTGAGTGGCAAACTCCACTCCATATATATATATGGGGAAGTAATAGCTCCAAATCGGTTTTACACTGAAAACTGCAGGAAATACATACCGGCTCTAGGAAACTGACTGAGAAACGGGAGAAATACTTTCTACTGCAACCCGTTCCATTTGTGCTAGATGAACGAACGTCTATCCACATGCTCAGTTCTGAGAGATAAGTGTGTGTGAAAGCCGTCCTTCACCTAGATTTTTGGGAACACAAAGTTTCTTTACAGTTGCAAACTCCACTCCTTACATATATATGGGGAGGTAATAGCTCCAACTCGATTTTACAGTGAAAACTGCAGGAACTGCACACCGGCACTAGGAAACAGACTTAGAAACCAGACTAAAAGTTTCTCCTGCCACCCGTTCCCTTGGTGCTAGATGAATGAAAGTCTCTCCACATGCTCAGTTCTGAGAGATAAGTGTGTGTGAATGCCGTCCTTCAACTAGCTTGTTGGGAACACAAAGATTATTTTCAGTTTCAAACTCCACTCCATACATATATATGGAGAGGTACTAGCTCCAACTCGGTTTTACAGTGAAAACTGCAGGAAATTCGATCCGGCACTAGGAAACAGAATGAGAAACCAGAGCAAAACTTTCTCGTGCTTCCAGTTCCCTTTGTGCTAGATGAATGAACTTCTCTCCACATGCTCAGTTCTGAGAGACATGTGTGTGTGAAAGCAGTCCTTCACATAGCTTGTTGGGAACACAATTATTATTTTCAGTTGCCAACTCCAATCCATACATATATATGGGGAGGTACTAGCTCCAACTCGGTTTTACAGTGAAAACTGCAGGAAATTCGATCCGGCACTAGGAAACAGAATGAGAAACCAGATTAAAAGTTTCTCCTGCAACCCATTCCCTTTGTGCTAGATGAACGAACGTCTCTCCACATGCTCAGATCTGAGAGATAAGTGGGTGTCAAAGCAGTCCTTCAACTAGCTTCTTGGGATCACAAAGTTTCTTTTCAGTTGCAAACTCCATTTCATACATGTATTTGGGGGGGTACTAGCTCCAACTCTGTTTTACAGTGAAAACTCCAGTAAATTCAAACCGGCATTAGGAAACAGACTGAGAATGCAGAGTAAAAGTTCCTCCTGCAACACGTTCCCTTGGTGCTAGATAAACGAACGTCTCTCCACATGCTCAGTTCTGAGAGATAAGTGTGTGTGAAAGCCGTCCTACAATTAGCTTGTTGGGAACACAATGTTTATTTTTCGTTGCAAACTCCACTCCATACATATATATGGGGAGGTAAAATGTCGAAATCGTTTTTATAGTGAAAACTGCAGGAAATTCAATCCGGCACTAGGAAACAGATTGAGAAACCAGAGTAAAAGTTTCTCCTGCCACCCATTCCCTGGGTGCTAGGTGAACGAACGTCTCTCCACATGCTAATTTCTGAGAGATAATTGTGTGTGAAAGCCGTTCTTCACCTAGATTTTTGGGAACACAAAGTTTCTTTACATTTGCAAACTCCACTCCATACATATATATGTGGAGGTACAAGCTCCAACTCGGTTTTACAGTGAAAACCTCGGGAACTTCAAACCGGCAATAGGAATCAGACTGAGAAACCAGAGTAATAGTTTCTCCTGCAAACCTCTCCTTGGTGCTAGATGAACGAACGTCTCACCACATGCTCAGTTCTGAGAGATAAGTGTGTGTGAAAGCCGTCCTTCACCTAGCTTGTTGGGAACACAAAATTTCTTTTCAGTTGCAAACTCCAGTCCATACATATATTGGGAGGTACTAGCTCCAACTCTGTTTTACAGTGAAAACTGCAGGAAATTCAAACCGGCACTAATAAACAGACTGAGAAATCAGAGTAAATGTTTCTCCTGCATCCCGTTCCCTTGGTGCTAGTTGAACGAACGTCTCCCCACATGCTAATTTCTGAGAGATAAGTGTGTGTGAAAGCCGTCCTTCACCTAGCTTGTTGGGAACACAAAGTTTCTTTTCAGTTGCCAACTCCACTCCATACATATATATGGGAGGTACTAGCTCCAACTCGGTTTTACAGGGAAAACTGCAGGAATTTCGATCCGGCATTAGGAAACAGAATGAGAAACCAGAAAAAGTTTCTCCTGCAACCCGTTCCCTTGTTGCTAGATGAACGAACGTCTCTTCACATGCTCAGTTCTGAGAGATAAGTGTGTGTGAAATCCGTATTTCATCTAGCTTGTTGGGAACACAATGTTTATTTTCAGTTGGAAACTCCAATCCATACAAATATAGGGGGAGGTTCAAGCTCCAACTCGGATTTACCGTGAAAACTGCAGGAACTTCAAACCGGTATTAGTAAACACACTGTGAACCCAGAGTAAAAGTTTCTCCTGCAACCCATTCCCTTGTTGCTAGATGAACGAAAGTCTCTCCACATGCTCAGTTCTGAGAAATAAGTGTGTGTGAAAGCCGTCCTTCACCTAGCTTGTTTGGAACACAAAGTTTCTTTTGAATGGAAACTCCACTCCACACATATACATGGGGAGGTAATAGCTCCAACAAAGATTTACAGTGAAAACTGCAGGAACTTCAAACCGGCACTAGGAAACAGACTGAGAAACCAGAGTAAATGTTTCTCCTGCAACCCGTTCCATTTGGGCTAGATGAACGAACGTCTCTTCACATGCTCAGTTCTGAGAGATAAGTGTGTGTGAAAGCCGTCCTTCACCTGGATTTTGGGGAACACAAAGTTTCTTTTCTGTTGCAAACTCCACTCCATACATATATATGGGGAGGTACAAGATCCAACTCGATTTTACAGTGAAAAGTGCAGGAACTTCAACCGGCACTAGGAAACAGACTGAGAAACCGGAATAAAAGTTTCTCCTGCAACCCGTTCCCTTTGGGCTAGATGAACAAATATCTATACACATGCTTAGTTCTGAGAGATTAGTGTGTGTGAAAGCCGTCCTTCACTTAGCTTGCTGGGAACACAAAGATTCTTTTCAGTTGCAAACTCCACTCCGTACATATATATGGGGAGGTACTAGCTCCAACTCGGTTTTACAGTGAAAACTGCAGGAACTTCACACCGGCCCTAGGAAACAGACTGAGAAACCAGAGTAAATGTTTCTCATGCAACCCGTTCCCTTTGTGCTACATGAACGAACTTCATTCCACATGCTAAGTTCTGAGAGATAAGTGTGTGTGAAAGCCGTACTTCACCTTGCTTCTTGGGAACACAAAGTTTCTTTTCAGTGGCAAACTGCACTCCATATATATATAAGGGGAGGATCTAGCTCCAACTCGGTTTTACAGTGAAAACTGCAGGAAATTCAAACCGGCACTAGGAAAAGACTGAGAAACCAGAGTAAAATTTTCTCCTGCAACCCGTTCCCTTGGTGTTAGATGAACGAACGTCTCTCAACATGCTCAGTTCTGAGACATAAGTGTGTGTGAATGCCGTCCTTCACCTAGCTTGTTGGGAACACATAGTATGTTTTCAGTGGCAAACTCCATTCCATGTATATATATGGGGAGGTAATAGCTCCAACTCGGTTTTACAGTGAAAACTGCAGGAACTTCAAAACGGCAATAGGGAACAGACTGAGAAACCACAGTAAATGTTTCTCCTGCAACACATTCCCTTGGTACTAGATGAAAGAAAGTCTCTCCACATGCTCAGATCTGAGAGATAATTATATGTCAAAGCCGTACTTCACCTAGCTTCTTCGGAACACAAAGTTTCTTTTCAATTGCAAACTTCATTCCATACATATATTTAGGGGGGTACTAACACCAACTCGGTTTTACAGTGAAAACTGCAGTAACTTCAAACCGGCACTAGGAAACAGACTGAGAATCAAGAGTAAAAGTTTCTCCTGCAACACGTTCCCTTGGTGCTAGATGATCGAACGTCTCTCCACATGCTCAGTTCTGAGAGATAAGTGTGTGTGAAAGCCGTACTTCACCTAGATTTTTGGGAACACAAAGTTTCTATTCAGGAGCAAATTACACTCCATACATATATATGGGGAGGTACTAGCTCCAACTCGGTTTTACAGTGAAAACTGCAGGAAATTCGATCCGGCACTAGGAAACAGACTGAGAAACCAGAAAAAGTTGCTCCTGCAAATCGTTCCCTTGGTGCTAGATGAAAGAAAGTCTCTCCACATGCTCAGTTCTGAGAGATATGTGTGTGTGAAAGCCGTCTTTCTCCTATCTTGTTGGGAACACAATGTTTATTTTAAGTTGCAATCTCCAATCCATACATATATAGGGGGAGGTTCAAGCTCCCACTCGGTTTTAACGTGAAAACTGCAGGAACTTCAAACCGGCACTAGGAAACACACTGTGAACCTAGAGTAAAAGTTTCTCCTGCAACTCGTTCCCTTGTTGCTAGATGAACGAAAGTCTCTCCACATGCTCCGTTCTGAGAAATAAGTGTGTGTGAAAGCCGACCTTCACCTAGCTTGTTGGGAACACAAAGTTTCTTTTCAGTGGCAAACTCCACTCCACACATATACATGGGGATGTAATATCTCCAACACAGTTTTACTGTGAAAACTGCAGGAATTTCATACCGGAACTAGGAAACAGACTGAGAAACCAGAGTAAATATTTCTCCTGCAACCCGTTCCATTTGGGCTAGATGAACGAACGTTTCTTCACATGCTCAGTTCTGAGAGATAAGTGTGTGTGAAAGCCGTCCTTCACCTGGATTTTGGGGAACACAAAGTTTCTTTTCAGTTGCAAACTCCACTCCATACATAAATATGGTCAGGTAAAAGCTCGAAATCTTTTTTACAGTGAAAACTGCAGGAAATTTGATCCGGCACTAGGAAACAGAATGAGAAACCAGAGCAAAAGTTTCTCGTGCAACCAGTTCCCTTTGTGCTAGATGAACGAACTTCTCTCCACATGCACAGTTCTGAGAGATAAGTGTGTGTGAAAGCCGTCCTTCACTTAGCTTGTTGGGAACAAAATGTTTATTTTCAGTTGCAAACTCCAATCCATACTTATATAGGGGGAGATTCTAGCTCCAACTCTGTTTTACAGTGAAAACTTCAGGAACTTCAAACCGACATTAGGAAACACACTGTGAACCCAGAGTAAAATTTCCTCCTTCAAACCGTTCCCTTTGTGCTAGATGAACGAACGTCTCTCCACATGCTCAGTTCTGAGAGATAAGTGTGTTTGAAAGCCGTCCTTCACCTAGATTGATGGGAACCAAAGTATCATTTGAGTGGCAAACTCCACTCCATATATATATATGGGGAAGTAATAGCTCCAAATCGGTTTTACACTGAAAACTGCAGGAAATACATACCGGCTCTAGGAAACTGACTGAGAAACGGGAGAAATACTTTCTACTGCAACCCGTTCCATTTGTGCTAGATGAACGAACGTCTATCCACATGCTCAGTTCTGAGAGATAAGTGTGTGTGAAAGCCGTCCTTCACCTAGATTTTTGGGAACACAAAGTTTCTTTACAGTTGCAAACTCCACTCCTTACATATATATGGGGAGGTAATAGCTCCAACTCGATTTTACAGTGAAAACTGCAGGAACTGCACACCGGCACTAGGAAACAGACTTAGAAACCAGACTAAAAGTTTCTCCTGCCACCCGTTCCCTTGGTGCTAGATGAATGAAAGTCTCTCCACATGCTCAGTTCTGAGAGATAAGTGTGTGTGAATGCCGTCCTTCAACTAGCTTGTTGGGAACACAAAGATTATTTTCAGTTTCAAACTCCACTCCATACATATATATGGAGAGGTACTAGCTCCAACTCGGTTTTACAGTGAAAACTGCAGGAAATTCGATCCGGCACTAGGAAACAGAATGAGAAACCAGAGCAAAACTTTCTCGTGCTTCCAGTTCCCTTTGTGCTAGATGAATGAACTTCTCTCCACATGCTCAGTTCTGAGAGACATGTGTGTGTGAAAGCAGTCCTTCACATAGCTTGTTGGGAACACAATTATTATTTTCAGTTGCCAACTCCAATCCATACATATATATGGGGAGGTACTAGCTCCAACTCGGTTTTACAGTGAAAACTGCAGGAAATTCGATCCGGCACTAGGAAACAGAATGAGAAACCAGATTAAAAGTTTCTCCTGCAACCCATTCCCTTTGTGCTAGATGAACGAACGTCTCTCCACATGCTCAGATCTGAGAGATAAGTGGGTGTCAAAGCAGTCCTTCAACTAGCTTCTTGGGATCACAAAGTTTCTTTTCAGTTGCAAACTCCATTTCATACATGTATTTGGGGGGGTACTAGCTCCAACTCTGTTTTACAGTGAAAACTCCAGTAAATTCAAACCGGCATTAGGAAACAGACTGAGAATGCAGAGTAAAAGTTCCTCCTGCAACACGTTCCCTTGGTGCTAGATAAACGAACGTCTCTCCACATGCTCAGTTCTGAGAGATAAGTGTGTGTGAAAGCCGTCCTACAATTAGCTTGTTGGGAACACAATGTTTATTTTTCGTTGCAAACTCCACTCCATACATATATATGGGGAGGTAAAATGTCGAAATCGTTTTTATAGTGAAAACTGCAGGAAATTCAATCCGGCACTAGGAAACAGATTGAGAAACCAGAGTAAAAGTTTCTCCTGCCACCCATTCCCTGGGTGCTAGGTGAACGAACGTCTCTCCACATGCTAATTTCTGAGAGATAATTGTGTGTGAAAGCCGTTCTTCACCTAGATTTTTGGGAACACAAAGTTTCTTTACATTTGCAAACTCCACTCCATACATATATATGTGGAGGTACAAGCTCCAACTCGGTTTTACAGTGAAAACCTCGGGAACTTCAAACCGGCAATAGGAATCAGACTGAGAAACCAGAGTAATAGTTTCTCCTGCAAACCTCTCCTTGGTGCTAGATGAACGAACGTCTCACCACATGCTCAGTTCTGAGAGATAAGTGTGTGTGAAAGCCGTCCTTCACCTAGCTTGTTGGGAACACAAAATTTCTTTTCAGTTGCAAACTCCAGTCCATACATATATTGGGAGGTACTAGCTCCAACTCTGTTTTACAGTGAAAACTGCAGGAAATTCAAACCGGCACTAATAAACAGACTGAGAAATCAGAGTAAATGTTTCTCCTGCATCCCGTTCCCTTGGTGCTAGTTGAACGAACGTCTCCCCACATGCTAATTTCTGAGAGATAAGTGTGTGTGAAAGCCGTCCTTCACCTAGCTTGTTGGGAACACAAAGTTTCTTTTCAGTTGCCAACTCCACTCCATACATATATATGGGAGGTACTAGCTCCAACTCGGTTTTACAGGGAAAACTGCAGGAATTTCGATCCGGCATTAGGAAACAGAATGAGAAACCAGAAAAAGTTTCTCCTGCAACCCGTTCCCTTGTTGCTAGATGAACGAACGTCTCTTCACATGCTCAGTTCTGAGAGATAAGTGTGTGTGAAATCCGTATTTCATCTAGCTTGTTGGGAACACAATGTTTATTTTCAGTTGGAAACTCCAATCCATACAAATATAGGGGGAGGTTCAAGCTCCAACTCGGATTTACCGTGAAAACTGCAGGAACTTCAAACCGGTATTAGTAAACACACTGTGAACCCAGAGTAAAAGTTTCTCCTGCAACCCATTCCCTTGTTGCTAGATGAACGAAAGTCTCTCCACATGCTCAGTTCTGAGAAATAAGTGTGTGTGAAAGCCGTCCTTCACCTAGCTTGTTTGGAACACAAAGTTTCTTTTGAATGGAAACTCCACTCCACACATATACATGGGGAGGTAATAGCTCCAACAAAGATTTACAGTGAAAACTGCAGGAACTTCAAACCGGCACTAGGAAACAGACTGAGAAACCAGAGTAAATGTTTCTCCTGCAACCCGTTCCATTTGGGCTAGATGAACGAACGTCTCTTCACATGCTCAGTTCTGAGAGATAAGTGTGTGTGAAAGCCGTCCTTCACCTGGATTTTGGGGAACACAAAGTTTCTTTTCTGTTGCAAACTCCACTCCATACATATATATGGGGAGGTACAAGATCCAACTCGATTTTACAGTGAAAAGTGCAGGAACTTCAACCGGCACTAGGAAACAGACTGAGAAACCGGAATAAAAGTTTCTCCTGCAACCCGTTCCCTTTGGGCTAGATGAACAAATATCTATACACATGCTTAGTTCTGAGAGATTAGTGTGTGTGAAAGCCGTCCTTCACTTAGCTTGCTGGGAACACAAAGATTCTTTTCAGTTGCAAACTCCACTCCGTACATATATATGGGGAGGTACTAGCTCCAACTCGGTTTTACAGTGAAAACTGCAGGAACTTCACACCGGCCCTAGGAAACAGACTGAGAAACCAGAGTAAATGTTTCTCATGCAACCCGTTCCCTTTGTGCTACATGAACGAACTTCATTCCACATGCTAAGTTCTGAGAGATAAGTGTGTGTGAAAGCCGTACTTCACCTTGCTTCTTGGGAACACAAAGTTTCTTTTCAGTGGCAAACTGCACTCCATATATATATAAGGGGAGGATCTAGCTCCAACTCGGTTTTACAGTGAAAACTGCAGGAAATTCAAACCGGCACTAGGAAAAGACTGAGAAACCAGAGTAAAATTTTCTCCTGCAACCCGTTCCCTTGGTGTTAGATGAACGAACGTCTCTCAACATGCTCAGTTCTGAGACATAAGTGTGTGTGAATGCCGTCCTTCACCTAGCTTGTTGGGAACACATAGTATGTTTTCAGTGGCAAACTCCATTCCATGTATATATATGGGGAGGTAATAGCTCCAACTCGGTTTTACAGTGAAAACTGCAGGAACTTCAAAACGGCAATAGGGAACAGACTGAGAAACCACAGTAAATGTTTCTCCTGCAACACATTCCCTTGGTACTAGATGAAAGAAAGTCTCTCCACATGCTCAGATCTGAGAGATAATTATATGTCAAAGCCGTACTTCACCTAGCTTCTTCGGAACACAAAGTTTCTTTTCAATTGCAAACTTCATTCCATACATATATTTAGGGGGGTACTAACACCAACTCGGTTTTACAGTGAAAACTGCAGTAACTTCAAACCGGCACTAGGAAACAGACTGAGAATCAAGAGTAAAAGTTTCTCCTGCAACACGTTCCCTTGGTGCTAGATGATCGAACGTCTCTCCACATGCTCAGTTCTGAGAGATAAGTGTGTGTGAAAGCCGTACTTCACCTAGATTTTTGGGAACACAAAGTTTCTATTCAGGAGCAAATTACACTCCATACATATATATGGGGAGGTACTAGCTCCAACTCGGTTTTACAGTGAAAACTGCAGGAAATTCGATCCGGCACTAGGAAACAGACTGAGAAACCAGAAAAAGTTGCTCCTGCAAATCGTTCCCTTGGTGCTAGATGAAAGAAAGTCTCTCCACATGCTCAGTTCTGAGAGATATGTGTGTGTGAAAGCCGTCTTTCTCCTATCTTGTTGGGAACACAATGTTTATTTTAAGTTGCAATCTCCAATCCATACATATATAGGGGGAGGTTCAAGCTCCCACTCGGTTTTAACGTGAAAACTGCAGGAACTTCAAACCGGCACTAGGAAACACACTGTGAACCTAGAGTAAAAGTTTCTCCTGCAACTCGTTCCCTTGTTGCTAGATGAACGAAAGTCTCTCCACATGCTCCGTTCTGAGAAATAAGTGTGTGTGAAAGCCGACCTTCACCTAGCTTGTTGGGAACACAAAGTTTCTTTTCAGTGGCAAACTCCACTCCACACATATACATGGGGATGTAATATCTCCAACACAGTTTTACTGTGAAAACTGCAGGAATTTCATACCGGAACTAGGAAACAGACTGAGAAACCAGAGTAAATATTTCTCCTGCAACCCGTTCCATTTGGGCTAGATGAACGAACGTTTCTTCACATGCTCAGTTCTGAGAGATAAGTGTGTGTGAAAGCCGTCCTTCACCTGGATTTTGGGGAACACAAAGTTTCTTTTCAGTTGCAAACTCCACTCCATACATAAATATGGTCAGGTAAAAGCTCGAAATCTTTTTTACAGTGAAAACTGCAGGAAATTTGATCCGGCACTAGGAAACAGAATGAGAAACCAGAGCAAAAGTTTCTCGTGCAACCAGTTCCCTTTGTGCTAGATGAACGAACTTCTCTCCACATGCACAGTTCTGAGAGATAAGTGTGTGTGAAAGCCGTCCTTCACTTAGCTTGTTGGGAACAAAATGTTTATTTTCAGTTGCAAACTCCAATCCATACTTATATAGGGGGAGATTCTAGCTCCAACTCTGTTTTACAGTGAAAACTTCAGGAACTTCAAACCGACATTAGGAAACACACTGTGAACCCAGAGTAAAATTTCCTCCTTCAAACCGTTCCCTTTGTGCTAGATGAACGAACGTCTCTCCACATGCTCAGTTCTGAGAGATAAGTGTGTTTGAAAGCCGTCCTTCACCTAGATTGATGGGAACCAAAGTATCATTTGAGTGGCAAACTCCACTCCATATATATATATGGGGAAGTAATAGCTCCAAATCGGTTTTACACTGAAAACTGCAGGAAATACATACCGGCTCTAGGAAACTGACTGAGAAACGGGAGAAATACTTTCTACTGCAACCCGTTCCATTTGTGCTAGATGAACGAACGTCTATCCACATGCTCAGTTCTGAGAGATAAGTGTGTGTGAAAGCCGTCCTTCACCTAGATTTTTGGGAACACAAAGTTTCTATTCAGGAGCAAATTACACTCCATACATATATATGGGGAGGTACTAGCTCCAACTCGGTTTTACAGTGAAAACTGCAGGAAATTCGATCCGGCACAAGGAAACAGACTGAGAAACCAGAAAAAGTTTCCCCTGCAAATCGTTCCCTTGGTGCTAGATGAACGAACGTCTCTCCACATGCTCAGTTCTGAGAGATATGTGTGTGTGAAAGCCGTCTTTCACCTATCTTGTTGGGAACACAAAGTATCTTTTCAGTTCCAAACTCCACTCCATACATATATATGGAGAAGTAGAAGCTCCAACTCGGTTTTACAGTGAAAACTGCAGGAAGTTCACACCGGCAATAGGAAACATACTGAGAGACCAGAGTAAAATTTTCTCCTGCAACCCGTTCCATTTCTGCTAGATGAATGAAAGTCTCTCCAAATGCTCAGTTCTGAGAGAAAAGTGTGTGTGAAAGCCGTCCTTCACCCAGCTTGTTGGGAACACAGAGTTTCTTTTTAGTGGCAAACCCCACTCCGTACATATATATGGGGAGGTACTAGCTCCAAATCGGTTTTACAGTGAAAACTGCAGGAAATTCAAAGCGGCACTAAGAAAAGACTGAGATACCAGAGTAAAAGTTTCTCCTGCAACCCGTTCCATTGGTGCTAGATGAACGAACGTCTCTACACATGCTCAGTTCTGAGAGATAAGTGTGTGTGAAAGCCGTCCTTCACCTAGAATTTTGGGAACACAAAGTTTCTATTCAGGAGCAAATTACATTCCATACATATATATGGGGAGGTACTAGCTCCAACTCGGTTTTACAGTGAAAACTGCAGGAATTTCGATCCGGCACTAGGAAACAGACTGAGAAACCAGAAAAAGTTTCTCCTGCAAATCGTTCCCTTTGTGCTAGATGAACGAACGTCTCTCCACATGCTCAGGTCTGAGAGATATGTTTGTGTGAAAGCCGTCTTTCACTATCTTGTTGGGAACACAATGTTTAATTTCAGTTGCAAACTCCAATCCATACATATATAGGGGAAGTTCAAGCTCCAACTCGGTTTTACCATGAAAACTGCAGGAACTTCAAACCGGCACTAGGAAACACACTGTGAACCCAGAGTAAAAGTTTCTCCTGCAACCCGTTCCCTTGGTGCTAGATGAACGAAAGTCTCTCCACATGCTCAGTTCTGAGAGATAATTGTTTGTGAATGCCGTCCTTCACCTAGCTTGTTGGGAACACATAGTATCTTTTCAGTGGCAAACTCCTTTCCCTATATATATATGGGGAGGTAATAGCTCCAACTCGGTTTTACAGTGAAAACTGCAGGAACTTCAAAATGGCAATAGGGAACAGACTGAGAATCCAGAGTAAAATTTTCTCCTGAAACACGTTCCCTTGGTGCTAGATAAACGAACTTCTCTCCGCATGCTCAGTTCTGAGAGATAAGTGTGTGTGAAAGCCGTCCTTCACCTAGATTTTTGGGAACAAAAAGTTTCTATTCAGGAGCAAATTACACTCCATATATATATATGGGGAGGTACTAGCTCCAACTCGGTTTTACAGTGAAAACTGCAGGAAATTCGATCCGGCACTATGAAACAGACTGAGAAACCAGAAAAAGTTTCCCCTGCAAATCGTTCCCTTGGTGCTAGATGAACGAACGTCTCTCCACATGCTCAGTTCTGAGAGATATGTGTGTGTGAAAGCCGTCTTTCACCTATTTGTTGGGAACACAATGTTTATTTTCAGTTGCAAACAGCAAATCCATACATATATAGGGGGAGGGTCAAGTTCCAACTCGGTTTTACCGTGAAAACTGCAGGAAATTCAATCCGGCACTAGGAAACACACTGTGAACCCAGAGTAAAATTTCAACTGCAACCCGTTCCCTTGTTGCTAGATGAACGAAAGTCTCTCCACATGCTCAGTTCTGAGAAATAAGTGTGTGTGAAAGCCGTCCTTCACCTGGATTTTGGGGAACACAAAGTCTCTTTTCAGTTGCAAACTCCACTCCATACATATATATGGGGACGTACAAGCTCCATATCGATTTTACAGTGAAAAGTGCAGGAACTTCAAACCGGCACTAGGAAACAGACTGAGAAACCGGAGTAAAAGTTTCTCCTGCAACCCGTTCCCTTTGTGCTAGATGAACAAACGTCTATCCACATGATTAGTTCTGAGAGATATGTGTGTGAGAAAGGCGTCCTTCACTTAGCTTGTTGGGAACACAAAGATTCATTTCAGTTGCAAACTCCACTCCATACATATATATGGGGAAGTACTAGCTCCAACTCGGTTTTACAGTGAAAAATGCTGGAACTTCACACCGGCCCTAGGAAACAGACTGAGAAACCAGAGTAAATTTTTCTCATGCAACCCGTTCCCTTTGTGCTACATGAACGAACTTCTTTCCACATGCTAAGTTCTGAGAGATAAGTGTGTGTGAAAGCCGTACTTCACCTTGCTTGTAGGAAATACAAAGTTTCTTTTCAGTGGCAAACTGCACTCCATACATATATAAGGGGAGGTTCTAGCTCCAACACGGTTTTACAGTGAAAACTGCAGGAAATTCAAACCGGCACTAGGAAACAGACTGAGAATCCAGAGTAAAAGTTTCTCCTGCAACCCGTTTCCTTGGTGCTAGATGAACGAACGTCTCTCAACATGCTCAGTTCTGAGACATAAGTGTGTGTGAAAGCCGTCCTTCACCTAGCTTGTTGGGAACAAAATGTTTATTTTCAGTTGCAAACTCCAATACATACATATATAGGGGGAGGTTCTAGCTCCTACTCAGTTTTACAGTGAAAACTGCAGGAACTTCAAACTGGCACTAGGAAACACATTGTGAACCCAGAGTAAAATTTTCTCATGCAACCCATTCCCTTGTTGGTAGATGAACGAAATTCTCTCCACATGCTCAGTTCTGAGAGATAAGTGTGTGTGAGAGCCGTCCTTCACATTGCTTGATGGGAACACAAAGTTTCTTTTCAGTTGCAAACCCCACTCCATACATATATAAGGGGAGGTACTAGCTCCAACACGGTTTTACAGTGAAAACTGCAGGAACTTCAAACCGGCACTAGGAAACAGACTGAGCAACCAGATTATAAGTTTCTCCTGCAACCCTTTCCCTTTGTGCTATATGAACGAACGTCTCTCCACATGCACAGTTCTGAGAGATAAGTGTGTGTGAAAGCCGTCCTTCACCTAGCTTCTTGGGAACAAAATGTTTATTTTCAGTTGCAAACTCCAATCCATAATTATATAGGGGGAGATTCTAGCTCCAACTCGGTTTTACTGTGAAAACTGCAGGAACTTCAAACCGGCACTAGGAAACACACTGTGAACCCAGAGTAAAA
Source organism: Camelus bactrianus (assembly GCF_048773025.1). Classification (NCBI taxonomy): domain Eukaryota; kingdom Metazoa; phylum Chordata; class Mammalia; order Artiodactyla; family Camelidae; genus Camelus; species Camelus bactrianus. The sequence goes on from NC_133565.1 coordinate 2,992,440, forward strand.
GTTCCTCCTTTAAACCGTTACCTTTGTGCTAGATGAACGAACGTTTCTCCACATGCTCATTTCGGAGAGATAAGTGTGTGTGAAAGCCGTCCTTCACCTAGATTGATGGGAACACAAAGTATCATTTGAGTGGCAAACTCCACTCCATATATATATATGGGGAAGTAATAGCTCCAAAACGGTTTTACACTGTAAACTGCAGGAAATACATACCGGTTCTAGGAAACTGACTGATAAACGAGAGAAATAGTTTCTCCTGCAGCCCGTTCCATTTGTGCTAGATGAACGAACGTCTATTCACATGCTCAGTTCTCAGACATAAGTGTGTGTGAAAGCCGTCCTTCACCTAGATTTTTGGGAACACAAAGTTTCTTTACAGTTTCAAACTCCACTCCATACATATATATGGGGAGGTACTAGCTCCAACTCGATTTTACAGTGAAAACTGCAGGAACTGCACACCGGCACTACGAAACAGACTTAGAAACCAGACTAAAAGTTTCTCCTGCAACCCGTTCCCTTGTGCTAGATGAACGAACGTCTCTCCACATGCTCAGTTCTGAGAGATAAGTGTGTGTGAATGCCGAACTTCACCTAGCTTGTTGGGAACACAAAGATTAGTTTCAGTTGCAAACTCCACTCCATACATGTATATGGGGAGGTACCAGCTCCAACTCGGTTTTACAGTGAAAACTGCAGGAACTTCAAACCGACACTAGGAAACAGATTGAGAAACCGGAGTAAAAGATTCTCCTGCAACCCGTTCCCTTTGTGCTAGATGAACGAACGTGTCTCCACATGCTCAGTTCTGAGAGACATTTGTGTGTGAAAGCAGTCCTTCACATAGCTTGTTGGGAACACAATTTTTATTTTCAGTTGCCAACTCCAATCCATACATATATATGTGGAGGTACTAGCTCCAACTCGGTTTTACAGTGAAAACTGCAGTAACTTCAAACCGGCACTAGGAAACAGTCTGAGAATCCAGAGTAAAAGTTTCTCCTGAAACACGTTCCCTTGATGCTAGATAAACGAACTTCTCTCCACATGCTCAGTTCTGAGAGATAAGTGTGTGTGAAAGCCGTACTTCACCTAGATTTTTGGGAACACAAAGTTTCTATTCAGGAGCAAATTACACTCCATACATATATATGGGGAGGTACTAGCTCCAACTCGGTTTTACAGTGAAAACTGCAGGAAATTCGATCCGGCACTAGGAAACAGACTGAGATACCAGAAAAAGTTTCCCCTGCAAATCGTTCCCTTGGTGCTAGATGAACGAACGTCTCTCCACATGCTCAGTTCTGAGAGATATGTGTGTGTGAAAGCCGTCTTTAACCTATCTTGTTGGGAACACAATGTTTATTTTCAGTTGCAAACACCAATCCATACATATATAGGGGGAGGGTCAAGCTCCAACTCGGTTTTACCGTGAAAACTGCAGGAAATTCAATCCGGCACTAGGAAACACACTGTGAACCCGGAGTAAAATTTCTCCTGCAACCCGTTCCCTTGTTGCTAGATGAACGAAAGTCTCTCCACATGCTCAGTTCTGAGAAATAAGTGTGTGTGAAAGCCGTCCTTCACCTAGCTTGTTGGGAACTCAAAGTTTCTTTTCAGTGGCAAACTCCACTCCACACATATACATGGGGAGGTAATATCTCCAACACAGTTTTACTGTGAAAACTGCAGGAACTTCAAACCGGAACTAGGAAACAGTCTGAGAAACCAGAGTAAATGTTTCTCCTGCAAACCGTTCCATTTGGGCTAGATGAACGAACGTTTTTTCACATGTTCATTTCTGAGAGATAAGTGTGTGTGAAAGCCGTCCTTCAAGTGGATTTTGGGGAACACAAAGTCTCTTTTCAGTTGCAAACTCCACTCCATAAATATATATGGGGAGGTACAAGCTCCAACTCGATTTTACAGTGAAAAGTGCAGGAACTTCAAACCGGCACTAGGCAACAGACTGAGAAACCGGAGTAAAAGTTTCTCCTGCAAACAGTTCCCTTTGTGCTAGATGAACAAACGTCTATCCACATGATTAGTTCTGAGAGATAAGTGTGTGTGAAAGCCGTCCTTCGCTTAGCTTGTTGGGAACACAAAGATTCTTTTCAGTTGCAAACTCCACTCCATACATATATATGGGGAAGTACTAGCTCCAACTCGGTTTTACAGTGAAAACTGCAGGGACTTCACACCGGCCCTAGGAAACAGACTGAGAAACCAGAGTAAATGTTTCTCATGCAAACCGTTCCCTTTGTGCTACATGAACGAAGTTCTTTCCACATGCTAAGTTCTGAGAGATAAGTGTGTGTGAAAGCCGTACTTCATCTTGCTTGTAGGGAACACAAAGTTTCTTTTCAGAGGCAAACTCCACTCCATACATATATAAGGGGAGGATCTAGCTCCAACTCGGTTTTACTGTGAAAACTTCAGGATCTTCAAACCGGCACTAGGAATCACACTGGGAAACCAGAGTAAAAATTTCTCCTGCAACCCATTCCATTGGTGCTAGATGAACGAACTTCTCTCAACATGCTCAGTTCTGAGACATAAGTGTGTGTGAAAGCCGTCCTTCACCTAGCTTGTTGGGAACAAAATGTTTATTTTCAGTTGCAAACTCCAATACATACATATATAGGGGGAGGTTTTAGCTCCAACTCAGTTTTACAGTGAAAACTGCAGGAACTTGAAACCGGCACTAGGAAAAACACTGTGAACCCAGAGTAAAATTTTCTCCTGCAACCCATTCCCTTGTAGGTAGATGAACGAAAGTCTCCCCACATGCTCAGTTCTGAGAGATAAGTGTGTGTGAAAGCCGTCCTTCACCTTGCTTGATGGGAACACAAAGTTTCTTCTCAGTTGCAAACCCCACTCCATACATATATATGGGGAGGTACTAGCTCCAAAACGGTTTTAGAGTGAAAACTGCAGGAACTTCAACCCGGCACTAGGAAACAGACTGAGCAAACAGATTATAAGTTTCCCCTGCAAAACTTTCCCTTTGTGCTAGATGAACGAACGTCTCTCCACATGCTCAGTTCTGAGAGATAAGTGTGTGTGAAAGCCGTCCTTCACCTAGATTTTTGGGAACACAAAGTTTCTTTACATTTGGAAACTACACTCCATACATATATATGGGGAGGTACTAGCTCCAACTCGATTTTACAGTGAAAACTGCAGGAACTGCACACTGGAACTAGGAAACAGACTTAGAATCCAGACTAAAAGTTTCTCCTGCAACCCGTTCCCTTGGTGCTAGATGAACGAACGTCTCTCAACATGCTCATTTCTGAGACATAAGTGTGTGTGAAAGCCGTCCTTCACCTAGCTTGTTGGGAACAAAATGTTTATTTTCAGTTGCAAACTCCAATACATACTTATATAGGGGGAGGTTCTAGCTCCAACTCAGTTTTACAGTGAAAACTGCAGGAACTTCAAACCGGCACTAGGAAACACATTGTGAACCCAGAGTAAAATTTTCTCCTGCAACCCATTCCCTTGTTGGTAGATGAACGAAATTCTCTCCACATGCTCAGTTCTGAGAGATAAGTGTGTGTGAAAGCCGTCCTTCACCTTGCTTGATGGGAACACAAAGTTTCTTTTCAGTTGCAAACCCCACTCCATACATATATATGGGGAGGTACTAGCTCCAACACGGTTTTACAGTGAAAACTGCAGGAACTTCAAACCGACACTAGGAAACAGAATGAGCAACCAGATTATAAGTTTCTCCTGCAACCCTTTCCCTTTGTGCTAGATGAACGAACGTCTCTCCACATGCACAGTTCTGAGAGATAAGTGTGTGTGAAAGCCGTCCTTCACCTAGCTTGTTGGGAACAAAATGTTTATTTTCAGTTGCAAACTCCAATCCATACTTATATAGGGGGAGATTCTAGCTCCAACTCGGTTTTACTGTAAAAACTGCAGGAACTTCAAACCGGCACTAGGAAACACACTGTGAACCCAGAGTAAAAGTTCCTACTTCAAACCGTTACCTTTGTGCTAGATGAACGAACGTCTCTCCACATGTTCAGTTCTGAGAGATAAGTGTGTGTGAAAGCCGTCCTTCACCTAGATTGATGGGAACCCAAAGTTTCTTTACAGTTTCAAACTCCACTCCATACATATATATGGGGAGGTACTAGCTCCAACTCGATTTTACAGTGAAAACTGCAGGAACTGCACACCGGCACTAGGAAACAGACTTAGAAACCAGACTAAAAGTGTCTCCTGCAAACCGTTCCCTTGGTGCTAGATGAACGAAAGTCTCTCCACATGCTCAGGTCAGAGAGATAAGTGTGTGTGAATGCTGACCTTCACCTAGCTTGTTGGGAACACAAAGATTATTTTCAGTTGCAAACTCCACTCCATACATGTATATGGGGAGGTACCAGCTCCAACTCGGTTTTACAGTGAAAACTGCAGGAACTTCAAACCGACACTACGAAACAGATTGAGAAACCGGAGTAAAAGATTCTCCTGCAACCGGTTCCCTTTGTGCTAGATGAACGAACCTGTCTCCACATGCTCAGTTCTGAGAGACATTTGTGTGTGAAAGCAGTCCTTCACATAGCTTGTTGGGAACACAATTTTTATTTTCAGTTGCCAACTCCAATCCATACATATATATGGGGAGGTACTAGCTCCAACTCGGTTTTACAGTGAAAACTGCAGGAAATTCGATCCGGCACTAGGAAACAGACTGAGAAACCAGAGTAAAAGTTTCTCCTGCAACCCATTCCCTTGGTGCAAGATGAAAGAAAGTCTCTCCACATGCTCAGATCTGAGAGATAATTGGATGTCAAAGCCGTCCTTCACCTAGCTTCTTGGGAACACAAAGTTTCTTTTCAGTTGCAAACTCCATTCCATACATATATTTAGGGTGGTACTAGCTCCAACTCGGTTTTACAGTGAAAACTGCAGTAACTTCAAACCGGCACTAGGAAACAGTCTGAGAATCCAGAGTAAAAGTTTCTCCTGAAACACGATCCCTTGGTGCTAGATAAACGAACTTCTCTCCACATGCTCAGTTCTGAGAGATAAGTGTGTGTGAAAGCCGTCCTTCACCTAGATTTTTGGGAACACAAAGTTTCTATTCAGGAGCAAATTACACTCCATACATATATATGGGGAGGTACTAGCTCCAACTCGGTTTTACAGTGAAAACTGCAGGAAATTCGATCCGGCACTAGGAAACAGACTGAGAAACCAGAAAAAGTTTCCCCTGCAAATCGTTCCCTTGGTGCTAGATGAACGAACGTCTCTCCACATGCTCAGTTCTGAGAGATATGTGTGTGTGAAAGCCGTCTTTCACCTATCTTGTTGGGAACACAATGTTTATTTTCAGTTGCCAACACCAATCCATACATATATAGGGGGAGGGTCAAGCTCCAACTCGGTTTTACCGTGAAAACTGCAGGAAATTCTATCCGGCACTAGGAAACACACTGTGAACCCAGATTAAAATTTCTCCTGCAAACAGTTCCCTTGTTGCTAGATGAACGAAAGTCTCTCCACATGCTCAGTTCTGAGAAATAAGTGTGTGTGAAAGCCGTCCTTCACCTAGCTTGTTGGGAACACAAAGTTTCTTTTCAGTGGCAAACTCCACTCCACACATATACATGGGGAGGTAATATCTCCAACACAGTTTTACTGTGAAAACTGCAGGAACTTCAAACCGGATCTAGGAAACAGACTGAGAAACCAGAGTAAATACTTCTCCTGCAACCCGTTCCATTTTGGCTAGATGAACGAACGTTTGTTCACATGTTCATTTCTGAGAGATAAGTGTGTGTGAAAGCCGTCCTTCACCTGGATTTTGGGGAACACAAAGTTTCTTTTCAGTTGCAAACTCCACTCCATAAATATATATGGGGAGGTACAAGCTCCAACTCGATTTTACAGTGAAAAGTGCAGGAACTTCAAACCGGCACTAGGCAACAGACTGAGAGACCGGAGTAAAAGTTTCTCCTGCAAACCGTTCCCTTTGTGCTAGATGAACCAACGTCTATCCACATGATTAGTTCTGAGAGATAAGTGTGTGTGAAAGCCGTCCTTCACTTAGCTTGTTGGGAACACAAAGATTCTTTTCAGTTGCAAACTCCACTCCATACATATATATGGGGAAGTACTAGCTCCAACTCGGTTTTACAGTGAAAACTGCAGGGACTTCACACCGGCCCTAGGAAACAGTCTGAGAAACCAGAGTAAATGTTTCTCATGCAAACCGTTCCTTTTGTGCTAAATGAACGAACTTCTTTCCACATGCTATGTTCTGAGAGATAAGTGTGTGTGAAAGCCGTACTTCATCTTGCTTGTTGGGAACACAAAGATTCTTTTCAGTGGCAAACTGCACTCCATACATATATAAGGGGAGGATCTAGCTCCAACTCGGTTTTACTGTGAAAACTGCAGGATCTTCAAACCGGCACTAGGAAACACACTGGGAAACCAGAGTAAAAATTTCTTCTGCAACCCGTTCAATTGGTGCTAGATGAACGAACGTCTCTCAACATGCTCAGTTCTGAGACATAAGTGTGTGTGAAAGCCGTCCTTCACCTAGCTTGTTGGGAACAAAATGTTTATTTTCAGTTGCAAACTCCAATACATACATATATAAGGGGAGGTTCTAGCTCCAACTCAGTTTTACAGTGAAAACTGCAGGAACTTGAAACCGGCACTAGGAAAAACACTGTGAACCCAGAGTAAAATTTTCTCCTGCAACCCATTCCATTGTAGGTAGATGAACGAAAGTCTCTCCACATGCTCAGTTCTGAGAGATAAGTGTGTGTGAAAGCCGTCCTTCACCTTGCTTGATGGGAACACAAAGGTTCTTTTCAGTTGCAAACCCCACTCCATACATATATATGGGGAGGTACTAGCTCCAAAACGGTTTTACAGTGAAAACTGCAGGAAATTCAACCCGGCACTAGGAAACAGACTGACCAAACAGATTATAAGTTTCTCCTGCAAACCTTTCCCTTTGTGCTAGATGAACGAACGTCTCTCAACATGCTCAGTTCTGAGAGATAAGTGTGTGTGAAAGCCGTCCTTCACCTAGATTTTTGGGAACACAAAGTTTCTTTACATTTGGAAACTCCACTCCATACATATATATGGGGAGGTACTAGCTCCAAATCGATTTTACAGTGAAAACTGCAGGAACTGCACACCGGCACTAGGAAACAGACTTAGAAACCAGACTTAAAGTATCTCCTGCAACCCGTTCCCTTGGTGCTAGATGAACGAACGTCTCTCCACATGCTCAGTTCTGAGAGATAAGTGTGTGTGAAAGACGTCCTTCACCTAGCTTTTGGGAACACAAAGATTATTTTCAGTTGCAAATTCCACTCCATACATATATATGGGGTGGTACCAGCTCCAACTCAGTTTTACAGTGAAAACTGCAGGAACTTCAAATCGGCACGAGGAAACAGTTTGAGAAACCGGAGTAAAAGTTTCTCCTGCAACCCGTTACCATTGTGCTAGATGAACGAACGTGTCTCCACATGCTCAGTTCTGAGAGACATGTGTGTGTGAAAGCAGTACTTCACATAGCTTGTTGGGAACACAATTTTTATTTTCAGTTGCCAACTCCAATCCATACATATATAAGGGGAGGTACTAACTCCAACTCGGTTTTACAGTGAAAACTGCAGGAAAATCAAACCGGCACTAGGAAACAGACTGAGAAACCAGATTAAAAGTTTCTCCTGCAAATCGTTCCCTTGGTGCTAGATGAACGAACGTCTCTCCACATGCTCAGATCTGAGAGATAAGTGTGTGTGAAAGCCGTCTTTCAACTAGCTTGTTGGGAACACAATGTTTATTTTCAGTTGCAAACCCCAATCCATACATATATAGGGGGAGGTTCAAGCTCCAACTCGGTATTACCGTGTAAATTGCAGGAAATTCATACCGGCACTAGGAAACACAATGTGAACCCAGAGTAAAATTTTCTCCTGCAACCCTTTCCCTTGTTGCTAGATGAACGAAAGTCTCTCCACATGCTCAGTTCTGAGACATAAGTGTGTGTGAAAGCCGTCCTTCACCTAGCTTGTGGGGAACACAAAGTTTCTTTTCAGTTGCAAACTCCACTCCATACATATATATGGGGAAGTACAAGCTCCAAATCGGTTTTACAGTGAAAACTGCAGGAACTTCACACCGGCAATAGGAAACATACTGAGAGACCAGAGTAAAATTTTCTCCTGCAACGCGTTCCATTTGTGCTAGATGAACGAAAGTCTCTCCACATGCTCAGATCTGAGAGATAAGTGTGTATGAAAGCCGTCCTTCACCTAGCTTGTTGGGAACAAAATGTTTATTTCAGTTGCAAACACCAATCCATACATATATAGGGGGAGGTTCTAGCTCCAACTCGGTTTTACAGTGAAAACTGCAGGAACTACAAACCGGCACTAGGAAACACGCTGTGAACCCAGAGTAAAAGTTTCCCCTGCAAGACATTCCCTTGATGCTAGATGAAAGAACGTCTCTCCACATGCTCAATTCGGAGAGATAAGTGTGTGTGAAAGCAGTCCTTCACCTAGATTGATGGGAACACAAAGAATCATTTGAGTGGCAAACTCCACTTCATATATATATATGGGGAAGTAATAGCTCCAAATCGGTTTTACACTGAAAACTGCAGGAAATACATACCGGCTCTAGGAATCTGACTGATAAACGAGAGAAATAGTTTCTCCTGCAACCCGTTCCATTTGTGCTAGATGAACGAACGTCTATTCACATGCTCAGTTCTGAGAGATAAATGTGTGTGAAAGCCGTCCTTCACCTAGATTTTTGGGAACACAAAGTTTCTTTACAGTTGCAAACTCCACTCCATACATATATATGGGGAGGTACTAGCTCCAAATCGATTTTACAGTGAAAACTGCAGGAACTGCACACCGGCACTAGGAAACAGACTTAGAAACCAGACTAAAAGTATCTCCTGCAACCCGTTCCCTTGGTGCTAGATGAACGAACGTCTCTCCACATGCTCAGTTCTGAGAGATAAGTGTGTGTGAAAGCCGTCCTTCACCTAGCTTTTGGGAACACAAAGATTATTTTCAGTTGCAAACTCCACTCCATACATATATATTGGGTGGTACCAGCTCCAACTCAGTTTTACAGTGAAAACTGCAGGAACTTCAAATCGGCACGAGGAAACAGTTTGAGAAACCGGAGTAAAAGTTTCTCCTGCAACCCGTTACCATTGTGCTAGATGAACGAACGTGTCTCCACATGCTCAGTTCTGAGAGACATGTGTGTGTGAAAGCAGTACTTCACATAGCTTGTTGGGAACACAATTTTTATTTTCAGTTGCCAACTCCAATCCATACATATATAAGGGGAGGTACTAACTCCAACTCGGTTTTACAGTGAAAACTGCAGGAAAATCAAACCGGCACTAGGAAACAGACTGAGAAACCAGATTAAAAGTTTCTCCTGCAAATCGTTCCCTTGGTGCTAGATGAACGAACGTCTCTCCACATGCTCAGATCTGAGACATAAGTGTGTGTGAAAGCCGTCTTTCAACTAGCTTGTTGGGAACACAATATTTATTTTCAGTTGCAAACCCCAATCCATACATATATAGGGGGAGGTTCAAGCTCCAACTCGGTATTACCGTGTAAACTGCAGGAACTTCAAACCGGCACTAGGAAACACAATGTGAACCCAGAGTAAAATTTTCTCCTGCAACCCTTTCCCTTGTTGCTAGATGAACGAAAGTCTCTCCACATGCTCAGTTCTGAGACATAAGTGTGTGTGAAAGCCGTCCTTCACCTAGCTTGTGGGGAACACAAAGTTTCTTTTCAGTTGCAAACTCCACTCCATACATATATATGGGGAAGTACAAGCTCCAAATCGGTTTTACAGTGAAAACTGCAGGAAATACACACCGGCAATAGGAAACATACTGAGAGACCAGAGTAAAATTTTCTCCTGCAACGCGTTCCATTTGTGCTAGATGAACGAAAGTCTCTCCACATGCTCAGATCTGAGAGATAAGTGTGTGTGAAAGCCGTCCTTCACCTAGCTTGTTGGGAACAAAATGTTTATTTCAGTTGCAAACACCAATCCATACATATATAGGGGGAGGTTCTAGCTCCAACTCGGTTTTACAGTGAAAACTGCAGGAACTACAAACCGGCACTAGGAAACACGCTGTGAACCCAGAGTAAAAGTTTCCCCTGCAAGACATTCCCTTGATGCTAGATGAAAGAACGTCTCTCCACATGCTCAATTCGGAGAGATAAGTGTGTGTGAAAGCAGTCCTTCACCTAGATTGATGGGAACACAAAGTATCATTTGAGTGGCAAACTCCACTTCATATATATATATGGGGAAGTAATAGCTCCAAATCGGTTTTACACTGAAAACTGCAGGAAATACATACCGGCTCTAGGAATCTGACTGATAAACGAGAGAAATAGTTTCTCCTGCAACCCGTTCCATTTGTGCTAGATGAACGAACGTATATTCACATGCTCAGTTCTGAGAGATAAGTGTGTGTGAAAGCCGTCCTTCACCTAGATTTTTGGGAACACAAAGTTTCTTTACAGTTGCAAACTCCACTCCATACATATATAAGGGGAGGTACTAGCTCCAACTCGATTTTACAGTGAAAACTGCAGGAACTGCACACTGGCACTAGGAAACAGACTTAGAAACCAGAATAAAAGTTTCACCTGCAACCCGTTCCCTTGGTGCTAGATGAACGAAAGTCTTTCCACATGCTCAGTTCTGAGAGATAAGTGTGTGTGAAAGCCGTCCTTCACCAAGATTTTTGGGAACACAAAGTTTCTATTCAGGAGCAAATTACACTCCATACATATATATCGGGAGGTACTAGCTCCAACTCGGTTTTACAGTGAAAACTGCAGGAAATTCGATCCGGCACTAGGAAACAGACTGAGAAACCAGAAAAAGTTTCCCCTGCAAATCGTTCCCTTGGTGCTAGATGAACGAACGTCTCTCCACATGCTCAGTTCTTAGAGATATGTGTGTGTGAAAGCCGTCTTTCACCTATCTTGTTGGGAACACAATGTTTATTTTCAGTTGCAAACACCAATCCATACATATATAGGGGGAGGTTCAAGCTCCAACTCGGTATTACCGTGTAAACTGCAGGAACTTCAAACCGGCACTAGGAAACACAATGTGAACCCAGAGTAAAATTTTCTCCTGCAACCAGTTCCCTTGTTGCTAGATGAAAGAAAGTCTCTCCACATGCTCAGTTCTGAGACATAAGTGTGTGTGAAAGCCGTAATTCACCTAGCTTGTGGGGAACACAAAGTTTCTTTTCAGTTGCAAACTCCACTCCATACATATATATGGGGAAGTACAAGCTCCAAATCGGTTTTACAGTGAAAACTGCAGGAACTTCACACCGGCAATAGGAAACATACTGAGAGACCAGAGTAATATTTTCTCCTGCAACCCGTTCCATTTGTGCTACATGAACGAAAGTCTCTCCACATGCTCAGATCTGAGAGATAAGTGTGTGTGAAAGCCGTCCTTCACCTAGCTTGTTGGGAACAAAATGATTATTTCAGTTGCAAACTCCAATCCATACATATATAGGGGGAGGTTCTAGCTCCAACTCGGTTTTACAGTGAAAACTGCAGGAACTACAAACCGGCACTAGGAAACACGCTGTGAACCCAGAGTAAAAGTTTCCCCTGCAAGACATTCCCTTGATGCTAGATGAAAGAACGTCTCTCCACATGCTCAATTCGGAGAGATAAGTGTGTGTGAAAGCAGTCCTTCACCTAGATTGATGGGAACACAAAGTATCATTTGAGTGGCAAACTCCACTCCATATATATATATGGGGAAGTAATAGCTCCAAATCGGTTTTACACTGAAAACTGAAGGAAATACATACCGGCTCTAGGAAACTGACTGATAAACGAGAGAAATAGTTTCTCCTGCAACCCGTTCCATTTGTGCTAGATGAACGAACGTCTACTCACATGCTCAGTTCTGAGAGATAAGTGTGTGTGAAAGCCGTCCTTCAACTAGATTTTTGGGAACACAAAGTTTCTTTACAGTTGCAAACTCCACTCCATACATATATATGGGGAGGTACTAGCTCCAACTCGATTTTACAGTGAAAACTGCAGGAACTGCACACCGGCACTAGGAAACAGACTTAGAAACCAGACTAAAAGTTTCTCCTGCAACCCGTTCCCTTGGTGCTAGATGAACGAAAGTCTCTCCACATGCTCAGTTCTGAGAGATAAGTGTGTGTGAAAGCCGTCCTTCACCTAGATTTTTGGGAACACAAAGTTTCTTTACAGTTGCAAACTCCACTCCATACATGTATATGGGGAGGTACCAGCTCCAACTCGGTTTTACAGTGAAAACTGCAGGAAATTCGATCCGGCACTAGGAAACAGACTGAGAAAACAGATTAAAAGTTTCTCCTGCAACCCATTCCCTTGGTGCTAGATGAAAGAAAGTCTCTCCACATGCTCAGATCTGAGAGATAATTGGATGTCAAAGCCGTCCTTCACCTAGCTTCTTGGGAAAACAAAGTTTCTTTTCAGTTGCAAACTCCTTTCCATACATATATTTAGGGGGGTACTAGCTCCAACTCGGTTTTACAGTAAAAACTGCAGTAACTTCAAACCGGCACTAGGAAACAGTCTGAGAATCCAGAGTAAAAGTTTCTCCTCAAACACGTTCATTTGGAGCTAGATAAACGAACTTCTCTCCACATGCTCAGTTCTGAGAGATAAGTGTGTGTGAAAGCCGTCCTTCACCTAGATTTTCGGGAACACAAAGTTTCTATACAGGAGCAAATTACACTCCATACATATATATGGGGAGGTACTAGCTCCAACTCGGTTTTACAGTGAAAACTGCAGGAAATTCGATCCGGCACTAGGAAACAGACTTAGAAACCAGAAAAAGTTTCCCCTGCAAATCGTTCTCTTGGTGCTAGATGAACGAACGTCTCTCCACATGCTCAGTTCTGAGAGATACGTGTGTGTGAAAGCCGTCTTTCACCTATCTTGTTGGGAACACAATGTTTATTTTCAGTTGCAAACACCAATCCATACATATATAGGGGGAGGGTCAAGCTCCAACTCGGTTTTACCGTGAAAACTGCAGGAAATTCAATCCGGCACTAGGAAACACACTGTGAACCCAGAGTATAATTTCTCCTGCAACCCGTTCCCTTGTTGCTAGATGAACGAAAGTCTCTCCACATGCTCAGTTCTGAGAAATAAGTATGTGTGAAAGCCGTCCTTCACCTAGCTTGCTGGGAACACAAAGTTTCTTTTCAGTGGCAAACCCCACTCCACACATATACATGGGGAGGTAATATCTCCAACACAGTTTTACTGTGAAAACTGCAGGAACTTCAAACCGGAACTAGGAAACAGACTGAGAAACCAGAATAAATGTTTCTCCTGCAACCCGTTCCATTTGGGCTAGATGAACGAACGTTTGTTCACATGTTCATTTCTGAGAGATATGTGTGTGTGAAAGCCGTCCTTCACCTGGATTTTGGGGAACACAAAGTTTCTTTTCAGTTGCAAACTCCACTCCATAAATATATATGGGGAGGTACAAGCTCCAACTCGATTTTACAGTGAAAAGTGCAGGAACTTCAAACCGGCACTAGGCAACAGACTGAGAAACCGGAGTAAAATTTCTCCTGCAAACCATTCCCTTTGTGCTAGATGAACAAACGTCTATCCACATGATTAGTTCTGAGAGATAAGTGTGTGTGAAAGCCGTCCTTCACTTAGCTTGTTGGGAACACAAAGATTCTTTTCAGTTGCAAACTCCACTCCATACATATATATGGGGAAGTACTAGCTCCAACTCGGTTTTACAGTGAAAACTGCAGGGACTTCACACCGGCCCTAGGAAACAGACTGAGAAACCAGAGTAAATGTTTCTCATGCAAACCGTTCCCTTTGTGCTACATGAACGAACTTCTTTCCACATGCTAAGTTCTGAGAGATAAGTGTGTGTGAAAGCCGTACTTCATCTTGCTTGTTGGGAACACAAAGTTTCTTTTCAGTGGCAAACTGCACTCCATACATATATAAGGGGAGGATCTAACTCCAACTCGGTTTTACTGTGAAAACTGAAGGATCTTCAAACCGGCACTAGGAAAAACACTGTGAACCCAGAGTAAAAATTTCTCCTGCAACCCGTTCCATTGGTGCTATATGAACGAACGTCTCTCAACATGCTCAGTTCTGAGACATAAGTGTGTGTGAAAGCCGTCCTTCACCTAGCTTGTTGGGAACAAAATGTTTATTTTCAGTTGCAAACTCCAATACATACATATATAGGGGGAGGTTCTAGCTCCAACTCAGTTTTACAGTGAAAACTGCAGGAACTTGAAACCGGCACTAGGAAAAACACTGTGAACCCAGAGTAAAATTTTCTCCTGCAACCCATTCCCTTGTAGGTAGATGAACGAAAGTCTCTCCACATGCTCAGTTCTGAGAGATAAGTGTGTGTGAAAGCCGTCCTTCACCTTGCTTGATGGGAACACAAAGTTTCTTTTCAGTTGCAAACCCCACTCCATACATATATATGGGGAGGTACTAGCTCCAAAACGGTTTTACAGTGAAAACTGCAGGAAATTCAACACAGCACTAGGAAACAGACTGAAAACCCAGAGTAAAACTTTCTCTTGCAGCCCGTTCCCTTGGTGCTAGATGAACGAACGTGTCTCCACAAGCTTAGATCTGAGAGATAATTGTGTGTGAAAGCCATCCTTCACCTAACTTGGTGGGAACACAAAGTTTCTTTTCAGTTGCAAACTCCACTCCATACATATATATGGGGAGGTATTAGCTCCAACTCGGTTTTTCACTGAAAACTGCAGGAACTTCAAACCGGCACTAGGAAACAGACTGAGAACCCAGAGTAAAAGTTTCTCCTGCAACACGTTCCCTTGGTGCTAGATGAACGAACGACTGTCCACAAGCTTAGTTCTGAGAGATAAGTGTGTGTGAAAGCCGTCCTTCACCTAGCTTGTTGGGAACACAAAGTTTCTTTTCAGTTGCAAACTCCACTCCATACATATATATGGGGAGGTAATAGATCCAACTCTGTTTTACAGTGAAAACTGCTGGAAATACAAACCTGCACTAGGAAACAGAATGAGAAACCAGAGTAAAAGTTTCTCCTGCAACCCTTTCCCTTGGTGCTAGGTGAACGAACTTCTCTCCACATGCTCAGTTCTGAGAGATAAGTGTGTGTGAAAGCAATCCTTCACCTAACTTGTTGGGAACATAATGCTTATTTTCAGTTGCTTACTCCATTCCATGCATATATAGGTGGAGGTACTAGATGAAATTCGGTTTTACAGAGAAAATTGCAGGAACTTAAAACCGGAACTAGGAAACAGAATGAGAAACCAGAGTAAAAGTTTCTCCAGCATCCCGTTCCCTTGGTGTTTGATGAAAGAACGTGTCTTCACAAGCTTAGTTCTGAGAGATAAGTGTGTGTGAAAGCCGTACTTCACCTAGCTTGTTGGGAACACAAAGTTTCTTTTCAGTTGAAAACTCCACTCCATACATATATATGGGGAGGTACTAGCACCAAATCTGTTTTCCAGTGAAAACTGCACGAACTTCAAACCGGCACTAGGAAACATACTGAGAACCCAGAGTAAATGTTTCTCCTGCAACACGTTCCCTTGGTGCTAGATGAACGAACGTCTCTCCACATGCTCAGTTCTGAGAGATAAGTGTGTGTTAAAGCCGTCCTTCACCTAGCTTGTTGGGAATACAAAGTTTCTTTTCAGTTGCAAACCCCTCTTCATACATATACATGGGGAGGTACTAGCTCCAACTCGGTTTTACAGTGAAAACTGCAGGAACTTAAAACCGGCACTAGGAAACAGACTGAGAAACCAGAGTAAAACTTTATCCTGCAACCCGTTCCCTTGGTGCTAGGTGAACGAACATCTCTCCACATACTCAGTTCTGAGAGGTAAGTGTGTGTGAAAGCCGTCCTTCACCTAGCATGTTGGGAACACAAAGTTTCTCTTCAGTTGCAAACTACACTCCATACATATATATGGGGAGGTACTAGTTCCAACTCGGTTTTACAATGAAAACTGCAGGAACTTCAAACCGGCACTAGGAAACAGACAGAGATACCAGATTAAAAGTTTCACCAGCAACTCGTTCCTTGGTGCTAAATGAACGAAAGTCTCTCCAAAAGTTTATTTCTGAGAGATAAGTGTGTGTGAAAGCCGTCCTTCACCTAGCTTGTTGGGAACACAATGCTTATTTTGAGTTGGAAATTCCATTCCATACATGTATAGGGGGAGGTACTAGCTCAAACTCGGTTTTACAGTGAAAACTGCAGGAACTTCAAAAAAGCACTAGGAAACAGACTGATAAACCAGAGTAAAACTTTCCCCTTCAACCCATTCCCTTGGTGCTAGATGAACGAACGTCTCTCCACAAGCTTAGTTTTGAGAGATAAGTGTGTGTGAAAGCCGTACTTCATGTAGCTTGTTTGGAACACAAAGTTTCTTTTCAGTTGCAAACTCCAATCCATACATATATATGGGGAGGTAGTAGCTCCAACTAGATTTTTTAGTGAAAATTGCAGGAAATTCAAACCGGCACTAGGAAACTGAGAACCCAGAGAAAAAGTTTCCCCTGCAACCCGTTCCCTTGGTGCTAGATGAACGAACGTCTCTCCACATGCTCAGTTCTGAGAGATAAGTGTGTGTGAAATCCGTCCTTCACCTAGCTTGTTGGGAACACAAAGTTTCTTTTCAGTTGCAAACTCCACTCCATACATATATATGGGGAGGTAGTAGCTCCAACTAATTTTTTTAGTGAAAACTGCAGGAAATTCAAACTGGCACTAGGAAACTGAGAACCCTGAGTAAAAGATTCCCCTGCAACCCGTTCCCTTGTTGCTAGATGAACGAACGTGTCTCCACAAGCTTAGTTCTGAGAGATAATTGTGTGTGAAAGATGTCCTTCACCAAAATTTTTGGGAACACAAAGTTTCTTTTCAGTTGCAAACTCCACTCCATACATATATATGGGGAGGTAGTAGCTCCTACTAGGTTTTTTAGTGAAAACTGCAGGAAATTCAAACCGGCACTAGGAAACTGAGAACCCAGAGTAAATGTTTCCCCTGCAACCCGTTCCCTTGGTGCTAGATGAACGAATGTCTCTCCACATGCTCAGTTCTGAGAGATAATTGTGTGTGAAATCCGTCCTTCTCCTAGCTTGTTGGGAACACAAAGATTCTTTTCAGTTGCAAACTCCACTCCATACATATATATGGGGAGGTACTAGCACCAACTCGGTTTTACAGTGAAAACTGCAGAAACTTCAAACCATCACTAGTATACAGACTGAGAAACCAGAGTAAAAGTTTCTCCTGCAACCCGTTTCCTTGTTGCTAGATGAACGATGGTCTCTCCACAAGGTTAGTTCTGAGAGATAAGTGTGTGTGAAAGCCGAACTTCACCTAGCTTGTTGGGAAAACAATGCTTATTTTCAGCTGCAAACTCCATTCCATGCATATATAGGGGGAGGTACTTAATCAATCTCGGTTTTACAGTGAAAACTGCAGGAACTTCAAACCTTCACTAGGAAACAGACTGAGAAACCAGAGTAAAAGTTTCTCCTGCAAACTTTTCCCATGGTGCTAGGTGAACGAACGTCTCTCCACATGCTCATTTCTGAGAGATAAGTGTGTGTGAAAGCCGTCCTTCACCTAGCTTGTTGGGAACACAAAGTTTCTTTTCAGTTGCAAACTTCAATCCATACATATATATGGGGAGGTACTTGCTCCAACTCGGGTTTACAGTGAAAACTGCAGCAAATTCAAATTGGCACTAGGAAATAGATTGAGAAACCAGAATAAAATTTTCTCCTGCAACCCGTTCCCTTGGTGCTAGATGAACGAACGTCTCTCCACATGCTCAGTTCTGAGAGATAAGTGTGTGTGAAAGCCTTCCTTCACCTAGCTTTTTGGGAAAACAATGCTTATTTTCAGTTGGAAACTCCACTCCATACATGTATAGGGGGAGGTAATAGGTCAAACTCGGTTTTACAGTGAAAACTGCAGGAACTTCAAACCGGCACTAGGAAACAGACTGAGAAACCAGAGTAAAAGTTTATCCAGCAACCCGTTCACTTGGTGATAGATGAACGAACGTGTCTCCACAAGCTTAGTTCTGAGAGATAATTGTGTGTGAAAGCCGTCCTTCACCTAACTTGTTGGGAACACAAAGTTTCTTTTCAGTTGCAAACTCCACTCCATACATATATATGGGGAGGTAGTAAATCCAACTCGGTTTTTTAGTGAAAACTTCAGGAACTGCACACCGGCACTAGGAAACAGACTTAGAAACCAGAAAAAGTTTCCCCAGCAAATCGTTCTCTTGGTGCTAGATGAACGAACGTCTCTCCACATGCTCAGTTCTGAGAGATATGTGTGTGTGAAAGCCGTCTTTCACCTATCTTGTTGGGAACACAATGTTTATTTTCAGTTGCAAACACCAATCCATACATATATAGGGGGAGGGTCAAGCTCCAACTCGGTTTTACCGTGAAAACTGCAGGAAATTCAATCCGGCACTAGGAAACACACTGTGAACCCAGAGTAAAATTTCTCCTGCAACCCGTTCCCTTGTTGCTAGATGAACGAAAGTCTCTCCACATGCTCAGTTCTGAGAAATAAGTATGTGTGAAAGCCGTCCTTCACCTAGCTTGCTGGAAACACAAAGTTTCTTTTCAGTGGCAAACCCCACTCCACACATATACATGGGGAGGTAATATCTCCAACACAATTTTACTGTGAAAACTGCAGGAACTTCAAACCGGATCTAGGAAACAGACTGAGAAACCAGAATAAATGTTTCTCCTGCAACCCGTTCCATTTGGGCTAGATGAACGAACGTTTGTTCACATGTTCATTTCTGAGAGATAAGTGTGTGTGAAAGCCGTCCTTCACCTGGATTTTGGGGAACACAAAGTTTCTTTTCAGTTGCAAACTCCACTCCATAAATATATATGGGGAGGTACAAGCTCCAACTCGATTTTACAGTGAAAAGTGCAGGAACTTCAAACCGGCACTAGGCAACAGACTGAGAAACCGGAGTAAAAGTTTCTCCTGCAAACCATTCCCTTTGTGCTAGATGAACAAACGTCTATCCACATGATTAGTTCTGAGAGATAAGTGTGTGTGAAAGCCGTCCTTCACTTAGCTTGTTGGGAACACAAAGATTCTTTTCAGTTGCAAACTCCACTCCATACATATATATGGGGAAGTACTAGCTCCAACTCGGTTTTACAGTGAAAACTGCAGGGACTTCACACCGGCCCTAGGAAACAGACTGAGAAACCAGAGTAAATGTTTCTCATGCAAACCGTTCCCTTTGTGCTACATGAACGAACTTCTTTCCACATGCTATGTTCTGAGAGATAAGTGTGTGTGAAAGCCGTACTTCATCTTGCTTGTTGGGAACACAAAGTTTCTTTTCAGTGGCAAACTGCACTCCATACATATATAAGGGGAGGAACTAACTCCAACTCGGTTTTACTGTGAAAACTGAAGGATCTTCAAACCGGCACTAGGAAGCACACTGGGAAACCAGAGTAAAAATTTCTCCTGCAACCCGTTCCATTGGTGCTATATGAACGAACGTCTCTCAACATGCTCAGTTCTGAGTCATAAGTGTGTGTGAAAGCCGTCCTTCACCTAGCTTGTTGGGAACAAAATGTTTATTTTCAGTTGCAAACTCCAATACATACATATATAGGGGGAGGTTCTAGCTCCAACTCAGTTTTACAGTGAAAACTGCAGGAACTTGAAACCGGCACTAGGAAAAACACTGTGAACCCAGAGTAAAATTTTCTCCTGCAACCCATTCCCTTGTAGGTAGATAAACGAAAGTCTCTCCACATGCTCAGTTCTGAGAGATAAGTGTGTGTGAAAGCCGTCCTTCACCTTGCTTGATGGGAACACAAAGTTTCTTTTCAGTTGCAAACCCCACTCCATACATATATATGGGGAGGTACTAGCCCCAAAACGGTTTTACAGTGAAAACTGCAGGAAATTCAACCCGGCACTAGGAAACAGACTGAGCAAACAGATTATAAGTTTCTCCTGCAATCTTTTCCCTTTGTGCTAGATGAACGAACGTCTCTCCACATGCTCAGTTCTGAGAGATAAGTGTGTGTGAAAGCCGTCCTTCACCTAGATTTTTGGGAACACAAAGTTTCTTTACATTTGGAAACTCCAGTCCATACATATATATGGGGAGGTACTAGCTCCAACTCGATTTTACAGTGAAAACTGCAGGAACTGCACACCGGCACTAGGAAACAGACTTAGAAACCAGACTAAAAGTATCTCCTGCAACCCGTTCCCTTGGTGCTAGATGAACGAACGTCTCTCCACATGCTCAGTTCTGAGAGATAAGTGTGTGTGAAAGCCATCCTTCACCTAGCTTTTGGGAACACAAAGATTATTTTCAGTTGCAAACTCCACTCCATACATATATATGGGGAGGTACCAGCTCCAACTCAGTTTTACAGTGAAAACTGCAGGAATTTCAAACCGGCACTAGGAGAAAGATTGAGAAACCGGAGTAAAAGTTTCTCCTGCAACCCGTTACCATTGTGCTAGATGAACGAACGTGTCTCCACATGCTCAGTTCTGAGAGACATGTGTGTGTGAAAGCAGTCCTTCACATAGCTTGTTGGGAACAAAATGTTTATTTCAGTTGCAAACTCCAATCCATACATATATAGGGGGAGGTTCTAGCTCCAACTCGGTTTTACAGTGAAAACTGCAGGAACTACAAACCGGCACTAGGAAACACGCTGTGAACCCAGAGTAAAAGTTTCCCCTGCAAGACATTCCCTTGATGCTAGATGAAAGAACGTCTCTCCACATGCTCAATTCGGAGAGATAAGTGTGTGTGAAAGCAGTCCTTCACCTAGATTGATGGGAACACAAAGTATCATTTGAGTGGCAAACTCCACTTCATATATATATATGGGGAAGTAATAGCTCCAAATCGGTTTTACACTGAAAACTGAAGGAAATAGATACCGGCTCTAGGAAACTGACTGATAAATGAGAGAAATAGTTTCTCCTGCAACCCGTTCCATTTGTGCTAGATGAACGAACGTCTATTCACATGCTCAGTTCTGAGAGATAAGGGTGTGTGAAAGCCGTCCTTCACCTAGATTTTTGGGAACACAAAGTTTCTTTACAGTTGCAAACTCCACTCCATACATATATATGGGGAGGTACTAGCTCCAACTCGATTTTACAGTGAAAACTGCAGGAACTGCACACCGGCACTAGGAAACAGACTTAGAAACCAGACAAAAAGTTTCTCCTGCAACCCGTTCCCTTGGTGCTAGATGAACGAAAGTCTCTCCACATGCTCAGGTCAGAGAGATAAGTGTGTGTGAATGCCGACCTTCACCTAGCTTGTTGGGAACACAAAGATTATTTTCAGTTGCAAACTCCACTCCATACATGTATATGGGGAGGTACCAGCTCCAACTCGGTTTTACAGTGAAAACTGCAGGAACTTCAAACCGACACTAGGAAACAGATTGAGAAACCGGAGTAAAAGATTCCCCTGCAACCCGTTCCCTTTGTGCTAGATGAACGAACGTGTCTCCACATGCTCAGTTCTGAGAGACATTTGTGTGTGAAAGCAGTCCTTCACATAGCTTGTTGGGAACACAATTTTTATTTTCAGTTGCCAACTCCAATCCATACATATATATGGGGAGGTACTAGCTCCAACTCGGTTTTACAGTGAAAACTGCAGGAAATTCGATCCGGCACTAGGAAACAGACTGAGAAAACAGATTAAAAGTTTCTCCTGCAACCCATTCCCTTGGTGCTAGATGAAAGAAAGTCTCTCCACTTGCTCAGATCTGAGAGATAATTGGATGTCAAAGCCGTCCTTCACCTAGCTTCTTGGGAACACAAAGTTTCTTTTCAGTTGCAAACTCCATTCCATACATATATTTAGGGGGGTACTAGCTCCAACTCGGTTTTACAGTAAAAACTGCAGTAAATTCAAACCGGCACTAGGAAAGAGTCTGAGAATCCAGAGTAAAAGTTTCTCCTGAAACACGTTCCCTTGGTGCTAGATAAAAGAACTTCTCTCCACATGCTCAGTTCTGAGAGATAAGTGTGTGTGAAAGCCGTCCTTCACCTAGATTTTTGGGAACACAAAGTTTCTATTCAGGAGCAAATTACACTCCATACATATATATGGGGAGGTACAAGCTCCAACTCGGTTTTACAGTGAATACTGCAGGAAATTCGATCCGGCACTAGGAATCAGACTGAGAAACCAGAAAAAGTTTCCCCTGCAAATCGTTCCCTTGGTGCTAGATGAACGAACGTCTCTCCACATGCTCAGTTCTGAGAGATATGTGTGTGTGAAAGCCGTCTTTCACCTATCTTGTTGGGAACACAACGTTTATTTTCAGTTGCAAACACCAATCCATACATATATAGGGGGAGGGTCAAGCTCCAACTCGGTTTTACCGTGAAAACTGCAGGAAATTCAATCCGGCACTAGGAAACACACTGTGAACCCAGAGTAAAATTTCTCCTGCAACCCGTTCCCTTGTTGCTAGATGAACGAAAGTCTCTCCACATGCTCAGTTCTGAGAAATAAGTGTGTGTGAAAGCCGTCCTTCACCTAGCTTGTTGGGAACACAAAGTTTCTTTTCAGTGGCAAACTCCACTCCACACATATACATGGGGAGGTAATATCTCCAACACAGTTTTACTGTGAAAACTGCAGGAACTCTAAACCGGAACTAGGAAAGAGACTGAGAAACCAGAGTAATTGTTTCTCCTGCAACCCGTTCCATTTGGGCTAGATGAACGAACGTTTGTTCACATGTTCATTTCTGAGAGATAAGTGTGTGTGAAAGCCGTCCTTCACCTGGATTTTGGGGAACACAAAGTTTCTTTTCAGTTGCAAACTCCACTCCATAAATATATATGGGGAAGTACAAGCTCCAACTCGATTTTACAGTGAAAAGTGCAGGAACTTCAAACCGGCACTAGGCAACAGACTGAGAAACCGGAGTAAAAGTTTCTCCTGCAAAACGTTCCCTTTGTGCTAGATGAACAAACGTCTATCCACATGATTAGTTCTGAGAGATAAGTGTGTGTGAAAGCCGTCCTTCACTTAGCTTGTTGGGAACACAAAGATTCTTTTCAGTTGCAAACTCCACTCCATACATATATATGGGGAAGTACTAGCTCCAACTCGGTTTTACAGTGAAAACTGCAGGGACTTCACACCGGCCCTAGGAAACAGACTGAGAAACCAGAGTAAATGTTTCTCATGCAACCCGTTCCCTTTGTGCTATATGAACGAACTTCTTTCCACATGCTAAGTTCTGAGAGATAAGTGTGTGTGAAAGCCGTACTTCATCTTGCTTGTTGGGAACACAAAGATTCTTTTCAGTGGCAAACTCCACTCCATACATATATAAGGGGAGGATCTAGCTCCAACTCGGTTTTACTGTGAAAACTGCAGGATCTTCAAACCGGCACTAGGAAACACACTGGGAAACCAGAGTAAAAATTTCTCCTGCAACCCGTTCCATTGGTGCTAGATGAACGAACGTCTCTCAACATGCTCAGTTCTGAGACATAAGTGTGTGTGAAAGCCGTCCTTCACCTAGCTTGTTGGGAACAAAATGTTTATTTTCAGTTGCAAACTCCAATACATACATATATAGGGGGAGGTTCTAGCTCCAACTCAGTTTTACAGTGAAAACTGCAGGAACTTGAAACCGGCACTAGGAAAAACACTGTGAACCCAGAGTAAAATTTTCCCCTGCAGCCCATTCCCTTGTAGGTAGATGAACGAAAGTCTCTCCACATGCTCAGTTCTGAGAGATAAGTGTGTGTGAAAGCCGTTCTTCACCTTGCTTGATGGGAACACAAAGTTTCTTTTCAGTTGCAAACCCCACTCCATACATATATGTGGGGAGGTACTAGCTCCAAAACGGTTTTACAGTGAAAACTGCAGGAACTTCAACCCGGCACTAGTAAACAGACTGAGCAAACAGATTATAAGTTTCTCCTGCAAACCTTTCCCTTTGTGCTAGATGAACGAACGTCTCTCCACATGCTCAGTTCTGAGAGATAAGTGTGTGTGAAAGCCGTCCTTCACCTAGATTTTGGGAACACAAAGTTTCTTTACATTTGGAAACTCCACTCCATACATATATATGGGAAGGTACTAGCTCCAACTCGATTTTACAGTGAAAACTGCAGGAACTGCACACCGGCACTAGGAAACAGCCTTAGAAACCAGACTAAAAGTTTCTCCTGCAACCCGTTCCCTTGGTGCTAGATGAACGAACGTCTCTCCACATGCTCAGTTCTGAGAGATAAGTGTGTGTGAAAGCCGTCCTTCACCTAGCTTTTGGGAACACAAAGATTATTTTCAGTTGCAAACCCCACTCCATACATATATATGGGGCGGTACCAGCTCCAACTCGGTTTTACAGTGAAAACTGCAGGAACTTCATACCGGCACTAGGAAACAGATTGAGAACCCGGAGTAAATGTTTCTCCTGCAACCCGTTCCCATTGTGCTAGATGAACGAACGTGTCTCCACATGCTCAGATCTGAGAGAAAAGTGTGTGTGAAAGCCGTCCTTCACCTAGCTTGTAGGGAACACAAAGTTTCTTTTCAGTTGCAAACTCCACTCCATACATATATATGGGGAAGTAAAAGCTCCAAATCGGTTTTACAGTGAAAACTGCAGGAACTTCACACCGGCAATAGGAAACATACTGAGAGACCAGAGTAAAATTTTCTCCTGCAAACCATTCCAATTGTGCTAGATGAACGAAAGTCTCTCCACATGCTCAGATCTGAGATATAAGTGTGTGTGAAAGCCGTCCTTCACCTAGCTTGTTGGGAACACAATGTTTATTTCAGTTGCAAACTCCAATCCATACATATATAAGGGGAGGTTCTAGCTCCAACTCGGTTTTACAGTGAAAACTGCAGGAACTACAAACCGGCACTAGGAAACACGCTGTGAACCCAGAGTAAAAGTTTCCCCTGCAAGCCATTCCCTTGATTCTAGATGAAAGAACGTCTCTCCACATGCTCAATTCTGAGAGATAATTGTGTGTGAATGCCGTCCTTCACCTAGCTTGTTGGGAACACAATGTTTATTTTCAGTTGCAAACCCCAATCCATACATATATAGGGGGAGGTTCAAGCTCCAACTCGGTATTACCGTGTAAACTGCAGGAACTTCAAACCGGCACTAGGAAACACAATGAGAACCCAGAGTAAAATTTTCTCCTGCAACCCGTTCCCTTGTTGCTAGATGAACGAAAGTCTCTCCACATGCTCAGTTCTGGGACATAAGTGTGTGTGAAAGCCGTCCTTCACCTAGCTTGTGGGGAACACAAAGTTTCTTTTCAGTTGCAAACTCCACTCCATACATATATATGGGGAAGTACAAGCTCCAAATTGGTTTTACAGTGAAAACTGCAGGAACTTCACACCGGCATTAGGAAACATACTGAGAGACCAGAGTAAAATTTTCTCCTGCAACCCGTTCCATTTGTGATAGATGAACGAAAGTCTCTCCACATGCTCAGATCTGAGAGATAAGTGTGTGTGAAAGCCGTCCTTCACCTAGCTTGTTGGGAACAAAATGTTTATTTCAGTTGCAAACTCCATTCCATACATATATAGGGGGAGGTTCTAGCTCCAACTCGGTTTTACAGTGAAAACTGCAGGAACTACAAACCGGCACTAGGAAACACGCTGTGAACCCAGAGTAAAAGTTTCCCCTGCAAGCCATTCCCTTGATGCTAGATGAAAGAACGTCTCTCCACATGCTCAATTCGGAGAGATAAGTGTGTGTGAAAGCAGTCCTTCACCTAGATTGATGGGAACACAAAGTATCATTTGAGTGGCAAACTCCACTCCATATATATATATGGGGAAGTAATAGCTCCAAATCGGTTTTACAATGAAAACTGAAGGAAATACATACCGGCTCTAGGAAACTGACTGATAAATGAGAGAAATAGTTTCTCCTGCAACCCGTTCCATTTGTGCTAGATGAACGAAAGTCTCTCCACATGCTCAGGTCAGAGAGATAAGTGTGTGTGAATGCCGACCTTCACCTAGATTTTTGGGAACACAAAGTTTCTTTACAGTTGCAAACTCCACTCCATACATATATATGGGGAGGTACTAGCTCCAACTCGATTTTACAGTGAAAACTGCAGGAACTGCACACCGGCACTAGGAAACAGACTTAGAAACCAGACTAAAAGTTTCTCCTGCAACCCGTTCCCTTGGTGCTAGATGAACGAAAGTCTCTCCACATGCTCAGGTCAGAGAGATAAGTGTGTGTGAATGCCGACCTTCACCTAGCTTGTTGGGAACACAAAGATTATTTTCAGTTGCAAACTCCACTCCATACATGTATATGGGGAGGTACCAGCTCCAACTCGGTTTTACAGTGAAAACTGCAGGAACTTCAAACCGACACTAGGAAACAGATTGAGAAACCGGAGTAAAAGATTCTCCTGCAACCCGTTCCCTTTGTGCTAGATGAACGAACGTGTCTCCACATGCTCAGTTCTGAGAGACATTTGTGTGTGAAAGCAGTCCTTCACATAGCTTGTTGGGAACACAATTTTTATTTTCAGTTGCCAACTCCAATCCATACATATATATGGGGAGGTACTAGCTCCAACTCGGTTTTACGGTGAAAACTGCAGGAAATTCGATCCGGCACTAGGAAACAGACTGAGAAAACAGATTAAAAGTTTCTCCTGCAACCCATTCCCTTGGTGCTAGATGAAAGAAAGTCTCTCCACATGCTCAGATCTGAGAGATAATTGGATGTCAAAGCCGTCCTTCACCTAGCTTCTTGGGAACACAAAGTTTCTTTTCAGTTGCAAACTCCATTCCATACATATAATTAGGGGGGTACTAGCTTCAACTCGGTTTTACAGTAAAAACTGCAGTAACTTCAAACCGGCACTAGGAAACAGTCTGAGAATCCAGAGTAAAAGTTTCTCCTGAAACACGTTCCCTTAGTGCTAGATAAACGAACTTCTCTCCACATGCTCAGTTCTGAGAGATAAGTGTGTGTGAAAGCCGTTCTTCACCTAGATTTTTGGGAACACAAAGTTTCTATTCAGGAGCAAATTACACTCCATACATATATATGGGGAGGTACTAGCTCCAACTCGGTTTTACAGTGAAAACTGCAGGAAATTCAATCCAGCACTAGGAAACACAATGTGAACCCAGAGTAAAATTTCTCCTGCAACCCGTTCCCTTGTTGCTAGATGAACGAAAGTCTCTCCACATGCTCAGTTCTGAGAAATAAGTGTGTGTGAAAGCCGTCCTTCACCTAGCTTGTTGGGAACACAAAGTTTCTTTTCAGTGGCAAACTCCACTCCACACATATACATGGGGAGGTAATATCTCCAACACAGTTTTACTGTGAAAACTGCAGGAACTCTAAACCGGAACTAGGAAACAGACTGAGAAACCAGAGTAAATGTTTCTCCTGCAACCCGTTCCATTTGGGCTAGATGAACGAACGTTTCTTCACATGTTCATTTCTGAGAGATAAGTGTGTGTGAAAGCCGTCCTTCACCTGGATTTTGGGGAACACAAAGTTTCTTTTCAGTTGCAAACTCCACTCCATAAATATATATGGGGAGGTACAAGCTCCAACTCGATTTTACAGTGAAAAGTGCAGGAACTTCAAACCGGCACTAGGCAACAGACTGAGAAACCGGAGTAAAAGTTTCTCCTGCAAACCGTTCCCTTTGTGCTAGATGAACAAACGTCTATCCACATGATTAGTTCTGAGAGATAAGTGTGTGTGAAAGCCGTCCTTCACTTAGCTTGTTGGGAACACAAAGATTCTTTTCAGTTGCAAACTCCACTCCATACATATATATGGGGAAGTACTAGCTCCAACTCGGTTTTACAGTGAAAACTGCAGGGACTTCACACCGGCCCTAGGAAACAGACTGAGAAACCAGAGTAAATGTTTCTCATGCAACCCGTTCCCTTTGTGCTACATGAACGAACTTCTTTCCACATGCTAAGTTCTGAGAGATAAGTGTGTGTGAAAGCCGTACTTCATCTTGCTTGTTGGGAACACAAAGATTCTTTTCAGTGGCAAACTCCACTCCATACATATATAAGGGGAGGATCTAGCTCCAACTCGGTTTTACTGTGAAAACTGCAGGATCTTCAAACCGGCACTAGGAAACACACTGGGAAACCAGAGTAAAAATTTCTCCTGCAACCCGTTCCATTGTTGCTAGATGAACGAACGTCTCTCAACATGCTCAGTTCTGAGAGATAAGTGTGTGTGAAAGCCGTCCTTCACCTATCTTGTTGGGAACAAAATGTTTATTTTCAGTTGCAAACTCCAATACATACATATATAGGGGGAGGTTCTAGCTCCAACTCAGTTTTACAGTGAAAACTGCAGGAACTTGAAACCGGCACTAGGAAAAACACTGTGAACCCAGAGAAAAATTTTCCCCTAAAACCCATTCCCTTGTAGGTAGATGAACGAAAGTCTCTCCACATGCTCAGTTCTGAGAGATAAGTGTGTGTGAAAGCCGTTCTTCACCTTGCTTGATGGGAACACAAAGTTTCTTTTCAGTTGCAAACCCCACTCCATACATATATATGGGGAGGTACTAGCTCCAAAACGGTTTTACAGTGAAAACTGCAGGAACTTCAACCCGGCACTAGGAAACAGACTGAGCAAACAGATTATAAGTTTCTCCTGCAAACCTTTCCCTTTGTGCTAGATGAACGAACGTCTCTCCACATGCTCAGTTCTGAGAGATAAGTGTGTGTGAAAGCCGTCCTTCACCTAGATTTTGGGAACACAAAGTTTCTTTACATTTGGAAACTCCACTCCATACATATATAGGGGAGGTACTAGCTCCAACTCGATTTTACAGTGAAAACTGCAGGAACTGCACACCGGCACTAGGAAACAGCCTTAGAAACCAGACTAAAAGTTTCCCCTGCAACCCGTTCCCTTGGTGCTAGATGAACGAACGTGTCTCCACATGCTCAGATCTGAGAGAAAAGTGTGTGTGAAAGCTGTCCTTCACCTAGCTTGTAGGGAACACAAAGTTTCTTTTAAGTTTCAAACTCCACTCCATACATATATATAGGGAAGTACAAGCTCCAAATCGGTTTTACAGTGAAAACTGCAGGAACTTCACACCGGCAATAGGAAACATACTGAGAGACCAGAGTAAAATTTTCTCCTACAAACCATTCCATTTGTGCTAGATGAACGAAAGTCTCTCCACATGCTCAGATCAGAGATAAAAGTGTGTGTGAAAGCCGTCCTTCACCTAGCTTGTTGGGAACACAATGTTTATTTCAGTTGCAAACTCCAATCCATACATATATAAGGGGAGGTTCTAGCTCCAACTCGGTTTTACAGTGAAAACTGCAGGAACTACAAACCGGCACTAGGAAACACGCTGTGAACCCAGAGTAAAAGTTTCCCCTGCAAGCCATTCCCTTGATGCTAGATGAAAGAAAGTCACTCCACATGCTCAATTCTCAGAGATAATTGTGTGTGAATGCCGTCCTTCACCTAGCTTGTTGGGAACACAAAGTATCTTTTGAGTGGCAAACTCCACTCCATATATATATATGGGGAAATAGTAGCTCCATCTCGGTTTTACAGTGAAAACTGCAGGAAATTCAAACCGGAACTAGGAAATAGACTTAGAAACCAGAGTAAATGTTTCTCCTGCAACCCGTTCCATTTGGGCTAGAAGAACGAACGTTTCTTCACATGCTCATTTCTGAGAAATAAGTGTGTGTGAAAGCCGTCCTTCACCTGGATTTTGGGGAACACAAAGTTCCTTTTCAGTTGCAAACTCCAGTCCATACATATATATGGGGAGGTACAAGCTTCAACTCGATTTTACAGTGAAAAATGCAGGAACTTCAAACCATCACTAGGAAACAGACTGAGAAACCGGAGTAAAAATTTCTCCTGCAACCCGTTCCCTTTGTGCTAGTTGAACAAAAGTCTATCCAAATGATTAGTTCTGAGAGATAAGTGTGTGTGAAAGGCGTCCTTAACTTAGCTTGTTGGGAACACAAAGATTCATTTCAGTTGCAAACTCCACTCCATACATATATATGGGGAAGTACTAGCTCCAACTCTGTTTTACAGTGAAAACAGCAGGAACTTCACACCGGCCCTAAGAAACAGACTGAGAAACCAGAGTAAATGTTTCCCATGCAACCCGTTCCCTTTGTGCTACATGAACGAACTTCTTTCCACATGCTAAATTCTGAGAGATAAGTGTGTGTGAAAGCCATACTTCACCTTGCTTGTTGGGAATACAAAGTTTCTTTTCAGTGGCAAACAGCACTCCATACATATATAAGGGGAGGTTCTAGCTCCAACTCGGTTTTACAGTGAAAACTGCAGGAAAATCAAACCGGCACTAGGAAACAGACTGAGAAACCAGAGTAAAAGTTTCTCCTGCAACCCGTTACCTTGGTGCTAGATGAACGAACGTCTCTCAACATGCTCAGTTCTCAGACATAAGTGTGTGTGAAAGCCGTCCTTCACCTAGCTTGTTGGGAACAAAATGTTTATTTTCAGTTGCAAATTCCAATACATACTTATATAGGGGGAGGTTCTAGCTCCAACTCAGTTTTACAGTGAAAACTGCAGGAACTTCAAACCGGCACTAGGAAACACACTGTGAACCCAGAGTAAAATTTTCTCCTGCAACCCATTCCCTTGTTGGTAGATGAACGAAAGTCTCTCCACATGCTCATTTCTGAGAGATAAGTGTGTGTGAAAGCCGTCCTTCAACTTGCTTGATGGGAACACAAAGTTTCTTTTCGGTTGCAAACCCCACTCCATACATACAAATGGGGAGGTACTAGCTCCAAAATGGTTTTACAGTGAAAACTGCAGGAACTTCACACCGGCACTAGGAAACAGACTGAGCAACCAGATTATAAGTTTCTCCTGCAATCCTTTCCCTTTGTGCTAGATGAACGAACGACTCTCCACATGCTCAGATCTGAGAGATAAGTGTGTGTGAAAGCCGTCCTTCACCTAGATTTTTGGGAACACAAAGTTTCTTTACAATTGGAAAATCCACTCCATACATATATATGGGGAGGTACTAACTCCAACTCGGTTTTACAGTGAAAATTGCAGGAAATTCGATCCGGCACTAAGAAAAAGACTGAGAAACCAGAAAAAGTTTCTCCTGCAAATCGTTCCCTTGGTGCTAGATGAACGAAAGTCTTTTCCACATGCTCAGTTCTGAGAGATATGTGTGTGTGAAAGCCGCTTTCACCTAGCTTGTTGGGAACACAAATTTATTTTCATTTGCAATCACCACTCCATACATATATATGGGGAGGTTCAAGCTCCAACTCGGTTTTACCGTGAAAACTGCAGGAACTTCAAACCGGCACTAGGAAACACACTGTGAACCCAGAGTAAAAGTTTCTCCTGCAACCCGTTCCCTTGTTGCTAGATGAACGAAAGTCTCTCAACATGCTCAGTTCTGAGAAATAAGTGTGTGTGAAAGCCGTCCTTCACCTAGCTTGTTGGGAACACAAAGATTCTTTTCAGTGGCAAACTCCACTCCACACATATATATGGGGAGGTAATAGCTCCAACACAGTTTTACAGTGAAAACTGCAGGAACTTCAAACCGGAACTAGGAAACAGACTGAGAAACCAGAGTAAATGTTTCTCCTGCAACCCGTTCCATTTGGGCTAGATGAACGAACGTTTCTTCACATGCCCATTTCTGAGAGATCAGTGTGTGTGAAAGCCGTCCTTCACTTGGATTTTGGGGAACACTAAGTTTCTTTTCAGTTGCAAACTCCACTCCATACATATATATGGGGAGGTTCAAGCTCCAACTCGATTTTACAGTGAAAAGTGCAGGAACTTCAAACCGGCACTAGGAAAGAGACTGAGAAACTGGAGTAAAAGTTTCTCCTGCAAACTGTTCCCTTCGTGCTAGATGAATGAACGTCTCTCCACATGCTCAGTTCTGAGAGATAAGTGTGTGTGAAAGCCGTCTTTCACCTAGCTTGTTTGGAACACAATGTTTATTTTACGTTGCAAACCCCACTCCATACATATATACGGGGATGTAAAAGCTCGAACTCGTTTTACAGTGAAAACTTTAGGGAATTCGATCCGACACTAGGAAACAGATTGAGAAACCAGAGTAAAAGTTTCTCCTGCAACCCGCTCACTTGGTGCTAGATGAACGAACGTCTCTCCACATGCTCAGTTCTGAGAGATAAGTGTGTGTGAAAGCCATACTTCACCTTGCTTGTTGGGAATACAAAGTTTCTTTTCAGTGGCAAACAGCACTCCATACATATATAAGGGGAGGTTCTAGCTCCAACTCGGTTTTACAGTGAAAACTGCAGGAAATTCAAACCGGCACTAGGAAACAGACTGAGAAACCAGAGTAAAAGTTTCTCCTGCAACCCGTTCCCTTGGTGCTAGATGAACGAACGTCTCTCCACATGCTCAGTTCTGAGACATAAGTGTGTGTGAAAGCCGTCCTTCACCTAGCTTGTTGGGAACAAAATGTTTATTTTCAGTTGCAAATCCCAATACATACTTATATAGGGGGAGGTTCTAGCTCCAACTCAGTTTTACAGTGAAAACTGCAGGAACTTCAAACCGGCACTAGGAAACACACTGTGAACCCAGAGTAAAATTTTCTCCTGCAACCCATTCCCTTGTTGGTAGATGAACGAAAGTCTCTCCACATGCTCATTTCTGAGAGATAAGTGTGTGTGAAAGCCGTCCTTCACCTTGCTTGATGGGAACACAAAGTTTCTTTTCAGTTGCAAACCCCACTCCATACATATATATGGGGAGGTACTAGCTCCAAAACGGTTTTACAGTGAAAACTGCAGGAACTTCAAACCAGCACTAGGAAACAGACTGAGCAACCAGATTATAAGTTTCTCCTGCAACCCTTTCCCTTTGTGCTAGATGAACGAACGACTCTCCACATGCTCAGTTCTGAGAGATAAGTGTGTGTGAAAGCCGTCCTTCACCTAGATTTTTGGGAACACAAAGTTTCTTTACAATTGGAAAATCCACTCCATACATATATATGGGGAGGTACTAGCTCCAACTCGGTTTTACAGTGAAAACTGCAGGAAATTCGATCCGGCACTAGGAAACAGACTGAGAAACCAGAAAAAGTTTCTCCTGCAAATCGTTCCCTTGGTGCTAGGTGAACGAAAGTCTTTTCCACATGCTCAGTTCTGAGAGATATGTGTGTGTGAAAGCCGCTTTCACCTAGCTTGTTGGGAACACAAATTTATTTTCAGTTGCAATCACCACTCCATACATATATATGGGGAGGTTCAAGCTCCAACTCGGTTTTACCGTGAAAACTGCAGGAACTTCAAACCGGCACTAGGAAACACACTGTGAACCCAGAGTAAAAGTTTCTCCTGCAACCCGTTCCCTTGTTGCTAGATGAACGAAAGTCTCTCCACATGCTCAGTTCTGAGAAATATGTGTGTGTGAAAGCCGTCCTTCACCTAGCTTGTTGGGAACACAAAGTTTCTTTTCAGTGGCAAACTCCACTCCACACATATATATGGGGAGGTAATAGCTCCAACACAGTTTTACAGTGAAAACTGCAGGAACTTCAAACCGGAACTAGGAAACAGATTGAGAAACCAGAGTAAATGTTTCTCCTGCAACCCGTTCCATTTGGGCTAGATGAACGAACGTTTCTTCACATGCCCATTTCTGAGAGATCAGTGTGTGTGAAAGCCGTCCTTCACCTGGATTTTGGGGAACACAAAGTTTCTTTTCAGTTGCAAACTCCACTCCATACATATATATGGGGAGGTACAAGCTCCAACTCGATTTTACAGTGAAAAGTGCAGGAACTTCAAACCGGCACTAGGAAAGAGAATGAGAAACTGGAGTAAAAGTTTCCCCTGCAAACTGTTCCCTTCGTGCTAGATGAATGAACGTCTCTCCACATGCTCAGTTCTGAGAGATAAGTGTGTGTGAAAGCCGTCTTTCACCTAGCTTGTTTGGAACACAATGTTTATTTTACGTTGCAAACCCCACTCCATACATATATACGGGGAGGTAAAAGCTCGAACTCGTTTTAGAGTGAAAACTTTAGGGAATTCGATCCGACACTAGGAAACAGATTGAGAAACCAGAGTATAAGTTTCTCCTGCAACCCGCTCACTTGGTGCTAGATGAACGAACGTCTCTCCACATCTCAGTTCTGAGAGATAAGTGTGTGTGAAAGCCATACTTCACCTTGCTTGTTGGGAATACAAAGTTTCTTTTCAGTGGCAAACAGCACTCCATACATATAAAAGGGGAGGTTCTAGCTCCAACTCGGTTTTACAGTGAAAACTGCAGGAAATTCAAACCGGCACTAGGAAACAGACTGAGAAACCAGAGTAAAAGTTTCTCCTGCAACCCGTTCCCTTGGTGCTAGATGAACGAACGTCTCTCAACATGCTCAGTTCTGAGACATAAGTGTGTGTGAAAGCCGTCCTTCACCTAGCTTGTTGGGAACAAAATGTTTATTTTCAGTTGCAAATTCCAATACATACTTATATAGGTGGAGGTTCTAGCTCCAACTCAGTTTTACAGTGAAAACTGCAGGAACTTCAAACCGGCACTAGGAAACACACTGTGAACCCAGAGTAAAATTTTCTCCTGCAACCCATTCCCTTGTTGGTAGATGAACGAAAGTCTCTCCACATGCTCATTTCTGAGAGATAAGTGTGTGTGAAAGCCGTCCTTCACCTTGCTTGATGGGAACACAAAGTTTCTTTTCAGTTGCAAACCCCACTCCATACATATATATGGGGATGTACAAGCTCCAAAACGGTTTTACAGTGAAAACTGCAGGAACTTCAAACCGGCACTAGGAAACAGACTGAGCAACCAGATTATAAGTTTCTCCTGCAACCCTTTCCCTTTGTGCTAGATGAACGAACGTCTCTCCACATGCTCAGTTCTGAGAGATAAGTGTGTGTGAAAGCCGTCCTTCACCTAGATTTTTGGGAACACAAAGTTTCTTTACAATTGGAAAATCCACTCCATACATATATATGGGGAGGTACTAGCTCCAACTCGGTTTTACAGTGAAAACTGCAGGAAATTCGATCCGGCACTAGGAAACAGACTGAGAAACCAGAAAAAGTTTCTCCTGCAAATCGTTCCCTTGGTGCTAGCTGAACGAAAGTCTTTTCCACATGCTCAGTTCTGAGAGATATGTGTGTGTGAAAGCCGCTTTCACCTAGCTTGTTGGGAACACAAATTTATTTTCAGTTGCAATCACCACTCCATACATATATATGGGGAGGTTCAAGCTCCAACTCGGTTTTACCGTGAAAACTGCAGGAACTTCAAACCGGCACTAGGAAACACACTGTGAACCCAGAGTAAAAGTTTCTCCTGCAACCCGTTCCCTTGTTGCTAGATGAACGAAAGTCTCTCCACATGCTCAGTTCTGAGAAAAAAGTGTGTGAAAGCCGTCCTTCACCTAGCTTGTTGGGAACACAAAGTTTCTTTTCAGTGGCAAACTCCACTCCACACATATATATGGGGAGGTAATAGCTCCAACACAGTTTTACAGTGAAAACTGCAGGAACTTCAAACCGGAACTAGGAAACAGACTGAGAAACCAGAGTAAATGTTTCTCCTGCAACCCGTTCCATTTGGGCTAGATGAACGAACGTTTCTTCACATGCCCATTTCTGAGAGATCAGTGTGTGTGAAAGCCGTCCTTCACCTGGATTTTGGGGAACACAAAGTTTCTTTTCAGTTGCAAACTCCACTCCATACATATATATGGGGAGGTACAAGCTCCAACTCGATTTTACAGTGAAAAGTGCAGGAACTTCAAACCGGCACTAGGAAAGAGACTGAGAAACCGGAGTAAAAGTTTCTCCTGCAAACCGTTCCCTTCGTGCTAGATGAATGAACGTCTCTGCACATGCTCAGTTCTGAGAGATAAGTGTGTGTGAAAACCGTCCTTCACCTAGCTTGTTTGGAACACAGTGTTTATTTTACGTTGCAAAACCCACTCCATACATATATACGGGGAGGTAAAACCTCGAACTCGTTTTACAGTGAAAACTTTAGGGAATTCGATCCGACACTAGGAAACAGATTGAAAAACCAGAGTAAAAGTTTCTCCTGCAACCCGCTCAATTGGTGCTAGATGAACGAACGTCTCTCCACATGCTCAGTTCTGAGAGATAAGTGTGTGTGAAAGCCGTTCTTCAACTAGCTTGTTGGGAACACAACGTTTATTTTCATTTGCAAACTCCAATCCATACATATATATGGGGAGGTTCTAGCTCCAACTCGGTTTTACAGTGAAAACTGCAGGAACTTCCAACCGGCATTAGGAAACACACTGTTAACCCAGAGTAAAATTTTTCCTGCAACCCGTTCCCTTGTTGCTAGATGAATGAAAGTCTCTACACTTGCTCAGTTCTGAGAGATAAATGTGTGTGAAAGCCGTCCTTCTCCTAGCTTGATGGGAACACAAAGTTTCTATTCAGGAGCAAATTACACTCCATACATATATATGGGGAGGTACTAGCTCCAACTCGGTTTTACCGTGAAAACTGCAGGAAACTCGATCCGGCACTAGGAAACAGACTGAGAAACCAGAAAAAGTTTCCCCTGCAAATCGTTCCCTTGGTGCTAGATGAACGAACGTCTCTCCACATGCTCAGTTCTGAGAGATAAGTGTGTGTGAAAACCGTCCTTCACCATGCTTGATGGGAACAGAAAGTTTCATTTCAGTTGCAAACCCCACTCCATACATACATATGGGGAGGTACTAGCTCCAACACGGTTTTTCAGTGAAAACTGCAGGAACATCAAACCGGCACTAGGAAACAGACTGAGCAACCAGAGTAAAAGTTTCTCCTGCAACCCTTTCCGTTTGTGCTAGATGAATGAAAGTCTCTACACAAGCTCAGTTCTGAGAGTTAAATGTGTGTGAAAGCCGTCCTTCACCTATATTTTTGGGAACACAAAGTTCCTTTACAATTGCAAACTCCACTCCATACATATATATGGTGAGGTACTAGCTTCAACTCGGTTTTACAGTGAAAACTGCAGTAACTGCAAACCGGCACTAGGAAACAGTCTGAGAAATCATATTCAGAGTTTCTCCTGCAACTCTTTCCCTTGGTGCTACATGAACGAAAGTCTCTCCACATGCTCAGTTCTGAGAGATAAGTGTGTGTGAAAGCCGTCCTTCACCCAGCTTGTGGGAACACAAAGTTTCTTTTCAGTTGCCAACAACACTCCATACATATATATGGGGAGGTAAAAGCTCGAACTATTTTTTACAGTGAAAACTGCAGGAAAATCGATCCGGCAATAGGAAACAACATGAGAAACCAGAGCAAAAGTTTCTCCTGCAACCCGTTCCCTTGGTGCTAGATGAACGAACGTCTCTCAACATGCTCAGTTCTGAGACATAAGTGTGTGAGAAAGCCGTCCTTCACATAGCTTGTTGGGAACAAAATGTTTATTTTCAGTTGCAAATTCCAATACATACTTATATAGGGGGAGGTTCTAGCTCCAACTCAGTTTTACAGTGAAAATTGCAGGAACTTCAAACCGGCACTAGGAAACACACTGTGAACCCAGAGTAAAATTTTCTCCTGCAACCCATTCCCTTGTTGGTAGATGAACGAAAGTCTCTCCACATGCTCATTTCTGAGAGATAAGTGTGTGTGAAAGCCGTCCTTCACCTTGCTTGATGGGAACACAAAGTTTCTTTTCAGTTGCAAACCCCACTCCATACATATATATGGGGAGGTACTAGCTCCAAAACGGTTTTACAGTGAAAACTGCAGGAACTTCAAACCGGCACTAGGAAACAGACTGAGCAACCAGATTATAAGTTTCTCCTGCAACCCTTTCCCTTTGTGCTAGATGAACGAACGTCTCTCCACATGCTCAGATCTGAGAGATAAGTGTGTGTGAAAGCCGTCCTTCACCTAGATTTTTGGGAATACAAAGTCTCTTTACAATTGGATAATCCACTCCATACATATATATGGGGAGGTACTAGCTCCAACTCGGTTTTACGGTGAAAACTGCAGGAAATTCGATCCGGCACTAGGAAACACACTGAGAAACCAGAAAAAGTTTCTCCTGCAAATCGTTCCCTTGGTGCTAGGTTAACGAAAGTCTTTTCCACATGCTCAGTTCTGAGAGATATGTGTGTGTGAAAGCCGCTTTCACCTAGCTTGTTGGGAACACAAATTTATTTTCAGTTGCAATCACCACTCCATACATATATATGGGGAGGTTCAAGCTCCAACTCGGTTTTACCGTGAAAACTGCAGGAACTTCAAACCGGCACTAGGAAACACACTGTGAACCCAGAGTAAAAGTTTCTCCTGCAACCCGTTCCCTTGTTGCTAGATGAACGAAAGTCTCTCCACATGCTCAGTTCTGAGAAATAAGTGTGTGTGAAAGCCGTCCTTCAGCTAGCTTGTTGGGAACACAAAGTTTCTTTTCAGTGGCAAACTCCACTCCACACATATATATGGGGAGGTAATAGCTCCAACACAGTTTTACAGTGAAAACTGCAGGAACTTCAAACCGGAACTAGGAAACAGACTGAGAAACCAGAGTAAATGTTTCTCCTGCAACCCGTTCCATTTGGGCTAGATGAACGAACGTTTCTTCACATGCCCATTTCTGAGAGATAAGTGTGTGTGAAAGCCGTCCTTCTCCTAGCTTGATGGGAACACAAAGTATCTTTTGAGTGGCAAACTCCACTCCATATATATATATGTGGAAGTAGTAGCTCCATCTCGGTTTTACAGTGAAAACTGCAGGAAATTCAAACCGGCACTAAGAAATAGACTGAGAATCCAGAGTAAATGTTTCTCATGCAACCCGTTCCCTTTGTGCTACATGAAGGAAATTCTTTCCACATGCTCAGTTCAGAGTGATAAGTGTGTGTGAAAGCCGTCCTTCAAATAGCTTGTTGGGAACACAAACTTTCTTTTATGTTGCAAACCCCATTCCATACATATATGTGGGGAGGTACTAGCTC
This sequence comes from Camelus bactrianus, assembly GCF_048773025.1. Classification (NCBI taxonomy): domain Eukaryota; kingdom Metazoa; phylum Chordata; class Mammalia; order Artiodactyla; family Camelidae; genus Camelus; species Camelus bactrianus. The sequence continues at coordinate 3,031,638 of NC_133565.1, forward strand.
CAACTCGGTTTTACTGTGAAAAATGCGGGAACTTCAAACCGGCACTAGGAAACAGACTGAGAAACCAGAGTAAAAGTTTCTCCTGCAAACCGATCCCTTGGTGCAAGATGAACGAACGTATCTCCACATGCTCAGTTCTGAGAGATAAGTGTGTGTGAAAAATATACTTCACATTTCTTGTTGTTAACACAAAGTTTCTTTTCAGTTGCAAACTCCACTCCTTACATATATATGGGGAAATACAAGATCCAACTCTGTTTTACAGTGAAAATGGCAGGAACTTCTAACCGGCACTAGGAAACATACTGAGAAACCAGAGTAAAATTTCTCCTGCAACCCGTTCCTTTTGTGCTAGATGAACGAACGTCTCTGCACATGCTCTGATCTGAGAGATAAGTATGTGTGAAAGCCGTCCTTCACCTACCTTGTTGGGAACACAATGTTTCTTTTCAGTTGCAAACTCCACTCCATACATATATATTTTGAGGTAGTAGCTCCAAATCTGTTTTACAGTGAAAACTGCAGGAATTTCAAACCGGCACTAGGAAACAGACTGAGAAACCAGAGTAAATGTTTCTCCTGCAAACGGTTCCCTTTGTGCTAGATGAACGAAAGTCTCTCCACATGATCATTTCTGATAGATAAGTGTGTATGAAAGCAGTCCTTCACCTAGCTTGTTGGGAACACAAAGTTTCTTTTCAGTTGCAAACTCCACTCCATACATATGTATGGGGAGGTACTAGCTCCAACTCGGTTTTACAGTGAAAACTGCAGGAACTTCAAACCGGCACTAGGAAACAGACTGAGAAACCAGAGTAAAAGTTTCTTCTGCAACCCGTTCCATTGGTGCTAGATGAACGAACGTCTCTCCACATGCTCAGTTCTGAGAGATATGTGTGTGTTAAAGCCGAACTTCACCTAGCTTGTTGGGAAAACAATGTTTATTTTCAGTAGCAATCTCCACTCCATACATATATATGGGTAGGTACTAGTTCCAACTCGGTTTTACAGTGAAAACTGCAGGAACTTCAAACCGGCACTAGGAAGCAGACTGAGAATCCAGAGTAAAAGTTTCAACTGCAACCCGTTCCCTTTGTGCTAGATGAAAGATTGTGTCTCCACATGCTCAGTTCTGAGAGAAATGCGTGACTGAAAGCCGTCTTTCACTTAGCTTGTTCGGAACACAAAGTTTCTTTTCAGATTCAAACACGTCTCCATACATATATATGTGGAGGTACTAGCTCCAACTCCATTTTACAGTGAAAACTGCAGGAACTTCAAACCCGCACTAGGAAACAAACTGAGAAACCAGAGTAAAAGTTTCCCCTGCAACCCATTCCCTTTGTGCTAGATGAACGAACGTCTCTCCACATGCTAATTTCTGAGAGATATATGTGTGTGAAACCGTCCTTCACCTAGCTTGTTGGGAACACAAAGATTCTTTTCAGTTGCAAACACCACTCCATACATATATATGGGGAAGTACAAGCTCCAACTGGGATTTAGAGTGAAAACTGCAGGAACTACAAACAGGCACTAGGAAACAGACTGAGATATCAGAGTAAAAGTTTCTCCTGCAACCCGTTCCCTTGGTGCTAGATGAAAGAACTTCTCTCCACATGCTCAGTTGTGAGAGATAAGTGTGTTTGAAAGCCGTCCTTCACCTAGCTTGTTGGGAACACAAAGTTTCTTTTCAGTTGCAAACTCCACTCCATACATATATATGGGGAGGAACTAACTACAACTCTATTTTACCGTGAAAACTGCAGGAAATTCAAAACGGCACTAGGAAACAATCTGAGAAACCAGAGTAAAAATTTCTCCTGCCACCCTTTCACTTGGTGCTAGATGAACGAACGTCTGTCCACATGCTCAGTTCTGAGAGATAAGTGTCTGTGAAGCCATTCTTCACCTAGATTTTTGGGAACACAAAGTTTCTTTACATTGCATACTCCACTCCATACATATATATGGGGAGGTACTAGATCCAACTCGGTTTTACAGATAAATCTGCAGGAACTTCGAACCGGCACTAGGAAATAGACTGAGAAACCAGAGTAAAATTTTCTCCTGCAACCCGTTCCCTTGGTGCAAGATGAACGAACGTCTCTCCAGATGCTCAGTTCTGAGAGATAAGTGTGTGTGAAAAATATACTTCACCTTGCTTGTTGTTAACACAAAGTTTCTTTTCAGTTGCAAACTCCACTCCTTACATATATATGGGGAAGTACAAGCTCCAACTCTGTTTTACAGTTAAAATGGCAGGAACTTCAAACCGGCACTAGGAAACAGACTGAGAAACCAGAGTAAAAGTTTCTCATGCAACCCTTTCCATTGGTGTTAGATGAACGAACGTTTATCCACATGATCAGTTCTGAGAGATAAGTGTGTGTGAAGCCGTTATTCACCTAGATTTTTGGGAACACAAAGTTTCTTTACATTGCATACTCCACTCCATACACATATATTGGGAGGTACTAGCTAAAACTCGGTTTTACAGTGAAAAATGCAGGAAATTCAAACAGGCACTAGGAAACTGACTGAGATTCCAGAGTAAAAGTTTCTCCTGCAACCCGTTCCCTTGGTGCTAGATGAATGAACGTCTCTCCTCATGCTCAGTTCTGAGAGATAAGTGTGTGTGAAAGCCGTCCTTCACCTAGCTTGTTGGGAACACAAAGGTACTTTTAAGTTGCAAACACCACTCCATACATATATTAGCGGAGGTTCTAGTTCCAACTCTATTTTACAGTGAGAAATGCAGGAAATTCAAACCGGCACTAGGAAACTGACTGAGGTACCAGAGTAAAAGTTTCTCCTGCAAAACGTTCCCCTGGTGCTAGGTGAACGAACGTCTCTCCACATGTTCAGTTCTGACAGATAATTGTGTTTGAAAGCCGTCTTTCACCTAGCTTGTTGGGAAAACAAAGTTTCTTTTCAGTTGTAAACTCCACTCCATACATAAATATGGGGAGGTACTAGCTCCAACTCGGTTTTACAGTGAAAACTGCAGGAACTTCAAACCGGCTCTAGGAAACAGACTGAGAAACCAGAGTAAAAGTTACTCCTGCAACCCGTTCCCTTAGTGCCAGATGAACGAACGTCTCTCCACATGCTCAGCTCTGAAAGATAAGAATGTGTGAAAGCCGTACTTCACCTAGTTTGTTGGGAACACAATGTTTCTTTTCAGTTGCAAACTCCACTCCATACATATATATGGGTAGGTACTAGCTCCAACTCGGTTTTACAGTGAAAACTGCAGGAACTTCAAACCGGCACTAGGAAACAGACTGAGAAACCAGAGTAAAAGTTTCTTCTGCAACCCGTTCCATTGGTGCTAGATGAACGAACGTCTCTCCACATGCTCAGTTCTGAGAGATATGTGTGTGTTAAAGCCGAACTTCACCTAGCTTGTTGGGAAAACAATGTTTATTTTCAGTTGCAATCTCCACTCCATACATATATATGGGTAGGTACTAGCCCCAACTCGGTTTTACAGTGAAAACTGCAGGAACTTCAAACCGGCACTAGGAAGCAGACTGAGAATCCAGAGTAAAAGTTTCAACTGCAACCCGTTCCCTTGTGCTAGATGAAAGATTGTGTCTCCACATGCTCAGTTCTGAGAGAAATGAGTGACTGAAAGCCGTCTTTCACTTAGCTTGTTCGGAACACAAAGTTTCTTTTCAGATGCAAACACCTCTCCATGCATATATATGTGGAGGTACTAGCTCCAACTCCATTTTGCAGTGAAAACTGCAGGAACTTCAAACCCGCACTAGGAAAAAGACTGAGAAACCAGAGTAAAAGTTTCCCCTGCAACCCATTCCCTTTGTGCTAGATGAACGAACGTCTATCCACATGCTCATTTCTGAGAGAAAAGTGTGTGTGAAAGCCGTCCTTCACCTAGCTTGTTGGGAACACAAAGTTTCTTTTCAGTTGCAAACTCCACTCCATACATATATATGGGAAGGTACTAGCTCCAACTCGGTTTTACAGTGAAAACTGCAGGAACTTCAAACCGGCACTAGGAAACAGACTGAGAAACCAGAGTAAAGAATCTCCTGCAAACCGTTCCCTTGGTGCTAAATGAACGAACGTCTCTCCACATGCTAATTTCTGAGAGATATATGTGTGTGAAACCGTCCTTCACCTAGCTTGTTGGGAACACAAAGATTCTTTTCAGTTGCAAACACCACTCCATACATATATATGGGGAAGTACAAGCTCCAACTGGGATTTAGAGTGAAAACTGCAGGAACTACAAACAGGCACTAGGAAACAGACTGAGATATCAGAGTAAAAGTTTCTCCTGCAACCCGTTCCCTTGGTGCTAGATGAAAGAACTTCTCTCCACATGCTCAGTTGTGAGAGATAAGTGTGTTTGAAAGCCGTCCTTCACCTAGCTTGTTGGGAACACAAAGTTTCTTTTCAGTTGCAAACTCCACTCCATACATATATATGGGGAGGAACAAACTACAACTCTATTTTACCGTGAAAACTGCAGGAAATTCAAAACGGCACTAGGAAACAATCTGAGAAACCAGAGTAAAAATTTCTCCTGCCACCCTTTCACTTGGTGCTAGATGAACGAACGTCTGTCCACATGCTCAGTTCTGAGAGATAAGTGTCTGTGAAGCCATTCTTCACCTAGATTTTTGGGAACACAAAGTTTCTTTACATTGCATACTCCACTCCATACATATATATGGGGAGGTACTAGCTAAAACTCGGTTTTACAGATAAATCTGCAGGAACTTCGAACCGGCACTAGGAAATAGACTGAGAAACCAGAGTAAAATTTTCTCCTGCAACCCGTTCCCTTGGTGCAAGATGAACGAACGTCTCTCCAGATGCTCAGTTCTGAGAGAAAAGTGTGTGTGAAAAATATACTTCACCTTGCTTGTTGTTAACACAAAGTTTCTTTTCAGTTGCAAACTCCACTCCTTACATATATATGGGGAAGTACAAGCTCCAACTCTGTTTTACAGTTAAAATGGCAGGAACTTCAAACCGGCACTAGGAAACAGACTGAGAAACCAGAGTAAATGTTTCTCATGCAACCCTTTCCATTGGTGTTAGATGAACGAACGTTTCTCCACATGATCAGTTCTGAGAGATAAGTGTGTGTGAAGCCGTTATTCACCTAGATTTTTGGGAACACAAAGTTTCTTTACATTGCATACTCCACTCCATACACATATATTGGGAGGTACTAGCTAAAACTCGGTTTTACAGTGGAAAATGCAGGAAATTCAAACAGGCACTAGGAAACTGACTGAGAAACCAGAGTAAAAGTTTCTCCTGCAACCCGTTCCCTTGGTGCTAGATGAATGAACGTCTCTCCTCATGCTCAGTTCTGAGAGATAAGTGTGTGTGAAAGCCTTCCTTCACCTAGCTTGTTGGGAACACAAAGGTTCTTTTCAGTTGCAAACACCACTCCATACATATATATGGGGAAGTACAAGCTCCAACTGGGATTTAGAGTGAAAACTGCAGGAACTACAAACAGGCACTAGGAAACAGACTGAGATATCAGAGTAAAAGTTTCTCCTGCAACCCGTTCCCTTGGTGCTAGATGAAAGAACTTCTCTCCACATGCTCAGTTGTGAGAGATAAGTGTGTTTGAAAGCCGTCCTTCAACTATCTTGTTGGGAACATAAAGTTTCTTTTCAGTTGCAAACTCCACTCCATACATATATATGGGGAGGAACTAACTACAACTCAATTTTACCGTGAAAACTGCAGGAAATTCAAAACGGCACTAGGAAACAATCTGAGAAACCAGAGTAAAAATTTCTCCTGCCACCCTTTCACTTGGTGCTAGATGAACGAACGTCTGTCCACATGCTCAGTTCTGAGAGATAAGTGTCTGTGAAGCCATTCTTCACCTAGATTTTTGGGAACACAAAGTTTCTTTACATTGCATACTCCACTCCATACATATATATGGGGAGGTACTAGATCCAACTCGGTTTTACAGATAAATCTGCAGGAACTTCGAACCGGCACTAGGAAATAGACTGAGAAACCAGAGTAAAATTTTCTCCTGCAACCCGTTCCCTTGGTGCAAGATGAACGAACGTCTCTCCAGATGCTCAGTTCTGAGAGATAAGTGTGTGTGAAAAATATACTTCACCTTGCTTGTTGTTAACACAAAGTTTCTTTTCAGTTGCAAACTCCACTCCTTACATATATATGGGGAAGTACAAGCTCCAACTCTGTTTTACAGTTAAAATGGCAGGAACTTCAAACCGGCACTAGGAAACAGACTGAGAAACCAGAGTAAAAGTTTCTCATGCAACCCTTTCCATTGGTGTTAGATGAACGAACGTTTCTCCACATGATCAGTTCTGAGAGATAAGTGTGTGTGAAGCCGTTATTCACCTAGATTTTTGGGAACACAAAGTTTCTTTACATTGCATACTCCACTCCATACACATATATTGGGAGGTACTAGCTAAAACTCGGTTTTACAGTGAAAAATGCAGGAAATTCAAACAGGCACTAGGAAACTGACTGAGATTCCAGAGTAAAAGTTTCTCCTGCAACCCGTTCCCTTGGTGCTAGATGAATGAACGTCTCTCCTCATGCTCAGTTCTGAGAGATAAGTGTGTGTGAAAGCCTTCCTTCACCTAGCTTGTTGGGAACACAAAGGTTCTTTTCAGTTGCAAACGCCACTCCATACATATATTAGCAGAGGTTCTAGTTCCAACTCTATTTTACAGTGAGAAATGCAGGAAATTCAAACCGGCACTAGGAAACTGACTGAGGTACCAGAGTAAAAGTTTCTCCTGCAAAACGTTCCCCTGGTGCTAGGTGAACGAACGTCTCTCCACATGTTCAGTTCTGACAGATAATTGTGTTTGAAAGCCGCCTTTCACCTAGCTTGTTGGGAAAACAAAGTTTCTTTTCAGTTGCAAACTCCACTCCATACATATATATGGGGAGGTACTAGCTCCAAATCTGTTTTACAGTGAAAACTGCAGGAATTTCAAGTCGGCACTAGGAAACAGACTGAGAAACCAGAGTAAAAGTTGCTCCTGCAACCGGTTCCCTTGGTGCTAGATGAACGAAAGTCTCTCCACATGATCAGTTCTGAGAGTTAAGTGTGTGTGAAAGCCATCCTTCATCTAGCTTGTTGGGAACACAAAGTTTCTTTTCAGTTGCAAACTCCTCTCCATACATATGTATGGGGAGGTACTAGCTCCAACTCGGTTTCACAGTGCAAACTGCGGGAACTTCAACCGGCACTAGGAAACAGACTGAGAAACCAGAGTAAAAGTTTCTCCTGCAGCCCGTTCCATTGGTGCTAGATGAACGAACGTCTCTCCACAAGCTCAGTTCTGAGAGAAAAGTGTGTGTGAAAGCCGTCCTTCATCAAGCTTGTTGGGAACACAATGTTTCTTTTCAGTTGCAAACTCCACTCCATACATATGTATGGGGAGGTCCTAGCTCCAAATCTGTTTTACAGTGAAAACTGCAGGAATTTCAAACCGGCACTAGGAAACAGACTGAGAAACCAGAGTAAAATTTTTTCCTGCAAACGGTTCCCTTGGTGCTAGATGAACGAACGTCTCTCCACATGCTCAGTTCTGAGAAATAAGTGTGTGTGTATGCCGTCCTTCACCTAGCTTGTTGGGAACACAAAGTTTCTTTTCAGTTGCAAAATCCACTCCATACATATGTATGCGGAGTTACTAGCTCCAACTCGGTTTTACACGGAAAACTGCAGGAAATTCAAACAGGCACTAGGAAACTGACTGAGAATCCAGAGTAAAATTTTCTCCTGCAACCCGTTCTCTTGTGGCTAGATGAACGAACGTCTCTCCACATGGTCTGTTCTGAGAGATATGTGTGTGTTAAAGCCGAACTTCACCTAGCTTGTTGGGAACAAAATGTTTATTTTCAGTTGCAAACTCCACTCCATACATTTATAGGTGTAGGTACTAGCTCCAACTCGATTTTACAGTGAAAACTGCAGGAATTTCATACCGGCACTAGGAAAAAGAGTGAGATACAATAGTAAAAGTTTCCCCTACATCCCGTTCCCTTGGTGCTAGATGAAAGAACGTCTCTCCACATGCTCTGTTCTGAGAGATAAGAGAGTGTGAAAGCCGTCCTTCAACTAGTTTTTTGGGAACACAAAGTTTCTTTTCAGTGGCAAACTCCACTCCATACAAATATATGGGAGGTACTAGATCCAACTCGGTTTTACAATGAAAACTGCAATAACTTCAAACCGGCACTTGGAAACAGACTGAGAAACAAGAGTAAAAGTTTTCCTGCATCTCGTTCCCTTGATGCTAAATGAACAAACGTCTCTCCACATGCTCACTTCTGAGAGAAAATGTGTGTGAAAGCCGTCCTTCACCTAGCTTGTTGGGAACACATAGTTTCTTTTCAGTTGCAAACACCTCTCCATACGTATATATGGGGAGGTACTAGCACCAACTCGGTTTTACAGTGAAAACTGCAGGAACTTCAAACCGGCACTAGGAAGCGGACTGAGAATCCAGAGTAAATATTTCCACTGCAACCCGTTCCATTTGTGCTAGATGAACGAACGTCTCTCCACATGCACTGTTCTGAGAGAAAACTGTGTGTGAAAGCCGTCCTTCACCTAGCTTGTTGGGAACACAAAGTATGTTTTCAGTTGCAAACCCCTCTCCATACATATATATAGGGAGGTACTAGCTCCAACTCGATTTTAAAGTGAAAACTGCAGGAACTTCAAATCGGCACTAGGAAAAAGACTGAGAATCCAGAGTAAAAGTTTCTAATTCATCCAATTTCCTTTGTACTAGATGAACCAACGTGTCTCCACATGCTCAGTTCTGAGAGAAAAGTGTGTGTGAAATCCGTCCTACACGTAGCTTGTTGGGAACACAAAGTTTTTTTTCATTTGCAAAATCCAATCCATAAAAATATATGGGGAGGTACTAGCTCCAACTCGGTTTTACAGTGAAAACTGCAGGAACTTCAAACCGGCACTAGGAAAGAGACTGAGAAACCAGAGTAAAATTTCTCCTGCAACCCGTTCCCTTGGTGCTAGATGAATGAACGTCTCTCCACATGCTCAGTTCTGAGAGATAAGTGTGTGTTAAAGCCGTGTTTCACCTAGCTTGTTGGGAACAAAAAGTTTCTTTTCAGTTGCAAACTCCAGTCCATACATATATATGGGGAGGTACTAGCTGCAACTCTGTTTTACAGTGAAAACTGCAGGAAATTCAAACCGGCACTAGGAAACAGACTGAGAAACCAGAGAAAATTTCTCCTGCAACCCTTTCCCTTGGTGCTAGATGAACGAAAGTCTCTCCACATGGTCAGTTCTGAGAGATAAGTGTGTGTGAATGCCGTACTTCACCTAGCTTGTTGGGAACAAAATGTTTATTTTCAGTTGCAAACTCCAATACATACATATATAGGGGGAGGTTCTAGCTCCAACTCAGTTTTACAGTGAAAACTGCAGGAACTTCAAACCGGCACTAGGAATCACACTGTGAACCCAGAGTAAAATTTTCTCCTGCAGCCCATTCCCTTGTTGGTAGATGAACGAAATTCTCTCCACATGCTCAGTTCTGAGAGATAAGTGTGTGTGAAAGCCGTTCTTCACCTTGCTTGATGGGAACACAAAGTTTCTTTTAAGTTGCAAACCCCAATCCATACATATATATGGGGAGGTACTAGCTCCAAGTCGGTTTAACAGTGAAAACTGCAGGAAATTCGATCCGGCACTAGGAAACAGACTGAGAAACCAGAAAAAGTTTCTTCTGCAAATCGTTCCCTTGGTGCTAGATGAACGAACGTCTCTCCACATGCTCAGTTCTGAGAGATATGTGTGTGTGAAAGCTGTCTTTCACCTAGCATGTTGGGAACACAATGTTTATTTTCAGTTGCAATCACCAATCCATACATATATAGGGGGAGGTACTAGATCCAACTCTGTTTTACACTGAAAACTGCAGGAACTTCAAACCTGCACTAGGAATCAGACTGAGAACCCTGAGTAAAAGTTTCTGATGCAAACCGTTCCATTGGTGCTAGATGAACGAAAGTCTCTCCACATGTTCAGTTCTGAGAGAAAAGTGTGTGTGAAAGCCGTCCTTCATCAAGCTTGTTGGGAACACAATGTTTCTTTTCAGTTGCAAACTCCACTCCATACATATGTATGGGGAGGTCCTAGCTCCAAATCTGTTTTACAGTGAAAACTGCAGGAATTTCAAACCGGCACTAGGAAACAGACTGAGAAACCAGAGTAAAATTTTTTCCTGCAAACGGTTCCCTTGGTGCTAGATGAACGAACGTCTCTCCACATGCTCAGTTCTTAGAAATAAGTGTGTGTGTATGCCGTCCTTCACCTAGCTTGTTGGGAACACAAAGTTTCTTTTCAGTTGCAAAATCCACTCCATACATATGTATGCGGAGTTACTAGCTCCAACTCGGTTTTACACGGAAAACTGCAGGAAATTCAAACAGGCACTAGGAAACTGACTGAGAATCCAGAGTAAAATTTTCTCCTGCAACCCGTTCTCTTGTGGCTAGATGAACGAACGTCTCTCCACATGGTCTGTTCTGAGAGATATGTGTGTGTTAAAGCCGAACTTCACCTAGCTTGTTGGGAACAAAATGTTTATTTTCAGTTGCAAACTCCACTCCATACATTTATAGGTGTAGGTACTAGCTCCAACTCGATTTTACAGTGAAAACTGCAGGAATTTCATACCGGCACTAGGAAAAAGAGTGAGATACAATAGTAAAAGTTTCCCCTACATCCCGTTCCCTTGGTGCTAGATGAAAGAACGTCTCTCCACATTCTCTGTTCTGAGAGATAAGAGAGTGTGAAAGCCGTCCTTCAACTAGTTTTTTGGGAACACAAAGTTTCTTTTCAGTGGCAAACTCCACTCCATACAAATATATGGGAGGTACTAGATCCAACTCGGTTTTACAGTGAAAACTGCAATAACTTCAAACCGGCACTTGGAAACAGATTGAGAAACAAGAGTAAAAGTTTCTCCTGCACCTCGTTCCCTTGATGCTTAATGAAAAAACGTCTCTCCACATGCTCACTTCTGAGAGAAAATGTGTGTGAAAGCCGTCCTTCACCTAGCTTCTTGGGAACACATAGTTTCTTTTCAGTTGCAAACACCTCTCCATACGTATATATGGGGAGGTACTAACACTAACTCGGTTTTACAGTGAAAACTGCAGGAACTTCAAACCGGCACTAGGAAGCGGACTGAGAATCCAGAGTAAATATTTCCACTGCAACCCGTTCCATTTGTGCTAGATGAACGAACGTCTCTCCACATGCACTGTTCTGAGAGAAAACTGTGTGTGAAAGCCGTCCTTCACCTAGCTTGTTGGGAACACAAAGTATGTTTTCAGTTGCAAACCCCTCTCCATACATATATATAGGGAGGTACTAGCTCCAACTCGATTTTACAGTGAAAACTGCAGGAACTTCAAATCGGCACTAGGAAAAAGACTGAGAATCCAGAGTAAAAGTTTCTCATTCATCCAGTTTCCTTTGTGCTAGATGAACCAATGTGTCTCCACATGCTCAGTTCTGAGAGAAAAGTGTGTGTGAATGCCGTCCTTCACCTAGCTTGTTGGGAACACAAAGTTTTTTTTCATTTGCAAAATCCAATCCATAAAAATATATGGGGAGGTACTAGCTCCAACTCGGTTTTACAGTGAAAACTGCAGGAAATTCAAACCGGCACTAGGAAACAGACTGAGAAACCAGAGAAAATTTCTCCTGCAACCCTTTCCCTTGGTGCTAGATGAACGAAAGTCTCTCCACATGGTCAGTTCTGAGAGATAAGTGTGTGTGAATGCCGTAGTTCACCTAGCTTGTTGGGAACAAAATGTTTATTTTCAGTTGCAAACTCCAATACATACATATATAGGGGGAGGTTCTAGCTCCAACTCAGTTTTACAGTGAAAACTGCAGGAACTTCAAACCGGCACTAGGAATCACACTGTGAACCCAGAGTAAAATTTTCTCCTGCAGCCCATTCCCTTGTTGGTAGATGAACGAAATTCTCTCCACATGCTCAGTTCTGAGAGATAAGTGTGTGTGACAGCCGTCCTTCACCTTGCTTGATGGGAACACAAAGTTTCTTTTCAGTTGCAAACCCCAATCCATACATATATATGGGGAGGTACTAGCTCCAAATCGGTTTTACAGTGAAAACTGCAGGAAATTCGATCCGGCACTAGGAAACAGACTGAGAATCCAGAAAAAGTTTCTCCTGCAAATCGTTCCCTTGGTGCTAGATGAACGAACGTCTCTCCACATGCTCAGTTCTGAGAGATATGTGTGTGTGAAAGCTGTCTTTCACCTAGCATGTTGGGAACACAATGTTTATTTTCAGTTGCAATCACCAATCCATACATATATAGGGGGAGGTTCAAGCTCCAAATCGGTTTTACCGTGAAAACTGCAGGAACTACAAACCGGCACTAGGAAACACGCTGTGAACCCAGAGTAAAAGTTTCCCCTGCAAGCCATTCCCTTGATTCTAGATGAAAGAACGTCTCTCCACATGCTCAATTCTGAGAGATAATTGTGTGTGAATGCCGTCCTTCACCTAGCTTGTTGGGAACACAATGTTTATTTTCAGTTGCAAACCCCAATCCATACATATATAGGGGGAGGTTCAAGCTCCAACTCGGTATTACCGTGTAAACTGCAGGAACTTCAAACCGGCACTAGGAAACACAATGAGAACCCAGAGTAAAATTTTCTCCTGCAACCCGTTCCCTTGTTGCTAGATGAACGAAAGTCTCTCCACATGCTCATTTCTGGGACATAAGTGTGTGTGAAAGCCGTCCTTCACCTAGCTTGTGGGGAACACAAAGTTTCTTTTCAGTTGCAAACTCCACTCCATACATATATATGGGGAAGTACAAGCTCCAAATTGGTTTTACAGTGAAAACTGCAGGAACTTCACACCGGCAATAGGAAACATACTGAGAGACCAGAGTAAAATTTTCTCCTGCAACCCGTTCCATTTGTGATAGATGAACGAAAGTCTCTCCACATGCTCAGATCTGAGAGATAAGTGTGTGTGAAAGCCGTCCTTCACCTAGCTTGTTGGGAACAAAATGTTTATTTCAGTTGCAAACTCCAATCCATACATATATAGGGGGAGGTTCTAGCTCCAACTCGGTTTTACAGTGAAAACTGCAGGAACTACAAACCGGCACTAGGAAACACGCTGTGAACCCAGAGTAAAAGTTTCCCCTGCAAGACATTCCCTTGATGCTAGATGAAAGAACGTCTCTCCACATGCTCAATTCGGAGAGATAAGTGTGTGTGAAAGCAGTCCTTCACCTAGATTGATGGGAACACAAAGTATCATTTGAGTGGCAAACTCCACTCCATATATATATATGGGGAAGTAATAGCTCCAAATCGGTTTTACAATGAAAACTGAAGGAAATACATACCGGCTCTAGGAAACTGATAAATGAGAGAAATAGTTCCTCCTGCAACCCGTTCCATTTGTGCTAGATGAACGAAAGTCTCTCCACATGCTCAGGTCAGAGAGATAAGTGTGTGTGAATGCCGACCTTCACCTAGATTTTTGGGAACACAAAGTTTCTTTACAGTTGCAAACTCCACTCCATACATATATATGGGGAGGTACTAGCTCCAACTAGATTTTACAGTGAAAACTGCAGGAACTGCACACCGGCACTAGGAAACAGACTTAGAAACCAGACTAAAAGTTTCTCCTGCAACCCGTTCCCTTGGTGCTAGATGAACGAAAGTCTCTCCACATGCTCAGGTCAGAGAGATAAGTGTGTGTGAATGCCGACCTTCACCTAGCTTGTTGGGAACACAAAGATTATTTTCAGTTGCAAACTCCACTCCATACATGTATATGGGGAGGTACCAGCTCCAACTCGGTTTTACAGTGAAAACTGCAGGAACTTCAAACCGACACTAGGAAACAGATTGAGAAACCGGAGTAAAAGATTCTCCTGCAACCCGTTCCCTTTGTGCTAGATGAACGAACGTGTCTCCACATGCTCAGTTCTGAGAGACATTTGTGTGTGAAAGCAGTCCTTCACATAGCTTGTTGGGAACACAATTTTTATTTTCAGTTGCCAACTCCAATCCATACATATATATGGGGAGGTACTAGCTCCAACTCGGTTTTACGGTGAAAACTGCAGGAAATTCGATCCGGCACTAGGAAACAGACTGAGAAAACAGATTAAAAGTTTCTCCTGCAACCCATTCCCTTGGTGCTAGATGAAAGAAAGTCTCTCCACATGCTCAGATCTGAGAGATAATTGGATGTCAAAGCCGTCCTTCACCTAGCTTCTTGGGAACACAAAGTTTCTTTTCAGTTGCAAACACCTCTCCATACGTATATATAGGGAGGTACTAGCTCCAACTCGATTTTACAGTGAAAACTGCAGGAACTTCAAATCGGCACTAGGAAAAAGACTGAGAATCCAGAGTAAAAGTTTCTCATTCATCCAGTTTCCTTTGTGCTAGATGAACCAATGTGTCTCCACATGCTCAGTTCTGAGAGAAAAGTGTGTGTGAAATCCGTCCTACACGTAGCTTGTTGGGAACACAAAGTTTTTTTTCATTTGCAAAATCCAATCCATAAAAATATATGGGGAGGTACTAGCTCCAACTCGGTTTTACAGTGAAAACTGCAGGAACTTCAAACCGGCACTAGGAAACAGACTGAGAAACCAGAGTAAAATTTCTCCTGCAACCCGTTCCCTTGGTGCTAGATGAATGAACGTCTCTCCACATGCTCAGTTCTGAGAGATAAGTGTGTGTGAATGCCGTCCTTCACCTAGCTTGTTGGGAACAAAAAGTTTCTTTTCAGTTGCAAACTCCAGTCCATACATATATATGGGGAGGTACTAGCTGCAACTCTGTTTTACAGTGAAAACTGCAGGAAATTCAAACCGGCACTAGGAAACAGACTGAGAAACCAGAGAAAATTTCTCCTGCAACCCTTTCCCTTGGTGCTAGATGAACGAAAGTCTCTCCACATGGTCAGTTCTGAGAGATAAGTGTGTGTGAATGCCGTAGTTCACCTAGCTTGTTGGGAACAAAATGTTTATTTTCAGTTGCAAACTCCAATACATACATATATAGGGGGAGGTTCTAGCTCCAACTCAGTTTTACAGTGAAAACTGCAGGAACTTCAAACCGGCACTAGGAATCACACTGTGAACCCAGAGTAAAATTTTCTCCTGCAGCCCATTCCCTTGTTGGTAGATGAACGAAATTCTCTCCACATGCTCAGTTCTGAGAGATAAGTGTGTGTGACAGCCGTCCTTCACCTTGCTTGATGGGAACACAAAGTTTCTTTTCAGTTGCAAACCCCAATCCATACATATATATGGGGAGGTACTAGCTCCAAATCGGTTTTACAGTGAAAACTGCAGGAAATTCGATCCGGCACTAGGAAACAGACTGAGAATCCAGAAAAAGTTTCTCCTGCAAATCGTTCCCTTGGTGCTAGATGAACGAACGTCTCTCCACATGCTCAGTTCTGAGAGATATGTGTGTGTGAAAGCTGTCTTTCACCTAGCATGTTGGGAACACAATGTTTATTTTCAGTTGCAATCACCAATCCATACATATATAGGGGGAGGTTCAAGCTCCAAATCGGTTTTACCGTGAAAACTGCAGGAACTACAAACCGGCACTAGGAAACACGCTGTGAACCCAGAGTAAAAGTTTCCCCTGCAAGCCATTCCCTTGATTCTAGATGAAAGAACGTCTCTCCACATGCTCAATTCTGAGAGATAATTGTGTGTGAATGCCGTCCTTCACCTAGCTTGTTGGGAACACAATGTTTATTTTCAGTTGCAAACCCCAATCCATACATATATAGGGGGAGGTTCAAGCTCCAACTCGGTATTACCGTGTAAACTGCAGGAACTTCAAACCGGCACTAGGAAACACAATGAGAACCCAGAGTAAAATTTTCTCCTGCAACCCGTTCCCTTGTTGCTAGATGAACGAAAGTCTCTCCACATGCTCAGTTCTGGGACATAAGTGTGTGTGAAAGCCGTCCTTCACCTAGCTTGTGGGGAACACAAAGTTTCTTTTCAGTTGCAAACTCCACTCCATACATATATATGGGGAAGTACAAGCTCCAAATTGGTTTTACAGTGAAAACTGCAGGAACTTCACACCGGCAATAGGAAACATACTGAGAGACCAGAGTAAAATTTTCTCCTGCAACCCGTTCCATTTGTGATAGATGAACGAAAGTCTCTCCACATGCTCAGATCTGAGAGATAAGTGTGTGTGAAAGCCGTCCTTCACCTAGCTTGTTGGGAACAAAATGTTTATTTCAGTTGCAAACTCCAATCCATACATATATAGGGGGAGGTTCTAGCTCCAACTCGGTTTTACAGTGAAAACTGCAGGAACTACAAACCGGCACTAGGAAACACGCTGTGAACCCAGAGTAAAAGTTTCCCCTGCAAGACATTCCCTTGATGCTAGATGAAAGAACGTCTCTCCACATGCTCAATTCGGAGAGATAAGTGTGTGTGAAAGCAGTCCTTCACCTAGATTGATGGGAACACAAAGTATCATTTGAGTGGCAAACTCCACTCCATATATATATATGGGGAAGTAATAGCTCCAAATCGGTTTTACAATGAAAACTGAAGGAAATACATACCGGCTCTAGGAAACTGACTGATAAATGAGAGAAATAGTTCCTCCTGCAACCCGTTCCATTTGTGCTAGATGAACGAAAGTCTCTCCACATGCTCAGGTCAGAGAGATAAGTGTGTGTGAATGCCGACCTTCACCTAGATTTTTGGGAACACAAAGTTTCTTTACAGTTGCAAACTCCACTCAATACATATATATGGGGAGGTACTAGCTCCAACTAGATTTTACAGTGAAAACTGCAGGAACTGCACACCGGCACTAGGAAACAGACTTAGAAACCAGACTAAAAGTTTCTCCTGCAACCCGTTCCCTTGGTGCTAGATGAACGAAAGTCTCTCCACATGCTCAGGTCAGAGAGATAAGTGTGTGTGAATGCCGACCTTCACCTAGCTTGTTGGGAACACAAAGATTATTTTCAGTTGCAAACTCCACTCCATACATGTATATGGGGAGGTACCAGCTCCAACTCGGTTTTACAGTGAAAACTGCAGGAACTTCAAACCGACACTAGGAAACAGATTGAGAAACCGGAGTAAAAGATTCTCCTGCAACCCGTTCCCTTTGTGCTAGATGAACGAACGTGTCTCCACATGCTCAGTTCTGAGAGACATTTGTGTGTGAAAGCAGTCCTTCACATAGCTTGTTGGGAACACAATTTTTATTTTCAGTTGCCAACTCCAATCCATACATATATATGGGGAGGTACTAGCTCCAACTCGGTTTTACGGTGAAAACTGCAGGAAATTCGATCCGGCACTAGGAAACAGACTGAGAAAACAGATTAAAAGTTTCTCCTGCAACCCATTCCCTTGGTGCTAGATGAAAGAAAATCTCTCCACATGCTCAGATCTGAGAGATAATTGGATGTCAAAGCCGTCCTTCACCTAGCTTCTTGGGAACACAAAGTTTCTTTTCAGTTGCAAACTCCATTCCATACATATAATTAGGGGGGTACTAGCTTCAACTCGGTTTTACAGTAAAAACTGCAGTAACTTCAAACCGGCACTAGGAAACAGTCTGAGAATCCAGAGTAAAAGTTTCTCCTGAAACACGTTCCCTTGGTGCTAGATAAACGAACTTCTCTCCACATGCTCAGTTTTGAGAGATAAGTGTGTGTGAAAGCCGTCCTTCACCTAGATTTTTGGGAACACAAAGTTTCTATTCAGGAGCAAATTACACTCCATACATATATATGGGGAGGTACTAGCTCCAACTCGGTTTTACAGTGAAAACTCCAGGAAATTCAATCCAGCACTAGGAAACACAATGTGAACCCAGAGTAAAATTTCTCCTGCAACCCGTTCCCTTGTTGCTAGATGAACGAAAGTCTCTCCACATGCTCAGTTCTGAGAAATATGTGTGTGTGAAAGCCGTCCTTCAACTAGCTTGTTGGGAACACAAAGTTTCTTTTCAGTGGCAAACTCCACTCCACACATATACATGGGGAGGTAATATCTCCAACACAGTTTTACTGTGAAAACTGCAGGAACTCTAAACCGGAACTAGGAAACAGACTGAGAAACCAGAGTAAATGTTTCTCCTGCAACCCGTTCCATTTGGGCTAGATGAACGAACGTTTCTTCACATGTTCATTTCTGAGAGATAAGTGTGTGTGAAAGCCGTCCTTCACCTGGATTTTGGGGAACACAAAGTTTCTTTTCAGTTGCAAACTCCACTCCATAAATATATATGGGGAGGTACAAGCTCCAACTCGATTTTACAGTGAAAAGTGCAGGAACTTCAAACCGGCACTAGGCAACAGACTGAGAAACCGGAGTAAAAGTTTCTCCTGCAAACCGTTCCCTTTGTGCTAGATGAACAAACGTCTATCCACATGATTAGTTCTGAGAGATAAGTGTGTGTGAAAGCCGTCCTTCACTTAGCTTGTTGGGAACACAAAGATTCTTTTCAGTTGCAAACTCCACTCCATACATATATATGGGGAAGTACTAGCTCCAACACGGTTTTACAGTGAAAACTGCAGGGACTTCACACCGGCCCTAGGAAACAGACTGAGAAACCAGAGTAAATGTTTCTCATGCAACCCGTTCCCTTTGTGCTACATGAACGAACTTCTTTCCACATGCTAAGTTCTGAGACATAAGTGTGTGTGAAAGCCGTCCTTCACCTATCTTGTTGGGAACAAAATGTTTATTTTCAGTTGCAAACTCCAATACATACATATATAGGGGGAGGTTCTAGCTCCAACTCAGTTTAACAGTGAAAACTGCAGGAACTTGAAACCGGCACTAGGAAAAACACTGTGAACCCAGAGAAAAATTTTCCCCTGCAACCCATTCCCTTGTAGGTAGATGAACGAAAGTCTCTCCACATGCTCAGTTCTGAGAGATAAGTGTGTGTGAAAGCCGTTCTTCACCTTGCTTGATGGGAACACAAAGTTTCTTTTCAGTTGCAAACCCCACTCCATACATATATATGGGGAGGTACTAGCTCCGAAACGGTTTTACAGTGAAAACTGCAGGAACTTCAACCCGGCACTAGGAAACAGACTGAGCAAACAGATTATAAGTTTCTCCTGCAAACCTTTCCCTTTGTGCTAGATGAACGAACGTCTCTCCACATGCTCAGTTCTGAGAGATAAGTGTGTGTGAAAGCCGTCCTTCACCTAGATTTTGGGAACACAAAGTTTCTTTACATTTGGAAACTCCACTCCATACATATATATGGGGAGGTACTAGCTCCAACTCGATTTTACAGTGAAAACTGCAGGAACTGCACACCGGCACTAGGAAACAGCCTTAGAAACCAGACTAAATGTTTCCCCTGCAACCCGTTCCCTTGGTGCTAGATGAACGAACGTGTCTCCACATGCTCAGATCTGAGAGAAAAGTGTGTGTGAAAGCTGTCCTTCACCTAGCTTGTAGGGAACACAAAGTTTCTTTTAAGTTTCAAACTCCACTCCATACATATATATGGGGAAGTACAAGCTCCAAATCGGTTTTACAGTGAAAACTGCAGGAACTTCACACCGGCAATAGGAAACATACTGAGAGACCAGAGTAAAATTTTCTCCTACAAACCATTCCATTTGTGCTAGATGAACGAAAGTCTCTCCACATGCTCAGATCTGAGATAAAAGTGTGTGTGAAAGCCGTCCTTCACCTAGCTTGTTGGGAACACAATGTTTATTTCAGTTGCAAACTCCAATCCATACATATATAAGGGGAGGTTCTAGCTCCAACTCGGTTTTACAGTGAAAACTGCAGGAACTACAAACCGGCACTAGGAAACACGCTGTGAACCCAGAGTAAAAGTTTCCCCTGCAAGCCATTCCCTTGATGCTAGATGAAAGAAAGTCACTCCACATGCTCAATTCTCAGAGATAATTGTGTGTGAATGCCGTCCTTCACCTAGCTTGTTGAGAACACAAAGTATCTTTTGAGTGGCAAACTCCACTCCATATATATATATGGGGAAATAGTAGCTCCATCTCGGTTTTACAGTGAAAACTGCAGGAAATTCAAACCGGAACTAGGAAATAGAGTTAGAAACCAGAGTAAATGTTTCTCCTGCAACCCGTTCCATTTGGGCTAGATGAACGAACGTTTCTTCACATGCTCATTTCTGAGAAATAAGTGTGTGTGAAAGCCGTCCTTCACCTGGATTTTGGGGAACACAAAGTTCCTTTTCAGTTGCAAACTCCACTCCATACATATATATGGGGAGGTACAAGCTTCAACTCGATTTTACAGTGAAAAATGCAGGAACTTCAAACCATCACTAGGAAACAGACTGAGAAACCGGAGTAAAAATTTCTCCTGCAACCCGTTCCCTTTGTGCTAGTTGAACAAAAGTCTATCCAAATGATTAGTTCTGAGAGATAAGTGTGTGTGAAAGGCGTCCTTAACTTAGCTTGTTGGGAACACAAAGATTCATTTCAGTTGCAAACTCCACTCCATACATATATATGGGGAAGTACTAGCTCCAACTCTGTTTTACAGTGAAAACAGCAGGAACTTCACACCGGCCCTAGGAAACAGCCTGAGAAACCAGAGTAAATGTTTCCCATGCAACCCGTTCCCTTTGTGCTACATGAACGAACTTCTTTCCACATGCTAAGTTCTGAGAGATAAGTGTGTGTGAAAGCCGTCCTTCACCTAGCTTGTTGGGAACAAAATGTTTATTTTCAGTTGCAAATTCCAATACATACTTATATAGGGGGAGGTTCTAGCTCCAACTCAGTTTTACAGTGAAAACTGCAGGAACTTCAAACCGGCACTAGGAAACACACTGTGAACCCAGAGTAAAATTTTCTCCTGCAACCCATTCCCTTGTTGGTAGATGAACGAAAGTCTCTCCACATGTTCATTTCTGAGAGATAAGTGTGTGTGAAAGCCGTCCTTCACCTTGCTTGATGGGAACACAAAGTTTCTTTTCGGTTGCAAACCCCACTCCATACATACAAATGGGGAGGTACTAGCTCCAAAACGGTTTTACAGTGAAAACTGCAGGAACTTCAAACCGGCACTAGGAAACAGACTGAGCAACCAGATTATAAGTTTCTCCTGCAATCCTTTCCCTTTGTGCTAGATGAACGAACGACTCTCCACATGCTCAGATCTGAGAGATAAGTGTGTGTGAAAGCCGTCCTTCACCTAGATTTTTGGGAACACAAAGTTTCTTTACAATTGGAAAATCCACTCCATACATATATATGGGGAGGTACTAACTCCAACTCGGTTTTACAGTGAAAATTGCAGGAAATTCGATCCGGCACTAGGAAAAAGACTGAGAAACCAGAAAAAGTTTCTCCTGCAAATCGTTCCCTTGGTGCTAGGTGAACGAAAGTCTTTTCCACATGCTCAGTTCTGAGAGATATGTGTGTGTGAAAGCCGCTTTCACCTAGCTTGTTGGGAACACAAATTTATTATTTTCATTTGCAATCACCACTCCATACATATATATGGGGAGGTTCAAGCTCCAACTCGGTTTTACCGTGAAAACTGCAGGAACTTCAAACCGGCACTAGGAAACACACTGTGAACCCAGAGTAAAAGTTTCCCCTGCAACCCGTTCCCTTGTTGCTAGATGAACGAAAGTCTCTCAACATGCTCAGTTCTGAGAAATAAGTGTGTGTGAAAGCCGTCCTTCACCTAGCTTGTTGGGAACACAAAGATTCTTTTCAGTGGCAAACTCCACTCCACACATATATATGGGGAGGTAATAGCTCCAACACAGTTTTACAGTGAAAACTGCAGGAACTTCAAACCGGAACTAGGAAACAGACTGAGAAACCAGAGTAAATGTTTCTCCTGCAACCCGTTCCATTTGGGCTAGATGAACGAACGTTTCTTCACATGCCCATTTCTGAGAGATCAGTGTGTGTGAAAGCCGTCCTTCACTTGGATTTTGGGGAACACTAAGTTTCTTTTCAGTTGCAAACTCCACTCCATACATATATATGGGGAGGTACAAGCTCCAACTCGATTTTACAGTGAAAAGTGCAGGAACTTCAAACCGGCACTAGGAAAGAGACTGAGAAACTGGAGTAAAAGTTTCTCCTGCAAACTGTTCCCTTCGTGCTAGATGAATGAACGTCTCTCCACATGCTCAGTTCTGAGAGATAAGTGTGTGTGAAAGCCGTTTTCACCTAGCTTGTTTGGAACACAATGTTTATTTTACGTTGCAAACCCCACTCCATACATATATACGGGGATGTAAAAGCTCGAACTCGTTTTACAGTGAAAACTTTAGGGAATTCGATCCGACACTAGGAAACAGATTGAGAAACCAGAGTAAAATTTTCTCCTGCAACCCGCTCACTTGGTGCTAGAGGAACGAACGTCTCTCCACATGCTCAGTTCTGAGAGATAAGTGTGTGTGAAAGCCATACTTCACCTTGCTTGTTGGGAATACAAAGTTTCTTTTCAGTGGCAAACAGCACTCCATACATATATAAGGGGAGGTTCTAGCTCCAACTCGGATTTACAGTGAAAACTGCAGGAAATTCAAACCGGCACTAGGAAACAGACTGAGAAACCAGAGTAAAAGTTTCTCCTGCAACCCGTTCCCTTGGTGCTAGATGAACGAACGTCTCTCAACATGCTCAGTTCTGAGACATAAGTGTGTGTGAAAGCCGTCCTTCACCTAGCTTGTTGGGAACAAAATGTTTATTTTCAGTTGCAAATTCCAATACATACTTATATAGGGGGAGGTTCTAGCTCCAACTCAATTTTACAGTGAAAACTGCAGGAACTTCAAACCGGCACTAGGAAACACACTGTGAACCCAGAGTAAAATTTTCTCCTGCAACCCATTCCCTTGTTGGTAGATGAACGAAAGTCTCTCCACATGCTCATTTCTGAGAGATAAGTGTGTGTGAAAGCCGTCCTTCACCTTGCTTGATGGGAACACAAAGTTTCTTTTCAGTTGCAAACCCCACTCCATACATATATATGGGGAGGTACTAGCTCCAAAACGGTTTTACAGTGAAAACTGCAGGAACTTCAAACCGGCACTAGGAAACAGACTGAGCAACCAGATTATAAGTTTCTCCTGCAACCCTTTCCCTTTGTGCTAGATGAACGAACGACTCTCCACATGCTCAGTTCTGAGAGATAAGTGTGTGTGAAAGCCGTACTTCACCTAGATTTTTGGGAACACAAAGTTTCTTTACAATTGGAAAATCCACTCCATACATATATATGGGGAGGTACTAGCTCCAACTCGGTTTTACAGTGAAAACTGCAGGAAATTCGATCCGGCACTAGGAAACAGACTGAGAAACCAGAAAATGTTTCTCCTGCAAATCGTTCCCTTGGTGCTAGGTGAACGAAAGTCTTTTCCACATGCTCAGTTCTGAGAGATATGTGTGTGTGAAAGCCGCTTTCACCTGGCTTGTTGGGAACACAAATTTATTTTCAGTTGCAATCACCACTCCATACATATATATGGGGAGGTTCAACCTCCAACTCGGTTTTACCGTGAAAACTGCAGGAACTTCAAACCGGCACTAGGAAACACACTGTGAACCCAGAGTAAAAGTTTCTCCTGCAACCCGCTCACTTGGTGCTAGATGAACGAACGTCTCTCCACATGCTCAGTTCTGAGAGATAAGTGTGTGTGAAAGCCATACTTCACCTTGCTTGTTGGGAATACAAAGTTTCTTTTCAGTGGCAAACAGCACTCCATACATATATAAGGGGAGGTTCTAGCTCCAACTCGGTTTTACAGTGAAAACTGCAGGAAATTCAAACCGGCACTAGGAAACAGACTGAGAAACCAGAGTAAAAGTTTCTCCTGCAACCCGTTCCCTTGGTGCTAGATGAACGAACGTCTCTCAACATGCTCAGTTCTGAGACATAAGTGTGTGTGAAAGCCGTCCTTCATCTAGCTTGTTGGGAACAAAATGTTTATTTTCAGTTGCAAATTCCAATACATACTTATATAGGGGGAGGTTCTAGCTCCAACTCAGTTTTACAGTGAAAAATGCAGGAACTTCAAACCAGCACTAGGAAACACACTGTGAACCCAGAGTAAAATTTTCTCCTGCAACCAATTCCCTTGTTGGTAGATGAACGAAAGTCTCTCCACATGCTCATTTCTGAGAGATAAGTGTGTGTGAAAGCCGTCCTTCACCTTGCTTGATGGGAACACAAAGTTTCTTTTCAGTTGCAAACCCCACTCCATACATATATATGGGGAGGTACTAGCTCCAAAACGGTTTTACAGTGAAAACTGCAGGAACTTCAAACCGGCACTAGGAAACAGACTGAGCAACCAGATTATAAGTTTCTCCTGCAACCCTTTCCCTTTGTGCTAGATGAACGAACGACTCTCCACATGCTCAGTTCTGAGAGATAAGTGTGTGTGAAAGCCGTCCTTCACCTAGATTTTTGGGAACACAAAGTTTCTTTACAATTGGAAAATCCACTCCATACATATATATGGGGAGGTACTAGCTCCAACTCGGTTTTACAGTGAAAACTGCAGGAAATTCGATCCGGCACTAGGAAACAGACTGAGAAACCAGAAAAAGTTTCTCCTGCAAATCGTTCCCTTGTTGCTAGGTGAACGAAAGTCTTTTCCACATGCTCAGTTCTGAGAGATATGTGTGTGTGAAAGCCGCTTTCACCTAGCTTGTTGGGAACACAAATTTATTTTCAGTTGCAATCACCACTCCATACATATATATGGGGAGGTTCAAGCTCCAACTCGGTTTTACCGTGAAAACTGCAGGAACTTCAAACCGGCACTAGGAAACACACTGTGAACCCAGAGTAAAAGTTTCTCCTGCAACCCGTTCCCTTGTTGCTAGATGAACGAAAGTCTCTCCACATGCTCAGTTCTGAGAAATATGTGTGTGTGAAAGCCGTCCTTCACCTAGCTTGTTGGGAACACAAAGTTTCTTTTCAGTGGCAAACTCCACTCCACACATATATATGGGGAGGTAATAGCTCCAACACAGTTTTACAGTGAAAACTGCAGGAACTTCAAACCGGAACTAGGAAACAGATTGAGAAACCAGAGTAAATGTTTCTCCTGCAACCCGTTCCATTTGGGCTAGATGAACGAACGTTTCTTCACATGCCCATTTCTGAGAGATCAGTGTGTGTGAAAGCCGTCCTTCACCTGGATTTTGGGGAACACAAAGTTTCTTTTCAGTTGCAAACTCCACTCCATACATATATATGGGGAGGTTCAAGCTCCAACTCGATTTTACAGTGAAAAGTGCAGGAACTTCAAACCGGCACTAGGAAAGAGAATGAGAAACTGGAGTAAAAGTTTCTCCTGCAAACTGTTCCCTTCGTGCTAGATGAATGAACGTCTCTCCACATGCTCAGTTCTGAGAGATAAGTGTGTGTGAAAGCCGTCTTTCACCTAGCTTGTTTGGAACACAATGTTTATTTTACGTTGCAAACCCCACTCCATACATATATACGGGGAGGTAAAAGCTCGAACTCGTTTTACACTGAAAACTTTAGGGAATTCGATCCGACACTAGGAAACAGATTGAGAAACCAGAGTATAAGTTTCTCCTGCAACCCGCTCACTTGGTGCTAGATGAACGAACGTCTCTCCACATCTCAGTTCTGAGAGATAAGTGTGTGTGAAAGCCATACTTCACCTTGCTTGTTGGGAATACAAAGTTTCTTTTCAGTGGCAAACAGCACTCCATACATATATAAGGGGAGGTTCTAGCTCCAACTCGGTTTTACAGTGAAAACTGCAGGAAATTCAAACCGGCACTAGGAAACAGACTGAGAAACCAGAGTAAAAGTTTCTCCTGCAACCCGTTCCCTTGGTGCTAGATGAACGAACGTCTCTCCACATGCTCAGTTCTGAGACATAAGTGTGTGTGAAAGCCGTCCTTCACCTAGCTTGTTGGGAACAAAATGTTTATTTTCAGTTGCAAATTCCAATACATACTTATATAGGGGGAGGTTCTAGCTCCAACTCAATTTTACAGTGAAAACTGCAGGAACTTCAAACCGGCACTAGGAAACACACTGTGAACCCAGAGTAAAATTTTCTCCTGCAACCCATTCCCTTGTTGGTAGATGAACGAAAGTCTCTCCACATGCTCATTTCTGAGAGATAAGTGTGTGTGAAAGCCGTCCTTCACCTTGCTTGATGGGAACACAAAGTTTCTTTTCAGTTGCAAACCCCACTCCATACATATATATGGGGATGTACAAGCTCCAAAACGGTTTTACAGTGAAAACTGCAGGAACTTCAAACCGGCACTAGGAAACAGACTGAGCAACCAGATTATAAGTTTCTCCTGCAACCCTTTCCCTTTGTGCTAGATGAACGAACGTCTCTCCACATGCTCAGTTCTGAGAGATAAGTGTGTGTGAAAGCCGTCCTTCACCTAGATTTTTGGGAACACAAAGTTTCTTTACAATTGGAAAATCCACTCCATACATATATATGGGGAGGTACTAGCTCCAACTCGGTTTTACAGTGAAAACTGCAGGAAATTCGATCCGGCACTAGGAAACAGACTGAGAAACCAGAAAAAGTTTCTCCTGCAAATCGTTCCCTTGGTGCTAGATGAACGAAAGTCTCTCCACATGCTCAGTTCTGAGAGATAAGTGTGTGTGAAAGCCGTCCTTCACCCAGCTTGTGGGAACACAATGTTTCTTTTCAGTTGCCAACTACACTCCATACATATATATGGGGAGGTAAAAGCTCGAAATATTTTTTACAGTGAAAACTGCAGGAAAATCGATCCGGCAATAGGAAACAGAATGAGAAACCAGAGCAAAAGTTTCTCCTGCAACCCGTTCCCTTGGTTCTACATGAACGAACGTCTCTCAACATGCTCAGTTGTGAGAGATATGTGTGTGTGAAAGCCGCTTTCACCTAGCTTGTTGGGAACACAAATTTATTTTCAGTTGCAATCACCACTCCATACATATATATGGGGAGGTTCAAGCTCCAACTCGGTTTTACCGTGAAAACTGCAGGAACTTCAAACCGGCACTAGGAAACACACTGTGAACCCAGAGTAAAAGTTTCTCCTGCAACCCGTTCCCTTGTTACTAGATGAACGAAAGTCTCTCCACATGCTCAGTTCTGAGAAATAAGTGTGTGTGAAAGCCGTCCTTCAGCTAGCTTGTTGGGAACACAAAGTTTCTTTTCAGTGGCAAACTCCACTCCACACATATATATGGGGAGGTAATAGCTCCAACACAGTTTTACAGTGAAAACTGCAGGAACTTCAAACAGGAACTAGGAAACAGACTGAGAAACAAGAGTAAATGTTTCTCCTGCAACCCGTTCCATTTGGGCTAGATGAACGAACGTTTCTTCACATGCCCATTTCTGAGAGATAAGTGTGTGTGAAAGCCGTCCTTCACCTGGATTTTGGGGAACACAAAGTTTCTTTTCAGTTGCAAACTCCACTCCATACATATATATGGGGAGGTACAAGCTCCAACTCGATTTTACAGTGAAAAGTGCAGGAACTTCAAACCGGCACTAGGAAAGAGACTGAGAAACCGGAGTAAAAGTTTCCCCTGCAAACCGTTCCCTTCGTGCTAGATGAATGAACGTCTCTGCACATGCTCAGTTCTGAGAGATAAGTGTGTGTGAAAGCCGTCCTTCACCTAGCTTGTTTGGAACACAATGTTTATTTTACGTTGCAAACACCACTCCATACATATATACGGGGAGGTAAAACCTCGAACTCGTTTTACAGTGAAAACTTTAGGGAATTCGATCCGACACTAGGAAACAGATTGAAAAACCAGAGTAAAAGTTTCTCCTGCAACCCGCTCAATTGGTGCTAGATGAACGAACGTCTCTCCACATGCTCAGTTCTGAGAGATAAGTGTGTGTGAAAGCCGTCCTTCAACTAGCTTGTTGGGAACACAACGTTTATTTTCATTTGCAAACTCCAATCCATACATATATATGGGGAGGTTCTAGCTCCAACTCGGTTTTACAGTGAAAACTGCAGGAACTTCAAACCGGCATTAGGAAACACACTGTTAACCCAGAGTAAAATTTTTCCTGCAAACCGTTCCCTTGTTGCTAGATGAATGAAAGTCTCTACACATGCTCAGTTCTGAGAGATAAATGTGTGTGAAAGCCGTCCTTCTCCTAGCTTGATGGGAACACAAAGTTTCTATTCAGGAGCAAATTACACTCCATACATATATATGGGGAGGTACTAGCTCCAACTCGGTTTTACCTTGAAAACTGCAGGAAACTCGATCCGGCACTAGGAAACAGACTGAGAAACCAGAAAAAGTTTCCCCTGCAAATCGTTCCCTTGGTGCTAGATGAACGAACGTCTCTTCACATGCTCAGTTCTGAGAGATAAGTGTGTGTGAAAACCGTCCTTCACCATGCTTGATGGGAACACAAAGTTTCATTTCAGTTGCAAACCCCACTCCATACATACATATGGGGAGGTACTAGCTCCAACACGGTTTTTCAGTGAAAACTGCAGGAACATCAAACCGGCACTAGGAAACAGACTGAGCAACCAGAGTAAAAGTTTCTCCTGCAACCCTTTCCCTTTGTGCTAGATGAACGAACTTCTCTCCACATGCTCAGATCTGAGAGATAAGTGTGTGTGAAAGCCGTCCTTCACCTATATTTTTGGGAACACAAAGTTCCTTTACAATTGCAAACTCCACTCCATACATATATATGGTGAGGTACTAGCTTCAACTCGGTTTTACAGTGAAAACTGCAGTAACTGCAAACCGGCACTAGGAAACAGTCTGAGAAATCATATTCAGAGTTTCTCCTGCAACTCTTTCCCTTGGTGCTAGATGAACGAAAGTCTCTCCACATGCTCAGTTCTGAGAGATAAGTGTGTGTGAAAGCCGTCCTTCACCCAGCTTGTGGGAACACAAAGTTTCTTTTCAGTTGCCAACAACACTCCATACATATATATGGGGAGGTAAAAGCTCGAACTATTTTTTACAGTGAAAACTGCAGGAAAATCGATCCGGCAATAGGAAACAACATGAGAAACCAGAGCAAAAGTTTCTCCTGCAACCCGTTCCCTTGGTGCTAGATGAACGAACGTCTCTCAACATGCTCAGTTCTGAGACATAAGTGTGTGAGAAAGCCGTCCTTCACCTAGCTTGTTGGGAACAAAATGTTTATTTTCAGTTGCAAATTCCAATACATACTTATATAGGGGGAGGTTCTAGCTCCAACTCAGTTTTACAGTGAAAATTGCAGGAACTTCAAACCGGCACTAGGAAACACACTGTGAACCCAGAGTAAAATTTTCTCCTGCAACCCATTCCCTTGTTGGTAGATGAACGAAAGTCTCTCCACATGCTCATTTCTGAGAGATAAGTGTGTGTGAAAGCCGTCCTTCACCTTGCTTGATGGGAACACAAAGTTTCTTTTCAGTTGCAAACCCCACACCATACATATATATGGGGAGGTACTAGCCCCAAAACGGTTTTACAGTGAAAACTGCAGGAACTTCAAACCGGCACTAGGAAACAGACTGAGCAACCAGATTATAAGTTTCTCCTGCAACCCTTTCCCTTTGTGCTAGATGAACGAACGTCTCTCCACATGCTCAGATCTGAGAGATAAGTGTGTGTGAAAGCCGTCCTTCACCTAGATTTTTGGGAATACAAAGTCTCTTTACAATTGGATAATCCACTCCATACATATATATGGGGAGGTACTAGCTCCAACTCGGTTTTACAGTGAAAACTGCAGGAAATTCGATCCGGCACTAGGAAACACACTGAGAAACCAGAAAAAGTTTCTCCTGCAAATCGTTCCCTTGGTGCTAGGTTAACGAAAGTCTTTTCCACATGCTCAGTTCTGAGAGATATGTGTGTGTGAAAGCCGCTTTCACCTAGCTTGTTGGGAACACAAATTTATTTTCAGTTGCAATCACCACTCCATACATATATATGGGGAGGTTCAAGCTCCAACTCGGTTTTACCGTGAAAACTGCAGGAACTTCAAACCGGCACTAGGAAACACACTGTGAACCCAGAGTAAAAGTTTCTCCTGCAACCCGTTCCCTTGTTGCTAGATGAACGAAAGTCTCTCCACATGCTCAGTTCTGAGAAATAAGTGTGTGTGAAAGCCGTCCTTCAGCTAGCTTGTTGGGAACACAAAGTTTCTTTTCAGTGGCAAACTCCACTCCACACATATATATGGGGAGGTAATAGCTCCAACACAGTTTTACAGTGAAAACTGCAGGAACTTCAAACCGGAACTAGGAAACAGACTGAGAAACCAGAGTAAATGTTTCTCCTGCAACCCGTTCCATTTGGGCTAGATGAACGAACGTTTCTTCACATGCCCATTTCTGAGAGATAAGTGTGTGTGAAAGCCGTCCTTCTCCTAGCTTGATGGGAACACAAAGTATCTTTTGAGTGGCAAACTCCACTCCATATATATATATGTGGAAGTAGTAGCTCCATCTCGGTTTTACAGTGAAAACTGCAGGAAATTCAAACCGGCACTAAGAAATAGACTGAGAATCCAGAGTAAATGTTTCTCATGCAACCCGTTCCCTTTGTGCTACATGAAGGAAATTCTTTCCACATGCTCAGTTCAGAGTGATAAGTGTGTGTGAAAGCCGTCCTTCAAATAGCTTGTTGGGAACACAAAGTTTCTTTTATGTTGCAAACCCCATTCCATACATATATGTGGGGAGGTACTAGCTCCAACTCGGTTTTACTGTGAAAAATGCGGGAACTTCAAACCGGCACTAGGAAACAGACTGAGAAACCAGAGTAAAAGTTTCTCCTGCAAACCGATCCCTTGGTGCAAGATGAACGAACGTATCTCCACATGCTCAGTTCTGAGAGATAAGTGTGTGTGAAAAATATACTTCACATTTCTTGTTGTTAACACAAAGTTTCTTTTCAGTTGCAAACTCCACTCCTTACATATATATGGGGAAGTACAAGATCCAACTCTGTTTTACAGTGAAAATGGCAGGAACTTCAAACCGGCACTAGGAAACATACTGAGAAACCAGAGTAAAATTTCTCCTGCAACCCGTTCCTTTTGTGCTAGATGAACGAACGTCTCTGCACATGCTCTGATCTGAGAGATAAGTATGTGTGAAAGCCGTCCTTCACCTACCTTGTTGGGAACACAATGTTTCTTTTCAGGTGCAAACTCCACTCCATACATATATATTTTGAGGTAGTAGCTACAAATCTGTTTTACAGTGAAAACTGCAGGAATTTCAAACCGGCACTAGGAAACAGACTGAGAAACCAGAGTAAATGTTTCTCCTGCAAACGGTTCCCTTTGTGCTAGATGAACGAAAGTCTCTCCACATGATCATTTCTGATAGATAAGTGTGTATGAAAGCAGTCCTTCACCTAGCTTGTTGGGAACACAAAGTTTCTTTTCAGTTGCAAACTCCACTCCATACATATGTATGGGGAGGTACTAGCTCCAACTCGGTTTTACAGTGAAAACTGCAGGAACTTCAAACCGGCACTAGGAAACAGACTGAGAAACCAGAGTAAAGAATCTCCTGCAAACCGTTCCCTTGGTGCTAAATGAACGAACGTCTCTCCACATGCTAATTTCTGAGAGATATATGTGTGTGAAACCGTCCTTCACCTAGCTTGTTGGGAACACAAAGATTCTTTTCAGTTGCAAACACCACTCCATACATATATATGGGGAAGTACAAGCTCCAACTGGGATTTAGAGTGAAAACTGCAGGAACTACAAACAGGCACTAGGAAACAGACTGAGATATCAGAGTAAAAGTTTCTCCTGCAACCCGTTCCCTTGGTGCTAGATGAAAGAACTTCTCTCCACATGCTCAGTTGTGAGAGATAAGTGTGTTTGAAAGCCGTCCTTCACCTAGCTTGTTGGGAACACAAAGTTTCTTTTCAGTTGCAAACTCCACTCCATACATATATATGGGGAGGAACTAACTACAACTCAATTTTACCGTGAAAACTGCAGGAAATTCAAAACGGCACTAGGAAACAATCTGAGAAACCAGAGTAAAAATTTCTCCTGCCACCCTTTCACTTGGTGCTAGATGAACGAACGTCTGTCCACATGCTCAGTTCTGAGAGATAAGTGTCTGTGAAGCCATTCTTCACCTAGATTTTTGGGAACACAAAGTTTCTTTACATTGCATACTCCACTCCATACATATATATGGGGAGGTACTAGATCCAACTCGGTTTTACAGATAAATCTGCAGGAACTTCGAACCGGCACTAGGAAATAGACTGAGAAACCAGAGTAAAATTTTCTCCTGCAACCCGTTCCCTTGGTGCAAGATGAACGAACGTCTCTCCAGATGCTCAGTTCTGAGAGATAAGTGTGTGTGAAAAATATACTTCACCTTGCTTGTTGTTAACACAAAGTTTCTTTTCAGTTGCAAACTCCACTCCTTACATATATATGGGGAAGTACAAGCTCCAACTCTGTTTTACAGTTAAAATGGCAGGAACTTCAAACCGGCACTAGGAAACAGACTGAGAAACCAGAGTAAAAGTTTCTCATGCAACCCTTTCCATTGGTGTTAGATGAACGAACGTTTCTCCACATGATCAGTTCTGAGAGATAAGTGTGTGTGAAGCCGTTATTCACCTAGATTTTTGGGAACACAAAGTTTCTTTACATTGCATACTCCACTCCATACACATATATTGGGAGGTACTAGCTAAAACTCGGTTTTACAGTGAAAAATGCAGGAAATTCAAAGAGGCACTAGGAAACTGACTGAGATTCCAGAGTAAAAGTTTCTCCTGCAACCCGTTCCCTTGGTGCTAGATGAATGAACGTCTCTCCTCATGCTCAGTTCTGAGAGATAAGTGTGTGTGAAAGCCGTCCTTCACCTAGCTTGTTGGGAACACAAAGGTACTTTTAAGTTGCAAACACCACTCCATACATATATTAGCGGAGGTTCTAGTTCCAACTCTATTTTACAGTGAGAAATGCAGGAAATTCAAACCGGCACTAGGAAACAGACTGAGAAACCAGAGTAAAAGTTTCTCCTGCAAAACGTTCCCCTGGTGCTAGGTGAACGAACGTCTCTCCACATGTTCAGTTCTGACAGATAATTGTGTTTGAAAGCCGTCTTTCACCTAGCTTGTTGGGAAAACAAAGTTTCTTTTCAGTTGTAAACTCCACTCCATACATAAATATGGGGAGGTACTAGCTCCAACTCGGTTTTACAGTGAAAACTGCAGGAACTTCAAACCGGCTCTAGGAAACAACTGAGAAACCAGAGTAAAAGTTACTCCTGCAACCCGTTCCCTTAGTGCCAGATGAACGAACGTCTCTCCACATGCTCAGTTCTGAAAGATAAGAATGTGTGAAAGCCGTACTTCACCTAGCTTATTGGGAACACAATGTTTCTTTTCAGTTGCAAACTCCACTCCATACATATATATGGGGAGGTACTAGCTCCAACTCGGTTTTACAGTGAAAACTGCAGGAACTTCAAACCGGCACTAGGAAACAGACTGAGAAACCAGAGTAAAAGTTTCTTCTGCAACCCGTTCCATTGGTGCTAGATGAACGAACGTCTCTCCACATGCTCAGTTCTGAGAGATATGTGTGTGTTAAAGCCGAACTTCACCTAGCTTGTTGGGAAAACAATGTTTATTTTCAGTTGCAATCTCCACTCCATACATATATATGGGTAGGTACTAGCCCCAACTCGGTTTTACAGTGAAAACTGCAGGAACTTCAAACCGGCACTAGGAAGCAGACTGTGAATCCAGAGTAAAAGTTTCAACTGCAACCCGTTCCCTTGTGCTAGATGAAAGATTGTGTCTCCACATGCTCAGTTCTGAGAGAAATGAGTGACTGAAAGCCGTCTTTCACTTAGCTTGTTCGGAACACAAAGTTTCTTTTCAGATGCAAACACCTCTCCATGCATATATATGTGGAGGTACTAGCTCCAACTCCATTTTGCAGTGAAAACTGCAGGAACTTCAAACCCGCACTAGGAAAAAGACTGAGAAACCAGAGTAAAAGTTTCCCCTGCAACCCATTCCCTTTGTGCTAGATGAACGAACGTCTATCCACATGCTCATTTCTGAGAGAAAAGTGTGTGTGAAAGCCGCCTTCACCTAGCTTGTTGGGAACACAAAGTTTCTTTTCAGTTGCAAACTCCACTCCATACATATATATGGGAATGTACTAGCTCCAACTCGGTTTTACAGTGAAAACTGCAGGAACTTCAAACCGGCACTAGGAAACAGACTGAGAAACCAGAGTAAAGAATCTCCTGCAAACCGTTCCCTTGGTGCTAAATGAACGAACGTCTCTCCACATGCTAATTTCTGAGAGATATATGTGTGTGAAACCGTCCTTCACCTAGCTTGTTGGGAACACAAAGATTCTTTTCAGTTGCAAACACCACTCCATACATATATATGGGGAAGTACAAGCTCCAACTGGGATTTAGAGTGAAAACTGCAGGAACTACAAACAGGCACTAGGAAACAGACTGAGATATCAGAGTAAAAGTTTCTCCTGCAACCCGTTCCCTTGGTGCTAGATGAAAGAACTTCTCTCCACATGCTCAGTTGTGAGAGATAAGTGTGTTTGAAAGCCGTCCTTCACCTAGCTTGTTGGGAACACAAAGTTTCTTTTCAGTTGCAAACTCCACTCCATACATATATATGGGGAGGAACTAACTACAACTCAATTTTACCGTGAAAACTGCAGGAAATTCAAAACGGCACTAGGAAACAATCTGAGAAACCAGAGTAAAAATTTCTCCTGCCACCCTTTCACTTGGTGCTAGATGAACGAACGTCTGTCCACATGCTCAGTTCTGAGAGATAAGTGTCTGTGAAGCCATTCTTCACCTAGATTTTTGGGAACACAAAGTTTCTTTACATTGCATACTCCACTCCATACATATATATGGGGAGGTACTAGATCCAACTCGGTTTTACAGATAAATCTGCAGGAACTTCGAACCGGCACTAGGAAATAGACTGAGAAACCAGAGTAAAATTTTCTCCTGCAACCCGTTCCCTTGGTGCAAGATGAACGAACGTCTCTCCAGATGCTCAGTTCTGAGAGAAAAGTGTGTGTGAAAAATATACTTCACCTTGCTTGTTGTTAACACAAAGTTTCTTTTCAGTTGCAAACTCCACTCCTTACATATATATGGGGAAGTACAAGCTCCAACTCTGTTTTACAGTTAAAATGGCAGGAACTTCAAACCGGCACTAGGAAACAGACTGAGAAACCAGAGTAAATGTTTCTCATGCAACCCTTTCCATTGGTGTTAGATGAACGAACGTTTCTCCACATGATCAGTTCTGAGAGATAAGTGTGTGTGAAGCCGTTATTCACCTAGATTTTTGGGAACACAAAGTTTCTTTACATTGCATACTCCACTCCATACACATATATTGGGAGGTACTAGCTAAAACTCGGTTTTACAGTGAAAAATGCAGGAAATTCAAACAGGCACTAGGAAACTGACTGAGAAACCAGAGTAAAAGTTTCTCCTGCAACCCGTTCCCTTGGTGCTAGATGAATGAACGTCTCTCCTCATGCTCAGTTCTGAGAGATAATTGTGTGTGAAAGACTTCCTTCACCTAGCTTGTTGGGAACACAAAGGTTCTTTTCAGTTGCAAACACCACTCCATACATATATATGGGGAAGTACAAGCTCCAACTGGGATTTAGAGTGAAAACTGCAGGAACTACAAACAGGCACTAGGAAACAGACTGAGATATCAGAGTAAAAGTTTCTCCTGCAACCCGTTCCCTTGGTGCTAGATGAAAGAACTTCTCTCCACATGCTCAGTTGTGAGAGATAAGTGTGTTTGAAAGCCGTCCTTCACCTATCTTGTTGGGAACATAAAGTTTCTTTTCAGTTGCAAACTCCACTCCATACATATATATGGGGAGGAACTAACTACAACTCAATTTTACCGTGAAAACTGCAGGAAATTCAAAACGGCACTAGGAAACAATCTGAGAAACCAGAGTAAAAATTTCTCCTGCCACCCTTTCACTTGGTGCTAGATGAACGAACGTCTGTCCACATGCTCAGTTCTGAGAGATAAGTGTCTGTGAAGCCATTCTTCACCTAGATTTTTGGGAACACAAAGTTTCTTTACATTGCATACTCCACTCCATACATATATATGGGGAGGTACTAGATCCAACTCGGTTTTACAGATAAATCTGCAGGAACTTCGAACCGGCACTAGGAAATAGACTGAGAAACCAGAGTAAAATTTTCTCCTGCAACCCGTTCCCTTGGTGCAAGATGAACGAACGTCTCTCCAGATGCTCAGTTCTGAGAGATAAGTGTGTGTGAAAAATATACTTCACCTTGCTTGTTGTTAACACAAAGTTTCTTTTCAGTTGCAAACTCCACTCCTTACATATATATGGGGAAGTACAAGCTCCAACTCTGTTTTACAGTTAAAATGGCAGGAACTTCAAACCGGCACTAGGAAACAGACTGAGAAACCAGAGTAAAAGTTTCTCATGCAACCCTTTCCATTGGTGTTAGATGAACGAACGTTTCTCCACATGATCAGTTCTGAGAGATAAGTGTGTGTGAAGCCGTTATTCACCTAGATTTTTGGGAACACAAAATTTCTTTACATTGCATACTCCACTCCATACACATATATTGGGAGGTACTAGCTAAAACTCGGTTTTACAGTGAAAAATGCAGGAAATTCAAACAGGCACTAGGAAACTGACTGAGATTCCAGAGTAAAAGTTTCTCCTGCAACCCGTTCCCTTGGTGCTAGATGAATGAAAGTCTCTCCTCATGCTCAGTTCTGAGAGATAAGTGTGTGTGAAAGCCTTCCTTCACCTAGCTTGTTGGGAACACAAAGGTTCTTTTCAGTTGCAAACACCACTCCATACATATATTAGCAGAGGTTCTAGTTCCAACTCTATTTTACAGTGAGAAATGCAGGAAATTCAAACCGGCACTAGGAAACTGACTGAGGTACCAGAGTAAAAGTTTCTCCTGCAAAACGTTCCCCTGGTGCTAGGTGAACGAACGTCTCTCCACATGTTCAGTTCTGACAGATAATTGTGTTTGAAAGCCGTCTTTCACCTAGCTTGTTGGGAAAACAAAGTTTCTTTTCAGTTGCAAACTCCACTCCATACATATATATGGGGAGGTACTAGCTCCAAATCTGTTTTACAG
Organism: Camelus bactrianus; assembly: GCF_048773025.1. Taxonomy (NCBI): domain Eukaryota; kingdom Metazoa; phylum Chordata; class Mammalia; order Artiodactyla; family Camelidae; genus Camelus; species Camelus bactrianus. Next base: position 3,068,915 of record NC_133565.1, read on the forward strand.
TGAAAACTGCAGGAATTTCAAGTCGGCACTAGGAAACAGACTGAGAAACCAGAGTAAAAGTTGCTCCTGCAACCGGTTCCCTTGGTGCTAGATGAACGAAAGTCTCTCCACATGATCAGTTCTGAGAGTTAAGTGTGTGTGAAAGCCATCCTTCATCTAGCTTGTTGGGAACACAAAGTTTCTTTTCAGTTGCAAACTCCTCTCCATACATATGTATGTGGGAGTACTAGCTCCAACTCGGTTTCACAGTGCAAACTGCGGGAACTTCAACCGGCACTAGGAAACAGACTGAGAAACCAGAGTAAAAGTTTCTCCTGCAGCCTGTTCCATTGGTGCTAGATGAACGAACGTCTCTCCACAAGCTCAGTTCTGAGAGATAAATGGGTGTGAAAGCCGTCCTTCAACTAGCTTGTTGGGAACACAAAGTTTCTTTTCAGTTGCAAACTCCATTCCATACATAAATATGGGGAGCTACAAGCTCCAACTCGGTTTTACAGTAAAAACTGCAGGAACTTCAAACCGGCACTAGGAAACAGACTGAGAAACCAGAGTAAAATTTTTTCCTGCAAACGGTTCCCTTGGTGCTAGATGAACGAACGTCTCTCCACATGCTCAGTTCTGAGAAATAAGTGTGTGTGTATGCCGTCCTTCACCTAGCTTGTTGGGAACACAAAGTTTCTTTTCAGTTGCAAAATCCACTCCATACATATGTATGCGGAGTTACTAGCTCCAACTCGGTTTTACACGGAAAACTGCAGGAAATTCAAACAGGCACTAGGAAACTGACTGAGAATCCAGAGTAAAATTTTCTCCTGCAACCCGTTCTCTTGTGGCTAGATGAACGAACGTCTCTCCACATGGTCTGTTCTGAGAGATATGTGTGTGTTAAAGCCGAACTTCACCTAGCTTGTTGGGAACAAAATGTTTATTTTCAGTTGCAAACTCCACTCCATACATTTATAGGTGTAGGTACTAGCTCCAACTCGATTTTACAGTGAAAACTGCAGGAATTTCATACCGGCACTAGGAAAAAGAGTGAGATACAATAGTAAAAGTTTCCCCTACATCCCGTTCCCTTGGTGCTAGATGAAAGAACGTCTCTCCACATGCTCTGTTCTGAGAGATAAGAGAGTGTGAAATCCGTCCTTCAACTAGTTTTTTGGGAACACAAAGTTTCTTTTCAGTGGCAAACTCCACTCCATACAAATATATGGGAGGTACTAGATCCAACTCGGTTTTACAGTGAAAACTGCAATAACTTCAAACCGGCACTTGGAAACAGACTGAGAAACAAGAGTAAAAGTTTTCCTGCATCTCGTTCCCTTGATGCTAAATGAACAAACGTCTCTCCACATGCTCACTTCTGAGAGAAAATGTGTGTGAAAGCCGTCCTTCACCTAGCTTGTTGGGAACACATAGTTTCTTTTCAGTTGCAAACACCTCTCCATACGTATATATGGGGAGGTACTAGCACCAACTCGGTTTTACAGTGAAAACTGCAGGAACTTCAAACCGGCACTAGGAAGCGGACTGAGAATCCAGAGTAAATATTTCCACTGCAACCCGTTCCATTTGTGCTAGATGAACGAACGTCTCTCCACATGCACTGTTCTGAGAGAAAACTGTGTGTGAAAGCCGTCCTTCACCTAGCTTGTTGGGAACACAAAGTATGTTTTCAGTTGCAAACCCCTCTCCATACATATATATAGGGAGGTACTAGCTCCAACTCGATTTTACAGTGAAAACTGCAGGAACATCAAATCGGCACTAGGAAAAAGACTGAGAATCCAGAGTAAAAGTTTCTCATTCATCCAATTTCCTTTGTACTAGATGAACCAACGTGTCTCCACATGCTCAGTTCTGAGAGAAAAGTGTGTGTGAAATCCGTCCTACACGTAGCTTGTTGGGAACACAAAGTTTTTTTTCATTTGCAAAATCCAATCCATAAAAATATATGGGGAGGTACTAGCTCCAACTCGGTTTTACAGTGAAAACTGCAGGAACTTCAAACCGGCACTAGGAAACAGACTGAGAAACCAGAGTAAAATTTCTCCTGCAACCCGTTCCCTTGGTGCTAGATGAATGAACGTCTCTCCACATGCTCAGTTCTGAGAGATAAGTGTGTGTTAAAGCCGTGTTTCACCTAGCTTGCTGGGAAAACAAAGTTTCTTTTCAGTTGCAAACTCCACTCATACATATATATGGGGAGGTAATATCTCCAACTCTGTTTTACAGTGAAAACTGCAGGAACTTCAAACCGGCATTAAGAAACAGACTGAAAACCAGAGTAAAAGTTTCTCCTGCAACCCGTTCCCTTGGTGCTATATGAACGAACGTCTCTCCACATGCTCAGTTCTGAGAGATAAGTGTGTGTGAATGCCGTCCTTCACCTAGCTTGTTGGGAACAAAAAGTTTCTTTTCAGTTGCAAACTCCAGTCCATACATATATATGGGGAGGTACTAGCTGCAACTCTGTTTTACAGTGAAAACTGCAGGAAATTCAAACCGGCACTAGGAAACAGACTGAGAAACCAGAGAAAATTTCTCCTGCAACCCTTTCCCTTGGTGCTAGATGAACGAAAGTCTCTCCACATGGTCAGTTCTGAGAGATAAGTGTGTGTGAATGCCGTACTTCACCTAGATTGTTGGGAACAAAATGTTTATTTTCAGTTGCAAACTCCAATACATACATATATAGGGGGAGGTTCTAGCTCCAACTCAGTTTTACAGTGAAAACTGCAGGAACTTCAAACCGGCACTAGGAATCACACTGTGAACCCAGAGTAAAATTTTCTCCTGCAGCCCATTCCCTTGTTGGTAGATGAACGAAATTCTCTCCACATGCTCAGTTCTGAGAGATAAGTGTGTGTGAAAGCCGTTCTTCACCTTGCTTGATGGGAACACAAAGTTTCTTTTAAGTTGCAAACCCCAATCCATACATATATATGGGGAGGTACTAGCTCCAAGTCGGTTTAACAGTGAAAACTGCAGGAAATTCGATCCGGCACTAGGAAACAGACTGAGAAACAAGAAAAAGTTTCTTCTGCAAATCGTTCCCTTGGTGCTAGATGAACGAACGTCTCTCCACATGCTCAGTACTGAGAGATATGTGTGTGTGAAAGCTGTCTTTCACCTAGCATGTTGGGAACACAATGTTTATTTTCAGTTGCAATCACCAATCCATACATATATAGGGGGAGGTACTAGATCCAACTCTGTTTTACACTGAAAACTGCAGGAACTTCAAACCTGCACTAGGAATCAGACTGAGAACCCTGAGTAAAAGTTTCTGATGCAAACCATTCCATTGGTGCTAGATGAACGAAAGTCTCTCCACATGTTCAGTTCTGAGAGAAAAGTGTGTGTGAAAGCCGTCCTTCATCAAGCTTGTTGGGAACACAATGTTTCTTTTCAGTTGCAAACTCCACTCCATACATATGTATGGGGAGGTCCTAGCTCCAAATCTGTTTTACAGTGAAAACTGCAGGAATTTCAAACCGGCACTAGGAAACAGACTGAGAAACCAGAGTAAAATTTTTTCCTGCAAACGGTTCCCTTGGTGCTAGATGAACGAACGTCTCTCCACATGCTCAGTTCTTAGAAATAAGTGTGTGTGTATGCCGTCCTTCACCTAGCTTGTTGGGAACACAAAGTTTCTTTTCAGTTGCAAAATCCACTCCATACATATGTATGCGGTGTTACTAGCTCCAACTCGGTTTTACACGGAAAACTGCAGGAAATTCAAACAGGCACTAGGAAACTGACTGAGAATCCAGAGTAAAATTTTCTCCTGCAACCCGTTCTCTTGTGGCTAGATGAACGAACGTCTCTCCACATGGTCTGTTCTGAGAGATATGTGTGTGTTAAAGCCGAACTTCACCTAGCTTGTTGGGAACAAAATGTTTATTTTCAGTTGCAAACTCCACTCCATACATTTATAGGTGTAGGTACTAGCTCCAACTCGATTTTACAGTGAAAACTGCAGGAATTTCATACCGGCACTAGGAAAAAGAGTGAGATACAATAGTAAAAGTTTCCCCTACATCCCGTTCCCTTGGTGCTAGATGAAAGAACGTCTCTCCACATTCTCTGTTCTGAGAGATAAGAGAGTGTGAAAGCCGTCCTTCAACTAGTTTTTTGGGAACACAAAGTTTCTTTTCAGTGGCAAACTCCACTCCATACAAATATATGGGAGGTACTAGATCCAACTCGGTTTTACAGTGAAAACTGCAATAACTTCAAACCGGCACTTGGAAACAGACTGAGAAACAAGAGTAAAAGTTTCTCCTGCATCTCGTTCCCTTGATGCTAAATGAACAAACGTCTCTCCACATGCTCACTTCTGAGAGAAAATGTGTGTGAAAGCCGTCCTTCACCTAGCTTGTTGGGAACACATAGTTTCTTTTCAGTTGCAAACACCTCTCCATACGTATATATGGGGAGGTACTAACACTAACTCGGTTTTACAGTGAAAACTGCAGGAACATCAAACCGGCACTAGGAAGCGGACTGAGAATCCAGAGTAAATATTTCCACTGCAACCCGTTCCATTTGTGCTAGATGAACGAACGTCTCTCCACATGCACTGTTCTGAGAGAAAACTGTGTGTGAAAGCCGTCCTTCACCTAGCTTGTTGGGAACACAAAGTATGTTTTCAGTTGCAAACCCCTCTCCATACATATATATAGGGAGGTACTAGCTCCAACTCGATTTTACAGTGAAAACTGCAGGAACTTCAAATCGGCACTAGGAAAAAGACTGAGAATCCAGAGTAAAAGTTTCTCATTCATCCAGTTTCCTTTGTGCTAGATGAACCAATGTGTCTCCACATGCTCAGTTCTGAGAGAAAAGTGTGTGTGAAATCCGTCCTACAAGTAGCTTGTTGGGAACACAAAGTTTTTTTTCATTTGCAAAATCCAATCCATAAAAATATATGGGGAGGTACTAGCTCCAACTCGGTTTTACAGTGAAAACTGCAGGAACTTCAAACCGGCACTAGGAAACAGACTGAGAAACCAGAGTAAAATTTCTCCTGCAACCCGTTCCCTTGGTGCTAGATGAATGAACGTCTCTCCACATGCTCAGTTCTGAGAGATAAGTGTGTGTGAATGCCGTCCTTCACCTAGCTTGTTGGGAACAAAAAGTTTCTTTTCAGTTGCCAACTCCAGTCCATACATATATATGGGGAGGTACTAGCTGCAACTCTGTTTTACAGTGAAAACTGCAGGAAATTCAAACCGGCACTAGGAAACAGACTGAGAAACCAGAGAAAATTTCTCCTGCAACCCTTTCCCTTGGTGCTAGATGAACGAAAGTCTCTCCACATGGTCAGTTCTGAGAGATAAGTGTGTGTGAAAGCCTTCCTTCACCTAGCTTGTTGGGAACACAAAGGTTCTTTTCAGTTGCAAACACCACTCCATACATATATTAGCAGAGGTTCTAGTTCCAACTCTATTTTACAGTGAGAAATGCAGGAAATTCAAACCGGCACTAGGAAACTGACTGAGGTACCAGAGTAAAAGTTTCTCCTGCAAAACGTTCCCCTGGTGCTAGGTGAACGAACGTCTCTCCACATGTTCAGTTCTGACAGATAATTGTGTTTGAAAGCCGTCTTTCACCTAGCTTGTTGGGAAAACAAAGTTTCTTTTCAGTTGCAAACTCCACTCCATACATATATATGGGGAGGTACTAGCTCCAAATCTGTTTTACAGTGAAAACTGCAGGAATTTCAAGTCGGCACTAGGAAACAGACTGAGAAACCAGAGTAAAAGTTGCTCCTGCAACCGGTTCCCTTGGTGCTAGATGAACGAAAGTCTCTCCACATGATCAGTTCTGAGAGTTAAGTGTGTGTGAAAGCCATCCTTCATCTAGCTTGTTGGGAACACAAAGTTTCTTTTCAGTTGCAAACTCCTCTCCATACATATGTATGTGGGAGTACTAGCTCCAACTCGGTTTCACAGTGCAAACTGCGGGAACTTCAACCGGCACTAGGAAACAGACTGAGAAACCAGAGTAAAAGTTTCTCCTGCAGCCTGTTCCATTGGTGCTAGATGAACGAACGTCTCTCCACAAGCTCAGTTCTGAGAGATAAATGGGTGTGAAAGCCGTCCTTCAACTAGCTTGTTGGGAACACAAAGTTTCTTTTCAGTTGCAAACTCCATTCCATACATAAATATGGGGAGCTACAAGCTCCAACTCGGTTTTACAGTAAAAACTGCAGGAACTTCAAACCGGCACTAGGAAACAGACTGAGAAACCAGAGTAAAATTTTTTCCTGCAAACGGTTCCCTTGGTGCTAGATGAACGAACGTCTCTCCACATGCTCAGTTCTGAGAAATAAGTGTGTGTGTATGCCGTCCTTCACCTAGCTTGTTGGGAACACAAAGTTTCTTTTCAGTTGCAAAATCCACTCCATACATATGTATGCGGAGTTACTAGCTCCAACTCGGTTTTACACGGAAAACTGCAGGAAATTCAAACAGGCACTAGGAAACTGACTGAGAATCCAGAGTAAAATTTTCTCCTGCAACCCGTTCTCTTGTGGCTAGATGAACGAACGTCTCTCCACATGGTCTGTTCTGAGAGATATGTGTGTGTTAAAGCCGAACTTCACCTAGCTTGTTGGGAACAAAATGTTTATTTTCAGTTGCAAACTCCACTCCATACATTTATAGGTGTAGGTACTAGCTCCAACTCGATTTTACAGTGAAAACTGCAGGAATTTCATACCGGCACTAGGAAAAAGAGTGAGATACAATAGTAAAAGTTTCCCCTACATCCCGTTCCCTTGGTGCTAGATGAAAGAACGTCTCTCCACATGCTCTGTTCTGAGAGATAAGAGAGTGTGAAATCCGTCCTTCAACTAGTTTTTTGGGAACACAAAGTTTCTTTTCAGTGGCAAACTCCACTCCATACAAATATATGGGAGGTACTAGATCCAACTCGGTTTTACAGTGAAAACTGCAATAACTTCAAACCGGCACTTGGAAACAGACTGAGAAACAAGAGTAAAAGTTTTCCTGCATCTCGTTCCCTTGATGCTAAATGAACAAACGTCTCTCCACATGCTCACTTCTGAGAGAAAATGTGTGTGAAAGCCGTCCTTCACCTAGCTTGTTGGGAACACATAGTTTCTTTTCAGTTGCAAACACCTCTCCATACGTATATATGGGGAGGTACTAGCACCAACTCGGTTTTACAGTGAAAACTGCAGGAACTTCAAACCGGCACTAGGAAGCGGACTGAGAATCCAGAGTAAATATTTCCACTGCAACCCGTTCCATTTGTGCTAGATGAACGAACGTCTCTCCACATGCACTGTTCTGAGAGAAAACTGTGTGTGAAAGCCGTCCTTCACCTAGCTTGTTGGGAACACAAAGTATGTTTTCAGTTGCAAACCCCTCTCCATACATATATATAGGGAGGTACTAGCTCCAACTCGATTTTACAGTGAAAACTGCAGGAACATCAAATCGGCACTAGGAAAAAGACTGAGAATCCAGAGTAAAAGTTTCTCATTCATCCAATTTCCTTTGTACTAGATGAACCAACGTGTCTCCACATGCTCAGTTCTGAGAGAAAAGTGTGTGTGAAATCCGTCCTACACGTAGCTTGTTGGGAACACAAAGTTTTTTTTCATTTGCAAAATCCAATCCATAAAAATATATGGGGAGGTACTAGCTCCAACTCGGTTTTACAGTGAAAACTGCAGGAACTTCAAACCGGCACTAGGAAACAGACTGAGAAACCAGAGTAAAATTTCTCCTGCAACCCGTTCCCTTGGTGCTAGATGAATGAACGTCTCTCCACATGCTCAGTTCTGAGAGATAAGTGTGTGTTAAAGCCGTGTTTCACCTAGCTTGCTGGGAAAACAAAGTTTCTTTTCAGTTGCAAACTCCACTCATACATATATATGGGGAGGTAATATCTCCAACTCTGTTTTACAGTGAAAACTGCAGGAACTTCAAACCGGCATTAAGAAACAGACTGAAAACCAGAGTAAAAGTTTCTCCTGCAACCCGTTCCCTTGGTGCTATATGAACGAACGTCTCTCCACATGCTCAGTTCTGAGAGATAAGTGTGTGTGAATGCCGTCCTTCACCTAGCTTGTTGGGAACAAAAAGTTTCTTTTCAGTTGCAAACTCCAGTCCATACATATATATGGGGAGGTACTAGCTGCAACTCTGTTTTACAGTGAAAACTGCAGGAAATTCAAACCGGCACTAGGAAACAGACTGAGAAACCAGAGAAAATTTCTCCTGCAACCCTTTCCCTTGGTGCTAGATGAACGAAAGTCTCTCCACATGGTCAGTTCTGAGAGATAAGTGTGTGTGAATGCCGTACTTCACCTAGATTGTTGGGAACAAAATGTTTATTTTCAGTTGCAAACTCCAATACATACATATATAGGGGGAGGTTCTAGCTCCAACTCAGTTTTACAGTGAAAACTGCAGGAACTTCAAACCGGCACTAGGAATCACACTGTGAACCCAGAGTAAAATTTTCTCCTGCAGCCCATTCCCTTGTTGGTAGATGAACGAAATTCTCTCCACATGCTCAGTTCTGAGAGATAAGTGTGTGTGAAAGCCGTTCTTCACCTTGCTTGATGGGAACACAAAGTTTCTTTTAAGTTGCAAACCCCAATCCATACATATATATGGGGAGGTACTAGCTCCAAGTCGGTTTAACAGTGAAAACTGCAGGAAATTCGATCCGGCACTAGGAAACAGACTGAGAAACAAGAAAAAGTTTCTTCTGCAAATCGTTCCCTTGGTGCTAGATGAACGAACGTCTCTCCACATGCTCAGTACTGAGAGATATGTGTGTGTGAAAGCTGTCTTTCACCTAGCATGTTGGGAACACAATGTTTATTTTCAGTTGCAATCACCAATCCATACATATATAGGGGGAGGTACTAGATCCAACTCTGTTTTACACTGAAAACTGCAGGAACTTCAAACCTGCACTAGGAATCAGACTGAGAACCCTGAGTAAAAGTTTCTGATGCAAACCATTCCATTGGTGCTAGATGAACGAAAGTCTCTCCACATGTTCAGTTCTGAGAGAAAAGTGTGTGTGAAAGCCGTCCTTCATCAAGCTTGTTGGGAACACAATGTTTCTTTTCAGTTGCAAACTCCACTCCATACATATGTATGGGGAGGTCCTAGCTCCAAATCTGTTTTACAGTGAAAACTGCAGGAATTTCAAACCGGCACTAGGAAACAGACTGAGAAACCAGAGTAAAATTTTTTCCTGCAAACGGTTCCCTTGGTGCTAGATGAACGAACGTCTCTCCACATGCTCAGTTCTTAGAAATAAGTGTGTGTGTATGCCGTCCTTCACCTAGCTTGTTGGGAACACAAAGTTTCTTTTCAGTTGCAAAATCCACTCCATACATATGTATGCGGTGTTACTAGCTCCAACTCGGTTTTACACGGAAAACTGCAGGAAATTCAAACAGGCACTAGGAAACTGACTGAGAATCCAGAGTAAAATTTTCTCCTGCAACCCGTTCTCTTGTGGCTAGATGAACGAACGTCTCTCCACATGGTCTGTTCTGAGAGATATGTGTGTGTTAAAGCCGAACTTCACCTAGCTTGTTGGGAACAAAATGTTTATTTTCAGTTGCAAACTCCACTCCATACATTTATAGGTGTAGGTACTAGCTCCAACTCGATTTTACAGTGAAAACTGCAGGAATTTCATACCGGCACTAGGAAAAAGAGTGAGATACAATAGTAAAAGTTTCCCCTACATCCCGTTCCCTTGGTGCTAGATGAAAGAACGTCTCTCCACATTCTCTGTTCTGAGAGATAAGAGAGTGTGAAAGCCGTCCTTCAACTAGTTTTTTGGGAACACAAAGTTTCTTTTCAGTGGCAAACTCCACTCCATACAAATATATGGGAGGTACTAGATCCAACTCGGTTTTACAGTGAAAACTGCAATAACTTCAAACCGGCACTTGGAAACAGACTGAGAAACAAGAGTAAAAGTTTCTCCTGCATCTCGTTCCCTTGATGCTAAATGAACAAACGTCTCTCCACATGCTCACTTCTGAGAGAAAATGTGTGTGAAAGCCGTCCTTCACCTAGCTTGTTGGGAACACATAGTTTCTTTTCAGTTGCAAACACCTCTCCATACGTATATATGGGGAGGTACTAACACTAACTCGGTTTTACAGTGAAAACTGCAGGAACATCAAACCGGCACTAGGAAGCGGACTGAGAATCCAGAGTAAATATTTCCACTGCAACCCGTTCCATTTGTGCTAGATGAACGAACGTCTCTCCACATGCACTGTTCTGAGAGAAAACTGTGTGTGAAAGCCGTCCTTCACCTAGCTTGTTGGGAACACAAAGTATGTTTTCAGTTGCAAACCCCTCTCCATACATATATATAGGGAGGTACTAGCTCCAACTCGATTTTACAGTGAAAACTGCAGGAACTTCAAATCGGCACTAGGAAAAAGACTGAGAATCCAGAGTAAAAGTTTCTCATTCATCCAGTTTCCTTTGTGCTAGATGAACCAATGTGTCTCCACATGCTCAGTTCTGAGAGAAAAGTGTGTGTGAAATCCGTCCTACAAGTAGCTTGTTGGGAACACAAAGTTTTTTTTCATTTGCAAAATCCAATCCATAAAAATATATGGGGAGGTACTAGCTCCAACTCGGTTTTACAGTGAAAACTGCAGGAACTTCAAACCGGCACTAGGAAACAGACTGAGAAACCAGAGTAAAATTTCTCCTGCAACCCGTTCCCTTGGTGCTAGATGAATGAACGTCTCTCCACATGCTCAGTTCTGAGAGATAAGTGTGTGTGAATGCCGTCCTTCACCTAGCTTGTTGGGAACAAAAAGTTTCTTTTCAGTTGCCAACTCCAGTCCATACATATATATGGGGAGGTACTAGCTGCAACTCTGTTTTACAGTGAAAACTGCAGGAAATTCAAACCGGCACTAGGAAACAGACTGAGAAACCAGAGAAAATTTCTCCTGCAACCCTTTCCCTTGGTGCTAGATGAACGAAAGTCTCTCCACATGGTCAGTTCTGAGAGATAAGTGTGTGTGAATGCCGTAGTTCACCTAGCTTGTTGGGAACAAAATGTTTATTTTCAGTTGCAAACTCCAATACATACATATATAGGGGGAGGTTCTAGCTCCAACTCAGTTTTACAGTGAAAACTGCAGGAACTTCAAACCGGCACTAGGAATCACACTGTGAACCCAGAGTAAAATTTTCTCCTGCAGCCCATTCCCTTGTTGGTAGATGAACGAAATTCTCTCCACATGCTCAGTTCTGAGAGATAAGTGTGTGTGACAGCCGTCCTTCACCTTGCTTGATGGGAACACAAAGTTTCTTTTCAGTTGCAAACCCCAATCCATACATATATATGGGGAGGTACTAGCTCCAAATCGGTTTTACAGTGAAAACTGCAGGAAATTCGATCCGGCACTAGGAAACAGACTGAGAATCCAGAAAAAGTTTCTCCTGCAAATCGTTCCCTTGGTGCTAGATGAACGAACGTCTCTCCACATGCTCAGTTCTGAGAGATATGTGTGTGTGAAAGCTGTCTTTCACCTAGCATGTTGGGAACACAATGTTTATTTTCAGTTGCAATCACCAATCCATACATATATAGGGGGAGGTTCAAGCTCCAAATCGGTTTTACCGTGAAAACTGCAGGAACTTCAAACAGGCACTAGGAAACACACTGTGAACCCAGAGTAAAAGTTTCTCCTGCAACCCGTTCCCTTGTTGCTAGATGAACGAAAGTCTCTCCACATGCTCAGTTCTGAGAAATAAGTGTGTGTGAAAGCCGTCCTTCACCTAGCTTGTTGGGAACACAAAGTTTCTTTTCAGTGGCAAAATCCACTCCACACATATACATGGGGAGGTAATAGCTCCAACACAGTTTTACAGTGAAAACTGCAGGAACTTCAAACCGGAGCTAGGAAACAGACTGAGAAACCAGAGTAAATGTTTTTCCTGCAACCCGTTCCATTTGGGCTAGATGAACGAACGTTTCTTCACATGCCCATTTCTGAGAGATAAGTGTGTGTGAAAGCCGCCCTTCACCTGGATTTTGGGGAACACAAAGTTTCTTTTCAGTTGGAAACTCCACTCCATACATATATATGGGGAGGTACAAGCTCCAACTCCTTTTTACATTGAAAAGTGCAGGAACTTCAAACCGGCACTAGGAAAGAGACTGAGAAACCGGAGTAAAAGTTTCTCATGCAACCCGTTCCCTTTGTGCTAGATGAACGAACGTCTATCCACATGCTTAGTTCTGAGAGATAAGTGTGTGTGAAAGCCGTACTTCACTTAGCTTGTTTGGAACACAAAGATTCTTTTCAGTTGCAAACTCCACTCCAACATATATATGGGGAGGTACTAGCTCCAATTCGGTTTTACAGTGAAAACTGCAGGAACTTCACACCGGCCCTAGGAAACAGACTGAGCAACCAGAGTAAAAGTTTCTCCTGCAACCCTTTCCCTTTGTGCTAGATGAACGAACTTCTCTCCACATGCTCAGATCTGAGAATTAAGTGTGTGTGAAAGCCGTCCTTCACCTAGATTTTTGGGAACACAAAGTTTCTTTACAATTGCAAACTCCACTCCATACATATATATGGTGAGGTACTAGCTCCAACTCGGTTTTACAGTGAAAAATGTAGGAATTGCAAACCGGCACTAGGAAACAGTCTGAGAAATCAGATTCAGAGTTTCTCCTGTAACTCTTTCCCTTTGTGCTAGATGAACGAACGTCTCTCCACATGCTCAGTTCGGATAGATAAGTGTGTGTGAAAGCCGTCCTTCACCTAGCTTGATGGGAACACAAAGTATCTTATGAGTGGCAAACTCCACTCCATATATATATATATGGGGAAGTAATAGCTCGAACTCCGTTTTACAGTGAAAAATGCAGGAAATTCATACCGGCTCTAGGAAACTGACTGAGAAACGAGAGAAATAGTTTCTCCTGCAACCCGTTCCGTTTGTGCTAGATGAACGAACGTCTAACCACATGATCAGTTCTGAGAGATAAATGTGTGTGAAAGCCGTCCTTCACCTAGATTTTTGGGAACACAAGGTTTCTTTACAGTTGAAAACTCCAGTTCATACATATATATGGGGAGGTACTAGCTCCAACTCGGTTTAACAGTGAAAACTACAGGAACTGCAAACCGGCACTAGGAAAAAGACTTAGAATCCAAGTAAAAGTTTCTCCTGCAAACCATTCCCTTGGTGCTAGATGAACGAAAGTCTCTCCACATGCTCAGTTCTGAGAGATAATTGTGTGTGAAAGCCGTCCTTCACCTAGCTTGTTGGGAACACAAAATTTCTTTTCAGGAGTAAATTACACTCCATACATATATATATGCGGAGGTACTATCTCCAACTCGATTTTTCAGTGAAAACTGCAGGAAATTCCTACCGGCACTAAGAAACAGTCCGAGAAAACTGAGTAATAGTTTCTCCTGCAACGCATTCCCTTGGAGCTAGATGAACGAACGTCTCTCCACATGATCAGTTCTGAGAGATAAGTGTGTGTGAAAGCCGTCCTTCACCTAGCTTGATGGAACACAATTTTTATTTTATGTTGCAAACCCCACTCCATACATATATAAGGGGAGGTAAAAGCTCGAACTCGTTTTTACACTGAAAACTGTAGGAAATTCGATCCGACACTAGGAAACAGATTGAGAAACCAGAGTAAAAGTTTCTCCTGCAACCCGCTCACTTGGTGCTAGTTGAACGAACGTCTCTCCACATGCTCAGTTCTGAGAGGTATGTGTGTGTGAAAGTCGTCCTTCTCCTAGCTTGATGGGAACACAAAGTATCTTTTGAGTGGCAAACTCCACTCCATATATATATATGGGGAAGTAGTAACTCCATCTCGGTTTTACAGTGAAAACTGCAGGAAATTCAAACCGGCACTAAGCAACAGACTGAGAAACCAGAGTAAATGTTTCTCATGCAACCCGTTCCCCTTGTGCTACATGAAGGAAATTCTTTCCACATGCTCAGTTCTGAGAGATATGTGTGTGTGAAAGCCGTACTTCAACTTGCTTGTTGGGAACACAAAGTTTCTTTTCAGTGGCAAACTGTACTCCATACATATATAAGGGGAGGTACAAGCTCCAACTCGATTTTACATTGAAAACTGCAGGAAATTCAAACCGGCACTAGGAAACAGCCTGAGAAACAAGAGAAAAAGTTTCTCCTGCAACCCGCTCACTTGGTGCTAGATGAACGAACGTCTCTCCACATGCTCAGTTCTGAGATATAAGTGTAAGTGAAAGCCGTCCTTCACCTATCTTGTGGGGAACACAATGTTTATTTTACGTTGCAAACCCCACTCCATACATATATATGGGGAGGTAAAAGCTCGAACTCGTTTTTACAGTGAAAACTGCAGGAAATTCAAACCGGCACTAAGAAACAGACTGAGAAATCAGAGTAAATATTTCTCCTGCATCCCGTTCCCTTGGTGCTAGTTGAACGAAATTTTCCCCACAGCTAATTTCTGAGAGATAATTGTGTGTGAAAGCCGTACTTCACCTAGATTTTTGGGAACACAAAATTTCTATTCAGGAGCAAATTACACTCCATACATATATATGGGGAGGTACTAGCTCCAACTAGGTTTTACAGTGAAAACTGCAGGAAATTCGATCCGGCACTAGGAAAAAGACTGAGAAACCAGAAAAAGTTTCTCCTGCAATTCGTTCCCTTTGTGCTAGATGAACGAACGTCTCTCCACATGCTCAGTTCTGAGAGATATGTGTGTGTGAAAGCCGTCATTCACCTAGCTTGTTGGGAACACAATGTTTATTTTCAGTTGCAAACTCCAATCCATACATATATAGGGGGAGATTCAAGCTCCAATTCGATTTTACCGTGAAAACTGCAGGAACTTCAAACCGGCACTAGGAATCACTCTATGAACCCAGAGTAATAGTTTCTCCTGCAACCTGTTCCCTTGTTGCTAGATGAACGAAAGTCTCTCCACATGCTCAGTTCTGAAAAATAAGTGTGTGTGAAAGCCGTCCTTCACCTAGCTTGTTGGGAACACAAAGTTTCTTTTCAGTGGCAAACTTCACTCCACACATATACATGGAGAGGTAATAGCTCCAACACAGTTTTACAGTGAAAATTGCAGGAAATTCAAACCAGCACTAGGAAAGAGACTGAGAAACCGGAGTAAAAGTTTCTCCTGCAACCCGTTCCATTTGGGCTAGATGAACGAATGTTTCGTCACATGCTCAGTTCTGAGAGATAAGTGTGTGTGAAAGCCGTCCTTCACCTGGATTTTGGGGAACACAAAGTTTCTTTTCAGTTGCAAACTCCACTCCATACATATATATGGGGAGGTACAAGCTCCAACTCGATTTTACAGTGAAAAGTGCAGGAACTTCAAACCGGCACTAGGAAAGAGACTGAGAAACCGGAGTAAAAGTTTCTCCTGCAACCCGTTCCCTTTGTGCTAGATGAACAAACGTCTATCCACATGCTAAGTTATGAGAGATAAGTGTGTGTGAAAGCCGTCCTTCACCTAGCTTGATGGGAACACAAAGTATCTTTTGAGTGGCAAACTCCACTCCATATATATATATGGGGAAGTAATAGCACCAAATCCGTTTTACAGTGAAAAATGCAGGAACTTCATACCGACTCTAGGAAACTGACGGAGAATCGAGAGAAATAGTTTCTCCTGCAACCCGTTCCATTTGTGCTAGATGAACGAACGTCTATCCACATGCTCAGTTCTGAGAGATAAATGTGTGTGAAAGTCGTCCTTCTCCTAGCTTGATGGGAACACAAAGTATCTTTTGAGTGGCAAACTCCACTCCATATATATATATGGGGAAGTAGTAGCTCCATCTCGGTTTTACAGTGAAAACTGCAGGAAATTCAAACCGGCACTAAGCAACAGACTGAGAAACCAGAGTAAATGTTTCTCATGCAACCCGTTCCCCTTGTGCTACATGAAGGAAATTCTTTCCACATGCTCAGTTCTGAGAGATATGTGTGTGTGAAAGCCGTACTTCAACTTGCTTGTTTGGAACACAATGTTTATTTTACGTTGCAAACCCCACTCCATACATATATATGGGGAGGTAAAAGCTCGAACTCGTTTTTACAGTGAAAACTGTAGGAAATTCGATCCGACACTAGGAAACAGATTGAGAAACCAGAGTAAAAGTTTCTCCTGCAACCCGCTCACTTGGTGCTAGTTGAACGAAAGTCTCTCCACATGCTCAGTTCTGAGAGGCATGTGTGTGTGAAAGTCGTCCTTCTCCTAGCTTGATGGGAACACAAAGTATCTTTTGAGTGGCAAACTCCACTCCATATATATATATGGGGAAGTAGTAGCTCCATCTCGGTTTTACAGTGAAAACTGCAGGAAATTCAAACCGGCACTAAGCAACAGACTGAGAAACCAGAGTAAATGTTTCTCATGCAACCCGTTCCCCTTGTGCTACATGAAGGAAATTCTTTCCACATGCTCAGTTCTGAGAGATATGTGTGTGTGAAAGCCGTACTTCAACTTGCTTGTTTGGAACACAATGTTTATTTTACGTTGCAAACCCCACTCCATACATATATATGGGGAGGTAAAAGCTCGAACTCGTTTTTACAGTGAAAACTGTAGGAAATTCTATCCGACACTAGGAAACAGACTGAGAAACCAGAGTAAAAGTTTCTCCTGCAACCCGCTCACTTGGAGCTAGATGAACGAACGTCTCTCCACATGATCAGTTCTGAGAGATATGTGTGTGTGAAAGCCGTCCTTCTACTAGCTTGTAGGGAACACAATGTTTATTTTCAGTTGCAAACTCCAATCCATACATATATAGGGGGAGGATCTAGCTCCAACTCGGTTTTAGAATGAAAACTGCAGGAACTTCAAACCGGCATTAGGAAACACACTGTGAACCCAGAGTAAAATTTTTCCTGCAACCCGTTCCCTTGTTGCTAGATGAACGAAAGTCACTACACATGCTCAGTTCTGAGAGATAAGTGGGTGTGAAAGCCATTCTTATCCTAGCTTGATGGGAACACAAAGTATCTTTTGAGTGGCAAACTCCACTCCATATATATATATGTGGAAGTAGTAGCTCCATCTCGGTTTTACAGTGAAAACTGCAGGAAATTCATACCGGCTCTAGAAACCTGACTGAGAAACCAGAGAAAAAGTTTCTCCTGCAACCCTTTCCATTTGTGCTAGATGAACAAACGTCTATCCACATGCTCAGTTCTGAGAGATAAATGTGTGTGAAAGCCGTTCTTCACCTAGATTTTTGGGAACACAAAGTTTCTTTTCAGTGGCAAACCCCAATCCATACATATATATCGGGAGGTACTAGCTCCAACTCGGTTTACAGTGAAAAGTGCAGGAACTGCAAACCGGCACTAGGAAACAGACTTAGAAACCAGAGTAAAATTTTCTCCTGCAACCCGTTCCCTTGGTGCTAGATGAAAGAACGTCTCTCCACATGCTCAGTTCTGATAAATAAGTGTGTGTGAAAGCCGTCCTTCAACTAGCTTGTTGGGAACACAAAGTTTCTTTTCAGGAGCAAATTACGCTCCATACATATATATGGGGAGGTACTAGCTCCAACTCGATTTTACAGTGAAAACTGCAGGAAATTCCAACCGGCACTAAGAAACAGTCTGAAAAAACAGAGTAATAGTTTCTCCTGCAAACCGTTCCCTTGGTGCTAGATGAACGAACTTCTTCCACATGCTCAGTTCTGAGAGATAAGTGTGTGTGAAAGCCGTCCTTCACCTAGCTTGTTGGGAACACAAAGTTTATTTTACGTTGCAAACTCCACTCCATACATATATATGGGGAGGTAAAAGCTCGAACTCCTTTTTACAGTGAAAACTGCATGAAATTCGATCCGGCAATAGAAAACAGACTGAGAAAACAGAGCAAAAGTTTCCCCGGCAACCCGTTTCCTTGGTGCTAGATGAACGAACGTCTCTCCACATGCTCAGTTCTGAGAGAAAAGTGTGTGTGAAAGCCGTCCTTCACCTTGCTTGTTGGGAACACAAAGTATCTTTACAGTGGCAAACATCACTCCATTTATATATAATGGGAAGTAATAGCTCCAACACGGTTTTACTGAGAAAACTGCAGGAAATTCATAACGGCACTAGGAAACAGACTGAGAAACCAGAGTAAAACTTCCTCCTGCAAACCGTTCCATTGGTGCTAGATGAACGAACGCCTACCCACATGCTCAGTTCTGAGAAATAAGTGTGTGTGAAAGCCGCCCTTCACCTAGATTTTTGGGAACACAAAGTTTCTTTTCAGTTGCAAACTCCACTCCATACATATATATGGTGAGGTACAAGCTCCAACTCGGTTTTACAGTGAAAAATGCAGGAAATTCAAACCGGCACTAGGAAACACACTGTGAACCCAGAGTAAAATTTCCCCTGCAACCCGTTCCCTTGTTGCTAGATGTACGAAAGTCTCTACACATGTTCATTTCTGAGAGAATTGTGTGAGTGAAAGGAGTCCTTCACCTAGCTTGTTGGGAACACAAAGTTTCTTTTCAGTGGCAAACTTCACTCCACACATATACATGGGGAGGTAATAGCTCCAACACAGTTTTACAGTGAAAATTGCAGGAAATTCAAACCAGCACTAGGAAAGAGACTGAGAACCGGAGTAAAAGTTTCTCCTGCAACCCGTTCCATTTGGGCTAGATGAACGAATGTTTCGTCACATGCTCAGTTCTGAGAGATAAGTGTGTGTGAAAGCCGTCCTTCACCTGGATTTTGGGGAACACAAAGTTTCTTTTCAGTTGCAAACTCCACTCCATACATATATATGGGGAGGTACAAGCTCCAACTCGATTTTACAGTGAAAAGTGCAGGAACTTCAAACCGGCACTAGGAAAGAGACTGAGAAACCGGAGTAAAAGTTTCTCCTGCAACCCGTTCCCTTTGTGCTAGATGAACAAACGTCTATCCACATGCTAAGTTCTGAGAGATAAGTGTGTGTGAAAGCCGTCCTTCACCTAGCTTGATGGGAACACAAAGTATCTTTTGAGTGGCAAACTCCACTCCATATATATATATGGGGAAGTAATAGCACCAAATCCGTTTTACAGTGAAAAATGCAGGAACTTCATACCGACTCTAGGAAACTGACGGAGAATCGAGAGAAATAGTTTCTCCTGCAACCCGTTCCATTTGTGCTAGATGAACGAACGTCTATTCACATGCTCAGTTCTGAGAGATAAATGTGTGTGAAAGCCGTAGTTCAACTAGATTTTTTGAACACAAAGTTTCTTTACAGTTGCAAACTCCACTCCATACATATATATGGGGAGGTACTAGCTCCAACTCGGTTTTACAGTGAAAACTGCAGGAAATTCAAACCGGCACTTCGAAACAAACTGAGAAAACAGAGTACATGTTTCTCCTGCAACCCGTTACCTTGGTGCTAGATGAACGAACGTCTCTCCACATGCTCAGTTCTGAGAGATAAGTGTGAGTGAAAGCCGTCCTTCACCTAGCTTGTTTGGAACACAATGTTTATTTTACGTTGCAAAACCCACTCCATACATATATATGGGGAGGTAAAAGCTCGAATTCGTTTTTACAGTGAAAACTGTAGGAAATTCTATCCGACACTAGGAAACAGACTGAGAAACCAGAGTAAAAGTTTCTCCTGCAACCCGCTCACTTGGAGCTAGATGAACGAACGTCTCTCCACATGATCAGTTCTGAGAGATATGTGTGTGTGAAAGCCGTCCTTCTACTAGCTTGTAGGGAACACAATGTTTATTTTCAGTTGCAAACTCCAATCCATACATATATAGGGGGAGGATCTAGCTCCAACTCGGTTTTAGAGTGAAAACTGCAGGAACTTCAAACCAGCACTAGGAAAGAGACTGAGAAACCGGAGTAAAAGTTTCTCCTGCAACCCGTTCCCTTTGTGCTAGATGAACAAACGTCTATCCACATGCTAAGTTCTGAGAGATAAGTGTGTGTGAAAGCCGTCCTTCACCTAGCTTGATGGGAACACAAAGTATCTTTTGAGTGGCAAACTCCACTCCATATATATATATGGGGAAGTAATAGCACCAAATCCGTTTTACAGTGAAAAATGCAGGAACTTCATACCGACTCTAGGAAACTGACGGAGAATCGAGAGAAATAGTTTCTCCTGCAACCCGTTCCATTTGTGCTAGATGAACGAACGTCTATTCACATGCTCAGTTCTGAGAGATAAATGTGTGTGAAAGCCGTAGTTCAACTAGATTTTTTGAACACAAAGTTTCTTTACAGTTGCAAACTCCACTCCATACATATATATGGGGAGGTACTAGCTCCAACTCGGTTTTACAGTGAAAACTGCAGGAAATTCAAACCGGCACTTCGAAACAAACTGAGAAAACAGAGTACATGTTTCTCCTGCAACCCGTTACCTTGGTGCTAGATGAACGAACGTCTCTCCACATGCTCAGTTCTGAGAGATAAGTGTGAGTGAAAGCCGTCCTTCACCTAGCTTGTTTGGAACACAATGTTTATTTTACGTTGCAAAACCCACTCCATACATATATATGGGGAGGTAAAAGCTCGAATTCGTTTTTACAGTGAAAACTGTAGGAAATTCTATCCGACACTAGGAAACAGACTGAGAAACCAGAGTAAAAGTTTCTCCTGCAACCCGCTCACTTGGAGCTAGATGAACGAACGTCTCTCCACATGATCAGTTCTGAGAGATATGTGTGTGTGAAAGCCGTCCTTCTACTAGCTTGTAGGGAACACAATGTTTATTTTCAGTTGCAAACTCCAATCCATACATATATAGGGGGAGGATCTAGCTCCAACTCGGTTTTAGAGTGAAAACTGCAGGAACTTCAAACCAGCACTAGGAAAGAGACTGAGAAACCATAGTAAAAGTTTCTCCTGCAACGCGTTCCCTTGGTGCTAGATAAACGAACGTCTCTCCACATGCTCAGTTCTGAGAGATAAGTGTGTGTGAAAGCCGTCCTTCAACTAGCTTGTTGGGAACACAAAGTTTATTTTAAGTTGCAAACTCCACTCCATACATATACATGGGGAAGTACAAGCTCCAACTCGGATTTACAGTGAAAACGGCAGGAACTAAAAACAGGCACTAGGAAACAGACTGATATACCAGAGTACAAATTTCTACTGCAACCCTTTCCCTTGGTGCTAGATGAAAGAACTTCTCTCCACATGCTCAGTTCTGAGAGATAAATGTGTTTTAAAGTCTTCCTTCACCTTGCTTGTTGGGAACACAAAGTTTCTTTTCAGTTGCAAACTCCACTCCATACATATATATATGGGGAGGTACTAATTACAAATCTGTATTACAGTGAAAACGGCAGGAACATCAAACCGGAACTAGGAAACAATCTGAGAAACCAGAGTAAAAATTTCTCCTGCCACCTTTTCACTTGGTGCTAGATGAACGAACGTCTGTCCACATGCTCATTTCTGAGAAATAAGTGTGGGTGAAGCCATACTTCACCTAGATTTTTGGGAACACAAAGTTTCTTTACATTGCATACTCCACTCCATACATATATATGGGGAGGTACTAGCTCCAACTCGGTTTTACAGTTAAATCTGCAGGAACTTCGAACCGGCACTAGGAAACAGACTGAGAAACCAGAGTAAAATTTTCTCCTGCAACCCGTTACATTGGTGCTAGATGAACGAACGTCTCTCCAGATGCTCAGTTGTGAGTGATAGCTGTGTGTGAAAGCCGTCCTTCACCTATCTTGTTGGGGACACAAAGTTTCTTTTCAGTTTCAAACCCCATTCCATACATATATGTGGGGAGGTACTAGCTCCAACTCGGTTTTACTGTGAAAACTGCGGGAACTTCAAACCGGCACTAGGAAACAGACTGAGAAACCAGAGTAAAGTTTCTCCTGCAACCCGTTCCCTTGGTGCAAGATGAACGAACTTATCTCCACATGTTCAGTTCTGAGAGATAAATGTGTGTGAAAAATATACTTCACCTTGCTTGTTGTTAACACAAAGTTTCTTTTCAGTTGCAAACTCCACTCCTTACATATATATGGGGAAATACAAGATCCAACTCTGTTTTACAGTGAAAATGGCAGGAACTTCAAACCGGCACTAGGAAACAGACTGAGAAACCAGAGTAAAAGTTTCCCCTGCAACCCGTTCCCTTTGTGCTAGATGAACGAACGTCTCTCCACTTGCTCAGTTCTGAGAGATAAGTATGTGTGAAAGCCGTCTTTCACCTACCTTGTTGGGAACACAATGTTTCTTTTCAGTTGCAAACTCCACTCCATACATATATATTGGGAGGTTCTAGCTCCAAATCTCTTTTACAGTGAAAACTGCAGGAATTTCAAACCGGCACTAGGAAACAGACTAAGAACCCAGAGTAAATGTTTCTCATACAAACGGTTCCCTTGGTGCTAGATGAACGAATGTCTCTCCACATGATCAGTTCTGAGAGATAAGTGTGTGTGAAAGCCGTACTTCACCTAGCTTGTTGGGAACACAAAGTTTCTTTTCAGTTGCAAACTCCACTCCATACAAATGTATGGGGAGGTACTAGCTCCAACTCGGTTTTACAGTGAAACCTGCTGAACTTCAAACCGGCACTAGGAAACAGACTGAGAAACCAGAGTAAAAGTTTCTCCTGCAACCCGTTCCATTGATGCTAGATGAACGAACGTCTCTCCACATGATCTGTTCTAAGAGATATGTGTGTGTTAAAGCCGAACTTCACCTAGCTTGTTGGGAACAAAATGTTTATTTTCAGTTGCACCTCCACTCCATACATATATAGGGGTAGGTACTATCTCCAACTCGGTTTTACAGTGAAAACTGCAGGAGCTTCAAACCGGCACTAGGATGCAGACTGAGAATCCAGAGTAAAAGTTTCAACTGCAACCCGTTCCCTTTGTGCTAGATGAAAGATTGTGTCTCCACATGCTCAGGTCTGAGAGAAATGCGTGTCTGAAGCCGTCTTTCACCTAGCTTGTTCGGAACACAAAGTTTCTTTTCAGATGCAAACACCTCTCCAAACATATATATGTGGAGGTACTAGCTCCAACTCGATTTTACAGTGAAACCTGCAGGAACTTCAAACCGGCACTAGGAAACAGACTGAAAAACCAGAGTAAAAGTTTCCCCTGCAACCCATTCCCTTTGTGCTAGATGAACGAACGTCTCTCCACATGCTCATTTCTGAGAGAAAAGTGTGTGTGAAAGCCGTCCTTCACCTAGCTTGTTGGGAACACAAAGTTTCTTTTCAGTTGCAAACTCCATTCCATACATATATATGGGGAGGTACTAGCTCCAACTCGGTTTTACAGTGAAAACTGCAGGAACTTCAAACTGGCACTAGGAAACAGACCGAGAAACCAGAGTAAAAGTTTCTCCTGCAACCCGTTCTTTTGGGGCAAGATGAACGAACGTCTCTCCACATGATCTTTTCTGAGAGATATGTGTGTGTTAAAGCCGAACTTCACCTAGCTTGTTGGGAACAAAATGTTTATTTTCAGTTGCAATCACCTCTCCATAAATATATATGGGGTGGTACTAGCTCCAACTCGGTTTTACAATGAAAACTGCAGGAAATTCAAACCGGCACTAGGAAGCAGACTGAGAATCCAGAGTAAAAGTTTCCACTGCAATCCGTTCCATTTGTGCTAGATGAACGTACGTCTCTCTACGTGCTCAGATCTGAGAGATATGTGTGTGTGAATGCCGTCCTTCACCTAGCTTGTTGGGAACACAAAGTTTCTTTTCAGTTGCAAACTCCAATCCATACATATTTAAGGGGAGGTACTAGCTCCAACACGGTTTTACAGTGAGAAGTGCAGGAACTTCAAACAGTCACTAGGAAACAGACTGAGAAACCAGAATAAATGTTTCTCCTGCAACCCGTTCCCTTTGTGCTAGATG
This sequence comes from Camelus bactrianus, assembly GCF_048773025.1. Taxonomy (NCBI): domain Eukaryota; kingdom Metazoa; phylum Chordata; class Mammalia; order Artiodactyla; family Camelidae; genus Camelus; species Camelus bactrianus. The sequence continues at coordinate 3,092,866 of NC_133565.1, forward strand.
AAAGAACGTCTCTCCACATGCTCAGTTCTTAGAGAAAACTGTGTGTGAAAGCCGTACTTCAGCTAGCTTGTTGGGAACACAAAGTATGTTTTCATTGAAAACCCCTCTCCATACTTATATATGGGGAGGCACTAGCTCCAACTCGATTTTACAGTGAAAACTGCAGGAACTTCAAACCGGCACTAGGAAACAGACTGAGAAACCAGAGTAAAAGTTTCTCCTGCAACCCGTTCCCTTTGTGCTAGATGAAAGATCCTGTCTACACATGCTCAGTTCTGAGAGAAATGCGTGTCTGAAAGCCGTCTTTCACCTAGCTAGTTCGGAACACAAAGTTTCTTTTCAGATGCAAACACCTCTCCATTAATATATATGTGAAGGTACTAGCTCCAACTCGATTTTACAGTGAAACCTGCAGGAACTTCAAACCGGCACTAGGAAACAGACTGAGAAATCAGAGTAAAAGTTTCCCCTTCAACCCATTCCCTTTGTGCTAGATGAACGAACGTATTTCCACATGCTCAGTTCTGAGAGAAAAGTGTGTGTGAAAGCCGTCCTACACCTAGCTTGTTGGGAAAACAAAGTTTCTTTTCAGTTGCAAACTCCACTCCATACATATATATGGGGAGGTACTCGATCCAACCCTGTTTTACAGTGAAAACTGCAGGAACTTCAAACCTGCACTAGGAATCAGACTGAATACCCTGAGTAAAAGTTTCTGATGCAAATCGTTCCCTTGGTGCTAGATGAACGAAAGTCTCTCCACATGTTCAGTTCTGAGAGATAATTGTGTGTGAAAGCCGTACGTCACCTTGCTTGTTGGGAATACAAAGTTTCTTTTCAGATGCAAATTCCACTCCATACATATATACGAGGAGGTACTAGCTCCAAATCTGTTTTACAGTGAAAACTGCAGGAACTTCAAACCAGCACTAGGAAACAGACTGAGAAATCAGAGTAAAAGTTTCTCCTGCAACCCGTTCCATTGGTGCTAGATGAACGAACGTCTCTCCACATGCTCAGTTCTGAGAGATAATTATGTGTGAAAGCCGTACTTCACCAATCTTGTTGGGAACACAATGTTTCTTTTCAGTTGCAAACTCCACTCCATACATATGTATGTGGAGGTCCTAGCTCCAAATCTATTTTACAGTGAAAACTGCAGGAATTTCAAACTGGCACTAGGAAACAGACTGAGAAACCAGAGTAAAAGTTTTTCCTGCAACGGTTTCCCTTGGTGCTAGATGAACGAACGTCTCTCCACATGCTCAGTTCTGAGAAATAAGTGTGTGTGAATGCCGTCCTTCACCTAGCTTGTTGGGAACACAAACTTTCTTTTCAGTTGCAAACTCCACTCCATATATATGAATGGTGAGGTACTAGCTCCAACTCGGTTTTACACGGAAAACTGCAGGAACTTCAAACCGGCACTAGGAAACTGACTGAGAATTCAGAGTAAAATTTTCTCCTGCAACCCGTTCTCTTGTGGCTAGATGAACGAACGTCTCTCCACATGGTCTGTTCTGAGAGATATGTGTGTGTTAAGCCGAACTTCACCTAGCTTGTTGGGAACAAAATGTTTATTTTCAGTGGCAAACTCCACTCCATACATTTATAGGGGTAGGTACAATCTCCAACTCGATTTTACAGTGAAAACTGCAGGAATTTCAAACCGGCACTAGGAAAAAGACTGAGATACCATAGTAAAAGATTCTCCTGCATCCCGTTCCCTTGGTGCTCGATGAAAGAACATCTCTCCACATGCTCTTTTCTGAGAGATAAGAGAGTGTGAAAGCCGTCCTTCAACTAGTTTGTTGGGAACACAAAGTTCCTTTTCAGTGGCAAACTCAACTCCATACATATATATGGGAGGTACTAGCTCCAACTCGGTTTTACAGTGAAAACTGCAATAACTTCAAACCCGAACTTGGAAACAGACTGAGAAACAAGAGTAAAAGTTTCTCCTGCATCTCGTTCCCTTGGTGCTAGATGAACGAACGTCTCTCCACATGCTCACTTCTGAGAGAAAAATGTGTGTGAAAGCCGTCCTTCACCTAGCTTGTTGAGAACACATAGTTTCTTTTCAGTTGCAAACACCTCTCCATACGTATATATGGGGAGGTACTAGCACCAACTCGGTTTTACAGTGAAAATTGCAGGAACTTCAAACCGGCACTAGGAAGCGGACTGAGATTCCAGAGTAAATGTTTCCACTGCAACCCGTTCCATTTGTGCTAGATGAACGAACGTCTCTCTACGTGCTCAGATCTGAGAGATATGTGTTTGTGAATGCCTTCCTTCACCTAGCTTGTTGGGAACACAAAGTTTCTTTTCAGTTGCAAACTCCAATCCATAAATATTTAAGGTGAGGTACTAGCTCCAACTCGGTTTTACAGTGAGAACTGCAGGAACTTCAAACAGGCACTAGGAAACAGACTGAGAAACCAGAGTAAATGTTTCTCCTGCAACCCGTTCCATTTGTGCTAGATGAACGAACGTCTCTCCACATGCTCTGTTCTGAGAGAAAACTGTGTGTGAAAGCCGTCCTTCACCTAGCTTGTTGGGAACACAAAGTATGTTTTCAGTTGCAAACCCCTCTCCATACATATATATGGGGAGGTACTAGCTCCAACTCGATTTTACAGTGAAAACTGCAAGAACTTGAAATCGGCACTAGGAAAAAGACTGAGAAAACAGAGTAAAAGTTTCTCATTCATCCCGTTCCTTTGTGCTAGATGAACGAACGTGTCTCCACATGCTCAGTTCTGAGAGAAAAGTGTGAGTGAAAGCCGTCCTACACGTGGCTTGTTGGGAACACAAAGTTTTTTTTCATTTGCAAAATCCACTCCATAAAAATATATGGGGAGGTACTAGCTCCAACTCGGTTTTACAGTGAAAACTGCAGGAACTTCAAACCGGCACTAGGAAACAGACTGAGAAACCAGAGTTAAATTTCCCCTGCAACCCGTTCCCTTGGTGCTAGATGAATGAACGTCTCTCCACATGCTCAGTTCTGAGAGATAAGTGTGTGTTCAAGCCGTGTTTCACCTAGCTTGCTGGGAACACAAAGTTTATTTTCAGTGGCAAACTCCACTCATACATATATATGGGGAGGTAATATCTCCAACTCTGCTTTACAGTGAAATCTGCAGGAACTTCAAACCGGCACTAAGAAACAGACTGAAAAACCAGAGTAAAAGTTTTTCCTGCAAGCCGTTCCATTGGTGCTAGATGAACGAAAGTCTCTCCACATGCTCATTTCTGAGAGATAAGTGTGTGTGAATGCCGTCCTTCACCCAGCTTGTTGGGAACAAAAAGTTTCTTTTCAGTTGCAAACTCCAGTCCATACATATATATGGGGAGGTATTAGCTGCAACTCTGTTTTACACTGAAAACGGCAGGAACTTCAAACCGGCACTAGGAAACAGACTGAGAAACCAGAGTAAAATTTCTCCTGCAACCCGTTCCCTTGGTGCTAGATGAACGAACGTCTCTCCACATGGTCAGTTCTGAGAGATAAGTGTGTGTGAATGCCGTCCTTCACCTAGCTTGTTGGGAACAGATAGTTTCTTTTCAGATGCAAACAACTCTCCATAAATATATATGTGGAAGTTCTAGCTCCAACTCGATTTTACAGTGAAAATTGCAAGAATTTCAAACCGGCACTAGGAAACAGACTGAGAAACCAGAGTAAAAATTTCTCCTGCAACCCGTTCCCTTGGTGCTAGATGAACGAACGTCTCTCCACATGCTCAGTTCTGAAAGAAAACTGTGTGTGAAAGCCGATCTTCACCTTGCTTGTTGGGAACACAAAGTATGTTTCCAGTTGCAAACACCTCTCCATACATATATAAGGGGAGGAACAAGCTCCAACTCGATTTTACAGTGAATACTGCAGGAACTTCAAAGCGGCACTAGGAAACAGACTGAGAAACTAGAGTAAAAGTTTCTCCTGCAACCCATTCCCTTTGTGCTAGATGAACGAAATTCTCTCCACATGCTCAGTTCTGAGAGAAATTTGTGTGTGAAAGCCGTCCTTCACGTAGCTTGTTGGGAACACAAAGTTTCTTTTCAGTTGCAAAATCCACTCCATAAAAATATATGGGGAGATACTAGCTCCAACTCGGTTTTACAGTGAAAACTGCAGGAACTTCCAACAGGCACTAGGAAACAGACTGAGAAACCAGAGTAAAAGTTTCACCTGCAACCCGTTACTTTGGTGCTAGATGAACGAAAGTCTCTCCACATGCTCAGATCTGAGAGATAAGTGTGTGTGAAATCCGTCTTTCACCTAGATTTTTGGGAACACAAAGTTTATATTCAGTTGCAAACTCCAGTCTATACATATACATGGGGAGGTACTAGCTGCAACTCTGTTTTACAGTGAAAACTGCAGGAACTTCAAACCGGCACTAGAAAACAGACTGAGAACCCACAGTAAAAGTTTCTCCTCCAACCCGTTCCCTTGGGGCTTGATGAACGAACGTCTCTCCATACGGTATGTTCTGAGAGATATGTGTTTGTGAAAGCCGACCTTCTTCTAGCTTGTTGGGACAAAATGTTATTTACAGTTGCAAACTCCACACTATACATATATAGGGGTAGGTACAGTCTCCAACTCGGTTTTACAGTGAAAACTGCAGGAATTTCAAACCGGCACTTGGAAACAGACTGAGAAACCAGAGAAAATGTTTCCCCTGCATCCGGATCCATTGGTGCCAAAAGAAAGAATGTCTCTCCACATGCTCAGTTCTGAGAGATAAGAGTGTGTGAAAGCCGTCCTTCAACTATCTTGTTGGGAACACAAAGATTCTTTTCAGTGGCAAACTCCACTCCATACACATATATGGGGAGGTACTAGCTCCAACTCGGTTTTAGAGTGAAAACTGCAATAACTTCAAATCGGCAGTAGGAAACAGACTGAGAAACCAGAGTAAAAGTTTCCCTGCATCCCGTTCCCTTGATGCTAGATGAACGAACTTCTCTCCACATGCTCAGTTCTGAGAGAAAAGTGTGTGTGAAAGCCGTCCTTCACCTAGCTTGTTGGGAACACATAGTTTCTTTTCAGTTGCAAAAATCTCTCCATACAAATATATGGGGAGGTACTAGCTCCAACTCGGTTTTACAGTGAAAACTGCAAGAAATTCTAACAGGCACTAGGAAGCAGACTGAGAATCCAGAGTAAAATTTTCCACTGCAACCTTTTCCCTTTGTGCTAGATGAACGAACGTCTCTCTACATGCTCAGATTTGAGAGATATGTGTGTGTGAATGCCGTCCTTCACCTAGCTTGTTGGGAATACAAAGATTCTTTTCAGTTGCAAACTCCAATCCATACATATTTATGGGAGGTACTAGCTCCAACACGGTTTTACAGTGAGAACTGCAGGAACTTCAAACAGGCACTAGGAAACAGACTGAGAAATCAGAGTAAAAGTTTCTCCTGCAACCCGTTCCATTGGTGCTAGATGAACGAACGTCTCTCCACATGCTCAGTTCTGAGAGATAATTATGTGTGAAAGCCGTACTTCACCAATCTTGTTGGGAACACAATGTTTCTTTTCAGTTGCAAACTCCACTCCATACATATGTATGTGGAGGTCCTAGCTCCAAATCTATTTTACAGTGAAAACTGCAGGAATTTCAAACCGGCACTAGGAAACAGACTGAGAAACCAGAGTAAAAGTTTTTCCTGCAACCGTTTCCCTTGGTGCTAGATGAACGAACGTCTCTCCACATGCTCAGTTCTGAGAAATAAGTGTGTGTGAATGCCGTCCTTCACCTAGCTTGTTGGGAACACAAACTTTCTTTTCAGTTGCAAACTCCACTCCATATATATGAATGGTGAGGTACTAGCTCCAACTCGGTTTTACACGGAAAACTGCAGGAACTTCAAACCGGCACTAGGAAACTGACTGAGAATTCAGAGTAAAATTTTCTCCTGCAACCCGTTCTCTTGTGGCTAGATGAACGAACGTCTCTCCACATGGTCTGTTCTGAGAGATATGTGTGTGTTAAGCCGAACTTCACCTAGCTTGTTGGGAACAAAATGTTTATTTTCAGTGGCAAACTCCACTCCATACATTTATAGGGGTAGGTACAATCTCCAACTCGATTTTACAGTGAAAACTGCAGGAATTTCAAACCGGCACTAGGAAAAAGACTGAGATACCATAGTAAAAGATTCTCCTGCATCCCGTTCCCTTGGTGCTCGATGAAAGAACATCTCTCCACATGCTCTGTTCTGAGAGATAAGAGAGTGTGAAAGCCGTCCTTCAACTAGTTTGTTGGGAACACAAAGTCCCTTTTCAGTGGCAAACTCAACTCCATACATATATATGGGAGGTACTAGCTCCAACTCGGTTTTACAGTGAAAACTGCAATAACTTCAAACCCGAACTTGGAAACAGACTGAGAAACAAGAGTAAAAGTTTCTCCTGCATCTCGTTCCCTTGGTGCTAGATGAACGAACGTCTCTCCACATGCTCACTTCTGAGAGAAAAATGTGTGTGAAAGCCGTCCTTCACCTAGCTTGTTGAGAACACATAGTTTCTTTTCAGTTGCAAACACCTCTCCATACGTATATATGGGGAGGTACTAGCACCAACTCGGTTTTACAGTGAAAATTGCAGGAACTTCAAACCGGCACTAGGAAGCGGACTGAGATTCCAGAGTAAATGTTTCCACTGCAACCCGTTCCATTTGTGCTAGATGAACGAACGTCTCTCTACGTGCTCAGATCTGAGAGATATGTGTTTGTGAATGCCTTCCTTCACCTAGCTTGTTGGGAACACAAAGTTTCTTTTCAGTTGCAAACTCCAATCCATAAATATTTAAGGGGAGGTACTAGCTCCAACTCGGTTTTACAGTGAGAACTGCAGGAACTTCAAACAGGCACTAGGAAACAGACTGAGAAACCAGAGTAAATGTTTCTCCTGCAACCCGTTCCATTTGTGCTAGATGAACGAACGTCTCTCCACATGCTCTGTTCTGAGAGAAAACTGTGTGTGAAAGCCGTCCTTCACCTAGCTTGTTGGGAACACAAAGTATGTTTTCAGTTGCAAACCCCTCTCCATACATATATATGGGGAGGTACTAGCTCCAACTCGATTTTACAGTGAAAACTGCAAGAACTTGAAATCGGCACTAGGAAAAAGACTGAGAAAACAGAGTAAAAGTTTCTCATTCATCCCGTTCCTTTGTGCTAGATGAACGAACGTGTCTCCACATGCTCAGTTCTGAGAGAAAAGTGTGAGTGAAAGCCGTCCTACACGTAGCTTGTTGGGAACACAAAGTTTTTTTTCATTTGCAAAATCCACTCCATAAAAATATATGGGGAGGTACTAGCTCCAACTCGGTTTTACAGTGAAAACTGCAGGAACTTCAAACCGGCACTAGGAAACAGACTGAGAAACCAGAGTTAAATTTCCCCTGCAACCCGTTCCCTTGGTGCTAGATGAATGAACGTCTCTCCACATGCTCAGTTCTGAGAGATAAGTGTGTGTTCAAGCCGTGTTTCACCTAGCTTGCTGGGAACACAAAGTTTATTTTCAGTGGCAAACTCCACTCATACATATATATGGGGAGGTAATATCTCCAACTCTGCTTTACAGTGAAATCTGCAGGAACTTCAAACCGGCACTAAGAAACAGACTGAAAAACCAGAGTAAAAGTTTTTCCTGCAAGCCGTTCCATTGGTGCTAGATGAACGAAAGTCTCTCCACATGCTCATTTCTGAGAGATAAGTGTGTGTGAATGCCGTCCTTCACCCAGCTTGTTGGGAACAAAAAGTTTCTTTTCAGTTGCAAACTCCAGTCCATACATATATATGGGGAGGTATTAGCTGCAACTCTGTTTTACACTGAAAACGGCAGGAACTTCAAACCGGCACTAGGAAACAGACTGAGAAACCAGAGTAAAATTTCTCCTGCAACCCGTTCCCTTGGTGCTAGATGAACGAACGTCTCTCCACATGGTCAGTTCTGAGAGATAAGTGTGTGTGAATGCCGTCCTTCACCTAGCTTGTTGGGAACAGATAGTTTCTTTTCAGATGCAAACAACTCTCCATAAATATATATGTGGAAGTTCTAGCTCCAACTCGATTTTACAGTGAAAATTGCAAGAATTTCAAACCGGCACTAGGAAACAGACTGAGAAACCAGAGTAAAAATTTCTCCTGCAACCCGTTCCCTTGGTGCTAGATGAACGAACGTCTCTCCACATGCTCAGTTCTGAAAGAAAACTGTGTGTGAAAGCCGATCTTCACCTTGCTTGTTGGGAACACAAAGTATGTTTCCAGTTGCAAACACCTCTCCATACATATATAAGGGGAGGAACAAGCTCCAACTCGATTTTACAGTGAATACTGCAGGAACTTCAAAGCGGCACTAGGAAACAGACTGAGAAACTAGAGTAAAAGTTTCTCCTGCAACCCATTCCCTTTGTGCTAGATGAACGAAATTCTCTCCACATGCTCAGTTCTGAGAGAAATTTGTGTGTGAAAGCCGTCCTTCACGTAGCTTGTTGGGAACACAAAGTTTCTTTTCAGTTGCAAAATCCACTCCATAAAAATATATGGGGAGATACTAGCTCCAACTCGGTTTTACAGTGAAAACTGCAGGAACTTCCAACAGGCACTAGGAAACAGACTGAGAAACCAGAGTAAAAGTTTCACCTGCAACCCGTTACTTTGGTGCTAGATGAACGAAAGTCTCTCCACATGCTCAGATCTGAGAGATAAGTGTGTGTGAAATCCGTCTTTCACCTAGATTTTTGGGAACACAAAGTTTATATTCAGTTGCAAACTCCAGTCTATACATATACATGGGGAGGTACTAGCTGCAACTCTGTTTTACAGTGAAAACTGCAGGAACTTCAAACCGGCACTAGAAAACAGACTGAGAACCCACAGTAAAAGTTTCTCCTCCAACCCGTTCCCTTGGGGCTTGATGAACGAACGTCTCTCCATACGGTATGTTCTGAGAGATATGTGTTTGTGAAAGCCGACCTTCTTCTAGCTTGTTGGGACAAAATGTTATTTACAGTTGCAAACTCCACACTATACATATATAGGGGTAGGTACAGTCTCCAACTCGGTTTTACAGTGAAAACTGCAGGAATTTCAAACCGGCACTTGGAAACAGACTGAGAAACCAGAGAAAATGTTTCCCCTGCATCCGGATCCATTGGTGCCAAAAGAAAGAATGTCTCTCCACATGCTCAGTTCTGAGAGATAAGAGTGTGTGAAAGCCGTCCTTCAACTATCTTGTTGGGAACACAAAGATTCTTTTCAGTGGCAAACTCCACTCCATACACATATATGGGGAGGTACTAGCTCCAACTCGGTTTTAGAGTGAAAACTGCAATAACTTCAAATCGGCAGTAGGAAACAGACTGAGAAACCAGAGTAAAAGTTTCCCTGCATCCCGTTCCCTTGATGCTAGATGAACGAACTTCTCTCCACATGCTCAGTTCTGAGAGAAAAGTGTGTGTGAAAGCCGTCCTTCACCTAGCTTGTTGGGAACACATAGTTTCTTTTCAGTTGCAAAAATCTCTCCATACAAATATATGGGGAGGTACTAGCTCCAACTCGGTTTTACAGTGAAAACTGCAAGAAATTCTAACAGGCACTAGGAAGCAGACTGAGAATCCAGAGTAAAATTTTCCACTGCAACCTTTTCCCTTTGTGCTAGATGAACGAACGTCTCTCTACATGCTCAGATTTGAGAGATATGTGTGTGTGAATGCCGTCCTTCACCTAGCTTGTTGGGAATACAAAGATTCTTTTCAGTTGCAAACTCCAATCCATACATATTTATGGGAGGTACTAGCTCCAACACGGTTTTACAGTGAGAACTGCAGGAACTTCAAACAGGCACTAGGAAACAGACTGAGAAATCAGAGTAAAAGTTTCTCCTGCAACCCGTTCCATTGGTGCTAGATGAACGAACGTCTCTCCACATGCTCAGTTCTGAGAGATATTTATGTGTGAAAGCCGTACTTCACCAATCTTGTTGGGAACACAATGTTTCTTTTCAGTTGCAAACTCCACTCCATACATATGTATGTGGAGGTCCTAGCTCCAAATCTATTTTACAGTGAAAACTGCAGGAATTTCAAACCGGCACTAGGAAACAGACTGAGAAACCAGAGTAAAAGTTTTTCCTGCAACCGTTTCCCTTGGTGCTAGATGAACGAACGTCTCTCCACATGCTCAGTTCTGAGAAATAAGTGTGTGTGAATGCCGTCCTTCACCTAGCTTGTTGGGAACACAAACTTTCTTTTCAGTTGCAAACTCCACTCCATATATATGAATGGTGAGGTACTAGCTCCAACTCGGTTTTACACGGAAAACTGCAGGAACTTCAAACCGGCACTAGGAAACTGACTGAGAATTCAGAGTAAAATTTTCTCCTGCAACCCGTTCTCTTGTGGCTAGATGAACGAACGTCTCTCCACATGGTCTGTTCTGAGAGATATGTGTGTGTTAAGCCGAACTTCACCTAGCTTGTTGGGAACAAAATGTTTATTTTCAGTGGCAAACTCCACTCCATACATTTATAGGGGTAGGTACAATCTCCAACTCGATTTTACAGTGAAAACTGCAGGAATTTCAAACCGGCACTAGGAAAAAGACTGAGATACCATAGTAAAAGATTCTCCTGCATCCCGTTCCCTTGGTGCTCGATGAAAGAACATCTCTCCACATGCTCTGTTCTGAGAGATAAGAGAGTGTGAAAGCCGTCCTTCAACTAGTTTGTTGGGAACACAAAGTCCCTTTTCAGTGGCAAACTCAACTCCATACATATATATGGGAGGTACTAGCTCCAACTCGGTTTTACAGTGAAAACTGCAATAACTTCAAACCCGAACTTGGAAACAGACTGAGAAACAAGAGTAAAAGTTTCTCCTGCATCTCGTTCCCTTGGTGCTAGATGAACGAACGTCTCTCCACATGCTCACTTCTGAGAGAAAAATGTGTGTGAAAGCCGTCCTTCACCTAGCTTGTTGAGAACACATAGTTTCTTTTCAGTTGCAAACACCTCTCCATACGTATATATGGGGAGGTACTAGCACCAACTCGGTTTTACAGTGAAAATTGCAGGAACTTCAAACCGGCACTAGGAAGCGGACTGAGATTCCAGAGTAAATGTTTCCACTGCAACCCGTTCCATTTGTGCTAGATGAACGAACGTCTCTCTACGTGCTCAGATCTGAGAGATATGTGTTTGTGAATGCCTTCCTTCACCTAGCTTGTTGGGAACACAAAGTATGTTTTCAGTTGCAAACCCCTCTCCATACATATATATGGGGAGGTACTAGCTCCAACTCGATTTTACAGTGAAAACTGCAAGAACTTGAAATCGGCACTAGGAAAAAGACTGAGAAAACAGAGTAAAAGTTTCTCATTCATCCCGTTCCTTTGTGCTAGATGAACGAACGTGTCTCCACATGCTCAGTTCTGAGAGAAAAGTGTGAGTGAAAGCCGTCCTACACGTAGCTTGTTGGGAACACAAAGTTTTTTTTCATTTGCAAAATCCACTCCATAAAAATATATGGGGAGGTACTAGCTCCAACTCGGTTTTACAGTGAAAACTGCAGGAACTTCAAACCGGCACTAGGAAACAGACTGAGAAACCAGATTTAAATTTCTCCTGCAACCCTTTCCCTTGGTGCTAGATGAATGAACGTCTCTCCACATGCTCAGTTCTGAGAGATAAGTGTGTGTTCAAGCCGTGTTTCACCTAGCTTGCTGGGAACACAAAGTTTATTTTCAGTTGCAAACTCCACTCATACATATATATGGGGAGGTAATATCTCCAACTCTGCTTTACAGTGAAATCTGCAGGAACTTCAAACCGGCACTAAGAAACAGACTGAAAAACCAGAGTAAAAGTTTTTCCTGCAAGCCGTTCCATTGGTGCTAGATGAACGAACGTCTCTCCACATGCTCATTTCTGAGAGATAAGTGTGTGTGAATGCCGTCCTTCACCCAGCTTGTTGGGAACAAAAAGTTTCTTTTCAGTTGCAAACTCCAGTCCATATATATATATGGGGAGGTATTAGCTGCAACTCTGTTTTACACTGAAAACGGCAGGAACTTCAAACCGGCACTAGGAAACAGACTGAGAAACTAGAGTAAAATTTCTCCTGCAACCCGTTCCCTTGGTGCTAGATGAACGAACGTCTCTCCACATGGTCAGTTCTGAGAGATAAGTGTGTGTGAATGCCGTCCTTCACCTAGCTTGTTGGGAACAGAAAGTTTCTTTTCAGATGCAAACAACTCTCCATAAATATATATGTGGAAGTTCTAGCTCCAACTCGATTTTACAGTGAAAATTGCAAGAATTTCAAACCGGCACTAGGAAACAGACTGAGAAACCAGAGTAAAAGTTTCTCCTGCAACCCGTTCCCTTGGTGCTAGATGAACGAACGTCTCTCCACATGCTCAGTTCTGAGAGAAAACTGTGTGTGAAAGCCGATCTTCACCTTGCTTGTTGGGAACACAAAGTATGTTTCCAGTTGCAAACACCTCTCCATACATATATAAGGGGAGGAACAAGCTCCAACTCGATTTTACAGTGAATACTGCAGGAACTTCAAAGCGGCACTAGGAAACAGACTGAGAAACTAGAGTAAAAGTTTCTCCTGCAACCCATTCCCTTTGTGCTAGATGAACGAAATTCTCTCCACATGCTCAGTTCTGAGAGAAATTTGTGTGTGAAAGCCGTCCTTCACGTAGCTTGTTGGGAACACAAAGTTTCTTTTCAGTTGCAAAATCCACTCCATAAAAATATATGGGGAGATACTAGCTCCAACTCGGTTTTACAGTGAAAACTGCAGGAACTTCCAACAGGCACTAGGAAACAGACTGAGAAACCAGAGTAAAAGTTTCACCTGCAACCCGTTACTTTGGTGCTAGATGAACGAAAGTCTCTCCACATGCTCAGATCTGAGAGATAAGTGTGTGTGAAATCCGTCTTTCACCTAGATTTTTGGGAACACAAAGTTTATATTCAGTTGCAAACTCCAGTCTATACATATACATGGGGAGGTACTAGCTGCAACTCTGTTTTACAGTGAAAACTGCAGGAACTTCAAACCGGCACTAGAAAACAGACTGAGAACCCACAGTAAAAGTTTCTCCTCCAACCCGTTCCCTTGGGGCTTGATGAACGAACGTCTCTCCATATGGTATGTTCTGAGAGATATGTGTTTGTGAAAGCCGACCTTCTTCTAGCTTGTTGGGACAAAATGTTATTTACAGTTGCAAACTCCACTCTATACATATATAGGGGTAGGTACAGTCTCCAACTCGGTTTTACAGTGAAAACTGCAGGAATTTCAAACCGGCACTTGGAAACAGACTGAGAAACCAGAGAAAAAGTTTCCCCTGCATCCGGATCCCTTGGTGCCAAAAGAAAGAATGTCTCTCCACATGCTCAGTTCTGAGAGATAAGAGTGTGTGAAAGCCGTCCTTCAACTATCTTGTTGGGAACACAAAGATTCTTTTCAGTGGCAAACTCCACTCCATACACATATATGGGGAGGTACTAGCTCCAACTCGGTTTTAGAGTGAAAACTGCAATAACTTCAAATCGGCAGTAGGAAACAGACTGAGAAACCAGAGTAAAAGTTTCCCTGCATCCCGTTCCCTTGATGCTAGATGAACGAACTTCTCTCCACATGCTCAGTTCTGAGAGAAAAGTGTGTGTGAAAGCCGTCCTTCACCTAGCTTGTTGGGAACACATAGTTTCTTTTCAGTTGCAAAAATCTCTCCATACATATATATGGGGAGGTACTAGCTCCAACTCGGTTTTACAGTGAAAACTGCAAGAAATTCTAACAGGCACTAGGAAGCAGACTGAGAATCCAGAGTAAAATTTTCCACTGCAACCTTTTCCCTTTGTGCTAGATGAACGAACGTCTCTCTACATGCTCAGATTTGAGAGATATGTGTGTGTGAATGCCGTCCTTCACCTAGCTTGTTGGGAATACAAAGATTCTTTTCAGTTGCAAACTCCAATCCATACATATTTATGGGAGGTACTAGCTCCAACACGGTTTTACAGTGAGAACTGCAGGAACTTCAAACAGGCACTAGGAAACAGACTGAGGAACCAGAGAAAAAGTTTCTCCTGCATCCGTTCCCTTTGTGCTAGATGAACGAACGTCTCTCCACATGCTCAGTTCTGGGAGAAAAGTGTGTGTGAAAGCCGTCCTTCACCTAGCTTGTTGGGAACACAAAGTTTCTTTTCAGTTGCAAACTCCACTCCATACATATATATGGGGAGGTTCTAGCTCCAACTCGGTTTTACAGTGAAAACTGCAGGAACTTCAAACCGGCACTAGGAAACAGACTGAGAAACCAGAGTAAAATTTCTCCTGCAAACCGTTCCCTTGGTGCTAGATGAACGAACGTCTCTCCACATGCTAATTTCTGAGAGATATATGTGTGTGAAACCGTCCTTCACCTAGCTTGTCGGGAACACAAAGATTCTTTTCAGTTGCAAACACCACTCCATACATATATATGGGGAAGTTCAAGCTCCAACTGGGATTTACAGTGAATACTGCAGGAACTACAAACAGGCACTAGGAAACAGACTGAGATACCAGAGTAAAAGTTTCTCCTGCAACCCGTTCCCTTGGTGCTAGATGAAAGAACTTCTCTCCACATACTCAGTTCTGAGAGATAAGTGTGTTTGAAAGCCGTCTTTCACCTAGCTTGTTGGGAACACAAAGATTCTTTTCAGTTGCAAACTCCTCTCCATACATATATATGGGGAGGAACTAACTACAACTCTGTTTTACCTTGAAAACTGCAGGAAATTCAAAACGGCACTAGGAAACAATCTGAGAAACCAGAGTAAAAATTTTTCCTGCATCCCGTTCCCTTTGTGCTAGATGAAAGATCCTGTCTCCACATGCTCAGTTCTGAGAGAAATGCGTGTCTGAAAGCCGTCTTTAACCTAGCTTGTTCGGAACACAAAGTTTCTTTTCAGATGCAAACACTTCTCCATACATATATATGTGGAGGTACTAGCTCCAACTCGATTTTACAGTGAAACCTGCAGGAACATCAAACCGGCACTAGGAAACAGACTGAGAAATCAGAGTAAAAGTTTCCCCTTCAAACCATTCCCTTTGTGCTAGATGAACGAACGTCTCTCCACATGCTCAGTTCTGAGAGAAAAGTGTGTGTGAAAGCCGTCCTACACCTAGCTTGTTGGGAAAACAAAGTTTCTTTTCAGTTGCAAACTCCACTCCATACATATATATGGGGAGGTACTAGATCCAACTCTGTTTTACAGTGAAAAATGCAGGAAATTCAAACCTGCACTAGGAATCAGACTGAATACCCTGAGTAAAAGTTTCTGATGCAAACCGTTACCTTGGTGCTAGATGAACGAAAGTCTCTCCACATGTTCAGTTCTGAGAGATAATTGTGTGTGAAAGCCGTACGTCACCATGCTTGTTGGGAATACAAAGTTTCTTTTCAGATGCAAATTCCACTCCATACATATATACGAGGAGGTACTAGCTCCAAATCTGTTTTACAGTGAAAACTGCAGGAACTTCAAACCAGCACTAGGAAACAGACTGAGAAATCAGAGAAAAAGTTTCTCCTGCAACCCGTTCCATTGGTGCTAGATGAACGAACGTCTCTCCACATGCTCAGTTCTGAGAGATAATTCTGTGTGAAAGCCGTCCTTCACCAAGCTTGTTGGGAACACAATGTTTCTTTCCAGTTGCAAACCCCACTCCATACATATGTATGTGGAGGTCCTAGCTCCAAATCTATTTTACAGTGAAAACTGCAGGAATTTCAAACCGGCACTAGGAAACAGACTGAGAAACCAGAGTAAAACTTTTTCCTGCAAACGTTTCCCTTGGTGCTAGATGAACGAACGTCTCTCCACATGCTTAGTTCTGAGAAATAAGTGTGTGTGAATGCCGTCCTTCACCTAGCTTGTTGGGAACACAAAGTTTCTTTTCAGTTGCAAACTCCACTCCATACATATGAATGGGGAGGTACTAGCTCCAACACGGTTTTACACGGAAAACTGCAGGAAGTTCAAACCGGCACTAGGAAACAGACTGAGAAACCAGAGTAAAACTTCCTCCTGCAAACCGTTCCATTGGTGCTAGATGAACGAACGCCTACCCACATGCTCAGTTCTGAGAAATAAGTGTGTGTGAAAGCCGCCCTTCACCTAGCTTGTTGGGAACACAAAGTTTATTTTACGTTGCAAACTCCACTCCATACATATATATGGGGAGGTAAAAGCTCGAACTCCTTTTTACAGTGAAAACTGCATGAAATTCGATCCGGCAATAGAAAACAGACTGAGAAAACAGAGCAAAAGTTTCCCCGGCAACCCGTTTCCTTGGTGCTAGATGAACGAACGTCTCTCCACATGCTCAGTTCTGAGAGAAAAGTGTGTGTGAAAGCCGTCCTTCAC
This sequence comes from Camelus bactrianus, assembly GCF_048773025.1. NCBI lineage: Eukaryota > Metazoa > Chordata > Mammalia > Artiodactyla > Camelidae > Camelus > Camelus bactrianus. Next base: position 3,109,328 of record NC_133565.1, read on the forward strand.
CTTGCTTGTTGGGAACACAAAGTATCTTTACAGTGGCAAACATCACTCCATTTATATATAATGGGAAGTAATAGCTCCAACACGGTTTTACTGAGAAAACTGCAGGAAATTCATAACGGCACTAGGAAACAGACTGAGAAACCAGAGTAAAACTTCCTCCTGCAAACCGTTCCATTGGTGCTAGATGAACGAACGCCTACCCACATGCTCAGTTCTGAGAAATAAGTGTGTGTGAAAGCCGCCCTTCACCTAGATTTTTGGGAACACAAAGTTTCTTTTCAGTTGCAAACTCCACTCCATACATATATATGGTGAGGTACAAGCTCCAACTCGGTTTTACAGTGAAAAATGCAGGAAATTCAAACCGGCACTAGGAAACACACTGTGAACCCAGAGTAAAATTTCCCCTGCAACCCGTTCCCTTGTTGCTAGATGTACGAAAGTCTCTACACATGTTCATTTCTGAGAGAATTGTGTGTGTGAAAGGAGTCCTTCACCTAGCTTGTTGGGAACACAAAGTTTCTTTTCAGTGGCAAACTTCACTCCACACATATACATGGGGAGGTAATAGCTCCAACACAGTTTTACAGTGAAAATTGCAGGAAATTCAAACCAGCACTAGGAAAGAGACTGAGAACCGGAGTAAAAGTTTCTCCTGCAACCCGTTCCATTTGGGCTAGATGAACGAATGTTTCGTCACATGCTCAGTTCTGAGAGATAAGTGTGTGTGAAAGCCGTCCTTCACCTGGATTTTGGGGAACACAAAGTTTCTTTTCAGTTGCAAACTCCACTCCATACATATATATGGGGAGGTACAAGCTCCAACTCGATTTTACAGTGAAAAGTGCAGGAACTTCAAACCGGCACTAGGAAAGAGACTGAGAAACCGGAGTAAAAGTTTCTCCTGCAACCCGTTCCCTTTGTGCTAGATGAACAAACGTCTATCCACATGCTAAGTTCTGAGAGATAAGTGTGTGTGAAAGCCGTCCTTCACCTAGCTTGATGGGAACACAAAGTATCTTTTGAGTGGCAAACTCCACTCCATATATATATATGGGGAAGTAATAGCACCAAATCCGTTTTACAGTGAAAAATGCAGGAACTTCATACCGACTCTAGGAAACTGACGGAGAATCGAGAGAAATAGTTTCTCCTGCAACCCGTTCCATTTGTGCTAGATGAACGAACGTCTATTCACATGCTCAGTTCTGAGAGATAAATGTGTGTGAAAGCCGTAGTTCAACTAGATTTTTTGAACACAAAGTTTCTTTACAGTTGCAAACTCCACTCCATACATATATATGGGGAGGTACTAGCTCCAACTCGGTTTTACAGTGAAAACTGCAGGAAATTCAAACCGGCACTTCGAAACAAACTGAGAAAACAGAGTACATGTTTCTCCTGCAACCCGTTACCTTGGTGCTAGATGAACGAACGTCTCTCCACATGCTCAGTTCTGAGAGATAAGTGTGAGTGAAAGCCGTCCTTCACCTAGCTTGTTTGGAACACAATGTTTATTTTACGTTGCAAAACCCACTCCATACATATATATGGGGAGGTAAAAGCTCGAATTCGTTTTTACAGTGAAAACTGTAGGAAATTCTATCCGACACTAGGAAACAGACTGAGAAACCAGAGTAAAAGTTTCTCCTGCAACCCGCTCACTTGGAGCTAGATGAACGAACGTCTCTCCACATGATCAGTTCTGAGAGATATGTGTGTGTGAAAGCCGTCCTTCTACTAGCTTGTAGGGAACACAATGTTTATTTTCAGTTGCAAACTCCAATCCATACATATATAGGGGGAGGATCTAGCTCCAACTCGGTTTTAGAGTGAAAACTGCAGGAACTTCAAACCAGCACTAGGAAAGAGACTGAGAAACCGGAGTAAAAGTTTCTCCTGCAACCCGTTCCCTTTGTGCTAGGTGAACAAACGTCTATCCACATGCTAAGTTCTGAGAGATAAGTGTGTGTGAAAGCCGTCCTTCACCTAGCTTGATGGGAACACAAAGTATCTTTTGAGTGGCAAACTCCACTCCATATATATATATGGGGAAGTAATAGCACCAAATCCGTTTTACAGTGAAAAATGCAGGAACTTCATACCGACTCTAGGAAACTGACGGAGAATCGAGAGAAATAGTTTCTCCTGCAACCCGTTCCATTTGTGCTAGATGAACGAACGTCTATTCACATGCTCAGTTCTGAGAGATAAATGTGTGTGAAAGCCGTAGTTCAACTAGATTTTTTGAACACAAAGTTTCTTTACAGTTGCAAACTCCACTCCATACATATATATGGGGAGGTACTATCTCCAACTCGGTTTTACAGTGAAAACTGCAGGAAATTCAAACCGGCACTTCGAAACAAACTGAGAAAACAGAGTACATGTTTCTCCTGCAACCCGTTACCTTGGTGCTAGATGAACGAACGTCTCTCCACATGCTCAGTTCTGAGAGATAAGTGTGAGTGAAAGCCGTCCTTCACCTAGCTTGTTTGGAACACAATGTTTATTTTACGTTGCAAAACCCACTCCATACATATATATGGGGAGGTAAAAGCTCGAATTCGTTTTTACAGTGAAAACTGTAGGAAATTCTATCCGACACTAGGAAACAGACTGAGAAACCAGAGTAAAAGTTTCTCCTGCAACCCGCTCACTTGGAGCTAGATGAACGAACGTCTCTCCACATGATCAGTTCTGAGAGATATGTGTGTGTGAAAGCCGTCCTTCTACTAGCTTGTAGGGAACACAATGTTTATTTTCAGTTGCAAACTCCAATCCATACATATATAGGGGGAGGATCTAGCTCCAACTCGGTTTTAGAGTGAAAACTGCAGGAACTTCAAACCAGCACTAGGAAAGAGACTGAGAAACCATAGTAAAAGTTTCTCCTGCAACGCGTTCCCTTGGTGCTAGATAAACGAACGTCTCTCCACATGCTCAGTTCTGAGAGATAAGTGTGTGTGAAAGCCGTCCTTCAACTAGCTTGTTGGGAACACAAAGTTTATTTTAAGTTGCAAACTCCACTCCATACATATACATGGGGAAGTACAAGCTCCAACTCGGATTTACAGTGAAAACGGCAGGAACTAAAAACAGGCACTAGGAAACAGACTGATATACCAGAGTACAAATTTCTACTGCAACCCTTTCCCTTGGTGCTAGATGAAAGAACTTCTCTCCACATGCTCAGTTCTGAGAGATAAATGTGTTTTAAAGTCTTCCTTCACCTTGCTTGTTGGGAACACAAAGTTTCTTTTCAGTTGCAAACTCCACTCCATACATATATATATGGGGAGGTACTAATTACAAATCTGTATTACAGTGAAAACGGCAGGAACATCAAACCGGAACTAGGAAACAATCTGAGAAACCAGAGTAAAAATTTCTCCTGCCACCTTTTCACTTGGTGCTAGATGAACGAACGTCTGTCCACATGCTCATTTCTGAGAAATAAGTGTGGGTGAAGCCATACTTCACCTAGATTTTTGGGAACACAAAGTTTCTTTACATTGCATACTCCACTCCATACATATATATGGGGAGGTACTAGCTCCAACTCGGTTTTACAGTTAAATCTGCAGGAACTTCGAACCGGCACTAGGAAACAGACTGAGAAACCAGAGTAAAATTTTCTCCTGCAACCCGTTACATTGGTGCTAGATGAACGAACGTCTCTCCAGATGCTCAGTTGTGAGTGATAGCTGTGTGTGAAAGCCGTCCTTCACCTATCTTGTTGGGGACACAAAGTTTCTTTTCAGTTTCAAACCCCATTCCATACATATATGTGGGGAGGTACTAGCTCCAACTCGGTTTTACTGTGAAAACTGCGGGAACTTCAAACCGGCACTAGGAAACAGACTGAGAAACCAGAGTAAAGTTTCTCCTGCAACCCGTTCCCTTGGTGCAAGATGAACGAACTTATCTCCACATGTTCAGTTCTGAGAGATAAATGTGTGTGAAAAATATACTTCACCTTGCTTGTTGTTAACACAAAGTTTCTTTTCAGTTGCAAACTCCACTCCTTACATATATATGGGGAAATACAAGATCCAACTCTGTTTTACAGTGAAAATGGCAGGAACTTCAAACCGGCACTAGGAAACAGACTGAGAAACCAGAGTAAAAGTTTCCCCTGCAACCCGTTCCCTTTGTGCTAGATGAACGAACGTCTCTCCACTTGCTCAGTTCTGAGAGATAAGTATGTGTGAAAGCCGTCTTTCACCTACCTTGTTGGGAACACAATGTTTCTTTTCAGTTGCAAACTCCACTCCATACATATATATTGGGAGGTTCTAGCTCCAAATCTCTTTTACAGTGAAAACTGCAGGAATTTCAAACCGGCACTAGGAAACAGACTAAGAACCCAGAGTAAATGTTTCTCATACAAACGGTTCCCTTGGTGCTAGATGAACGAATGTCTCTCCACATGATCTGTTCTAAGAGATATGTGTGTGTTAAAGCCGAACTTCACCTAGCTTGTTGGGAACAAAATGTTTATTTTCAGTTGCACCTCCACTCCATACATATATAGGGGTAGGTACTATCTCCAACTCGGTTTTACAGTGAAAACTGCAGGAACTTCAAACCGGCACTAGGAAACAGACTGAGAAACCAGAGTAAAAGTTTCCCCTGCAACCCGTTCCCTTTGTGCTAGATGAACGAACGTCTCTCCACTTGCTCAGTTCTGAGAGATAAGTATGTGTGAAAGCCGTCCTTCACCTAGCTTGTTGGGAACACAAAGTTTCTTTTCAGTTGCAAACTCCACTCCATACAAATGTATGGGGAGGTACTAGCTCCAACTCGGTTTTACAGTGAAACCTGCTGAACTTCAAACCGGCACTAGGAAACAGACTGAGAAACCAGAGTAAAAGTTTCTCCTGCAACCCGTTCCATTGATGCTAGATGAACGAACGTCTCTCCACATGATCTGTTCTAAGAGATATGTGTGTGTTAAAGCCGAACTTCACCTAGCTTGTTGGGAACAAAATGTTTATTTTCAGTTGCACCTCCACTCCATACATATATAGGGGTAGGTACTATCTCCAACTCGGTTTTACAGTGAAAACTGCAGGAGCTTCAAACCGGCACTAGGATGCAGACTGAGAATCCAGAGTAAAAGTTTCAACTGCAACCCGTTCCCTTTGTGCTAGATGAAAGATTGTGTCTCCACATGCTCAGGTCTGAGAGAAATGCGTGTCTGAAGCCGTCTTTCACCTAGCTTGTTCGGAACACAAAGTTTCTTTTCAGATGCAAACACCTCTCCAAACATATATATGTGGAGGTACTAGCTCCAACTCGATTTTACAGTGAAACCTGCAGGAACTTCAAACCGGCACTAGGAAACAGACTGAGAAACCAGAGTAAAAGTTTCCCCTGCAACCCATTCCCTTTGTGCTAGATGAACGAACGTCTCTCCACATGCTCATTTCTGAGAGAAAAGTGTGTGTGAAAGCCGTCCTTCACCTAGCTTGTTGGGAACACAAAGTTTCTTTTCAGTTGCAAACTCCATTCCATACATATATATGGGGAGGTACTAGCTCCAACTCGGTTTTACAGTGAAAACTGCAGGAACTTCAAACTGGCACTAGGAAACAGACCGAGAAACCAGAGTAAAAGTTTCTCCTGCAACCCGTTCTTTTGGGGCAAGATGAACGAACGTCTCTCCACATGATCTTTTCTGAGAGATATGTGTGTGTTAAAGCCGAACTTCACCTAGCTTGTTGGGAACAAAATGTTTATTTTCAGTTGCAATCACCTCTCCATAAATATATATGGGGTGGTACTAGCTCCAACTCGGTTTTACAATGAAAACTGCAGGAAATTCAAACCGGCACTAGGAAGCAGACTGAGAATCCAGAGTAAAAGTTTCCACTGCAATCCGTTCCATTTGTGCTAGATGAACGTACGTCTCTCTACGTGCTCAGATCTGAGAGATATGTGTGTGTGAATGCCGTCCTTCACCTAGCTTGTTGGGAACACAAAGTTTCTTTTCAGTTGCAAACTCCAATCCATACATATTTAAGGGGAGGTACTAGCTCCAACACGGTTTTACAGTGAGAAGTGCAGGAACTTCAAACAGTCACTAGGAAACAGACTGAGAAACCAGAATAAATGTTTCTCCTGCAACCCGTTCCCTTTGTGCTAGATGAAAGAACGTCTCTCCACATGCTCAGTTCTTAGAGAAAACTGTGTGTGAAAGCCGTACTTCAGCTAGCTTGTTGGGAACACAAAGTATGTTTTCATTGAAAACCCCTCTCCATACTTATATATGGGGAGGCACTAGCTCCAACTCGATTTTACAGTGAAAACTGCAGGAACTTCAAACCGGCACTAGGAAACAGACTGAGAAACCAGAGTAAAAGTTTCTCCTGCAACCCGTTCCCTTTGTGCTAGATGAAAGATCCTGTCTACACATGCTCAGTTCTGAGAGAAATGCGTGTCTGAAAGCCGTCTTTCACCTAGCTAGTTCGGAACACAAAGTTTCTTTTCAGATGCAAACACCTCTCCATTAATATATATGTGAAGGTACTAGCTCCAACTCGATTTTACAGTGAAACCTGCAGGAACTTCAAACCGGCACTAGGAAACAGACTGAGAAATCAGAGTAAAAGTTTCCCCTTCAACCCATTCCCTTTGTGCTAGATGAACGAACGTATTTCCACATGCTCAGTTCTGAGAGAAAAGTGTGTGTGAAAGCCGTCCTACACCTAGCTTGTTGGGAAAACAAAGTTTCTTTTCAGTTGCAAACTCCACTCCATACATATATATGGGGAGGTACTCGATCCAACCCTGTTTTACAGTGAAAACTGCAGGAACTTCAAACCTGCACTAGGAATCAGACTGAATACCCTGAGTAAAAGTTTCTGATGCAAATCGTTCCCTTGGTGCTAGATGAACGAAAGTCTCTCCACATGTTCAGTTCTGAGAGATAATTGTGTGTGAAAGCCGTACGTCACCTTGCTTGTTGGGAATACAAAGTTTCTTTTCAGATGCAAATTCCACTCCATACATATATACGAGGAGGTACTAGCTCCAAATCTGTTTTACAGTGAAAACTGCAGGAACTTCAAACCAGCACTAGGAAACAGACTGAGAAATCAGAGTAAAAGTTTCTCCTGCAACCCGTTCCATTGGTGCTAGATGAACGAACGTCTCTCCACATGCTCAGTTCTGAGAGATAATTATGTGTGAAAGCCGTACTTCACCAATCTTGTTGGGAACACAATGTTTCTTTTCAGTTGCAAACTCCACTCCATACATATGTATGTGGAGGTCCTAGCTCCAAATCTATTTTACAGTGAAAACTGCAGGAATTTCAAACTGGCACTAGGAAACAGACTGAGAAACCAGAGTAAAAGTTTTTCCTGCAACGGTTTCCCTTGGTGCTAGATGAACGAACGTCTCTCCACATGCTCAGTTCTGAGAAATAAGTGTGTGTGAATGCCGTCCTTCACCTAGCTTGTTGGGAACACAAACTTTCTTTTCAGTTGCAAACTCCACTCCATATATATGAATGGTGAGGTACTAGCTCCAACTCGGTTTTACACGGAAAACTGCAGGAACTTCAAACCGGCACTAGGAAACTGACTGAGAATTCAGAGTAAAATTTTCTCCTGCAACCCGTTCTCTTGTGGCTAGATGAACGAACGTCTCTCCACATGGTCTGTTCTGAGAGATATGTGTGTGTTAAGCCGAACTTCACCTAGCTTGTTGGGAACAAAATGTTTATTTTCAGTGGCAAACTCCACTCCATACATTTATAGGGGTAGGTACAATCTCCAACTCGATTTTACAGTGAAAACTGCAGGAATTTCAAACCGGCACTAGGAAAAAGACTGAGATACCATAGTAAAAGATTCTCCTGCATCCCGTTCCCTTGGTGCTCGATGAAAGAACATCTCTCCACATGCTCTTTTCTGAGAGATAAGAGAGTGTGAAAGCCGTCCTTCAACTAGTTTGTTGGGAACACAAAGTTCCTTTTCAGTGGCAAACTCAACTCCATACATATATATGGGAGGTACTAGCTCCAACTCGGTTTTACAGTGAAAACTGCAATAACTTCAAACCCGAACTTGGAAACAGACTGAGAAACAAGAGTAAAAGTTTCTCCTGCATCTCGTTCCCTTGGTGCTAGATGAACGAACGTCTCTCCACATGCTCACTTCTGAGAGAAAAATGTGTGTGAAAGCCGTCCTTCACCTAGCTTGTTGAGAACACATAGTTTCTTTTCAGTTGCAAACACCTCTCCATACGTATATATGGGGAGGTACTAGCACCAACTCGGTTTTACAGTGAAAATTGCAGGAACTTCAAACCGGCACTAGGAAGCGGACTGAGATTCCAGAGTAAATGTTTCCACTGCAACCCGTTCCATTTGTGCTAGATGAACGAACGTCTCTCTACGTGCTCAGATCTGAGAGATATGTGTTTGTGAATGCCTTCCTTCACCTAGCTTGTTGGGAACACAAAGTTTCTTTTCAGTTGCAAACTCCAATCCATAAATATTTAAGGTGAGGTACTAGCTCCAACTCGGTTTTACAGTGAGAACTGCAGGAACTTCAAACAGGCACTAGGAAACAGACTGAGAAACCAGAGTAAATGTTTCTCCTGCAACCCGTTCCATTTGTGCTAGATGAACGAACGTCTCTCCACATGCTCTGTTCTGAGAGAAAACTGTGTGTGAAAGCCGTCCTTCACCTAGCTTGTTGGGAACACAAAGTATGTTTTCAGTTGCAAACCCCTCTCCATACATATATATGGGGAGGTACTAGCTCCAACTCGATTTTACAGTGAAAACTGCAAGAACTTGAAATCGGCACTAGGAAAAAGACTGAGAAAACAGAGTAAAAGTTTCTCATTCATCCCGTTCCTTTGTGCTAGATGAACGAACGTGTCTCCACATGCTCAGTTCTGAGAGAAAAGTGTGAGTGAAAGCCGTCCTACACGTGGCTTGTTGGGAACACAAAGTTTTTTTTCATTTGCAAAATCCACTCCATAAAAATATATGGGGAGGTACTAGCTCCAACTCGGTTTTACAGTGAAAACTGCAGGAACTTCAAACCGGCACTAGGAAACAGACTGAGAAACCAGAGTTAAATTTCCCCTGCAACCCGTTCCCTTGGTGCTAGATGAATGAACGTCTCTCCACATGCTCAGTTCTGAGAGATAAGTGTGTGTTCAAGCCGTGTTTCACCTAGCTTGCTGGGAACACAAAGTTTATTTTCAGTGGCAAACTCCACTCATACATATATATGGGGAGGTAATATCTCCAACTCTGCTTTACAGTGAAATCTGCAGGAACTTCAAACCGGCACTAAGAAACAGACTGAAAAACCAGAGTAAAAGTTTTTCCTGCAAGCCGTTCCATTGGTGCTAGATGAACGAAAGTCTCTCCACATGCTCATTTCTGAGAGATAAGTGTGTGTGAATGCCGTCCTTCACCCAGCTTGTTGGGAACAAAAAGTTTCTTTTCAGTTGCAAACTCCAGTCCATACATATATATGGGGAGGTATTAGCTGCAACTCTGTTTTACACTGAAAACGGCAGGAACTTCAAACCGGCACTAGGAAACAGACTGAGAAACCAGAGTAAAATTTCTCCTGCAACCCGTTCCCTTGGTGCTAGATGAACGAACGTCTCTCCACATGGTCAGTTCTGAGAGATAAGTGTGTGTGAATGCCGTCCTTCACCTAGCTTGTTGGGAACAGATAGTTTCTTTTCAGATGCAAACAACTCTCCATAAATATATATGTGGAAGTTCTAGCTCCAACTCGATTTTACAGTGAAAATTGCAAGAATTTCAAACCGGCACTAGGAAACAGACTGAGAAACCAGAGTAAAAATTTCTCCTGCAACCCGTTCCCTTGGTGCTAGATGAACGAACGTCTCTCCACATGCTCAGTTCTGAAAGAAAACTGTGTGTGAAAGCCGATCTTCACCTTGCTTGTTGGGAACACAAAGTATGTTTCCAGTTGCAAACACCTCTCCATACATATATAAGGGGAGGAACAAGCTCCAACTCGATTTTACAGTGAATACTGCAGGAACTTCAAAGCGGCACTAGGAAACAGACTGAGAAACTAGAGTAAAAGTTTCTCCTGCAACCCATTCCCTTTGTGCTAGATGAACGAAATTCTCTCCACATGCTCAGTTCTGAGAGAAATTTGTGTGTGAAAGCCGTCCTTCACGTAGCTTGTTGGGAACACAAAGTTTCTTTTCAGTTGCAAAATCCACTCCATAAAAATATATGGGGAGATACTAGCTCCAACTCGGTTTTACAGTGAAAACTGCAGGAACTTCCAACAGGCACTAGGAAACAGACTGAGAAACCAGAGTAAAAGTTTCACCTGCAACCCGTTACTTTGGTGCTAGATGAACGAAAGTCTCTCCACATGCTCAGATCTGAGAGATAAGTGTGTGTGAAATCCGTCTTTCACCTAGATTTTTGGGAACACAAAGTTTATATTCAGTTGCAAACTCCAGTCTATACATATACATGGGGAGGTACTAGCTGCAACTCTGTTTTACAGTGAAAACTGCAGGAAATTCAAACCGGCACTAGAAAACAGACTGAGAACCCACAGTAAAAGTTTCTCCTCCAACCCGTTCCCTTGGGGCTTGATGAACGAACGTCTCTCCATACGGTATGTTCTGAGAGATATGTGTTTGTGAAAGCCGACCTTCTTCTAGCTTGTTGGGACAAAATGTTATTTACAGTTGCAAACTCCACACTATACATATATAGGGGTAGGTACAGTCTCCAACTCGGTTTTACAGTGAAAACTGCAGGAATTTCAAACCGGCACTTGGAAACAGACTGAGAAACCAGAGAAAATGTTTCCCCTGCATCCGGATCCATTGGTGCCAAAAGAAAGAATGTCTCTCCACATGCTCAGTTCTGAGAGATAAGAGTGTGTGAAAGCCGTCCTTCAACTATCTTGTTGGGAACACAAAGATTCTTTTCAGTGGCAAACTCCACTCCATACACATATATGGGGAGGTACTAGCTCCAACTCGGTTTTAGAGTGAAAACTGCAATAACTTCAAATCGGCAGTAGGAAACAGACTGAGAAACCAGAGTAAAAGTTTCCCTGCATCCCGTTCCCTTGATGCTAGATGAACGAACTTCTCTCCACATGCTCAGTTCTGAGAGAAAAGTGTGTGTGAAAGCCGTCCTTCACCTAGCTTGTTGGGAACACATAGTTTCTTTTCAGTTGCAAAAATCTCTCCATACAAATATATGGGGAGGTACTAGCTCCAACTCGGTTTTACAGTGAAAACTGCAAGAAATTCTAACAGGCACTAGGAAGCAGACTGAGAATCCAGAGTAAAATTTTCCACTGCAACCTTTTCCCTTTGTGCTAGATGAACGAACGTCTCTCTACATGCTCAGATTTGAGAGATATGTGTGTGTGAATGCCGTCCTTCACCTAGCTTGTTGGGAATACAAAGATTCTTTTCAGTTGCAAACTCCAATCCATACATATTTATGGGAGGAACTAGCTCCAACACGGTTTTACAGTGAGAACTGCAGGAACTTCAAACAGGCACTAGGAAACAGACTGAGAAATCAGAGTAAAAGTTTCTCCTGCAACCCGTTCCATTGGTGCTAGATGAACGAACGTCTCTCCACATGCTCAGTTCTGAGAGATAATTATGTGTGAAAGCCGTACTTCACCAATCTTGTTGGGAACACAATGTTTCTTTTCAGTTGCAAACTCCACTCCATACATATGTATGTGGAGGTCCTAGCTCCAAATCTATTTTACAGTGAAAACTGCAGGAATTTCAAACCGGCACTAGGAAACAGACTGAGAAACCAGAGTAAAAGTTTTTCCTGCAACCGTTTCCCTTGGTGCTAGATGAACGAACGTCTCTCCACATGCTCAGTTCTGAGAAATAAGTGTGTGTGAATGCCGTCCTTCACCTAGCTTGTTGGGAACACAAACTTTCTTTTCAGTTGCAAACTCCACTCCATATATATGAATGGTGAGGTACTAGCTCCAACTCGGTTTTACACGGAAAACTGCAGGAACTTCAAACCGGCACTAGGAAACTGACTGAGAATTCAGAGTAAAATTTTCTCCTGCAACCCGTTCTCTTGTGGCTAGATGAACGAACGTCTCTCCACATGGTCTGTTCTGAGAGATATGTGTGTGTTAAGCCGAACTTCACCTAGCTTGTTGGGAACAAAATGTTTATTTTCAGTGGCAAACTCCACTCCATACATTTATAGGGGTAGGTACAATCTCCAACTCGATTTTACAGTGAAAACTGCAGGAATTTCAAACCGGCACTAGGAAAAAGACTGAGATACCATAGTAAAAGATTCTCCTGCATCCCGTTCCCTTGGTGCTCGATGAAAGAACATCTCTCCACATGCTCTGTTCTGAGAGATAAGAGAGTGTGAAAGCCGTCCTTCAACTAGTTTGTTGGGAACACAAAGTCCCTTTTCAGTGGCAAACTCAACTCCATACATATATATGGGAGGTACTAGCTCCAACTCGGTTTTACAGTGAAAACTGCAATAACTTCAAACCCGAACTTGGAAACAGACTGAGAAACAAGAGTAAAAGTTTCTCCTGCATCTCGTTCCCTTGGTGCTAGATGAACGAACGTCTCTCCACATGCTCACTTCTGAGAGAAAAATGTGTGTGAAAGCCGTCCTTCACCTAGCTTGTTGAGAACACATAGTTTCTTTTCAGTTGCAAACACCTCTCCATACGTATATATGGGGAGGTACTAGCACCAACTCGGTTTTACAGTGAAAATTGCAGGAACTTCAAACCGGCACTAGGAAGCGGACTGAGATTCCAGAGTAAATGTTTCCACTGCAACCCGTTCCATTTGTGCTAGATGAACGAACGTCTCTCTACGTGCTCAGATCTGAGAGATATGTGTTTGTGAATGCCTTCCTTCACCTAGCTTGTTGGGAACACAAAGTTTCTTTTCAGTTGCAAACTCCAATCCATAAATATTTAAGGGGAGGTACTAGCTCCAACTCGGTTTTACAGTGAGAACTGCAGGAACTTCAAACAGGCACTAGGAAACAGACTGAGAAACCAGAGTAAATGTTTCTCCTGCAACCCGTTCCATTTGTGCTAGATGAACGAACGTCTCTCCACATGCTCTGTTCTGAGAGAAAACTGTGTGTGAAAGCCGTCCTTCACCTAGCTTGTTGGGAACACAAAGTATGTTTTCAGTTGCAAACCCCTCTCCATACATATATATGGGGAGGTACTAGCTCCAACTCGATTTTACAGTGAAAACTGCAAGAACTTGAAATCGGCACTAGGAAAAAGACTGAGAAAACAGAGTAAAAGTTTCTCATTCATCCCGTTCCTTTGTGCTAGATGAACGAACGTGTCTCCACATGCTCAGTTCTGAGAGAAAAGTGTGAGTGAAAGCCGTCCTACACGTAGCTTGTTGGGAACACAAAGTTTTTTTTCATTTGCAAAATCCACTCCATAAAAATATATGGGGAGGTACTAGCTCCAACTCGGTTTTACAGTGAAAACTGCAGGAACTTCAAACCGGCACTAGGAAACAGACTGAGAAACCAGATTTAAATTTCTCCTGCAACCCTTTCCCTTGGTGCTAGATGAATGAACGTCTCTCCACATGCTCAGTTCTGAGAGATAAGTGTGTGTTCAAGCCGTGTTTCACCTAGCTTGCTGGGAACACAAAGTTTATTTTCAGTTGCAAACTCCACTCATACATATATATGGGGAGGTAATATCTCCAACTCTGCTTTACAGTGAAATCTGCAGGAACTTCAAACCGGCACTAAGAAACAGACTGAAAAACCAGAGTAAAAGTTTTTCCTGCAAGCCGTTCCATTGGTGCTAGATGAACGAACGTCTCTCCACATGCTCATTTCTGAGAGATAAGTGTGTGTGAATGCCGTCCTTCACCCAGCTTGTTGGGAACAAAAAGTTTCTTTTCAGTTGCAAACTCCAGTCCATATATATATATGGGGAGGTATTAGCTGCAACTCTGTTTTACACTGAAAACGGCAGGAACTTCAAACCGGCACTAGGAAACAGACTGAGAAACTAGAGTAAAATTTCTCCTGCAACCCGTTCCCTTGGTGCTAGATGAACGAACGTCTCTCCACATGGTCAGTTCTGAGAGATAAGTGTGTGTGAATGCCGTCCTTCACCTAGCTTGTTGGGAACAGAAAGTTTCTTTTCAGATGCAAACAACTCTCCATAAATATATATGTGGAAGTTCTAGCTCCAACTCGATTTTACAGTGAAAATTGCAAGAATTTCAAACCGGCACTAGGAAACAGACTGAGAAACCAGAGTAAAAGTTTCTCCTGCAACCCGTTCCCTTGGTGCTAGATGAACGAACGTCTCTCCACATGCTCAGTTCTGAGAGAAAACTGTGTGTGAAAGCCGATCTTCACCTTGCTTGTTGGGAACACAAAGTATGTTTCCAGTTGCAAACACCTCTCCATACATATATAAGGGGAGGAACAAGCTCCAACTCGATTTTACAGTGAATACTGCAGGAACTTCAAAGCGGCACTAGGAAACAGACTGAGAAACTAGAGTAAAAGTTTCTCCTGCAACCCATTCCCTTTGTGCTAGATGAACGAAATTCTCTCCACATGCTCAGTTCTGAGAGAAATTTGTGTGTGAAAGCCGTCCTTCACGTAGCTTGTTGGGAACACAAAGTTTCTTTTCAGTTGCAAAATCCACTCCATAAAAATATATGGGGAGATACTAGCTCCAACTCGGTTTTACAGTGAAAACTGCAGGAACTTCCAACAGGCACTAGGAAACAGACTGAGAAACCAGAGTAAAAGTTTCACCTGCAACCCGTTACTTTGGTGCTAGATGAACGAAAGTCTCTCCACATGCTCAGATCTGAGAGATAAGTGTGTGTGAAATCCGTCTTTCACCTAGATTTTTGGGAACACAAAGTTTATATTCAGTTGCAAACTCCAGTCTATACATATACATGGGGAGGTACTAGCTGCAACTCTGTTTTACAGTGAAAACTGCAGGAAATTCAAACCGGCACTAGAAAACAGACTGAGAACCCACAGTAAAAGTTTCTCCTCCAACCCGTTCCCTTGGGGCTTGATGAACGAACGTCTCTCCATATGGTATGTTCTGAGAGATATGTGTTTGTGAAAGCCGACCTTCTTCTAGCTTGTTGGGACAAAATGTTATTTACAGTTGCAAACTCCACTCTATACATATATAGGGGTAGGTACAGTCTCCAACTCGGTTTTACAGTGAAAACTGCAGGAATTTCAAACCGGCACTTGGAAACAGACTGAGAAACCAGAGAAAAAGTTTCCCCTGCATCCGGATCCCTTGGTGCCAAAAGAAAGAATGTCTCTCCACATGCTCAGTTCTGAGAGATAAGAGTGTGTGAAAGCCGTCCTTCAACTATCTTGTTGGGAACACAAAGATTCTTTTCAGTGGCAAACTCCACTCCATACACATATATGGGGAGGTACTAGCTCCAACTCGGTTTTAGAGTGAAAACTGCAATAACTTCAAATCGGCAGTAGGAAACAGACTGAGAAACCAGAGTAAAAGTTTCCCTGCATCCCGTTCCCTTGATGCTAGATGAACGAACTTCTCTCCACATGCTCAGTTCTGAGAGAAAAGTGTGTGTGAAAGCCGTCCTTCACCTAGCTTGTTGGGAACACATAGTTTCTTTTCAGTTGCAAAAATCTCTCCATACATATATATGGGGAGGTACTAGCTCCAACTCGGTTTTACAGTGAAAACTGCAAGAAATTCTAACAGGCACTAGGAAGCAGACTGAGAATCCAGAGTAAAATTTTCCACTGCAACCTTTTCCCTTTGTGCTAGATGAACGAACGTCTCTCTACATGCTCAGATTTGAGAGATATGTGTGTGTGAATGCCGTCCTTCACCTAGCTTGTTGGGAATACAAAGATTCTTTTCAGTTGCAAACTCCAATCCATACATATTTATGGGAGGTACTAGCTCCAACACGGTTTTACAGTGAGAACTGCAGGAACTTCAAACAGGCACTAGGAAACAGACTGAGAAATCAGAGTAAAAGTTTCTCCTGCATCCGTTCCCTTTGTGCTAGATGAACGAACGTCTCTCCACATGCTCAGTTCTGGGAGAAAAGTGTGTGTGAAAGCCGTCCTTCACCTAGCTTGTTGGGAACACAAAGTTTCTTTTCAGTTGCAAACTCCACTCCATACATATATATGGGGAGGTTCTAGCTCCAACTCGGTTTTACAGTGAAAACTGCAGGAACTTCAAACCGGCACTAGGAAACAGACTGAGAAACCAGAGTAAAATTTCTCCTGCAAACCGTTCCCTTGGTGCTAAATGAACGAACGTCTCTCCACATGCTAATTTCTGAGAGATATATGTGTGTGAAACCGTCCTTCACCTAGCTTGTCGGGAACACAAAGATTCTTTTCAGTTGCAAACACCACTCCATACATATATATGGGGAAGTTCAAGCTCCAACTGGGATTTACAGTGAATACTGCAGGAACTACAAACAGGCACTAGGAAACAGACTGAGATACCAGAGTAAAAGTTTCTCCTGCAACCCGTTCCCTTGGTGCTAGATGAAAGAACTTCTCTCCACATACTCAGTTCTGAGAGATAAGTGTGTTTGAAAGCCGTCTTTCACCTAGCTTGTTGGGAACACAAAGATTCTTTTCAGTTGCAAACTCCTCTCCATACATATATATGGGGAGGAACTAACTACAACTCTGTTTTACCTTGAAAACTGCAGGAAATTCAAAACGGCACTAGGAAACAATCTGAGAAACCAGAGTAAAAATTTTTCCTGCATCCCGTTCCCTTTGTGCTAGATGAAAGATCCTGTCTCCACATGCTCAGTTCTGAGAGAAATGCGTGTCTGAAAGCCGTCTTTCACCTAGCTTGTTCGGAACACAAAGTTTCTTTTCAGATGCAAACACTTCTCCATACATATATATGTGGAGGTACTAGCTCCAACTCGATTTTACAGTGAAACCTGCAGGAACTTCAAACCGGCACTAGGAAACAGACTGAGAAATCAGAGTAAAAGTTTCCCCTTCAAACCATTCCCTTTGTGCTAGATGAACGAACGTCTCTCCACATGCTCAGTTCTGAGAGAAAAGTGTGTGTGAAAGCCGTCCTACACCTAGCTTGTTGGGAAAACAAAGTTTCTTTTCAGTTGCAAACTCCACTCCATACATATATATGGGGAGGTACTAGATCCAACTCTGTTTTACAGTGAAAAATGCAGGAACTTCAAACCTGCACTAGGAATCAGACTGAATACCCTGAGTAAAAGTTTCTGATGCAAACCGTTACCTTGGTGCTAGATGAACGAAAGTCTCTCCACATGTTCAGTTCTGAGAGATAATTGTGTGTGAAAGCCGTACGTCACCATGCTTGTTGGGAATACAAAGTTTCTTTTCAGATGCAAATTCCACTCCATACATATATACGAGGAGGTACTAGCTCCAAATCTGTTTTACAGTGAAAACTGCAGGAACTTCAAACCAGCACTAGGAAACAGACTGAGAAATCAGAGAAAAAGTTTCTCCTGCAACCCGTTCCATTGGTGCTAGATGAACGAACGTCTCTCCACATGCTCAGTTCTGAGAGATAATTCTGTGTGAAAGCCGTCCTTCACCAAGCTTGTTGGGAACACAATGTTTCTTTCCAGTTGCAAACTCCACTCCATACATATGTATGTGGAGGTCCTAGCTCCAAATCTATTTTACAGTGAAAACTGCAGGAATTTCAAACCGGCACTAGGAAACAGACTGAGAAACCAGAGTAAAACTTTTTCCTGCAAACGTTTCCCTTGGTGCTAGATGAACGAACGTCTCTCCACATGCTTAGTTCTGAGAAATAAGTGTGTGTGAATGCCGTCCTTCACCTAGCTTGTTGGGAACACAAAGTTTCTTTTCAGTTGCAAACTCCACTCCATACATATGAATGGGGAGGTACTAGCTCCAACACGGTTTTACACGGAAAACTGCAGGAAGTTCAAACCGGCACTAGGAAACTGACTGAGAATCCAGAGTAAAATTTTCTCCTGCAACCCGTTCTCTTGTGGCTAGATGAACGAACGTCTCTCCACATGGTCTGTTCTGAGAGATATGTGTGTGTTAAGCCGAACTTCACCTAGCTTGTTGGGAACAAAATGTTTATTTTCAGTTGCAAACTCCACTCCATACATTTATAGGGGTAGGTACAATCTCCAACTCGATTTTACAGTGAAAACTGCAGGAATTTCAAACCAGCACTAGGAAAAATACTGAGATACCATAGTAAAAGTTGCTCCTGCATCCCGTTCCCTTGGTGCTAGATGAAAGAACGTCTCTCCACATGCTCTGTTCTGAGAGATAAGAGAGTGTGAAAGCCGTCCTTCAACTAGTTTGTTGGGAACACAAAGTTTCTTTTCAGTGGCAAACTCCACTCCATACATATATATGGGAGGTACTAGCTCCAACTCGGTTTTACAGTGAAAACTGCAATAACTTCAAACCCGAACTTGGAAACAGACTGAGAAACAAGAGTAAAAGTTTCTCCTGCATCTCGTTCCCTTGGTGCTAGATGAACGAACGTCTCTCCACATGCACAGTTCTGAGAGAAAAGTGTGTGTGAAAGCCGTCCTTCACCTAGCTTGTTGGGAACACAAAGTTTCTTTTCAGTTGCAAACTCCACTCCATACATATATATGGGGAGGTACTAGCTCCAACTCGGTTTTACAGTGAAAACTGCAGGAACTTCAAACCGGCACTAGGAAACAGACTGAGAAACCAGAGTAAAATTTCTCCTGCAAACCGTTCCCTTGGTGCTAAATGAACGAACGTCTCTCCACATGCTAATTTCTGAGAGATATATGTGTGTGAATCCGTCCTTCACCTAGCTTGTTGGGAACACAAAGATTCTTTTCAGTTGCAAACACCACTCCATACATATATATGGGGAAGTACAAGCTCCAACTGGGATTTACATTGAAAACTGCAGGAACTACAAACAGGCACTAGGAAACAGACTGAGATACCAGAGTAAAAGTTTCTCCTGCAACCCGTTCCCTTGGTGCTAGATGAAAGAACTTCTCTCCACATAATCAGTTCTGAGAGATAAGTGTGTTTGAAAGCCGTCCTTCACCTAGCTTGTTGGGAACACAAAGATTCTTTTCAGTTGCAAACTCCACTCCATACATATATACGGGGAGGAACTAACTACAACTCTGTTTTACCGTGAAAACTGCAGGAAATTCAAAACGGCACTAGGAAACAATCTGAGAAACCAGAGTAAAAATTTCTCCTGCCACCCTTTCACTTGGTGCTAGATGAACGAACGTCTGTCCACATGATCTTTTCTGAGAGATAAGAGTGTGTGAAGCCATTCTTCACCTAGATTTTTGGGAACACAAAGTTTCTTTACATTGCATACTCCACTCCATACATATTTATGGGGAGGTACTAGCTCCAACTCGGTTTTACAGTTAAATCTGCAGGAACTTCGAAACGGCACTAGGAAATAGACAGAGAAACCAGAGTAAAATTTTCTTCTGCAAACCGTTACATTGGTGCTAGATGAACGAACGTCTCTCCAGATGCTCAGTTCTGAGTGATAGGTGTGTGTGAAAGCCGTCCTTCACCTAGCTTGTTGGGAACACAAAGTTTCTTTTCAGTTGCAAATTCCACTCCATACATATATATGGGGAGGTACTAGATCCAACTCTGTTTTACAGTGAAAACTGCAGGAACTTCAAACCTGCACTAGGAATCAGACTGAATACCCTGAGTAAAAGATTCTGATGCAAACCGTTCCCTTGGTGCTAGATGAACGAAAGTCTCTCCACATGTTCAGTTCTGAGAGATAATTGTGTGTGAAAGCCGTACGTCACCTTGCTAGTTGGGAATACAAAGTTTCTTTTCAGATGCAAATTCCACTCCATACATATATACGAGGAGGTACTAGCTCCAAATCTGTTTTACAGTGAAAACTGCAGGAACTTCAAACCAGCACTAGGAAACAGACTGAGAAATCAGAGTAAAAGTTTCTCCTGCAACCCGTTCCATTGGTGCTAGATGAACGAACGTCTCTCCACATGCTCAGTTCTGAGAGATAATTATGTGTGAAAGCCGTCCTTCACCAATCTTGTTGGGAACACCATGTTTCTTTTCAGTTGCAAACTCCACTCCATACATATGTATGGGGAGGTCCTAGCTCCAAATCTATTTTACAGTGAAAACTGCAGGAATTTCAAACCGGCACTAGGAAACAGACTGAGAAACCAGAGTAAAAGTTTTTCCTGCAACCGTTTCCCTTGGTGCTAGATGAACGAAAGTCTCTCCACATGCTCAGTTCTGAGAAATAAGTGTGTTTGAATGCCGTCCTTCACCTAGCTTGTTGGGAACACAAACTTTCTTTTCAGTTGCAAACTCCACTCCATATATATGAATGGGGAGGTACTAGCTCCAACTCGGTTTTACACGGAAAACTGCAGGAACTTCAAACCGGCACTAGGAAACTGACTGAGAATTCAGAGTAAAATTTTCTCCTGCAACCCGTTCTCTTGTGGCTAGATGAATGAACGTCTCTCCACATGGTCTGTTCTGAGAGATATGTGTGTGTTAAGCCGAACTTCACCTAGCTTGTTGGGAACAAAATGTGTATTTTCAGTTGCAAACTCTACTCCATACATTTATAGGGGTAGGTACAATCTCCAACTCGATTTTACAGTGAAAACTGCAGGAATTTCAAACCGGCACTAGGAAAAAGACTGAGATACCATAGAAAAAGTTTCTCCTGCATCCCGTTCCCTTGGTGCTCGATGAAAGAACATCTCTCCACATGCTCTGTTCTGAGAGATAAGAGAGTGTGAAAGCCGTCCTTCAACTAGTTTGTTGGGAACACAAAGTTCCTTTTCAGTGGCAAACTCCACTCCATACATATATATGGGAGGTACTAGCTCCAACTCGGTTTTACAGTGAAAACTGCAATAACTTCAAACCCGAACTTGGAAACAGACTGAGAAACAAGAGTAAAAGTTTCTCCTGCATCTCGTTCCCTTGGTGCTAGATGAACGAACGTCTCTCCACATGCTCACTTCTGAGAGAAAAATGTGTGTGAAAGCCGTCCTTCAACTAGCTTGTTGAGAACACATGGTTTCTTTTCAGTTGCAAACACCTCTCCATACGTATATATTGGGAGGTACTAGCACCAACTCGGTTTTACAGTGAAAATTGCAGGAACTTCAAACCGGCACTAGGAAGCGGACTGAGAATCCAAAGTAAATGTTTCCACTGCAACCCGTTCCATTTGTGCTAGATGAACGAACGTCTCTCTACGTGCTCAGATGTGAGAGATATGTGTTTGTGAATGCCTTCCTTCACCTAGCTTGTTGGGAACACAAAGTTTCTTTTCAGTAGCAAACTCCAATCCATACATATTTAAGGGGAGGTACTAGCTCCAACTCGGTTTTACAGTGAGAACTGCGGGAACTTCAAACAGGCACTAGGAAACAGACTGAGAAACCAGAGTAAATGTTTCTCCTGCAACCCGTTCCATTTGTGCTAGATGAACGAACGTCTCTCCACATGCTCTGTTCTGAGAGAAAACTGTGTGTGAAAGCCTTCCTTCACCTAGCTTGTTGGGAACACAAAGTATGTTTTCAGTTGCAAACCCCTCTCCATACATATATATGGGGAGATACTAGCTCCAACTCGATTTTACAGTGAAAACTGCAAGAACTTCAAATCGGCACTAGGAAAAAGACTGAGAAAGCAGAGTAAAAGTTTCTCATTCATCCCGTTCCTTTGTGCTAGATGAACGAACGTGTCTCCACATGTTCAGTTCTGAGAGAAAAGTGTGAGTGAAAGCCGTCCTACACGTAGCTTGTTGGGAACACAAAGTTTTTTTTCATTTGCAAAATCCACTCCATAAAAATATATGGGGAGGTACTAGCTCCAACTCGGTTTTACAGTGAAAACTGCAGGAACTTCAAACCGGCACTAGGAAACAGACTGAGAAACCAGAGTTAAATTTCTCCTGCAACCCGTTCCCTTGGTGCTAGATGAATGAACGTCTCTCCACATGCTCAGTTCTGAGAGATAAGTGTGTGTTCAAGCCGTGTTTCACCTAGCTTGCTGGGAACACAAAGTTTATTTTCAGTTGCAAACTCCACTCATACATATATATGGGGAGGTAATATCTCCAACTCTGCTTTACAGTGAAAACTGCAGGAACTTCAAACCGGCACTAAGAAACAGACTGAAAAACCAGCGTAAAAGTTTCTCCTGCAAGCCGTTCCCTTGGTGCTAGATGAACGAACGTCTCTCCACATGCTCATTTCTGAGAGATAAGTGTGTGTGAATGCCGTCCTTCACCCAGCTTGTTGGGAACAAAAAGTTTCTTTTCAGTTGCAAACTCCAGTCCATACATATATATGGGGAGGTATTAGCTGCAACTCTGTTTTACACTGAAAACGGCAGGAACTTCAAACCGGCCCTAGGAAACAGACTGAGAAACCAGAGTAAAATTTCTCCTGCAACCCGTTCCCTTGGTGCTAGATGAACGAACGTCTCTCCACATGGTCAGTTCTGAGAGATAAGTGTGTGTGAATGCCGTCCTTCACCTAGCTTTTTGGGAACAGAAAGTTTCTTTTCAGATGCAAACAACTCTCCATAAATATATATGTGGAAGTTCTAGCTCCAACTCGATTTTACAGTGAAAATTGCAAGAATTTCAAACCGGCACTAGGAAACAGACTGAGAAACCAGAGTAAAAGTTTCTCCTGCAACCCGTTCCCTTGGTGCTAGATGAACGAACGTCTCTCCACATGCTCAGTTCTGAGAGAAAACTGTGTGTGAAAGCCGATCTTCACCTTGCTTGTTGGGAACACAAAGTATGTTTCCAGTTGCAAACACCTCTCCATACATATATAAGGGGAGGAACAAGCTCCAACTCGATTTTACAGTGAATACTGCAGGAACTTCAAAGCGGCACTAGGAAACAGACTGAGAAACTAGAGTAAAAGTTTCTCCTGCAACCCATTCCCTTTGTGCTAGATGAACGAAATTCTCTCCACATGCTCAGTTCTGAGAGAAATTTGTGTGTGAAAGCCGTCCTTCACGTAGCTTGTTGGGAACACAAAGTTTCTTTTCAGTTGCAAAATCCACTCCATAAAAATATATGGGGAGATACTAGCTCCAACTCGGTTTTACAGTGAAAACTGCAGGAACTTCCAACAGGCACTAGGAAACAGACTGAGAAACCAGAGTAAAAGTTTCACCTGCAACCCGTTACTTTGGTTCTAGATGAACGAACGTCTCTCCACATGCTCAGATCTGAGAGATAAGTGTGTGTTAAATCCGTCTTTCACCTAGCTTGTTGGGAACACATAGTTTCTTTTCAGTTGCAAACACCTCTCCATACATATATATGGGGAGGTACTAGCTCCAACTCGGTTTTACAGTGAAAACTGCAGGAAATTCTAACAGGCACTAGGAAGCAGACTGAGAATCCAGAGTAAAATTTTCCACTGCAAACATTTCCCTTTGTGCTAGATGAACGAACGTCTCTCTACATGCTCAGATTTGAGAGATATGTGTGTGTGAATGCCGTCCTTCACCTAGCTTGTTGGGAATACAAAGATTCTTTTCAGTTGCAAACTCCAATCCATACATATTTATGGGAGGTACTAGCTCCAACACGGTTTTACAGTGAGAACTGCAGGAACTTCAAACAGGCACTAGGAAACAGACTGAGAAACCAGAGAAAAAGTTTCTCCTGCATCCGTTCCCTTTGTGCTAGATGAACGAACGTCTCTCCACATGCTCAGTTCTGGGAGAAAAGTGTGTGTGAAAGCCGTCCTTCACCTAGCTTGTTGGGAACACAAAGTTTCTTTTCAGTTGAAAACTCCACTCCATACATATATATGGGGAGGTACTAGCTCCAACTCGGTTTTACAGTGAAAACTGCAGGAACTTCAAACCGGCACTAGGAAACAGACTGAGAAACCAGAGTAAAATTTTTCCTGCAAACCGTTCCCTTGGTGCTAAATGAACGAACGTCTCTCCACATGCTAATTTCTGAGAGATATATGTGTGTGAAACCGTCCTTCACCTAGCTTGTCGGGAACACAAAGATTCTTTTCAGTTGCAAACACCACTCCATACATATATATGGGGAAGTACAAGCTCCAACTGGGATTTACAGTGAATACTGCAGGAACTACAAACAGGCACTAGGAAACAGACTGAGATACCAGAGTAAAAGTTTCTCCTGCAACCCGTTCCCTTTGTGCTAGATGAAAGATCCTGTCTCCACATGCTCAGTTCTGAGAGAAATGCGTGTCTGAAAGCCGTCTTTCACCTAGCTTGTTCGGAACACAAAGTTTCTTTTCAGATGCAAACACCTCTCCATACATATATATGTGGAGGTACAAGCTCCAACTCGATTTTACAGTGAAACCTGCAGGAACTTCAAACCGGCACTAGGAAACAGACTGAGAAATCAGAGTAAAAGTTTCCCCTTCAACCCATTCCCTTTGTGCTAGATGAACGAACGTCTCTCCACATGCTCAGTTCTGAGAGAAAAGTGTGTGTGAAAGCCGTCCTACACCTAGCTTGTTGGGAAAACAAAGTTTCTTTTCAGTTGCAAACTCCACTCCATACATATATATGGGGAGGTACTAGATCCAACTATGTTTTACAGTGAAAAATGCAGGAACTTCAAACCTGCACTTGGAATCAGACTGAATACCCTGAGAAAAAGTTTCTGATGCAAACCGTTCCCTTGGTGCTAGATGAACGAAAGTCTCTCCACATGTTCAGTTCTGAGAGATAATTGTGTGTGAAAGCCGTACGTCACCATGCTTGTTGGGAATACAAAGTTTCTTTCCAGATGCAAATTCCACTCCATACATATATATGAGGAGGTACTAGCTCCAAATCTGTTTTACAGTGAAAACTGCAGGAACTTCAAACCCGAACTTGGAAACAGACTGAGAAACAAGAGTAAAAGTTTCTCCTGCAACCCGTTCCATTGGTGCTAGATGAACGAACGTCTCTCCACATGCTCAGTTCTGAGAGATAATTATGTGTGAAAGCCGTCCTTCACCAAGCTTTTTGGAACACAATGTTTCTTTCCAGTTGCAAACTCCACTCCATACATATGTATGTGGAGGTCCTAGCTCCAAATCTATTTTACAGTGAAAACTGCAGGAATTTCAAACCGGCACTAGGAAACAGACTGAGAAACCAGAGTAAAAGTTTTTCCTGCAAACGTTTCCCTTGCTGCTAGATGAACGAACGTCTCTCCACATGCTCAGTTCTGAGAAATAAGTGTGTGTGAATGCCGTCCTTCAGCTATCTTGTTGGGAACACAAAGTTCCTTTTCAGTTGCAAACTCCACTCCATACATATGAATGGGGAGGTACAAGCTCCAACTCGGTTTTACACGGAAAACTGCAGGAAATTCAAACCGGCACTAGGAAACTGACTGAGAATCCAGAGTAAAATTTTCTCCTGCAACCCGTTCTCTTGTGGCTAGATGAACGAACGTCTCTCCACATGGTCTGTTCTGAGAGATATGTGTGTGTTAAGGGGAACTTCACCTAGCTTGTTGGGAACAAAATGTTTATTTTCAGTTGCAAACTCCACTCCATACATTTATAGGGGTAGGTACAATCTCCAACTCGATTTTACAGTGAAAACTGCAGGAATTTCAAAACTTCACTAGGAAAAAGACTGAGATACCATAGTAAAAGTTTCTCCTGCATCCCGTTCCCTTGGTGCTAGATGAAAGAACGTCTCTCCACATGCTCTGTTCTGAAAGATAAGAGAGTGTGAAAGCCGTCCTTCAACTAGTTTGTTGGGAACACAAAGTTTCTTTTCAGTGGCAAACTCCACTCCATACATATATATGGGAGGTACTAGCTCCAACTCGGTTTTACAGTGAAAACTGCAATAACTTCAAACCCGCACTTGGAAACAGACTGAGAAACAAGAGTAAAAGTTTCTCCTGCATCACGTTCCCTTGGTGCTAGATGAACGAACGTCTCTCCACATGCTCACTTCTGAGAGAAAAATGTGTGTGAAAGCCGTCCTTCACCTAGCTTGTTGGGAACACATAGTTTCTTTTCAGTTGCAAACACCTCTCCATACGTATCTATTGGGAGGTACTAGCACCAACTCTGTTTTACAGTGAAAACTGCAGGAAATTCAAACCGGCACTAGGAATAGGACTGAGAATCCAGAGTAAATGTTTCCACTGCAACCCGTTCCATTTGTGCTAGATGAACGAACGTCTCTCTACGTGCTCAGATCTGAGAGATATGTGTTTGTGTATGCCTTCCTTCACCTAGCTTGTTGGGAACACAAAGTTTCTTTTCAGTTGCAAACTCCAATCCATACATATTTAAGGGGAGGTACTAGCTCCAACACGGTTTTACAGTGAGAATTGCAGGAACTTCAAACAGTCACTAGGAAAGAGACTGAGAAACCAGAATAAATGTTTCTCCTGGAACCCGTTCCCTTTGTGCTAGATGAAAGAACGTCTCTCCACATGCTCAGTTCTTAGAGAAAACTGTGTGTGAAAGCCGTACTTCAGCTAGCTTGTTGGGAACACAAAGTATGTTTTCAGTCGAAAACCCCTCTCCATACTTATATATGGGGAGGTACTAGCTCCAACTCGATTTTACAGTGAAAACTGCAGGAACTTCAAACCGGCACTAGGAAACAGATTGAGAAACCAGAGTAAAAGTTTCTCCTGCAACCCGTTCCCTTTGTGCTAGATGAACGAACGTCTCTCCACATGCTCAGTTCTGAGAGAAAAGTGTGTGTGAAAGCCGTCCTACACCTAGCTTGTTGGGAAAACAAAGTTTCTTTTCAGTTGCAAACTCCACTCCATACATATATATGGGGAGGTACTAGATCCAACTCTTTTTTACAGTGAAAACTGCAGGAACTTCAAACCTGCACTAGGAATCAGACTGAATACCCTGAGTAAAAGTTTCTGATGCAAACCGTTCCCTTGGTGCTAGATGAACGAAAGTCTCTCCACATGTTCAGTTCTGAGAGATAATTGTGTGTGAAAGCCGTACGTCACCATGCTTGTTGGGAATACAAAGTTTCTTTCCAGATGCAAATTCCACTCCATACATATATACGAGTTGGTACTAGCTCCAAATCGGTTTTACAGTGAAAACTGCAGGAACTTCAAACCAGCACTAGGAAACAAACTGAGAAATCAGAGTAAAAGTTTCTCCTGTAGCACGTTCATTTGTTGCTAGATGAAAGATCCTGTCTCCACATGCTCAGTTCTGAGAAATAAGTGTGTGTGAATGCCGTCCTTCACCTAGCTTGTTGGGAACACAAAGTTTCTTTTCAGTTGCAAACTCCACTCCATACATATGAATGGGGAGGTACTAGCTCCAACTCGGTTTTACAGGGAAAAATGCAGGAACTTCAAACCGGCACTAGGAAACTGACTGAGAATCCAGAGTAAAATTTTCTCCTGCAACCCGTTCTCTTGTGGCTAGATGAACGAACGTCTCTCCACATGGTCTGTTCTGAGAGATATGTGTGTGTTAAGCAGAACTTCACCTAGCTTGTTGGGAACAAAATGTTTATTTTCAGTTGCAAACTCCACTCCATACATTTATAGGGGTAGGTACAATCTCCAACTCGATTTTACAGTGAAAACTGCAGGAATTTCAAACCGGCACTAGGAAAAAGACTGAGATACCATAGTAAAAGTTGCTCCTGCATCCCGTTCCCTTGTTGCTAGATGAAAGAACGTCTCTCCACATGCTCTGTTCTGAGAGATAAGAGAGTGTGAAAGACGTCCTTCAACTAGTTTGTTGGGAACACAAAGTTTCTTTTCAGTGGCAAACTCCACTCCATACATATATATGGGAGGTACTAGCTCCAACTCGGTTTTACAGTGAAAACTGCAATAACTTCAAACCCGAACTTGGAAACAGACTGAGAAACAAGAGTAAAAGTTTCTCCTGCATCTCGTTCCCTTGGTGCTAGATGAACGAACGTCTCTCCACATGCTCACTTCTGAGAGAAAAATGTGTGTGAAAGCCGTCCTTCACCTAGCTTGTTGGGAACACATAGTTTCTTTTCACTTGCAAACACCTCTCCATACGTATATATTGGGAGGTACTAGCACCAACTCGGTTTTACAGTGAAAACTGCAGGAACTTCAAACCGGCACTGGGAAGCGGACTAAGAATCCAGAGTAAATGTTTCCACTGCAACCCGTTCCATTTGTGCTAGATGAACGAACGTCTCTCTACGTGCTCAGATCTGAGAGATATGTGTTTGTGAATGCCTTCCTTCACCTAGCTTGTTGGGAACACAAAGTTTCTTTTCAGTTGCAAACTCCAATCCATACATATTTAAGGGGAGGTACTAGCTCCAACTCAGTTTTACAGTGAGAACTGCAGGAACTTCAACAGGCACTAGGAAACAGACTGAGAAACCAGAGTAAATGTTTCTCCTGCAACCCGTTCCCTTTGTGCTAGATGAACGAACGTCTCTCCACATGCTCTGTTCTGAGAGAAAACTGTGTGTGAAAGCCGTCCTTCACCTAGCTTGTTGGGAACACAAAGTATGTTTTCAGTTGCAAACCCCTCTCCATACATATATATGGGGAGGTACTAGCTCCAACTCGATTTTACAGTGAAAACTGCAGGAACTTCAAATCGGCACCAGGAAAAAGACTGAGAAAACGGAGTAAAAGTTTCTGATTCATCCCGTTCCTTTGTGCTAGATGAACAAACGTGTCTCCACATGCTCAGGTCTGAGAGAAACGTGTGAGTGAAATCCGTCCTACACGTAGCTTGTTGGGAACAAAAAGTTTCTTTTCATTTGCAAACTCCAGTCCATACATATATATGGGGAGGTATTAGCTGCAACTCTGTTTTACACTGAAAACTGCAGGAACTTCAAACCGGCACTAGGAAACAGACTGAGAAACCAGAGTAAAATTTCTCCTGCAACCCGTTCCCTTGGTGCTAGATGAACGAACGTCTCTCCACATGGTTAGTTCTGAGATATAAGTGTGTGTGAATGCCGTCCTTCACCTAGCTTGTTGGGAACAGAAAGTTTCTTTTCAGATGCAAACAACTCTCCATAAATATATATGTGGAAGTTCTAGCTCCAACTCGATTTTACAGTGAAAATTGCAAGAATTTCAAACCGGCACTAGGAAACAGACTGAGAAACCAGAGTAAAAGTTTCTCCTGCAACCCTTTCCCTTGGTGCTAGATGAACGAACGTCTCTCCACATGCTCAGTTCTGAGAGAAAACTGTGTGTGAAAGCCGTCCTTCACGTAGCTTGTTGGGAACACAAAGTATGTTTCCAGTTGCAAACCCCTCTCCATACATATATAAGGGGAGGAACAAGCTCTAACTCGAATTTACAGTGAAAACTGCAGGAACTTCAAAGCGGCACTAGGAAACAGACTGAGAAACTAGAGTAAAAGTTTCTCCTGCAACCCATTCCCTTTGTGCTAGATGAACGAAAGTCTCTCCACATGCTCAGTTCTGAGAGAAATTTGTGTGTGAAAGCCGTCCTTCACGTAACTTGTTGGGAACACAAAGTTTCTTTTCAGTTGCAAAATCCACTCCATAAAAATATATGGGGAGTTATTAGCTCCAACTCGGTTTTACAGTGAAAACTGCAGGAACTTCCAACAGGCACTAGGAAACAGACTGAGAAACCAGAGTAAAAGTTTCACCTGCAACCCTTTACTTTGGTGCTAGATGAACGAAAGTCTCTCCACATGCTCAGATCTGAGAGATAAGTGTGTGTGAAATCCGTCTTTCACCTAGATTTTTGGGAACACAAAGTTTATATTCAGTTGCAAACTCCAGTCTATACATATACATGGGGAAGTACTAGCTGCAACTCTGTTTTACAGTGAAAACTGCAGGAACTTCAAACCGGCACTAGGAAACAGACTGAGAACCCAGAGTAAAAGTTTCTCCTGCAACCCTTTCCCTTGGGGCTTGATGAACGAACGTCTCTCCATATGGTCTGTTCTGAGAGATATGTGTTTGTGAAAGCCGACCTTCTTCTAGCTTGTTGGGACAAAATGTTATTTACATTTGCAAACTCCACTCTATACATATATAGGGGTAGGTACAGGCTCCAACTCGGTTTTACAGTGAAAACTGCAGGAACTTCAAACAGGCACTAGGAAACAGACTGAGAAACCAGAGAAATAGTTTCCCCTGCATCCGGATCCCTTGGTGCTAGATGAAAGAACGTCTCTCCACATGCTCAGTTCTGAGAGATAAGAGTGTGTGAAAGCCGTCTTTCAACTATCTTGTTGGGAACACAAAGATTCTTTTCAGTGGCAAACTCCACTCCATACACATATACGGGGAGGTACTAGCTCCAACTCGGTTTTACAGAGAAAACTGCAATAACTTCAAACCGGCACTAGGAAACAGACAGAGAAACCAGAGAAAAAGTTTCCCCTGCATCCGGATCCCTTGGTGCTAGATGAAAGAACGTCTCTCCACATGCTCAGTTCTGAGAGAAAGTGTGTGTGAAAGCCGACCTTCACTTAGCTTGTTGGGAACAAATAGTTTCTTTTCAGTTGCAAACACCTCTCCATACATATATGGGGATGTACTAGCTCCAACTCGGTTTTACAGTGAAAACTGCAGGAAATTCTAACAGGCATTAGGAAGCAGACTGAGAATCCAGAGTAAAATTTTCCACTGCAACCCGTTCCCTTTGTGCTAGATGAACGAACTTCTCTCTACATGCTCAGATTTGTGAGATATGTGTGTGTGAATGCCGTCCTTCACCTAGCTTGTTGGGAATACAAAGATTCTTTTAAGTTGCAAACTCCAATACATACATATTTATGGGAGGTACTAGCTCCAACTCGGTTTTACAGTGAAAACTGCAGGAACTTCAAACAGGCACTAGGAAACAGACTGAGTAACCAGAGAAAAAGTTTCTCCTGCATCCGTTCCCTTTGTGCTAGATGAACGAACGTCTCTCCACATGCTCAGTTCTGGGAGAAATTTGTGTGTGAAGCCGTCCTTCAACTCGCTTGTAGGGAACACAAAGTTTCTTTTAAGTTGCAAACTCCACTCCATAAATATATAAGGGTAGGTACTAGCTCCAACACGGTTTTACAGTGAAAACTGCAGGAACTTCAAACCGGCACTAGGAAACAGACTGAGAATCCAGAGTAAAAGTTTCTCCTGCATCCCGTTCCCTTGGTGCTAGATGAAAGAACGTCTCTCCACATGCTCAGTTCTGAGAGATAAGAGTGTGTGAAAGCAGTCCTTCAACTAGCTTGTTGGGAACACAAAGTTTCTTTTCAGTGGCAAACTCCAATCCATACATATATATGGGGAGGTTCTAGCTCCAACTCGGGTTTACAGTGAAAACTGCAGGAACTTCCAACCGGCACTAGGAAACTGACTGAGAAACCAGAGTAAAGTTTCTCCTGCAACCCGTTCCCTTTGTGCTAGATGAAAGATCCTGTCTCCACATGCTCAGTTCTGAGAGAAATGCGGGTCTGAAAGCCGTCTTTCACATAGCTTGTTCGGAACACAAAGTTTCTTTTCAGATGCAAACACCTCTCCATACATATAGATGTGGAGGTACTAGCTCCAACTCGAATTTACAGTGAAACCTGCAGGAACTTCAAACCGGCACTAGGAAACAGACTGAGAAACCAGAGAAATAGTTTCCCCTGCATCCGGATCCCTTGGTGCTAGATGAAAGAACGTCTCTCCACATGCTCAGTTCTGAGAGATAAGAGTGTGTGAAAGCCGTCTTTCAACTATCTTGTTGGGAACACAAAGATTCTTTTCAGTGGCAAACTCCACTCCATACACATGTACGGGGAGGTACTAGCTCCAACTCGGTTTTACAGAGAAAACTGCAATAACTTCAAACCGGCACTAGGAAACAGACAGAGAAACCAGAGAAAAAGTTTCCCCTGCATCCGGATCCCTTGGTGCTAGATGAAAGAACGTCTCTCCACATGCTCAGTTCTGAGAGAAAGTGTGTGTGAAAGCCGACCTTCACTTAGCTTGTTGGGAACAAATAGTTTCTTTTCAGTTGCAAACACCTCTCCATACATATATGGGGAGGTACTAGCTCCAACTCGGTTTTACAGTGAAAACTGCAGGAAATTCTAACAGGCATTAGGAAGCAGACTGAGAATCCAGAGTAAAATTTTCCACTGCAACCCGTTCCCTTTGTGCTAGATGAACGAACGTCTCTCTACATGCTCAGATTTGTGAGATATGTGTGTGTGAATGCCGTCCTTCACCTAGCTTGTTGGGAATACAAAGATTCTTTTAAGTTGCAAACTCCAATCCATACATATTTATGGGAGGTACTAGCTCCAACTCGGTTTTACAGTGAAAACTGCAGGAACTTCAAACAGGCACTAGGAAACAGACTGAGTAACCAGAGAAAATGTTTCTCCTGCATCCGTTCCCTTTGTGCTAGATGAACGAACGTCTCTCCACATGCTCAGTTCTGGGAGAAATTTGTGTGTGAAGCCGTCCTTCAACTCGCTTGTAGGGAACACAAAGTTTCTTTTAAGTTGCAAACTCCACTCCATAAATATATAAGGGTAGGTACTAGCTCCAACACGGTTTTACAGTGAAAACTGCAGGAACTTCAAACCGGCACTAGGAAACAGACTGAGAATCCAGAGTAAAAGTTTCTCCTGCATCCCGTTCCCTTGGTGCTAGATGAACGAACGTCTCTCCACATGCTCAGTTCTGAGAGATAAGAGTGTGTGAAAGCAGTCCTTCAACTAGCTTGTTGGGAACACAAAGTTTCTTTTCAGTGGCAAACTCCAATCCATACATATATATGGGGAGGTTCTAGCTCCAACTCGGGTTTACAGTGAAAACTGCAGGAACTTCCAACCGGCACTAGGAAACTGACTGAGAAACCAGAGTAAAAGTTTCTCCTGCAACCCGTTCCCTTTGTGCTAGATGAAAGATCCTGTCTCCACATGCTCAGTTCTGAGAGAAATGCGGGTCTGAAAGCCGTCTTTCACATAGCTTGTTCGGAACACAAAGTTTGTTTTCAGATGCAAACACCTCTCCATACATATAGATGTGGAGGTACTAGCTCCAACTCGAATTTACAGTGAAACCTGCAGGAACTTCAAACCGGCACTAGGAAACAGACTGAGAATTCAGAGTAAAAGTTTCCCCTTCAACCCATTCCCTTTGTGCTAGATGAACGAACGTCTCTCCACATGCTCAGTTCTGAGAGAAAAGTGTGTGTGAAAGCCGTCCTACACCTAGCTTGTTGGGAAAACAAAGTTTCTTTTCAGTTGCAAACTCCACTCCATACATATATATGGGGAGGTACTAGATCCAACTCTGTTTTACAGTGAAAAATGCAGGAACTTCAAACCTGCACTAGGAATCAGACTGAATACCCTGAGTAAAAGTTTCTGATGCAAACCGTTCCCTTGGTGCTAGATGAACGAAAGTCTCTCCACATGTTCAGTTCTGAGAGATAATTGTGTGTGAAAGCCGTACGTCACCATGCTTGTTGGGAATACAAAGTTTCTTTCCAGATGCAAATTCCACTCCATACATATATACGAGGAGGTACTAGCTCCAAATCGGTTTTACAGTGAAAACTGCAGGAACTTCAAACCAGCACTAGGAAACAAACTGAGAAATCAGAGTAAAAGTTTCTCCTGTAGCACGTTCATTTGTTGCTAGATGAAAGATCCTGTCTCCACATGCTCAGTTCTGAGAAATAAGTGTGTGTGAATGCCGTCCTTCACCTAGCTTGTTGGGAACACAAAGTTTGTTTTCAGTTGCAAACTCCACTCCGTACATATGAATGGGGAGGTACTAGCTCCAACTCGGTTTTACACGGAAATCTGCAGGAACTTCAAACCGGCACTAGGAAACTGACTGAGAATCCAGAGTAAAATTTTCTCCTGCAATCCGTTCTCTTGTGGCTAGATGAACGAACGTCTCTCCACATGGTCTGTTCTGAGAGATATGTGTGTGTTAAGCCGAACTTCAACTAGCTTGTTGGGAACAAAATGTTTATTTTCAGTTGCAAACCCCACTCCATACATTTATAGGGGTAGGTATTAGCTCCAACTCGATTTTACAGTGAAAACTGCAGGAATTTCAAACCGGCACTAGGAAAAAGACTGAGATACCATAGTAAAAGTTTCTCCTGCATCACGTTCCCTTGGTGCTAGATGAAAGAACGTCTCTCCACATGCTCTGTTCTGAGAGATAAGAGAGTGTGAAAGCCGTCCTTGAACTAGTTTGTTGGGAACACAAAGTTTCTTTTCAGTGGCAAACTCCACTCCATACATATATATGGGAGGTACTAGCTCCAACTCGGTTTTACAGTGAAAACTGCAATAACTTCAAACCCGAACTTGGAAACAGACTGAGAAACCAGAGTAAAAGTTTGTCCTGCAACCCGTTTCCTTTGTGCTAGATGAACGAACGTCTCTCCACATGCTCACTTCTGAGAGAAAAATGTGTGTGAAAGCCGTCCTTCACCTAGCTTGTTGGGAACACATAGTTTCTTTTCACTTGCAAACACCTCTCCATACGTATATATTGGGAGGTACTAGCACCAACTCGGTTTTACAGTGAAAACTGCAGGAACTTCAAACCGGCACTAGGAAGCGGACTGAGAATCCAGAGTAAATGTTTCCACTGCAACCCGTTCCATTTGTGCTAGATGAACGAACGTCTCTCTACGTGCTCAGATCTGAGAGATATGTGTTTGTGAATGCCTTCCTTCACCTAGCTTGTTGGGAACACAAAGTTTCTTTTCAGTTGCAAACTCCAATCCATACATATTTAAGGGGAGGTACTAGCTCCAACTCAGTTTTACAGTGAGAACTGCAGGAACTTTAACAGGCACTAGGAAACAGACTGAGAAACCAGAGTAAATGTTTCTCCTGCAACCCGTTCCCTTTGTGCTAGATGAACGAACGTCTCTCCACATGCTCTGTTCTGAGAGAAAAGTGTGTGTGAAAGCCGTACTTCACCTAGCTTGTTGGGAACACAAAGTATGTTTTCAGTTGCAAACCCCTCTCCATACATATATATGGGGAGGTACAAGCTCCAACTCGATTTTACAGTGAAAACTGCAGGAACTTCAAATCGGCACTAGGAAAAAGACTGAGAAAACGGAGTAAAAGTTTCTGATTCATCCCGTTCCTTTGTGCTAGATGAACAAACGTGTCTCCACATGCTCAGGTCTGAGAGAAACTTGTGAGTGAAATCCGTCCTACACGTAGCTTGTTGGGAACACAAAGTTTTTTTTCATTTGCAAAATCCAATCCATAAAAATATATGGGGAGGTACTAGCTCCAACTCGGTTTTACAGTGAAAACTGCAGGAACTTCAAACCGGCACTAGGAAACAGACTGAGAAACCAGAGTAAAATTTCTCCTGCAACCCGTTCCCTTGGTGCTAGATGAATGAACGTCTCTCCACATGCTCAGTTCTGAGAGATAATTCTGTGTTAAAGCCGTGTTTCACCTAGCTTGCTGGGAACACAAAGATTCTTTTCAGTTGCAAACTCCACTCATACATATATATGGGGAGGTAATATCTCCAACTCTGTTTTACAGTGAAAACTGCAGGAACTTCAAACCGGCACTAAGAAACAGAATGAAAAACCAGAGTAAAATTTTCTCCTGCAAGCCGTTCCCTTGGTGCTAGATGAACGAACGTCTCTCCACATGCTCATTTCTGAGAGATAAGTGTGTGTGAATGCCGTCCTTCACCTAGCTTGTTGGGAACAAAAAGTTTCTTTTCATTTGCAAACTCCAGTCCATACATATATATGGGGAGGTATTAGCTGCAACTCTGTTTTACACTGAAAACTGCAAGAACTTCAAACCGGCACTAGGAAACAGACTGAGAAACCAGAGTAAAATTTCTCCTGCAACCCGTTCCCTTGGTGCTAGATGAACGAACGTCTCTCCACATGGTTAGTTCTGAGATATAAGTGTGTGTGAATGCCGTCCTTCACCTAGCTTGTTGGGAACAGAAAGTTTCTTTTCAGATGCAAACAACTCTCCATAAATATATATGTGGAAGTTCTAGCTCCAACTCAATTTTACAGTGAAAATTGCAAGAATTTCAAACCGGCACTAGGAAACAGACTGAGAAACCAGAGTAAAAGTTTCCCCTGCAACCCTTTCCCTTGGTGCTAGATGAACGAACGTCTCTCCACATGCTCAGTTCTGAGAGAAAACTGTGTGTGAAAGCTGTCCTTCACCTAGCTTGTTGGGAACACAAAGTATGTTTCCAGTTGCAAACCCCTCTCCATACATATATAAGGGGAGGAACAAGCTCCAACTCGAATTTACAGTGAAAACTGCAGGAACTTCAAAGCGGCACTAGGAAACAGACTGAGAAACTAGAGAAAAAGTTTCTCCTGCAAACCATTCCCTTTGTGCTAGATGAACGAAAGTCTCTCCACATGCTCAGTTCTGAGAGAAATTTGTGTGTGAAAGCCGTCCTTCACGTAACTTGTTGGGAACACAAAATTTCTTTTCAGTTGCAAAATCCACTCCATAAAAATATATCGGGAGGTACTAGCTCCAACTCGGTTTTACAGTGAAAACTGCAGGAACTTCCAACAGGCACTAGGAAACAGACTGAGAAACCAGAGTAAAAGTTTCACCTGCAACCCGTTACTTTGGTGCTAGATGAACGAAAGTCTCTCCACATGCTCAGATCTGAGAGATAAGTGTGTGTGAAATCCGTCTTTCACCTAGATTTTTGGGAACACAAAGTTTATATTCAGTTGCAAAATCCAGTCTATACATATACATGGGGAAGTACTAGCTGCAACTCTGTTTTACAGTGAAAACTGCAGGAACTTCAAACCGGCACTAGGAAACAGACTGAGAACCCAGAGTAAAAGTTTCTCCTGCAACCCTTTCCCTTGGGGCTTGATGAACGAACGTCTCTCCATATGGTCTGTTCTGAGAGATATGTGTTTGTGAAAGCCGACCTTCTTCTAGCTTGTTGGGACAAAATGTTATTTACAGTTGCAAACTCCACTCTATACATATATAGGGGTAGGTACAGGCTCCAACTCGGTTTTACAGTGAAAACTGCAGGAACTTCAAACAGGCACTAGGAAACAGACTGAGAAACCAGAGAAAAAGTTTCCCCTGCATCCGGATCCCTTGGTGCTAGATGAAAGAACGTCTCTCCACATGCTCAGTTCTGAGAGATAAGAGTGTGTGAAAGCCGTCCTTCAACTATCTTGTTGGGAACACAAAGATTCTTTTCAGTGGCAAACTCCACTCCATACACATATATGGGGAGGTACAAGCTCCAACTCGGTTTTACAGTGAAAACTGCAATAACTTCAAACCGGCACTAGGAAACAGACTGAGAAACCAGAGTAAAAGTTTCCCTGCATCCCGTTCCCTTGATGCTAGATGAACGAACTTCTCTCCACATGCTCAGTTCTGAGAGATATGTGTTTGTTAATGCCTACATTCACCTAGCTGGTTGGGAGCACAAAGTTTCTTTTCAGTTGCAAACTCCAATCCATACATATTTAAGGGGAGGTACTAGCTCCAACACGGTTTTACAGTGAGAAGTGCAGGAACTTCAAACAGTCACTAGGAAACAGACTGAGAAACCAGAATAAATGTTTCTCCTGCAACCCGTTCCCATTGTGCTACATGAAAGAACGTCTCTCCACATGCTCAGTTCTTAGAGAAAACTGTGTGTGAAAGCCGTACTTCAGCTAGCATGTTGGGAACACAAAGTATGTTTTCAGTTGAAAACCCCTCTCCATACTTATATATGGGGAGGTACTAGCTCCAACTCGATTTTACAGTGAAAACTGCAGGAACTTCAAACCGGCACTAGGAAACAGACTGAGAACCCAGAGTAAAAGTTTCTCCTGCATCACGTTCCCTTTGTGCTAGATGAAAGATCCTGTCTCCACATGCTCAGTTCTGAGAGAAATGCGGGTCTGAAAGCCGTCTTTCACATAGCTTGTTCGGAACACAAAGTTTGTTTTCAGATGCAAACACCTCTCCATACATATAGATGTGGAGGTACTAGCTCCAACTCGAATTTACAGTGAAACCTGCAGGAACTTCAAACCGGCACTAGGAAACAGACTGAGAATTCAGAGTAAAAGTTTCCCCTTCAACCCATTCCCTTTGTGCTAGATGAACGAACGTCTCTCCACATGCTCAGTTCTGAGAGAAAAGTGTGTGTGAAAGCCGTCCTACACCTAGCTTGTTGGGAAAACAAAGTTTCTTTTCAGTTGCAAACTCCACTCCATACATATATATGGGGAGGTACTAGATCCAACTCTGTTTTACAGTGAAAAATGCAGGAACTTCAAACCTGCACTAGGAATCAGACTGAATACCCTGAGTAAAAGTTTCTGATGCAAACCGTTCCCTTGGTGCTAGATGAACGAAAGTCTCTCCACATGTTCAGTTCTGAGAGATAATTGTGTGTGAAAGCCGTACGTCACCATGCTTGTTGGGAATACAAAGTTTCTTTCCAGATGCAAATTCCACTCCATACATATATACGAGGAGGTACTAGCTCCAAATCGGTTTTACAGTGAAAACTGCAGGAACTTCAAACCAGCACTAGGAAACAAACTGAGAAATCAGAGTAAAAGTTTCTCCTGTAGCACGTTCATTTGTTGCTAGATGAAAGATCCTGTCTCCACATGCTCAGTTCTGAGAAATAAGTGTGTGTGAATGCCGTCCTTCACCTAGCTTGTTGGGAACACAAAGTTTGTTTTCAGTTGCAAACTCCACTCCGTACATATGAATGGGGAGGTACTAGCTCCAACTCGGTTTTACACGGAAATCTGCAGGAACTTCAAACCGGCACTAGGAAACTGACTGAGAATCCAGAGTAAAATTTTCTCCTGCAATCCGTTCTCTTGTGGCTAGATGAACGAACGTCTCTCCACATGGTCTGTTCTGAGAGATATGTGTGTGTTAAGCCGAACTTCAACTAGCTTGTTGGGAACAAAATGTTTATTTTCAGTTGCAAACCCCACTCCATACATTTATAGGGGTAGGTATTAGCTCCAACTCGATTTTACAGTGAAAACTGCAGGAAATTCAAACCGGCACTAGGAAAAAGACTGAGATACCATAGTAAAAGTTTCTCCTGCATCACGTTCCCTTGGTGCTAGATGAAAGAACGTCTCTCCACATGCTCTGTTCTGAGAGATAAGAGAGTGTGAAAGCCGTCCTTGAACTAGTTTGTTGGGAACACAAAGTTTCTTTTCAGTGGCAAACTCCACTCCATACATATATATGGGAGGTACTAGCTCCAACTCGGTTTTACAGTGAAAACTGCAATAACTTCAAACCCGAACTTGGAAACAGACTGAGAAACCAGAGTAAAAGTTTGTCCTGCAACCCGTTTCCTTTGTGCTAGATGAACGAACGTCTCTCCACATGCTCACTTCTGAGAGAAAAATGTGTGTGAAAGCCGTCCTTCACCTAGCTTGTTGGGAACACATAGTTTCTTTTCACTTGCAAACACCTCTCCATACGTATATATTGGGAGGTACTAGCACCAACTCGGTTTTACAGTGAAAACTGCAGGAACTTCAAACCGGCACTAGGAAGCGGACTGAGAATCCAGAGTAAATGTTTCCACTGCAACCCGTTCCATTTGTGCTAGATGAACGAACGTCTCTCTACGTGCTCAGATCTGAGAGATATGTGTTTGTGAATGCCTTCCTTCACCTAGCTTGTTGGGAACACAAAGTTTCTTTTCAGTTGCAAACTCCAATCCATACATATTTAAGGGGAGGTACTAGCTCCAACTCAGTTTTACAGTGAGAACTGCAGGAACTTTAACAGGCACTAGGAAACAGACTGAGAAACCAGAGTAAATGTTTCTCCTGCAACCCGTTCCCTTTGTGCTAGATGAACGAACGTCTCTCCACATGCTCTGTTCTGAGAGAAAAGTGTGTGTGAAAGCCGTACTTCACCTAGCTTGTTGGGAACACAAAGTATGTTTTCAGTTGCAAACCCCTCTCCATACATATATATGGGGAGGTACAAGCTCCAACTCGATTTTACAGTGAAAACTGCAGGAACTTCAAATCGGCACTAGGAAAAAGACTGAGAAAACGGAGTAAAAGTTTCTGATTCATCCCGTTCCTTTGTGCTAGATGAACAAACGTGTCTCCACATGCTCAGGTCTGAGAGAAACTTGTGAGTGAAATCCGTCCTACACGTAGCTTGTTGGGAACACAAAGTTTTTTTTCATTTGCAAAATCCAATCCATAAAAATATATGGGGAGGTACTAGCTCCAACTCGGTTTTACAGTGAAAACTGCAGGAACTTCAAACCGGCACTAGGAAACAGACTGAGAAACCAGAGTAAAATTTCTCCTGCAACCCGTTCCCTTGGTGCTAGATGAATGAACGTCTCTCCACATGCTCAGTTCTGAGAGATAATTCTGTGTTAAAGCCGTGTTTCACCTAGCTTGCTGGGAACACAAAGATTCTTTTCAGTTGCAAACTCCACTCATACATATATATGGGGAGGTAATATCTCCAACTCTGTTTTACAGTGAAAACTGCAGGAACTTCAAACCGGCACTAAGAAACAGAATGAAAAACCAGAGTAAAATTTTCTCCTGCAAGCCGTTCCCTTGGTGCTAGATGAACGAACGTCTCTCCACATGCTCATTTCTGAGAGATAAGTGTGTGTGAATGCCGTCCTTCACCTAGCTTGTTGGGAACAAAAAGTTTCTTTTCATTTGCAAACTCCAGTCCATACATATATATGGGGAGGTATTAGCTGCAACTCTGTTTTACACTGAAAACTGCAAGAACTTCAAACCGGCACTAGGAAACAGACTGAGAAACCAGAGTAAAATTTCTCCTGCAACCCGTTCCCTTGGTGCTAGATGAACGAACGTCTCTCCACATGGTTAGTTCTGAGATATAAGTGTGTGTGAATGCCGTCCTTCACCTAGCTTGTTGGGAACAGAAAGTTTCTTTTCAGATGCAAACAACTCTCCATAAATATATATGTGGAAGTTCTAGCTCCAACTCAATTTTACAGTGAAAATTGCAAGAATTTCAAACCGGCACTAGGAAACAGACTGAGAAACCAGAGTAAAAGTTTCTCCTGCAACCCTTTCCCTTGGTGCTAGATGAACGAACGTCTCTCCACATGCTCAGTTCTGAGAGAAAACTGTGTGTGAAAGCTGTCCTTCACCTAGCTTGTTGGGAACACAAAGTATGTTTCCAGTTGCAAACCCCTCTCCATACATATATAAGGGGAGGAACAAGCTCCAACTCGAATTTACAGTGAAAACTGCAGGAACTTCAAAGCGGCACTAGGAAACAGACTGAGAAACTAGAGAAAAAGTTTCTCCTGCAAACCATTCCCTTTGTGCTAGATGAACGAAAGTCTCTCCACATGCTCAGTTCTGAGAGAAATTTGTGTGTGAAAGCCGTCCTTCACGTAACTTGTTGGGAACACAAAATTTCTTTTCAGTTGCAAAATCCACTCCATAAAAATATATCGGGAGGTACTAGCTCCAACTCGGTTTTACAGTGAAAACTGCAGGAACTTCCAACAGGCACTAGGAAACAGACTGAGAAACCAGAGTAAAAGTTTCACCTGCAACCCGTTACTTTGGTGCTAGATGAACGAAAGTCTCTCCACATGCTCAGATCTGAGAGATAAGTGTGTGTGAAATCCGTCTTTCACCTAGATTTTTGGGAACACAAAGTTTATATTCAGTTGCAAAATCCAGTCTATACATATACATGGGGAAGTACTAGCTGCAACTCTGTTTTACAGTGAAAACTGCAGGAACTTCAAACCGGCACTAGGAAACAGACTGAGAACCCAGAGTAAAAGTTTCTCCTGCAACCCTTTCCCTTGGGGCTTGATGAACGAACGTCTCTCCATATGGTCTGTTCTGAGAGATATGTGTTTGTGAAAGCCGACCTTCTTCTAGCTTGTTGGGACAAAATGTTATTTACAGTTGCAAACTCCACTCTATAC
The DNA here is from genome assembly GCF_048773025.1 of Camelus bactrianus. Lineage (NCBI taxonomy): Eukaryota > Metazoa > Chordata > Mammalia > Artiodactyla > Camelidae > Camelus > Camelus bactrianus. The sequence goes on from NC_133565.1 coordinate 3,151,371, forward strand.
ATATATAGGGGTAGGTACAGGCTCCAACTCGGTTTTACAGTGAAAACTGCAGGAACTTCAAACAGGCACTAGGAAACAGACTGAGAAACCAGAGAAAAAGTTTCCCCTGCATCCGGATCCCTTGGTGCTAGATGAAAGAACGTCTCTCCACATGCTCAGTTCTGAGAGATAAGAGTGTGTGAAAGCCGTCCTTCAACTATCTTGTTGGGAACACAAAGATTCTTTTCAGTGGCAAACTCCACTCCATACACATATATGGGGAGGTACAAGCTCCAACTCGGTTTTACAGTGAAAACTGCAATAACTTCAAACCGGCACTAGGAAACAGACTGAGAAACCAGAGTAAAAGTTTCCCTGCATCCCGTTCCCTTGATGCTAGATGAACGAACTTCTCTCCACATGCTCAGTTCTGAGAGATATGTGTTTGTTAATGCCTACATTCACCTAGCTGGTTGGGAGCACAAAGTTTCTTTTCAGTTGCAAACTCCAATCCATACATATTTAAGGGGAGGTACTAGCTCCAACACGGTTTTACAGTGAGAAGTGCAGGAACTTCAAACAGTCACTAGGAAACAGACTGAGAAACCAGAATAAATGTTTCTCCTGCAACCCGTTCCCATTGTGCTACATGAAAGAACGTCTCTCCACATGCTCAGTTCTTAGAGAAAACTGTGTGTGAAAGCCGTACTTCAGCTAGCATGTTGGGAACACAAAGTATGTTTTCAGTTGAAAACCCCTCTCCATACTTATATATGGGGAGGTACTAGCTCCAACTCGATTTTACAGTGAAAACTGCAGGAACTTCAAACCGGCACTAGGAAACAGACTGAGAACCCAGAGTAAAAGTTTCTCCTGCATCACGTTCCCTTTGTGCTAGATGAAAGATCCTGTCTCCACATGCTCAGTTCTGAGAGAAATGCGTGTCTGAAAGCCGTCTTTCACCTAGCTTGTTCGGAACACAAAGTTTCTTTTCAGATGCAAACACCTCTCCATACATATATATGTGGAGGTACTAGCTCCAACTCGATTTTACAGTGAAACCTGCAGGAACTTCAAACCGGCACTAGGAAACAGACTGAGAAATCAGAGTAAAAGTTTCCCTTCAACCCATTCCCTTTGTGCTAGATGAACGAACGTCTCTCCACATGCTCAGTTCTGAGAGAAAAGTGTGTGTGAAAGCCGTCCTACACCTAGCTTGTTGGGAAAACAAAGTTTCTTTTCAGTTGCAAACTCCACTCCATACATATATATGGGGAGGTACTAGATCCAACTCTTTTTTACAGTGAAAACTGCAGGAACTTCAAACCTGCACTAGGAATCAGACTGAATACCCTGAGTAAAAGTTTCTGATGGAAACCGTTCCCTTGGTGCTAGATGAACGAAAGTCTCTCCACATGTTCAGTTCTGAGAGATAATTGTGTGTGAAAGCCGTACGTCACCATGCTTGTTGGGAATACAAAGTTTCTTTCCAGATGCAAATTCCACTCCATACATATATACGAGGAGGTACTAGCTCCAAATCTGTTTTACAGTGAAAACTGCAGGAACTTCAAACCAGCACTAGGAAACAGACTGAGAAATCAGATTAAAAGTTTCTACTGCAACCCGTTCCATTGGTGCTAGATGAACGAACGTCTCTCCACATGCTCAGTTCTGAGAGATAATTATGTGTGAAAGCCGTCCTTCACCAAGCTTTTTGGAACACAATGTTTCTTTCCAGTTGCAAACTCCACTCCATACATATGTATGTGGAGGTCCTACCTCCAAATCTATTTTACAGTGAAAACTGCAGGAATTTCAAACCGGCACTAGGAAACAGACTGAGAAACCAGAGTAAAAGTTTTTCCTGCAAACGTTTCCCTTGCTGCTAGATGAACGAACGTCTCTCCACATGCTCAGTTCTGAGAAATAAGTGTGTGTGAATGCCGTCCTTCAGCTATCTTGTTGGGAACACAAAGTTCCTTTTCAGTTGCAAACTCCACTCCATACATATGAATGGGGAGGTACAAGCTCCAACTCGATTTTACACGGAAAACTGCAGGAACTTCAAACCGGCACTAGGAAACTGACTGAGAATCCAGAGTAAAATTTTCTCCTGCAACCCGTTCTCTTGTGGCTAGATGAACGAACGTCTCTCCACATGGTCTGTTCTGAGAGATATGTGTGTGTTAAGCCGAACTTCACCTAGCTTGTTGGGAACAAAATGTTTATTTTCAGTTGCAAACTCCACTCCATACATTTATAGGGGTAGGTACAATCTCCAACTCGATTTTACAGTGAAAACTGCAGGAATTTCAAAACGGCACTAGGAAAAAGACTGAGATACCATAGTAAAAGTTTCTCCTGCATCCCGTTCCCTTGGTGCTAGATGAAAGAACGTCTCTCCACATGCTCTGTTCTGAAAGATAAGAGAGTGTGAAAGCCGTCCTTCAACTAGTTTGTTGGGAACACAAAGTTTCTTTTCAGTGGCAAACTCCACTCCATACATATATATGGGAGGTACTAGCTCCAACTCGGTTTTACAGTGAAAACTGCAATAACTTCAAACCCGCACTTGGAAACAGACTGAGAAACAAGAGTAAAAGTTTCTCCTGCATCACGTTCCCTTGGTGCTAGATGAACGAACGTCTCTCCACATGCTCAATTCTGAGAGAAAAATGTGTGTGTAAGCCGTCCTTCACCTAGCTTGTTGGGAACACATAGTTTCTTTTCAGTTGCAAACACCTCTCCATACGTATATATTGGGAGGTACTAGCACCAAATCTGTTTTACAGTGAAAACTGCAGGAACTTCAAACCGGCACTAGGAAGCGGACTGAGAATCCAGAGTAAATGTTTCCACTGCAACCCGTTCCATTTGTGCTAGATGAACGAACGTCTCTCTACGTGCTCAGATCTGAGAGATATGTGTTTTTGAATGCCTTCCTTCACCTAGCTTGTTGGGAACACAAAGTTTCTTTTCAGTTGCAAACTCCAATCCATACATATTTAAGGGGAGGTACTAGCTCCAACTCGGTTTTACAGTGAGAACTGCAGGAACATCAAACAGGCACTAGGAAACAGACTGAGAAAGCAGAGAAAAAGTGTCTCCTGCAACCCGTTCCATTTGTGCTAGATGAACGAACGTCTCTCTACGTGCTCAGATCTGAGAGATATGTGTTTGTGAATGCCTTCCTTCACCTAGCTTGTTGGGAACACAAAGTTTCTTTTCAGTTGCAAACTCCAATCCATACATATTTAAGGGGAGGTACTAGCTCCAACACGGTTTTACAGTGAGAATTGCAGGAACTTCAAACAGTCACTAGGAAAGAGACTGAGAAACCAGAATAAATGTTTCTCCTGGAACCCGTTCCCTTTGTGCTAGATGAAAGAACGTCTCTCCACATGCTCAGTTCTTAGAGAAAACTGTGTGTGAAAGCCGTACTTCAGCTAGCTTGTTGGGAACACAAAGTATGTTTTCAGTTGAAAAACCCTCTCCATACTTATATATGGGGAGGTACTAGCTCCAACTCGATTTTACAGTGAAAACTGCAGGAACTTCAAACCGGCACTAGGAAACAGACTGAGAAAGCAGAGTAAAAGTTTCTCCTGCAACCCGTTCCCTTTGTGCTAGATGAACGAACGTCTCTCCACATGCTCAGTTCTGAGAGAAAAGTGTGTGTGAAAGCCGTCCTACACCTAGCTTGTTGGGAAAACAAAGTTTCTTTTCAGTTGCAAACTCCACTCCATACATATATATGGGGAGGTACTAGATCCAACTCTGTTTTACAGTGAAAAATGCAGGAACTTCAAACCTGCACTAGGAATCAGACTGAATACCCTGAGTAAAAGTTTCTGATGCAAACCGTTCCCTTGGTGCTAGATGAACGAAAGTCTCTCCACATGTTCAGTTCTGAGAGATAATTGTGTGTGAAAGCCGTACGTCACCATGCTTGTTGGGAATACAAAGTTTCTTTCCAGATGCAAATTCCACTCCATACATATATACGAGTTGGTACTAGCTCCAAATCGGTTTTACAGTGAAAACTGCAGGAACTTCAAACCAGCACTAGGAAACAAACTGAGAAATCAGAGTAAAAGTTTCTCCTGTAGCACGTTCATTTGTTGCTAGATGAAAGATCCTGTCTCCACATGCTCAGTTCTGAGAAATAAGTGTGTGTGAATGCCGTCCTTCACCTAGCTTGTTGGGAACACAAAGTTTCTTTTCAGTTGCAAACTCCACTCCATACATATGAATGGGGAGGTACTAGCTCCAACTCGGTTTTACAGGGAAAACTGCAGGAACTTCAAACCTGCACTAGGAAACTGACTGAGAATCCATAGTAAAATTTTCTCCTGCAACCCGTTCTCTTGTGGCTAGATGAACGAACGTCTCTCCACATGGTCTGTTCTGAGAGATATGTGTGTGTTAAGCAGAACTTCACCTAGCTTGTTGGGAACAAAATGTTTATTTTCAGTTGCAAACTCCACTCCATACATTTATAGGGGTAGGTACAATCTCCAACTCGATTTTACAGTGAAAACTGCAGGAATTTCAAACCGGCACTAGGAAAAAGACTGAGATACCATAGTAAAAGTTGCTCCTGCATCCCGTTCCCTTGTTGCTAGATGAAAGAACGTCTCTCCACATGCTCTGTTCTGAGAGATAAGAGAGTGTGAAAGACGTCCTTCAACTAGTTTGTTGGGAACACAAAGTTTCTTTTCAGTGGCAAACTCCACTCCATACATATATATGGGAGGTACTAGCTCCAACTCGGTTTTACAGTGAAAACTGCAATAACTTCAAACCCGAACTTGGAAACAGACTGAGAAACAAGAGTAAAAGTTTCTCCTGCATCTCGTTCCCTTGGTGCTAGATGAACGAACGTCTCTCCACATGCTCACTTCTGAGAGAAAAATGTGTGTGAAAGCCGTCCTTCACCTAGCTTGTTGGGAACACATAGTTTCTTTTCACTTGCAAACACCTCTCCATACGTATATATTGGGAGGTACTAGCACCAACTCGGTTTTACAGTGAAAACTGCAGGAACTTCAAACCGGCACTGGGAAGCGGACTAAGAATCCAGAGTAAATGTTTCCACTGCAACCCGTTCCATTTGTGCTAGATGAACGAACGTCTCTCTACGTGCTCAGATCTGAGAGATATGTGTTTGTGAATGCCTTCCTTCACCTAGCTTGTTGGGAACACAAAGTTTCTTTTCAGTTGCAAACTCCAATCCATACATATTTAAGGGGAGGTACTAGCTCCAACTCAGTTTTACAGTGAGAACTGCAGGAACTTCAACAGGCACTAGGAAACAGACTGAGAAACCAGAGTAAATGTTTCTCCTGCAACCCGTTCCCTTTGTGCTAGATGAACGAACGTCTCTCCACATGCTCTGTTCTGAGAGAAAACTGTGTGTGAAAGCCGTCCTTCACCTAGCTTGTTGGGAACACAAAGTATGTTTTCAGTTGCAAACCCCTCTCCATACATATATATGGGGAGGTACTAGCTCCAACTCGATTTTACAGTGAAAACTGCAGGAACTTCAAATCGGCACTAGGAAAAAGACTGAGAAAACGGAGTAAAAGTTTCTGATTCATCCCGTTCCTTTGTGCTAGATGAACAAACGTGTCTCCACATGCTCAGGTCTGAGAGAAACTTGTGAGTGAAATCCGTCCTACACGTAGCTTGTTGGGAACAAAAAGTTTCTTTTCATTTGCAAACTCCAGTCCATACATATATATGGGGAGGTATTAGCTGCAACTCTGTTTTACACTGAAAACTGCAGGAACTTCAAACCGGCACTAGGAAACAGACTGAGAAACCAGAGTAAAATTTCTCCTGCAACCCGTTCCCTTGGTGCTAGATGAACGAACGTCTCTCCACATGGTTAGTTCTGAGATATAAGTGTGTGTGAATGCCGTCCTTCACCTAGCTTGTTGGGAACAGAAAGTTTCTTTTCAGATGCAAACAACTCTCCATAAATATATATGTGGAAGTTCTAGCTCCAACTCGATTTTACAGTGAAAATTGCAAGAATTTCAAACCGGCACTAGGAAACAGACTGAGAAACCAGAGTAAAAGTTTCTCCTGCAACCCTTTCCCTTGGTGCTAGATGAACGAACGTCTCTCCACATGCTCAGTTCTGAGAGAAAACTGTGTGTGAAAGCCGTCCTTCACGTAGCTTGTTGGGAACACAAAGTATGTTTCCAGTTGCAAACCCCTCTCCATACATATATAAGGGGAGGAACAAGCTCTAACTCGAATTTACAGTGAAAACTGCAGGAACTTCAAAGCGGCACTAGGAAACAGACTGAGAAACTAGAGTAAAAGTTTCTCCTGCAACCCATTCCCTTTGTGCTAGATGAACGAAAGTCTCTCCACATGCTCAGTTCTGAGAGAAATTTGTGTGTGAAAGCCGTCCTTCACGTAACTTGTTGGGAACACAAAGTTTCTTTTCAGTTGCAAAATCCACTCCATAAAAATATATGGGGAGGTATTAGCTCCAACTCGGTTTTACAGTGAAAACTGCAGGAACTTCCAACAGGCACTAGGAAACAGACTGAGAAACCAGAGTAAAAGTTTCACCTGCAACCCTTTACTTTGGTGCTAGATGAACGAAAGTCTCTCCACATGCTCAGATATGAGAGATAAGTGTGTGTGAAATCCGTCTTTCACCTAGATTTTTGGGAACACAAAGTTTATATTCAGTTGCAAACTCCAGTCTATACATATACATGGGGAAGTACTAGCTGCAACTCTGTTTTACAGTGAAAACTGCAGGAACTTCAAACCGGCACTAGGAAACAGACTGAGAACCCAGAGTAAAAGTTTCTCCTGCAACCCTTTCCCTTGGGGCTTGATGAACGAACGTCTCTCCATATGGTCTGTTCTGAGAGATATGTGTTTGTGAAAGCCGACCTTCTTCTAGCTTGTTGGGACAAAATGTTATTTACAGTTGCAAACTCCACTCTATACATATATAGGGGTAGGTACAGGCTCCAACTCGGTTTTACAGTGAAAACTGCAGGAACTTCAAACAGGCACTAGGAAACAGACTGAGAAACCAGAGAAATAGTTTCCCCTGCATCCGGATCCCTTGGTGCTAGATGAAAGAACGTCTCTCCACATGCTCAGTTCTGAGAGATAAGAGTGTGTGAAAGCCGTCTTTCAACTATCTTGTTGGGAACACAAAGATTCTTTTCAGTGGCAAACTCCACTCCATACACATATACGGGGAGGTACTAGCTCCAACTCGGTTTTACAGAGAAAACTGCAATAACTTCAAACCGGCACTAGGAAACAGACAGAGAAACCAGAGAAAAAGTTTCCCCTGCATCCGGATCCCTTGGTGCTAGATGAAAGAACGTCTCTCCACATGCTCAGTTCTGAGAGAAAGTGTGTGTGAAAGCCGACCTTCACTTAGCTTGTTGGGAACAAATAGTTTCTTTTCAGTTGCAAACACCTCTCCATACATATATGGGGATGTACTAGCTCCAACTCGGTTTTACAGTGAAAACTGCAGGAAATTCTAACAGGCATTAGGAAGCAGACTGAGAATCCAGAGTAAAATTTTCCACTGCAACCCGTTCCCTTTGTGCTAGATGAACGAACGTCTCTCTACATGCTCAGATTTGTGAGATATGTGTGTGTGAATGCCGTCCTTCACCTAGCTTGTTGGGAATACAAAGATTCTTTTAAGTTGCAAACTCCAATCCATACATATTTATGGGAGGTACTAGCTCCAACTCGGTTTTACAGTGAAAACTGCAGGAACTTCAAACAGGCACTAGGAAACAGACTGAGTAACCAGAGAAAAAGTTTCTCCTGCATCCGTTCCCTTTGTGCTAGATGAACGAACGTCTCTCCACATGCTCAGTTCTGGGAGAAATTTGTGTGTGAAGCCGTCCTTCAACTCGCTTGTAGGGAACACAAAGTTTCTTTTAAGTTGCAAACTCCACTCCATAAATATATAAGGGTAGGTACTAGCTCCAACACGGTTTTACAGTGAAAACTGCAGGAACTTCAAACCGGCACTAGGAAACAGACTGAGAATCCAGAGTAAAAGTTTCTCCTGCATCCCGTTCCCTTGGTGCTAGATGAACGAACGTCTCTCCACATGCTCAGTTCTGAGAGATAAGAGTGTGTGAAAGCAGTCCTTCAACTAGCTTGTTGGGAACACAAAGTTTCTTTTCAGTGGCAAACTCCAATCCATACATATATATGGGGAGGTTCTAGCTCCAACTCGGGTTTACAGTGAAAACTGCAGGAACTTCCAACCGGCACTAGGAAACTGACTGAGAAACCAGAGTAAAGTTTCTCCTGCAACCCGTTCCCTTTGTGCTAGATGAAAGATCCTGTCCCCACATGCTCAGTTCTGAGAGAAATGCGGGTCTGAAAGCCGTCTTTCACATAGCTTGTTCGGAACACAAAGTTTCTTTTCAGATGCAAACACCTCTCCATACATATAGATGTGGAGGTACTAGCTCCAACTCAAATTTACAGTGAAACCTGCAGGAACTTCAAACCGGCACTAGGAAACAGACTGAGAATTCAGAGTAAAAGTTTCCCCTTCAACCCATTCCCTTTGTGCTAGATGAACGAACGTCTCTCCACATGCTCAGTTCTGAGAGAAAAGTGTGTGTGAAAGCCGTCCTACACCTAGCTTGTTGGGAAAACAAAGTTTCTTTTCAGTTGCAAACTCCACTCCATACATATATATGGGGAGGTACTAGATCCAACTCTGTTTTACAGTGAAAAATGCAGGAACTTCAAACCTGCACTAGGAATCAGACTGAATACCCTGAGTAAAAGTTTCTGATGCAAACCGTTCCCTTGGTGCTAGATGAACGAAAGTCTCTCCACATGTTCAGTTCTGAGAGATAATTGTGTGTGAAAGCCGTACGTCACCATGCTTGTTGGGAATACAAAGTTTCTTTCCAGATGCAAATTCCACTCCATACATATATACGAGGAGGTACTAGCTCCAAATCGGTTTTACAGTGAAAACTGCAGGAACTTCAAACCAGCACTAGGAAACAAACTGAGAAATCAGAGTAAAAGTTTCTCCTGTAGCACGTTCATTTGTTGCTAGATGAAAGATCCTGTCTCCACATGCTCAGTTCTGAGAAATAAGTGTGTGTGAATGCCGTCCTTCACCTAGCTTGTTGGGAACACAAAGTTTGTTTTCAGTTGCAAACTCCACTCCATACATATGAATGGGGAGGTACTAGCTCCAACTCGGTTTTACACGGAAAACTGCAGGAACTTCAAACCGGCACTAGGAAACTGACTGAGAATCCAGAGTAAAATTTTCTCCTGCAACCCGTTCTCTTGTGGCTAGATGAACGAACGTCTCTCCACATGGTCTGTTCTGAGAGATATGTGTGTGTTAAGCCGAACTTCAACTAGCTTGTTGGGAACAAAATGTTTATTTTCAGTTGCAAACCCCACTCCATACATTTATAGGGGTAGGTATTAGATCCAACTCGATTTTACAGTGAAAACTGCAGGAATTTCAAACCGGCACTAGGAAAAAGACTGAGATACCATAGTAAAAGTTTCTCCTGCATCACGTTCCCTTGGTGCTAGATGAAAGAACGTCTCTCCACATGCTCTGTTCTGAGAGATAAGAGAGTGTGAAAGCCGTCCTTGAACTAGTTTGTTGGGAACACAAAGTTTCTTTTCAGTGGCCAACTCCACTCCATACATATATATGGGAGGTACTAGCTCCAACTCGGTTTTACAGTGAAAACTGCAATAACTTCAAACCCGAACTTGGAAACAGACTGAGAAACCAGAGTAAAAGTTTGTCCTGCAACCCGTTCCCTTTGTGCTAGATGAACGAACGTCTCTCCACATGCTCACTTCTGAGAGAAAAATGTGTGTGAAAGCCGTCCTTCACCTAGCTTGTTGGGAACACATAGTTTCTTTTCACTTGCAAACACCTCTCCATACGTATATATTGGGAGGTACTAGCACCAACTCGGTTTTACAGTGAAAACTGCAGGAACTTCAAACCGGCACTAGGAAGCGGACTGAGAATCCAGAGTAAATGTTTCCACTGCAACCCGTTCCATTTGTGCTAGATGAACGAACGTCTCTCTACGTGCTCAGATCTGAGAGATATGTGTTTGTGAATGCCTTCCTTCACCTAGCTTGTTGGGAACACAAAGTTTCTTTTCAGTTGCAAACTCCAATCCACACATATTTAAGGGGAGGTACTAGCTCCAACTCAGTTTTACAGTGAGAACTGCAGGAACTTTAACAGGCACTAGGAAACAGACTGAGAAACCAGAGTAAATGTTTCTCCTGCAACCCGTTCCCTTTGTGCTAGATGAACGAACGTCTCTCCACATGCTCTGTTCTGAGAGAAAACTGTGTGTGAAAGCCGTACTTCACCTAGCTTGTTGGGAACACAAAGTATGTTTTCAGTTGCAAACCCCTCTCCATACATATATATGGGGAGGTACTAGCTCCAACTCGATTTTACAGTGAAAACTGCAGGAACTTCAAATCGGCACTAGGAAAAAGACTGAGAAAACGGAGTAAAAGTTTCTGATTCATCCCGTTCCTTTGTGCTAGATGAACAAACGTGTCTCCACATGCTCAGGTCTGAGAGAAACTTGTGAGTGAAATCCGTCCTACACTTAGCTTGTTGGGAACACAAAGTTTTTATTCATTTGCAAAATCCACTCCATAAAAATATATGGGGAGGTACTAGCTCCAACTCGGTTTTACAGTGAAAACTGCAGGAACTTCAAACTGGCACTAGGAAACAGACTGAGAAACCAGAGTAAAATTTCTCCTTCAACCCGTTCCCTTGGTGCTAGATGAATGAACGTCTCTCCACATGCTCAGTTCTGAGAGATAATTGTGTGTTAAAGCCGTGTTTCACCTAGCTTGCTGGGAACACAAAGATTCTTTTCAGTTGCAAACTCCACTCATACATATATATGGGAATGTAATATCTCCAACTCTGTTTTACAGTGAAAACTGCAGGAACTTCAAACCGGCACTAAGAAACAGACTGAAAAACCAGAGTAAAATTTTCTCCTGCAAGCCGTTCCCTTGGTGCTAGATGAACGAACGTCTCTCCACATGCTCATTTCTGAGAGATAAGTGTGTGTGAATGCCGTCCTTCACCTAGCTTGTTGGGAACAAAAGTTTCTTTTCATTTGCAAACTCCAGTCCATACATATATATGGGGAGGTATTAGCTGCAACTCTGTTTTACACTGAAAACTGCAGGAACTTCAAACCGGCACTAGGAAACAGACTGAGAAACCAGAGTAAAATTTCTCCTGCAACCCGTTCCCTTGGTGCTAGATGAACGAACGTCTCTCCACATGGTTAGTTCTGAGATATAAGTGTGTGTGAATGCCGTCCTTCACCTAGCTTGTTGGGAACAGAAAGTTTCTTTTCAGATGCAAACAACTCTCCATAAATATATATGTGGAAGTTCTAGCTCCAACTCGATTTTACAGTGAAAATTGCAAGAATTTCAAACCGGCACTAGGAAACAGACTGAGAAACCAGAGTAAAAGTTTCTCCTGCAACCCTTTCCCTTGGTGCTAGATGAACGAACGTCTCTCCACATGCTCAGTTCTGAGAGAAAACTGTGTGTGAAAGCTGTCCTTCACCTAGCTTGTTGGGAACACAAAGTATGTTTCCAGTTGCAAACCCCTCTCCATACATATATAAGGGGAGGAACAAGCTCCAACTCGAATTTACAGTGAAAACTGCAGGAACTTCAAAGCGGCACTAGGAAACAGACTGAGAAACTAGAGTAAAAGTTTCTCCTGCAACCCATTCCCTTTGTGCTAGATGAACGAAAGTCTCTACACATGCTCAGTTCTGAGAGAAATTTGTGTGTGAAAGCCGTCCTTCACGTAACTTGTTGGGAACACAAAATTTCTTTTCAGTTGCAAAATCCACTCCATAAAAATATATCGGGAGGTACTAGCTCCAACTCGGTTTTACAGTGAAAACTGCAGGAACTTCCAACAGGCACTAGGAAACAGACTGAGAAACCAGAGTAAAAGTTTCACCTGCAACCCGTTACTTTGGTGCTAGATGAACGAAAGTCTCTCCACATGCTCAGATCTGAGAGATAAGTGTGTGTGAAATCCGTCTTTCACCTAGATTTTTGGGAACACAAAGTTTATATTCAGTTGCAAACTCCAGTCTATACATATACATGGGGAAGTACTAGCTGCAACTCTGTTTTACAGTGAAAACTGCAGGAACTTCAAACCGGCACTAGGAAACAGACTGAGAACCCAGAGTAAAAGTTTCTCCTGCAACCCTTTCCCTTGGGGCTTGATGAACGAACGTCTCTCCATATGGTCTGTTCTGAGAGATATGTGTTTGTGAAAGCCGACCTTCTTCTAGCTTGTTGGGACAAAATGTTATTTACAGTTGCAAACTCCACTCTATACATATATAGGGGTAGGTACAGGCTCCAACTCGGTTTTACAGTGAAAACTGCAGGAACTTCAAACAGGCACTAGGAAACAGACTGAGAAACCAGAGAAAAAGTTTCCCCTGCATCCGGATCCCTTGGTGCTAGATGAAAGAACGTCTCTCCACATGCTCAGTTCTGAGAGATAAGAGTGTGTGAAAGCCGTCCTTCAAATATCTTGTTGGGAACACAAAGATTCTTTTCAGTGGCAAACTCCACTCCATACACATATATGGGGAGGTACAAGCTCCAACTCGGTTTTACAGTGAAAACTGCAATAACTTCAAACCGGCACTAGGAAACAGACTGAGAAACCAGAGTAAAAGTTTCCCTGCATCCCGTTCCCTTGATGCTAGATGAACGAACTTCTCTCCACATGCTCAGTTCTGAGAGAAAAGTGTGTGTGAAAGCCGACCTTCACTTAGCTTGTTGGGAACAAATAGTTTCTTTTCAGTTGCAAACACCTCTCCATACATATATGGGGATGTACTAGCTCCAACTCGGTTTTACAGTGAAAACTGCAGGAAATTCTAACAGGCATTAGGAAGCAGACTGAGAATCCAGAGTAAAATTTTCCACTGCAACCCGTTCCCTTTGTGCTAGATGAACGAACGTCTCTCTACATGCTCAGATTTGTGAGATATGTGTGTGTGAATGCCGTCCTTCACCTAGCTAGTTGGGAATGCAAAGATTCTTTTAAGTTGCAAACTCCAATCCATACATATTTATGGGAGGTACTAGCTCCAACTCGGTTTTACAGTGAAAACTGCAGGAACTTCAAACAGGCACTAGGAAACAGACTGAGAAACCAGAGAAAAAGTTTCTCCTGCAACCCGTTCCCTTTGTGCTAGATGAACGAACGTCTCTCCACATGCTCAGTTCTGGGAGAAATTTGTGTGTGAAGCCGTCCTTCAACTCGCTTGTAGGGAACACAAAGTTTCTTTTCAGTTGCAAACTCCACTCCATAAATATATAAGGGTAGGTACTATCTCCAACACGGTTTTACAGTGAAAACTGCAGGAACTTCAAACCGGCACTAGGAAACAGACTGAGAATCCAGAGTAAAAGTTTCTCCTGCATCCCGTTCCCTTGGTGCTAGATGAAAGAAGGTCTCTCCACATGCTCAGTTCTGAGAGATAAGAGTGTGTGAAAGCAGTCCTTCAACTAGCTTGTTGGGAACACAAAGTTTCTTTTCAGTGGCAAACTCCAATCCATACATATATATGGGGAGGTTCTAGCTCCAACTCGGGTTTACAGTGAAAACTGCAGGAACTTCCAACCGGCACTAGGAAACTGACTGAGAAACCAGAGTAAATGTTTCCCCTGCACCCCGTTTCCTTGGTGCTAGATGAACGAAAGTCTCTCCACATGCTCAATTCTGAGAGATAAGTGTGTGTTAAAGCCGTGTCTCAACTAGCTTGTTGGGAACACAAAGTTTCTTTTCAGTTGCAAACTCCCCTCCATACATATATATGGGGAGGTACAAGCTCAAAATCTGTTTTACAGAGAAAACTGCAGGAACTTCAAACCAGCACTAGGAAACAGACTGAGAAACCAGAGAAAAAGTTTCTCCTGCATCCGTTCCCTTTGTGCTAGATGAACGAACGTCTCTCCACATGCTCAGTTCTGGGAGAAATTTGTGTGTGAAGCCGTCCTTCAACTCGCTTGTAGGGAACACAAAGTTTCTTTTCAGTTGCAAACTCCACTCCATAAATATATAAGGGTAGGTACTAGCTCCAACACGGTTTTACAGTGAAAACTGCAGGAACTTCAAACCGGCACTAGGAAACAGACTGAGAATCCAGAGTAAAAGTTTCCCTGCAATCCGTTCCCTTTGTGCTAGATGAACGAACGTCTCTCCACATGCTCAGTTCTGAGAGAAAAGTGTGTGTGAATGCCATCCTTCACCTAGCTTGTTGGGTACACAAAGTTTCGTTTCAGTTGCAAACTCCAATCCATACAAATATATGCGGAGGTACTAGCTCCAACTCGGTTTTACAGTGAAAACTGCAGGAACATCAAACCGGCACTAGGAAATAGAATGAGAATCCAGGGTAAAAGTTTCTCCTGCAAACCGTTACCTTGGGGCTAGATGAACGAACGTCTCTCCACATGCTAAGTTCTGAGAGATTAGTGTGTGTAAAAGCCTTGTTTCACCTAGCTTGTTGGGAACACAAAGTTCTTTTCCGATGCAAACTCCACTCCATACAAATATATGGGGAGGTACTAGCTCCAACTCGGTTTTACAGTGAAGACTGCAGGAACTTCAAACCGGCACTAGGAAACAGACTGAGAATCCAGAGTTAGAGTTTCTCCTGCAACCCGTTCAATTTGTGCTAGATGAACTAACGTCTCTCTACGTGCTCAGTTCTGAGAGATATGTGTGTGTGAATGCAGTCCTTCACCAAGCTCGTTGGGAACACAAAGTTTCTTTTCAGTTGCAAACTCCAATGTATACATATTTATGGGGAGGTACTACCTCCAACTCTGTTTTACAGTGAAAACTGCAGGAAATTCAAACCGGCACTAGGAAATAGACTGAGAAACCAGAGTAAAAGTTTCTCCTGCAACCCGTTCTTTTGTTGCTACATGAACGAACGTCTCTCCACATGCACAGTTCTGAGAGATAAGTGTGTGGAAGCCGTCCTTCACCTAGCTTGTTGGGAACACAAAGTTTGTTTTCAGTTACAAACTCCACTCCATACATATATGTGGTGAGGTAAAATGTAAAACTCGGTTTTACAGTGAAAACTGCAGGAACTTCAAACCGGCACTAGGAAACAGACTGAGAAACCAGAGTAAAAGTTTATCCTGCAACCCGTTCCCTTGGGGCTAGATGAACGAACGTCTCTCCACATGGTCTGTTCTGAGAGATAATTGTGTGTGAAAGCCGAACTTAACCTAACTTGTTGGGAACAAAATGTTTATTTTCAGTTGCAAATTCCAATACATACATATATAGGGGGAGGTACTAGCACCAACTCGGTTTTACAGTGAGAACTGCAGGAACTTCAAACCGGCACTAGGAAACAGCCTGAAAAACCAGAGTAAAATTTTCTCCTGCAAACTGTTCCCTTGGTTCTAGATGAACGAACGTCTCTCTACGTGCTCAGTTCGGAGTGATATGTGTGCGTGAATGCCGTCCTTCACATAGCTTGTTGGGAACACAAAGTTTCTTTTCAGTTGCAAACTCCAATCCATAAATATTTATGGGGTGGTACTAGATCCATCTCTGTTTTACAGTGAAAACTGCAGGAAATTCAAACTGGCACTAAGAAACAGACTGAGAAACGAGAGAAAAAGTTTCGCCTGCAACCCGTTCCCTTGGTTCTAGATGAACAAACGTCTCTCCACATGCTCAGTTCTGAGAGAAAAGTATGTGTGAAAGCCGTCCTTCAACTAGCTTTTTGGGAACACAAAGTTTCTTTTCAGTGGCAAAATCCACTCCATACATATATATGCGTAGGTTCTAGTACGAACTCTATTTTACAGTGAGAACGGCAGGAACTTCAATCGGGCACTAAGAAACAGACTGAGAAACCAGAGTAAATGTTTCTCCTGCATCCCGTTACTTTGGTGCTAGATGAACGAACATCTCTCCACATGCTCAGTTATGAGTGATAAGTGTGTGTGAAAGCCGTACTTCACCTAGATTCTTGGGAAAACTAAGTTTCTTTTAAGTTGCAAACTCCACTCCATACGTATATATGGAAAAGTACTAGCTCCAACTCGGTTTTACAGTGAAAACTGCAGGAAATTCAAACCGGCACTAGGAAACAGACTGAGAACCCACAGTAAAAGTTTCTCCTGCAACTCGTTCCCTTGGTGCTAGATGAACGAACGTCTCTCCACATGCTCAGTTGTGAGAGAAAAGTGTGTGTGAAAGCCGTCCTACAACTAGCTTTTTGAGAACACAAAGTTTATTTTCAGTTGCAAAATCCATTCCATAAATATATAGGGGGAGGTACTTCCTCCAACACGGTTTTACAGAGAAAAATGCAGGAATTTAAAACCGGCACTAGGAAACAGACTGAGAAACCAGTATAAAATTTTCTCCTGCCTCCCGTTCCCTTCGTGCTAGATGAAGGAACGTCTCACCACATGGTCAATTCTGAGAGATAAGAGTGTGTGAAACCCGTCCTTCACCTAGCTTGTTGGGAAAACAAAGTTCCTTTTCTATTGCAAACTATAATAAATACTTATATATGGAGAGGTACTAGCACCAACTCGGTTTTACAGTGAAAACTGCAGGAACTTCAAACAGTCACTAGGAAACAGACTGAGAAATCAGAGTAAAAATTTCAATGCAACACGTCCTCTTGGTGCTAGGTTATCGAAATCTCTCCACATGCTCAGTTCTGAGAGAAAAGTGAGTGTGAAAGCCGTCCTACACCTAGCTTGTTGGGAAAACAAAGTTTTTTTCAGTTGCAAACTCCACTCCATACATATATATGGGGAGGTACTAGATCTAACTCTGTTTTACAGTGAAAACTGCAGGAACTTCAAACCTGCACTAGGAATCATACTGAGAAACCTGAGTAAAAGTTTCTGATGCAAACCGTTCTCTTGGTGCTAGATGAACGAAAGTCTCTCCACATGTTCAGTTCTGAGAGATATTTGTGTGTGAAAGCCGTACGTCACCTTGCTTGTTGGAAATACAAAGATTCTTTTCAGATGCAAATTCCACTCCATACATTTATACGAGGAGGTACTAGCTCCAAATATGTTTTACAGTGAAAACTGCAGGAACTTCAAACCAGCACTAGGAAACAGACTGAGAAATCAGAGTAAAAGTTTCTCCTGCAACCCGTTCCATTGGTGCTAGATGAACGAACGTCTCTCCACATGCTCAGTTCTGAGAAATAAGTGTGTGTGAATGCCGTCCTTCAACTAGCTTGTTGGGAACACAAAGTTTCTTTTCAGTTGCAAACTCCACTCCATACATATGAATGGGGAGGTACTAGCTCCAACTCGGTTTTACACGGAAAACTGCAGGAACTTCAAACCGGCACTAGGAAACTGACTGAGAATCCAGAGTAATTTTTTCACCTGCAACCCGTTCTCTTGTGGCTAGATGAACGACCGTCTCTCCACATGGTCTGTTCTGAGAGATATGTGTGTGTTAAAGCCGAACTTCACCTAGCTTGTTGGGAACAAAATGTTTATTTTCAGTTGCAAACTCCACTCCATACATTTATAGGGGTAGGTATTAGCTCCAACTCGATTTTACAGTGAAAACTGCAGGAATTTCAAACCGGCACTAGGAAAAATACTGAGATACCATAGTAAAAGTTTCCCCTGCATCCCATTCCCTTGGTGCTAGATGAAAGAACGTCTCTCCACATACTCTGTTCTGAGAGATAAGAGAGTGTGAAAGCCGTCCTTCAACTAGTTTGTTGGGAACACAAAGTTTCTTTTCAGTGGCAAACTCCACTCCATACATATATATGGGAGGTACTAGCTCCAACTCGGTTTTACAGTGAAAACTGCAATAACTTCAAACCCGCACTTGGAAACAGACTGAAAAACAAGAGTAAAAGTTTCTCCTGCATCTCGTTCCCTTGGTGCTAGATGAACGAACGTCTCTCCACATGCTCACTTCTGAGAGAAAAATGTGTGTGAAAGCCGTCCTTCACCTAGCTTGTTGGGAACACATAGTTTCTTTTCATTTGCAAACACCTCTCCATACGTATATATTGGGAGGTACTAGCACCAACTCGGTTTTACAGTGAAAACTGCAGGAACTTCAAACCGGCACTAGGAAGCGGACTGAGAATCCAGAGTAAATGTTTCCACTGCAACCCGTTCCATTTGTGCTAGATGAACGAACGTCTCTCTACGTGCTCAGATCTGAGAGATATGTGTTTGTGAATGCCGTCCTTCACTTAGCTTGTTGGGAACACAAAGTTTCTTTTCAGTTGCAAACTCCAATCCATACATATTTAAGGGGAGGTACTAGCTCCAACTCGGTTTTACAGTGAGAACTGCAGGAAATTCAAACAGGCACTAGGAAACAAACTGAGAAACCAGAGTAAATGTTTCTCCTGCAACCCGTTCCCTTTGTGCTAGATGAACGAACGTCTCTCCACATGCTCTGTTCTGAGAGAAAACTGTGTGTGAAAGCCGTCCTTCACCTTGCTTGTAGGGACCACAATGTATGTTTTCAGTTGCAAACCCCTCTCCATAAATATATATGGGGAGGTACTAGCTCCAACTCGATTTTACAGTGAAAACTGCAGGAAATTCAAATCGGCACTAGGAAAAAGACTGAGAAACCAGAGTAAAAGTTTCTCAATCATCCCGTTCCCTTTGTGCTAGATGAACGAACGCGTCTCCACATGCTCAGTTCTGAGAGAAAAGTGTGTGTTAAAGCCGTGTTTCATCTAGCTTGCTGGGAACACAAAGTTTCTTTTCAGTTGCAAACTCCACTCATACATATATATGGGGAGGTAATATCTCCAACTCTGTTTTACAGTGAAAACTGCAGGAACTTCAAACCGGCACTAAGAAACAGACTGAAAAACCAGAGTAAAAGTTTCTCCTGTAAACCGTTCCCTTTGTGCTAGATGAACGAACGTCTCTCCACGTGCTCATTTCTGAGAGATAAGTGTGTGTGAATGCCGTCCTTCAACTAGCTTGATGGGAACAAATAGTTTCTTTTCAGTTGCAAACTCCAGTCCATACATAAATATGGGGAGGTAATAGCTGCAACTCTGTTTTACAGTGAAAACTGCAGGAAATTCAAACCGGCACTAGGAAACAGACTGGGAAAACAGAGTAAAATTTCTCCTGCATCCCGTTCCCTTGGTGCTAAATGAACGAACGTCTCTCCACATGGTCAGTTCTGAGAGATAAGTGTGTGTGAATGCCGTCCTTCACCTAGCTATTTGGGAACAGAAAGTTTCTTTTCAGGTGCAAACAACTCTCCATAAATATATATGTGGAGGTTCTAGCTCCAACTCGATTTTACAGTGAAAATTGCAGGAATTTCAAACCGGCACTAGGAAACAGACTGAGAAACCAGAGTAAAAGTTTCTCCTGCAACCTTTTCCCTTGGTGCTAGATGAACGAATGTCTCTCCACATGCTCAATTCTGAGAGAAAACTGTGTGTGAAATCCGTCCTTCACCTAGCTTGTTGGGAACACAAAGTATGTTTCCAGTTGCAAACACCTCTCCATACATATATAAGGGGAGGAACTAGCTCCAACTCGATTTTACAGTGAAAACTGCAGGAAATTCAAAGCGGCACTAGGAAACAGACTGAGAAACTAGAGTAAAAGTTTCTCCTGCAACCCATTCCCTTTATGCTAGATGAACGAAAGTCTCTCCACATGCTCAGTTCTGAGAGAAATTTGTGTGTGAAAGCCGTCCTACACGTAGCTTGTTGGGAACACAAAGTTTCTTTTCAGTTGCAAAATCCACTCCATAAAAATATATGGGGAGGTACTAGCTCCAACTCGGTTTTACAGTTAAAACTGCAGGAACTTCCAACAGGCACTAGGAAACAGACTGAGAAACCAGAGTAAAAGTTTCACCTGCAACCCGTTACTTTGATGCTAGATGAACGAACGTCTCTCCACATGCTCAGTTCTGAGAGATAAGTGTGTGTGAAAGCCGTCCTTCACCTAGATTTTTGGGAACACAAAGTTTATATTAAGTTGCAAACTCCAGTCTATACATATACATGGGGAGGTTCTAGCTGCAACTCTGTTTTACAGTGAAAACTGCAGGAACTTCAAACCGGCACTAGGAAACAGACTGAGAACCCAGAGTAAAAGTTTCTCCTGCAACCCGTTCCCTTGGGCCTTGATGAACGAACGTCTCTCCATATGGTCTGTTCTGAGAGATATGTGTTTTTGAAAGCCGACCTTCTTCTAGCTTGTTGGGACAAAATGTTTATTTAGAGTTGCAAACTCCACTCTATACTTATATAGGGGTAGGTACAGGCTTCAACACGGTTTTACAGTGAAAACTGCAGGAAATTCAAACCGGCACTAGGAAACAGCCCGAGAAACCAGATTAAAATTTTCCCTGCAACCCGTTCCCTTGGTGCTAGATGAACGAACGTCTCTCCACATGCTCAGTTCTGAGAGAAAAATGTGTGTGAATGCCGTCCTTCACCTAGCTTGTTGGGAACACAAAGTTTCGTTTCAGTTGCAAACTCCAATCCATACATATATATGGGGAGGTACTAGCTCCAAATCGGTTTTACAGTGAAGACTGCAGGAACATCAAACCGGCACTAGGAAACAGAATGAGAAACCAGAGTAAAAGTTTCCCCTGCAACCCGTTCCTTTTGTGCTAGATGAACGAACGTCTCTCCACATGCTCAGATCTGAGAGATAAGTGTCTGTGAAAGCCGTCCTTCACCTAGCTTGGTGGGAACACAAATTTTCTTATCAGTTGCAAACTCCACTCCATACGTATATATGGGGAGGTACTAGCTCCAACTCGGTTTTACAGAGAAAACTGCAGGAACGTCAAACCGGCACTAGGAAACAGACAGAGAATCCAGAGTAAGAGTTTCTCCTGCAACCCGTTCCCGTTGTGCTAGATGAAATTACGTCTCTCTACGTGCTCAGTTCTGAGATATATGTGTGTGTGAATGCAGTACTTCACCTAGCTTGTTGGGAACACAAAGTTTCTTTTCAGTTGCAAACTCCAATCCATACATATTTATGGGGAGGTACTAGCTCCAACTCTGTTTTACAGTGAGAACTGCAGGAACTTCAATCCGGCACTAGGAAACAGCCTGAAAAACCAGAGTAAAAGTTTCTCCTGCATCCCGTTCCCTTGGTGCTAGATGAACGAACGTCTCTCTACGTGCTCAGTTCGGAGTGATATGTGTGTGTGAATGCCATCCTTCACATAGCTTGTTGGGAACACAAAGTTTCTTTTCAGTTGCAAACTCCAATCCATACATATTTATGGGGTGGTACTAGATCCAACTCTGTTTTTCAGTGAAAACTGCAGGAAATTCAAACTGGCGCTAAGAAACAGACTGAGAAACGAGAGAAATAGTTCCGCCTGCAACCCGTTCCCTTGCTTCTAGATGAACGAACGTCTCTCCACATGCTCAGTTCTGAGAGAAAAATGTGTGTGAATGCCGTCCTTCAACTAGCTTTTTGGGAACACATAGTTTCTTTTCAGTGGCAAACTCCACTCCATACATATATATGCGTAGGTTCTAGTTCCAACTCTATTTTACAGTGAGAACGGCAGGAACTTCAATCGGGCACTAAGAAACAGACTGAGAAACCAGAGTAAATGTTTCTCCTGCATCCCGTTACTTTGGGGCTAGATGAACGAACATCTCTCCACATGATCAGTTATGAGTGATAAGTGTGTGTGAAGGCCGTACTTCACCTGGCTTGTTTGGAACACTAAGTTTCTTTTCAGTTGCAAACTCCACTCCATACGTATATATGGAAAAGTACTAGCTCCAACTCGGTTTTACAGTGAAAACTGCAGGAACTTCAAACCGGCACTAGGAAACAGACTGAGAACCCACAGTAAAAGTTTCTCCTGCAACCCGTTCCCTTGGTGCTAGATGAAATTACGTCTCTCTACGTGCTCAGTTCTGAGAGATATGTGTGTGTGAATGCAGTATTTCACCTAGCTTGTTGGGAACACCAAGTTTCTTTTCAGTTGCAAATTCCAATCCATACATATTTATGGGGTGGTACTTGATCCAACTCTGTTTTACAGTGAAAACTGCAGGAACTTCAAACCGGCACTAGGAAACAGACTGAGAACCCACAGTAAAAGTTTCTCCTGCAACCCGTTCCCTTGGTGCTAGATGAACGAACGTCTCTCCACATGCTCAGTTCTGAGAGAAAAGTGTGTGTGAAAGCCGTCCTACAACTAGCTTTTTGGGAACACGAAGTTTATTTTTAGTTGCAAAATCCATTCCATAAATATATAGGGGGAGGTACTACCTCCAACACGGTTTTACAGAGAAAAATGCAGGAATTTAAAACCGGCACTAGGAAACAGACTGAGAAACCAGTATAAAATTTTCTCCTGCCTCCCGTTCCCTTCGTGCTAGATGAAGGAACGTCTCACCACATGGTCAATTCTGAGAGATAAGAGTGTGTGAAACCCGTCCTTCACCTAGCTTGTTGGGAAAACAAAGTTCCTTTTCTATTGCAAACTATAATAAATACTTATATATGGAGAGGTACTAGCACCAACTCGGTTTTACAGTGAAAACTGCAGGAACTTCAAACAGTCACTAGGAAACAGACTGAGAAATCAGAGTAAAAATTTCAATGCAACACGTCCTCTTGGTGCTAGGTTATCGAAATCTCTCCACATGCTCAGTTCTGAGAGAAAAGTGAGTGTGAAAGCCGTCCTACACCTAGCTTGTTGGGAAAACAAAGTTTTTTTCAGTTGCAAACTCCACTCCATACATATATATGGGGAGGTACTAGATCCAACTCTGTTTTACAGTGAAAACTGCAGGAACTTCAAACCTGCACTAGGAATCATACTGAGAACCCTGAGTAAAAGTTTCTGATGCAAACCGTTCTCTTGGTGCTAGATGAACGAAAGTCTCTCCACATGTTCAGTTCTGAGAGATATTTGTGTGTGAAAGCCGTACGTCACCTTGCTTGTTGGAAATACAAAGATTCTTTTCAGATGCAAATTCCACTCCATACATTTATACGAGGAGGTACTAGCTCCAAATATGTTTTACAGTGAAAACTGCAGGAACTTCAAACCAGCACTAGGAAACAGACTGAGAAATCAGAGTAAAAGTTTCTCCTGCAACCCGTTCCATTGGTGCTAGATGAACGAACGTCTCTCCACATGCTCAGTTCTGAGAAATAAGTGTGTGTGAATGCCGTCCTTCAACTAGCTTGTTGGGAACACAAAGTTTCTTTTCAGTTGCAAACTCCACTCCATACATATGAATGGGGAGGTACTAGCTCCAACTCGGTTTTACACGGAAAACTGCAGGAAC
Source organism: Camelus bactrianus (assembly GCF_048773025.1). NCBI lineage: Eukaryota > Metazoa > Chordata > Mammalia > Artiodactyla > Camelidae > Camelus > Camelus bactrianus. The sequence goes on from NC_133565.1 coordinate 3,174,782, forward strand.
TTCAAACCGGCACTAGGAAACTGACTGAGAATCCAGAGTAATTTTTTCACCTGCAACCCGTTCTCTTGTGGCTAGATGAACGACCGTCTCTCCACATGGTCTGTTCTGAGAGATATGTGTGTGTTAAAGCCGAACTTCACCTAGCTTGTTGGGAACAAAATGTTTATTTTCAGTTGCAAACACCACTCCATACATTTATAGGGGTAGGTATTAGCTCCAACTCGATTTTACAGTGAAAACTGCAGGAATTTCAAACCGGCACTAGGAAAAATACTGAGATACCATAGTAAAAGTTTCCCCTGCATCCCATTCCCTTGGTGCTAGATGAAAGAACGTCTCTCCACATACTCTGTTCTGAGAGATAAGAGAGTGTGAAAGCCGTCCTTCAACTAGTTTGTTGGGAACACAAAGTTTCTTTTCAGTGGCAAACTCCACTCCATACATATATATGGGAGGTACTAGCTCCAACTCGGTTTTACAGTGAAAACTGCAATAACTTCAAACCCGCACTTGGAAACAGACTGAAAAACAAGAGTAAAAGTTTCTCCTGCATCTCGTTCCCTTGGTGCTAGATGAACGAACGTCTCTCCACATGCTCACTTCTGAGAGAAAAATGTGTGTGAAAGCCGTCCTTCACCTAGCTTGTTGGGAACACATAGTTTCTTTTCATTTGCAAACACCTCTCCATACGTATATATTGGGAGGTACTAGCACCAACTCGGTTTTACAGTGAAAACTGCAGGAACTTCAAACCGGCACTAGGAAGCGGACTGAGAATCCAGAGTAAATGTTTCCACTGCAACCCGTTCCATTTGTGCTAGATGAACGAACGTCTCTCTACGTGCTCAGATCTGAGAGATATGTGTTTGTGAATGCCGTCCTTCACTTAGCTTGTTGGGAACACAAAGTTTCTTTTCAGTTGCAAACTCCAATCCATACATATTTAAGGGGAGGTACTAGCTCCAACTCGGTTTTACAGTGAGAACTGCAGGAAATTCAAACAGGCACTAGGAAACAAACTGAGAAACCAGAGTAAATGTTTCTCCTGCAACCCGTTCCCTTTGTGCTAGATGAACGAACGTCTCTCCACATGCTCTGTTCTGAGAGAAAACTGTGTGTGAAAGCCGTCCTTCACCTTGCTTGTAGGGACCACAATGTATGTTTTCAGTTGCAAACCCCTCTCCATAAATATATATGGGGAGGTACTAGCTCCAACTCGATTTTACAGTGAAAACTGCAGGAAATTCAAATCGGCACTAGGAAAAAGACTGAGAAACCAGAGTAAAAGTTTCTCAATCATCCCGTTCCCTTTGTGCTAGATGAACGAACGCGTCTCCACATGCTCAGTTCTGAGAGAAAAGTGTGTGTTAAAGCCGTGTTTCATCTAGCTTGCTGGGAACACAAAGTTTCTTTTCAGTTGCAAACTCCACTCATACATATATATGGGGAGGTAATATCTCCAACTCTGTTTTACAGTGAAAACTGCAGGAACTTCAAACCGGCACTAAGAAACAGACTGAAAAACCAGAGTAAAAGTTTCTCCTGTAAACCGTTCCCTTTGTGCTAGATGAACGAACGTCTCTCCACGTGCTCATTTCTGAGAGATAAGTGTGTGTGAATGCCGTCCTTCAACTAGCTTGATGGGAACAAATAGTTTCTTTTCAGTTGCAAACTCCAGTCCATACATAAATATGGGGAGGTAATAGCTGCAACTCTGTTTTACAGTGAAAACTGCAGGAAATTCAAACCGGCACTAGGAAACAGACTGGGAAAACAGAGTAAAATTTCTCCTGCATCCCGTTCCCTTGGTGCTAAATGAACGAACGTCTCTCCACATGGTCAGTTCTGAGAGATAAGTGTGTGTGAATGCCGTCCTTCACCTAGCTATTTGGGAACAGAAAGTTTCTTTTCAGGTGCAAACAACTCTCCATAAATATATATGTGGAGGTTCTAGCTCCAACTCGATTTTACAGTGAAAATTGCAGGAATTTCAAACCGGCACTAGGAAACAGACTGAGAAACCAGAGTAAAAGTTTCTCCTGCAACCTTTTCCCTTGGTGCTAGATGAACGAACGTCTCTCCACATGCTCAATTCTGAGAGAAAACTGTGTGTGAAATCCGTCCTTCACCTAGCTTGTTGGGAACACAAAGTATGTTTCCAGTTGCAAACACCTCTCCATACATATATAAGGGGAGGAACTAGCTCCAACTCGATTTTACAGTGAAAACTGCAGGAAATTCAAAGCGGCACTAGGAAACAGACTGAGAAACTAGAGTAAAAGTTTCTCCTGCAACCCATTCCCTTTATGCTAGATGAACGAAAGTCTCTCCACATGCTCAGTTCTGAGAGAAATTTGTGTGTGAAAGCCGTCCTACACGTAGCTTGTTGGGAACACAAAGTTTCTTTTCAGTTGCAAAATCCACTCCATAAAAATATATGGGGAGGTACTAGCTCCAACTCGGTTTTACAGTTAAAACTGCAGGAACTTCCAACAGGCACTAGGAAACAGACTGAGAAACCAGAGTAAAAGTTTCACCTGCAACCCGTTACTTTGATGCTAGATGAACGAACGTCTCTCCACATGCTCAGTTCTGAGAGATAAGTGTGTGTGAAAGCCGTCCTTCACCTAGATTTTTGGGAACACAAAGTTTATATTAAGTTGCAAACTCCAGTCTATACATATACATGGGGAGGTTCTAGCTGCAACTCTGTTTTACAGTGAAAACTGCAGGAACTTCAAACCGGCACTAGGAATCAGACTGAGAACCCAGAGTAAAAGTTTCTCCTGCAACCCGTTCCCTTGGGCCTTGATGAACGAACGTCTCTCCATATGGTCTGTTCTGAGAGATATGTGTTTTTGAAAGCCGACCTTCTTCTAGCTTGTTGGGACAAAATGTTTATTTAGAGTTGCAAACTCCACTCTATACTTATATAGGGGTAGGTACAGGCTTCAACACGGTTTTACAGTGAAAACTGCAGGAAATTCAAACCGGCACTAGGAAACAGCCCGAGAAACCAGATTAAAATTTTCCCTGCAACCCGTTCCCTTGGTGCTAGATGAACGAACGTCTCTCCACATGCTCAGTTCTGAGAGAAAAATGTGTGTGAATGCCGTCCTTCACCTAGCTTGTTGGGAACACAAAGTTTCGTTTCAGTTGCAAACTCCAATCCATACATATATATGGGGAGGTACTAGCTCCAAATCGGTTTTACAGTGAAGACTGCAGGAACATCAAACCGGCACTAGGAAACAGAATGAGAAACCAGAGTAAAAGTTTCCCCTGCAACCCGTTCCTTTTGTGCTAGATGAACGAACGTCTCTCCACATGCTCAGATCTGAGAGATAAGTGTCTGTGAAAGCCGTCCTTCACCTAGCTTGGTGGGAACACAAATTTTCTTATCAGTTGCAAACTCCACTCCATACGTATATATGGGGAGGTACTAGCTCCAACACGGTTTTAAAGAGAAAACTGCAGGAACGTCAAAACGGCACTAGGAAACAGACAGAGAATCCAGAGTAAGAGTTTCTCCTGCAACCCGTTCCCGTTGTGCTAGATGAAATTACGTCTCTCTACGTGCTCAGTTCTGAGATATATGTGTGTGTGAATGCAGTACTTCACCTAGCTTGTTGGGAACACAAAGTTTCTTTTCAGTTGCAAACTCCAATCCATACATATTTATGGGGAGGTACTAGCTCCAACTCTGTTTTACAGTGAGAACTGCAGGAACTTCAATCCGGCACTAGGAAACAGCCTGAAAAACCAGAGTAAAAGTTTCTCCTGCATCCCGATCCCTTGGTGCTAGATGAACGAACGTCTCTCTACGTGCTCAGTTCGGAGTGATATGTGTGTGTGAATGCCATCCTTCACATAGCTTGTTGGGAACACAAAGTTTCTTTTCAGTTGCAAACTCCAATCCATACATATTTATGGGGTGGTACTAGATCCAACTCTGTTTTTCAGTGAAAACTGCAGGAAATTCAAACTGGCGCTAAGAAACAGACTGAGAAACGAGAGAAATAGTTCCGCCTGCAACCCGTTCCCTTGCTTCTAGATGAACGAACGTCTCTCCACATGCTCAGTTCTGAGAGAAAAATGTGTGTGAATGCCGTCCTTCAACTAGCTTTTTGGGAACACATAGTTTCTTTTCAGTGGCAAACTCCACTCCATACATATATATGCGTAGGTTCTAGTTCCAACTCTATTTTACAGTGAGAACGGCAGGAACTTCAATCGGGCACTAAGAAACAGACTGAGAAACCAGAGTAAATGTTTCTCCTGCATCCCGTTACTTTGGGGCTAGATGAACGAACATCTCTCCACATGATCAGTTATGAGTGATAAGTGTGTGTGAAAGCCGTACTTCACCTGGCTTGTTTGGAACACTAAGTTTCTTTTCAGTTGCAAACTCCACTCCATACGTATATATGGAAAAGTACTAGCTCCAACTCGGTTTTACAGTGAAAACTGCAGGAACTTCAAACCGGCACTAGGAAACAGACTGAGAACCCACAGTAAAAGTTTCTCCTGCAACCGGTTCCCTTGGTGCTAGATGAAATTACGTCTCTCTACGTGCTCAGTTCTGAGAGATATGTGTGTGTGAATGCAGTACTTCACCTAGCTTGTTGGGAACACCAAGTTTCTTTTCAGTTGCAAACTCCAATCCATACATATTTATGGGGAGGTACTAGATATAACTCTGTTTTACAGTGAAATCTGCAGGAACTTCAAACCGGCACTAGGAAACAGACTGAGAACCCACAGTAAAAGTTTCTCCTGCAACCCGTTCCCTTGGTGCTAGATGAACGAACGTCTCTCCACATGCTCAGTTCTGAGAGAAAAGTGTGTGTGAAAGGCGTCCTACAACTAGCTTTTTGGGAACACAAAGTTTATTTTCAGTTGCAAAATCCATTCCATAAATATATAGGGGGAGGTACTACCTCCAACATGGTTTTACAGAGAAAAATGCAGGAATTTAAAACCGGCACTAGGAAACAGACTGAGAAACCAGTGTAAAAGTTTCTCCTGCATCCCGTTCCCTTCGTGCTAGATGAAGGAACGTCTCTCCACATGGTCAATTCTGAGAGATATGAGTGTGTGAAACCCGTCCTTCACCTAGCTTGTTGGATAAACAAAGTTCCTTTTCTATTGCAAACTACAATAAATACTTATATATGGGGAGGTACTAGCACCAACTCGGTTTTACAGTGAAAACTGCAGGAACTTCAAACCGTCACTAGGAAACAGACTGAGAAACCAGAGTAAATGTTCCAATGCAACACGTCCCCTTGGTGCTAGGTTAGCGAAATCCCTCCACATGCTCAGTTCTGAGAGAAAAGTGTGTGTGAAAGCCGTCCTACACCTAGGTTGTTGGGAAAACAAAGTTTCTTTTCAGTTGCAAACTCCAATCCATACATATTTATGGGGTGGTACTAGATCCAACTCTGTTTTACAGTGAAAACTGCAGGAAATTCAAACTGGCACTAAGAAACAGACTGAGAAACGAGAGAAAAAGTTCCGCCTGCAACCCGTTCCCTTGCTTCTAGATGAACGAACGTCTCTCCACATGCTCAGTTCTGAGAGAAAAGTGTGTGTGAATGCCGTCCTTCAACTAGCTTTTTGGGAACACATAGTTTCTTTTCAGTGGCAAACTCCACTCCATACATATATATGCGTAGGTTCTAGTTCCAACTCTATTTTACAGTGAGAACGGCAGGAACTTCAATCGGGCACTAAGAAACAGACTGAGAAACCAGAGTAAATGTTTCTCCTGCATCCCGTTACTTTGGGGCTAGATGAACGAACATCTCTCCACATGATCAGTTATGAGTGATAAGTGTGTGTGAAGGCCGTACTTCACCTGGCTTGTTTGGAACACTAAGTTTCTTTTCAGTTGCAAACTCCACTCCATACGTATATATGGAAAAGTACTAGCTCGAACTCGGTTTTACAGTGAAAACTGCAGGAACTTCAAACCGGCACTAGGAAACAGACTGAGAACCCACAGTAAAAGTTTCTCCTGCAACCCGTTCCCTTGGTGCTAGATGAAATTACGTCTCTCTACGTGCTCAGTTCTGAGAGATATGTGTGTGTGAATGCAGTATTTCACCTAGCTTGTTGGGAACACCAAGTTTCTTTTCAGTTGCAAATTCCAATCCATACATATTTATGGGGTGGTACTTGATCCAACTCTGTTTTACAGTGAAAACTGCAGGAACTTCAAACCGGCACTAGGAAACAGACTGAGAACCCACAGTAAAAGTTTCTCCTGCAACCCGTTCCCTTGGTGCTAGATGAACGAACGTCTCTCCACATGCTCAGTTCTGAGAGAAAAGTGTGTGTGAAAGCCGTCCTACAACTAGCTTTTTGGGAACACGAAGTTTATTTTTAGTTGCAAAATCCATTCCATAAATATATAGGGGGAGGTACTACCTCCAACACGGTTTTACAGAGAAAAATGCAGGAATTTAAAACCGGCACTAGGAAACAGACTGAGAAACCAGTGTAAAAGTTTCTCCTGCATCCCGTTCCCTTCGTGCTAGATGAAGGAACGTCTCTCCACATGCTCTGTTCTGAGAGATAAGAGAGTGTGAAAGCCATTCTTCACCTAGCTTGTTTGGAACACAAAGTTACTTTTCAGATGCAAACTCCACTCCATACAAATATATGGGGAGGTATTAGCTCCAACTCGGTTTTACAGTGAAGACTGCAGGAACTTCAAACCGGCGGTAGGAAAAAGACTGAGAAACCAGAGTGAAAGTTTCTCCTGCAAACCGTTACTTTGGTGCTAGATGAACGAACGTCTCTCCACATGCTCAGTTATGAGATATATGTGTGTGTGAAAGCCGTACTTCACCTAACTTGTTGGGAACTCAAATTTTCTTTTCAGATGCAAACTGAACTCCATACGTATATATGGGGAGGTACTAGCTCCATCTCGGTTTTACAGTGAAAACTGCAGGAACGTCAAACCGGCACTAGGAAACAGACTGAGAATCCAGAGTAAGAGTTTCTCCTGCAACCCGTTCCCTTTGTGCTAGATGAACTAACGTCTCTCTACGTGCTCAGTTCTGAGAGATATGTGTGTATGAATGCAGTTCTTCACATAGCTTGTTGGGAACACAAAGTTTCTTTTCAGTTGCAAACTCCAATCCATACATAATTATGGGGAGGTACTAGCTCCAACTCTGTTTTACAGTGAAAACTGCAGGAAATTCAAACCGTCACTAGGAAATAGACTGAGAAACCAGAGTAAAAGATTCTCCTGCAAACCGTTCCTTTGGTGCTACATGAACGAACGTCTCTCCACATGCACAGTTCTGAGAGACAACTGTCTGTGAAAGCCGTCCTTCACCTAGCTTGTTGGGAACACAAAGTTTGTTTTCAGTGGCAAACTCCACTCCATACATATATATGGTGAGGTAAAATGTAAAACTCAGTTTTACAGTGAGAACTGCAGGAACTTCAAAGCGGCACTAGGAAACAGCCTGAAAAACTAGAGTAAAAGTTTATCCTGCAACCCGTTCCCTTGGGGCTAGATGAACGAACGTCTCTCCACTTGGTCTGTTCTGAGAGATAATTGTGTGTGAAAGCCGAACTTCACCTAACTTGTTGGGAACAAAATGTTTATTTTCAGTTGCAAATTCCACTCAATACATATATAGGGGAGGTACTAGCACCAAATTGGTTTTACAGTGAGAAATGCAGGAACTTCAAACCGGCACTAGGAAACAGCATGAAAAACCAGAATAAAAGTTTCTCCTGCAACCAGTTCCCTTCGTGCTAGATGAACGAACGTCTTTCTACGTGCTCAGTTCGGAGAGATATGTGTGTGTGAATGCCGTCCTTCACATAGCTTGTTGGGAAAACAAAGATTCTTTTCAGTTGCAAACTCCAATCCATACATATTTATGGGGTGGTACTAGATCCAACTCTGTTTTACAGTGAAAACTGCAGGAAATTCAAACTGGCACTAAGAAACAGACTGAGAAACGAGAGAAAAAGTTTCGCCTGCAACCCGTTCCCTTGGTTCTAGATGAACGAATGTCTCTCCACATGCTCAGTTCTGAGAGAAAATTGTGTGTGAAAGCCGTCCTTCACCTAGCTTTTTGGGAACACAAAGTTTCTTTTCAGTGGCAAACTCCACTCCATACATATATATGGGGGAGTACAAGCTCCAACGCGATTTTACAGTGAAAACTGAAGGAACTTCAAACCGGCACTAGGAAACAGACTGAGAAACCAGAGTAAAAGTTACACCTGCAACCCGTTCCCGTGGTGCTAGATGAACGAACGTCTCTCCACATGCTCAGTTCTGAGAGATAAGTGTGTGTGAAAGCCGTCCTTTTCCTAGCTTGTTGGGAACACAAAGTTTCTTTTCAGTTGCAAACTCCACTCCATACATATATATGCGGAGGTTCTAGTTCCAACTCTTTTTTATAGTGAAAACTGCAGGAACTTCATACCGGCACTAGGAAACAGACTGAGTAACTAGAGTAAATGTTTCTCCTGCAACCCGTTCAATTGGGGCTAGATGAACGAACCTCTCTCCACATGGTCTGTTCTGAGAGATAAGTGTGTGTGAAAGCCGAACTTCACCTAGCTTGTTGGGAACAAAATGTTTATTTTCAGTTGCAAAATCCACTCCATAAATATATAGGGGGAGGTACTTCCTCCAACACGGTTTTACAGAGAAAAATGCAGGAATTTAAAACCGGCACTAGGAAACAGACTGAGAAACCAGTGTAAAAGTTTCTCCTGCATCCCGTTCATTTCCTGCTAGATGAAGGAACGTCTCTCCACATGGTCAATTCTGAGAGAAAAGAGTGTGTGAAAGCCGTCCTTCACCTAGCTTGTTGGGAAAACAAAGTTCCTTTTCTATTGCAAACTACAATAAATAGTTATATATGGGGAGGTACTAGCTCCAACTCGGTTTTACAGTGAAAACTGCAGGAAATTCGATCCGGCACTAGGAAACAGACTGAGAAACCAGATTAAAAGTTTCTCCTGCAAATCGTTCCCTTGGTGCTAGATGAACGAACGTCTCTCCACATGCACAGTTCTGAGAGAAAACTGTCTGTGAAAGCCGTCCTTCACCTAGCTTGTTGGGAACACAAAGTTAGTTTTCAGTGGCAAACTCCACTCCATACATATATATGGTGAGGTAAAAAGTAAAACTCGGTTTTACAGTGAAAACTGCAGGAACTTCAAACCGGCACTAGGAAACAGACTGAGAAACCAGAGTAAAAGTTTATCCTGCAACCCGTTCCCTTGGGGCTAGATGAACGAACGTCTCTCCACATGGTCTGTTCTGAGAGATAATTGTGTGTGAAAGCCGAACTTCACCTAACTTGTTGGGAACAAAATGTTTATTTTCAGTTGCAAATTCCACTCAATACATATATAGGGGAGGTACTAGCACCAAATTGGTTTTACAGTGAGAAATGCAGGAACTTCAAACCGGCACTAGGAAACAGCATGAAAAACCAGAATAAAAGTTTCTCCTGCAACCAGTTCCCTTCGTGCTAGATGAACGAACGTCTTTCTATGTGCTCAGTTCGGAGAGATATGTGTGTGTGAATGCCGTCCTTCACATAGCTTGTTGGGAAAACAAAGATTCTTTTCAGTTGCAAACTCCAATCCATACATATTTATGGGGTGGTACTAGATCCAACTCTGTTTTACAGTGAAAACTGCAGGAAATTCAAACTGGCACTAAGAAACAGACTGAGAAACGAGAGAAAAAGTTTCGCCTGCAACCCGTTCCCTTGGTTCTAGATGAACGAATGTCTCTCCACATGCTCAGTTCTGAGAGAAAATTGTGTGTGAAAGCCGTCCTTCACCTAGCTTTTTGGGAACACAAAGTTTCTTTTCAGTGGCAAACTCCACTCCATACATATATATGGGGGAGTACAAGCTCCAACGCGATTTTACAGTGAAAACTGCAGGAACTTCAAACCGGCACTAGGAAACAGACTGAGAAACCAGAGTAAAAGTTACACCTGCAACCCGTTCCCGTGGTGCTAGATGAACGAACGTCTCTCCACATGCTCAGTTCTGAGAGATAAGTGTGTGTGATAGCCGTCCTTTTCCTAGCTTGTTGGGAACACAAAGTTTCTTTTCAGTTGCAAACTCCACTCCATACATATATATGCGGAGGTTCTAGTTCCAACTCTTTTTTATAGTGAAAACTGCAGGAACTTCATACCGGCACTAGGAAACAGACTGAGTAACTAGAGTAAATGTTTCTCCTGCAACCCGTTCAATTGGGGCTAGATGAACGAACCTCTCTCCACATGGTCTGTTCTGAGAGATAAGTGTGTGTGAAAGCCGAACTTCACCTAGCTTGTTGGGAACAAAATGTTTATTTTAGGTTGCAAAATCCACTCCATAAATATATAGGGGGAGGTACTTCCTCCAACACGGTTTTACAGAGAAAAATGCAGGAATTTAAAACCGGCACTAGGAAACAGACTGAGAAACCAATGTAAAACTTTCTCCTGCATCCCGTTCATTTCCTGCTAGATGAAGGAAAGTCTCTCCACATGGTCAATTCTGAGAGAAAAGAGTGTGTGAAAGCCGTCCTTCACCTAGCTTGTTGGGAAAACAAAGTTCCTTTTCTATTGCAAACTACAATAAATAGTTATATATGGGGAGGTACTAGCTCCAACTCGGTTTTACAGTGAAAACTGCAGGAAATTCGATCCGGCACTAGGAAACAGACTGAGAAACCAGATTAAAAGTTTCTCCTGCAAATCGTTCCCTTGGTGCTAGATGAACGAACGTCTCTCCACATGCTCAGATCTGAGAGATAAGTGTGTGTGAAAGCCGTCATTCACCTAGCTTGTTGGGAACACAATGTTTATTTTCAGTTGCAAACTCCACTCCATACATATATATGGGGAAGTACAAGCTCCAACTCGGTTTTACAGTGAAAACTGCATGAACTTCACACCGGCACTAGGAAACATACTGAGAGACCAGAGTAAAATTTTCTCCTGCAACCCATTCCATTTGTGCTAGATGAACGAATGCCTCTCCAAATGCTCAGTTCTGAGAGATAAGTGTGTGTGAATGCCGTCCTTCACCTAGCTTGTTGGGAACACATAGTATGTTTTCAGTGGCAAACTCCATTCCGTTTATATATATGGGGAGGTAATAGCTCCAACTCGGTTTTACAGTGAAAACTGCAGGAACTTCAAAACGGCAATAGGGAACAGACTGAGAAACCATAGTAAATGTTTCTCCTGCAACCCATTCCCTTGGTGCTAGATGAAAGAATGTCTCTCCACATGCTCAGATCTGAGAGATAATTGGATGTCAAAGCCGTCCTTCACCTAGCTTCTTGGGAACACAAAGTTTCTTTTCAGTTGCAAACTCCATTCCATACATATATTTAGGGGGGTACTAGCTCCAACTCGGTTTTACAGTGAAAACTGCAGTAACTTCAAACAGGCACTAGGAAACAGACTGAGAATCCAGAGTAAAAGTTTTCCTGCAACACGTTCCCTTGGTGCTAGATGAACGAACGTCTCTCCACATGCTCAGTTCTGAGAGATAAGTGTGTGTGAAAGCCGTCCTTCACCTAGATTTTTGGGAACACAAAGTTTCTATTCAGGAGCAAATTACACTCCATACATATATATGGGGAAGTACTAGCTCCAACTCGGTTTTACAGTGAAAACTGCAGGGACTTCACACCGGCCCTAGGAAACAGACTGAGAAACCAGAGTAAATGTTTCTCATGCAACCCGTTCCCTTTGTGCTACATGAACGAACTTCTTTCCACATGCTAAGTTCTGAGAGATAAGTGTGTGTGAAAGCCGTACTTCATCTTGCTTGTTGGGAACACAAAGTTTCTTTTCAGTGGCAAACTCCAATCCATACATATATATGGGGAGGTTCAAGCTCCAACTCGGTTTTACAGTGAAAACTGCAATAACTTCAAACCGGCACTAGGAAAAAGACAGAGAAACCAGAGTAAAAGTTTCCCTGCATCCCGTTCCCTTGGTGCTAGACGAACGAACGTCTCTCCACATGCTCATTTCTTAGAGAAAATTGTGTGTGAAAGCCGTCCTTCACCTAGCTTGTTGGGAACACAAAGTTTGTTTTCAGTGGCAAACTCCACTCCATACATATATATGGTGAGGTAAAATGTAAAACTCGGTTTTACAGTGAAAACTGCAGGAACTTCAAACCGGCACTAGGAAACAGACTGAGAAACCAGAGTAAAATTTCTCCAGCAACCCGTTCCCTTGGTGCTAGATGAACGAACGTCTCTCCACATGGTCAGTTCTGAGAGATAAATGTGTTTGAATGCCGTCCTTCACCTAGCTTGTTGGGAACAGAAAGTTTCTTTTCAGATGCAAACAACTCTCCATAAATATATATGTGGAGGTTCTAGCTCCAACACGATTTTACAGTGAAAATTGCAGGAATTTCAAACCGGCACTAGAAAACAGACTGAGAAACCTGAATAAAAGTTTTTCCTGCAACCCGTTCCCTTGGTGCTTGATGAACGAACGTCTCTCCACATGCCAAGTTCTGAGAGATAATTGTGTGTAAAAACCTTGTTTCACATAGCTTGTTGGGAACACAAAGTTTCTTTTCCGATGCAAACTCCACTCCATACATATATATGGGGAGGTACAAGCTCCAACTCTGTTTTACAGTGAAAACTGCAGGAACTTCAAACCGGCACTAGGAAAAAGACAGAGAAACCAGAGTAAAAGTTTCCCTGCATCCCGTTCCCTTGGTGCTAGACGAACGAACGTCTCTCCACATGCTCAGTTCTTAGAGAAAATTGTGTGTGAAAGCCGTCCTTCACCTAGCTTGTTGGGAACACAAAGTTTGTTTTCAGTGGCAAACTCCACTCCATACATATATATGGTGAGGTAAAATGTAAAACTCGGTTTTACAGTGAAAACTGCAGGAACTTCAAACCGGCACTAGGAAACAGAGTGAGAAACCAAAGTAAAATTTCTCCTGCAACCCGTTCCCTTGGTGCTAGATGAACGAACGTCTCTCCACATGGTCAGTTCTGAGAGATAAATGTGTGTGAAACCGTCCTTCACCTAGCTTGTTGGGAACAGAAAGTTTCTTTTCAGATGCAAACAACTCCCCATAAATATATATGTAGAGGTTCTAGCTCCAACACGATTTTACAGTGAAAATTGCAGGAATTTCAAACCGGCACTAGAAAACAGACTGAGAAACCTGAGTAAAAGTTTCTCCTGCAACCCGTTCCCTTCGTGCTTGATGAACGAACGTCTCTCCACATGCCAAGTTCTGAGAGATAATTGTGTGTAAAAGCCTTGTTTCACATAGCTTGTTGTGAACACAAAGTTTCTTTTCCGATGCAAACTCCACTCCATACATATATATGGGGAGGTACAAGCTCCAACTCTGTTTTACAGTGAAAACTGCAGGAACTTCAAACCGGCACTAGGAAACAGACTGAGAAACCAGAGTAAAAGTTTCTCCTGCAACCCGTTCCCTTGGTGCTAGATGAACGAACGTCTCTCCACATGCTCAGTTCTGAGAGATAAGTGTGTGTGAAAGCCATTCTTCACCTAGCTTGTTTGGAACACAAAGTTACTTTTCAGATGCAAACTCCACTCCATACAAATATATGGGGAGGTATTAGCTCCAACTCGGTTTTACAGTGAAGACTGCAGGAACTTCGAACCGGCGGTAGGAAAAAGACTAAGAAACCAGAGTGAAAGTTTCTCCTGCAAACCGTTACTTTGGTGCTAGATGAACGAACGTCTCTCCACATGCTCAGTTACGAGATATATGTGTGTGTGAAAGCCGTCCTTCACCTAGCTTGTTGGGAACACAAATTTTTTTTTCAGATGCAAACTCCACTCCATACGTATATATGGGGAGGTACTAGCTCCAACTCGGTTTTACAGTGAAAACTGCAGGAACGTCAAACCGGCACTAGGAAACAGACTGAGAATCAAGAGTAAGAGTTTCTCCTGCAACCCGTTCCCTTTGTGCTAGATGAACTAACGTCTCTCTACGTGCTCAGTTCTGAGAGATATGTGTGTGTGAATGCAGTCCTTCAACTAGCTTGTAGGGAACACAAAGTTTCTTTTCAGTTGCAAACTCCAATCCATACATATTTATGGGGAGGTACTAGCTCCAACTCTGTTTTACAGTGAAAACTGCAGGAAACTCAAACCGTCACTAGGAAATAGACTGAGAAACCAGAGTAAAAGTTACTCCTGCAAACCGTTCCTTTGGTGCTACATGAACGAACGTCTCTCCACATGCACAGTTCTGAGAGAAAACTGTCTGTGAAAGCCGTCCTTCACCTAGCTTGTTGGGAACACAAAGTTTGTTTTCAGTGGCAAACTCCACTCCATACATATATATGGTGAGGTAAAAGGTAAAACTCGGTTTTACAGTGAAAACTGCAGGAAATTCAAACCGGCACTAGGAAACAGACTGAGAAACCAGAGTAAAAGTTTATCCTGCAACCCGTTCCCTTGGGGCTAGATGAACGAACGTCTCTCCACATGGTCTGTTCTGAGAGATAATTGTGTGTGAAAGCCGAACTTCACCTAACTTGTTGGGAAAAAAATGTTTATTTTCAGTTGCAAATTCCACCCAATACATATATAGGGGAGGTACAAGCACCAAATTGGTTTTACAGTGAGAAATGCAGGAACTTCAAACCGGCACTAGGAAACAGCATGAAAAACCAGAATAAAAGTTTCTCCTGCAACCAGTTCCCTTCGTGCTAGATGAACGAACGTCTTTCTACTTGCTCAGTTCGGAGAGATATGTGTGTGTGAATGCCGTCCTTCACATAGCTTGTTGGGAAAACAAAGATTCTTTTCAGTTGCAAACACCAATCCATACATATTTATGGGGTGGTACTAGATCCAACTCTGTTTTACAGTGAAAACTGCAGGAAATTCAAACTGGCACTAAGAAACAGACTGAGAAACGAGAGAAAAAGTTTCGCCTGCAACCCGTTCCCTTGGTTCTAGATGAACGAATGTCTCTCCACATGCTCAGTTCTGAGAGAAAATTGTGTGTGAAAGCCGTCCTTCACCTAGCTTTTTGGGAACACAAAGTTTCTTTTCAGTGGCAAACTCCACTCCATACATATATATGGGGGAGTACAAGCTCCAACGCGATTTTACAGTGAAAACTGCAGGAACTTCAAACCGGCACTAGGAAACAGACTGAGAAACCAGAGTAATAGTTTATCCTGCAACCCGTTCCCTTGGGGCTAGATGAACGAACTTCTGTCCACATGGTCTGTTCTGAGAGATAAGTGTGTGTGAAAGCCGAACTTCACCTAGCTTGTTGGAAACAAAATATTTATTTTCAGTTGCAAACTCCACTCCATACATATATAGGGGGAGGTACTAGCTCCAAATCGGTTTTACAGTGAGAACTGCAGGAACTTCAAACCGGCACTAGGAAAGAGCCTGAAATACCAGATTAAAAGTTTCTCCTGTAACTCGTTCCCTTGGTGGTAGATGAACGAACGTCTCTCCACATGCTCAGTTCTGAGAGATAAGTGTGTGTGAAAGCCGTCCTTCACCTAGCTTGTTCGGAAAACAAAGTTTCTTTTCAGTTGCAAACTCCACTCCTTACATATATATGGGGGAGTACAAGCTCCAACGAGGTTTTACAGTGAAAACTGCAGGAACTTCAAAACGGCACTAGGAAACAGACTGAGAAACCAGAGTAAAAGTTACACCTGCAACCCGTTCCCGTGGTGCTAGATGAACGAATGTCTCTCCACATGCTCAGTTCTGAGAGATAAGTGTGTGTGAAAGCCGTCCTTTTCCTAGCTTGTTGGGAACACAAAGTTTCTTTTCATTTGCAAACTCCACTCCATACATATATATGCAGAGGTTCTAGTTCCAACTCTTTTTTATAGTGAAAACTGCAGGAACTTCATACCGGCACTAGGAAACAGACTGAGTAACTAGAGTAAATTTTTCTCCTGCAACCCGTTCAATTGGGGCTAGATGAACGAACGTCTCTCTACATGGTCTTTTCTGAGAGATAAGTGTGTGTGAAAGCCGAACTTCACCTAGCTTGTTGGGAACAAAATGTTTATTTTCAGTTGCAAAATCCACTCCATAAATATATAGGGGGAGGTACTTCCTCCAACACGGTTTTACAGAGAAAAATGCAGGAATTTAAAACCGGCACTAGGAAACAGACTGAGAAACCAGTGTAAAAGTTTCTCCTGCATCCCGTTCATTTCCTGCTAGATGAAGGAACGTCTCTCCACATGGTCAATTCTGAGAGAAAAGAGTGTGTGAAAGCCGTCCTTCACCTAGCTTGTTGGGAAAACAAAGTTCCTTTTCTATTGCAAACTACAATAAATAGTTATATATGGGGAGGTACTAGCTCCAACTCGGTTTTACAGTGAAAACTGCAGGAAATTCGATCCGGCACTAGGAAACAGACTGAGAAACCAGATTAAAAGTTACTCCTGCAAATCGTTCCCTTGGTGCTAGATGAACGAACGTCTCTCCACATGCTCAGTTCTGAGAGATAAGTGTGTGTGAAAGCCGTCATTCACCTAGCTTGTTGGGAACACAATGTTTATTTTCAGTTGCAAACTCCAATCCATATATATATACGGGGAGGTTCAAGCTCCAAATCGGTTTTACTGTGTAAACTGCAGGAACTTCAAACCGGCACTACGAAACACAATGTGAACCCAGAGTAAAAGTTTCTCCTGCAACCCGTTCCCTTGTTGCTAGATGAACGAAAGTCTCTCCACATGCTCAGTTCTGAGACATAAGTGTGTGTGAAAGCCGTCCTTCACCTAGCTTGTAGGGAAAAAAAAGTTTCTTTTCATTTGCAAACTCCACTCCATACATATATATGGGGAAGTACAAGCTCCAACTCGGTTTTACAGTGAAAACTGCAGGAACTTCACACCGGCACTAGGAAACATACTGAGAGACCAGAGAAAAATTTTCTCCTGCAACCCATTCCATTTGTGCTAGATGAACGAATGCCTCTCCAAATGCTCAGTTCTGAGAGATAAGTGTGTGTTAATGCCGTCCTTCACCTAGCTTGTTGGGAACACATACTATGTTTTCAGTGGCAAACTCCATTCCGTTTATATATATGGGGAGGTAATAGCTCCAACTCGGTTTTACAGTGAAAACTGCAGGAACTTCAAAACGGCAATAGGGAACAGACTGAGAAACCACAGTAAATGTTTCTCCTGCAACCCATTCCCTTGGTGCTAGATGAAAGAATGTCTCTCCACATGCTCAGATCTGAGAGATAATTGGATGTCAAAGCCGTCCTTCACCTAGCTTCTTGGGAACACAAAGTTTCTTTTCAGTTGCAAACTCCATTCCATACATATATTTAGGGGGGTACTAGCTCCAACTCGGTTTTACAGTGAAAACTGCAGTAACTTCAAACAGGCACTAGGAAACAGACTGAGAATCCAGAGTAAAAGTTTCTCCTGCAACACGTTCCCTGGTGCTAGATGAACGAACGTCTCTCCACATGCTCAGTTCTGAGAGATAAGTGTGTGTGAAAGCCGTCCTTCACCTAGATTTTTGGGAACACAAAGTTTCTATTCAGGAGCAAATTACACTCCATACATATATATGGGGAAGTACTAGCTCCAACTCGGTTTTACAGTGAAAACTGCAGGGACTTCACACCGGCCCTAGGAAACAGACTGAGAAACCAGAGTAAATGTTTCTCATGCAACCCGTTCCCTTTGTGCTACATGAACGAACTTCTTTCCAGATGCTAAGTTCTGAGAGATAAGTGTGTGTGAAAGCCGTACTTCATCTTGCTTGTTGGGAAAACAAAGTTTCTTTTCAGTGGCAAACTGCACTCCATACATATATAAGGGGAGGTTCTAGCTCCAACTCGGTTTTACTGTGAAAACAGCAGGATCTTCAAACCGGCACTAGGAAACACACTGAGAAACTAGAGTAAAAATTTCTCCTGCAACCCGTTCCATTGGTGCTAGATGAACGAACGTCTCTCAACATGCTCAGTTCTGAGACATAAGTGTGTGTGAAAGCCGTCCTTCACCTAGCTTGTTGGGAACAAAATGTTTATTTTTAGTTGCAAACTCCAATACATACATATATAGGGGGAAGTACTAGCTCCAACTCAGTTTTACAGTGAAAACTGCAGGAAATTCAAACCGGCACTAGGAAACACACTGTGAACCCAGAGTAAAATTTTCTCCTGCAACCCATTCCCTTATTGGTAGATGAACGAAAGTCTCTCCACATGCTCAGTTCTGAGAGATAAGTGTGTGTGAAAGCCGTCCTTCACCTTGCTTGATGGGAACACAAAGTTTCTTTTCAGTTGCAAACCCCACTCCATACATATATATGGGGACGTACTAGCTCCAAAACGTTTTTACAGTGAAAACTGCAGGAACTTCAAACCGGCACTAGGAAACAGACTGAGAAACCAGATTATAAGTTTCTCCTGCAACCCTTTCCCTTTGTGCTATATGAACGAACGTCTCTCCACATGCTCAGTTCTGAGAGAAAAGTGTGTGTGAAAGCCGTCCTTCACCTAGATTTTTGGGAACACAAAGTTTCTTTACAATTGGAAACTCCACTCCATACATATATATGGGGAGGTACAAGCTCCAACTCGATTTTACAGTGAAAAGTGCAGGAACTTCAAACCGGCACTAGGAAAGAGACTGAGAAACCGGAGTAAAAGTTTCTCCTGCAACCCGTTCCCTTTTTGCTAGATGAACAAAAGTCTATCCACATGCTAAGTTCTGAGAGATAAGTGTGTGTGAAAACCGTCCTTCACTTAGCTTGTTGGGAACACAAAGATTCTTTTCAGTTGCAAACTCCACTCCATAAATATATATGGGGAGGTACTAGCTCCAACTCGGTTTTACAGTGAAAACTGCAGGAACGTCAAACCGGCACTAGGAAACAGACTGAGAATCCAGAGTAAGAGTTTCTCCTGCAACAAGTTCCCTTTGTGCTAGATGAACTAACGTCTCTCTACGTGCTCAGTTCTGAGAGATATGTGTGTGTGAATGCATTCCTTCACCTAGCTTGTTGGGAACACAAAGTTTCTTTGCAGTTGCAAACTCCAATCCATACATATATAAGGGGAGGTTCTAGCTCCAACTCTGTTTTACAGTGAATACTGCAGGAAATTCAAACCGTCACTAGGAAATAGACTGAGAAACCAGAGTAAAAGTTTCTCCTGCAAACCGTTCCTTTGGTGCTACATGAACGAACGTCTCTCCACATGCACATTTCTGAGAGACAACTGTCTGTGAAAGCCGTCCTTCACCTAGATTGTTGGGAACACAAAGTTTGTTTTCAGTGGCAAACTCCACTCCATATATATATATGGTGAGGTAAAAGGTAAAATTCGGTTTTACAGTGAAAACTGCAGGAACTTCAAACCGGCACAAGGAAAGAGACTGAGAAACCAGAGTAAAATTTCTCCTGCAACCCGTTCCCTTGGTGCAAGATGAACGAACGTCTCTCCACATGGTCAGTTCTGAGAGATAAATGTGTGTGAATGCCGTCCTTCACCTAGCTTGTTGGGAACAGAAAGTTTCTTTTCAGATGCAAACAACTCTCCATAAATATATATGTGGATGTTCTAGCTCCAACACGTTTTTACAGTGAAAATTGCAGGAATTTCAAACCGGCACTAGAAAACAGACTGAGAAACCTGAGTAAAAGTTTCCCCTGCAACCCGTTCCCTTGGTGGTAGATGAACGAACGTCTCTCCACATGCTCAGTTCTGAGAGAAAAGTGTGTGTGAAAGCCGTCCTTCACATAGCTTGTTGGGAACACATAGTTTCTTTTCAGTTGCAAACACCTCTCCATACATATATATGGGGAGGTACTAGCTCCAACTCGGTTTTACAGTGAAAACTGCAGGAAATTCAAACCGGCAGTAGGAAGCAGACTGAGAATCCAGAGTAAAATTTTCCACTGCAAACTTTTCCCTTTGTTCTAGATGAACGAACGTCTCTCTACATGCTCATATCTGAGAGATATGTGTGTGTGAATGCCGTCCTTCACCTAGCTTGTTGGGAACACAAAGATTCTTTTAAGTTGCAAACTCCAATCCATACATATTTATGAGGAGGTACTAGCTCCAACTCGGTTTTACAGTGAGAACTGCAGGAACTTCAATCAGGCACTAGGAAACAGACTGAGAAACCAGAGAAAATGTTTCTCCTGCAATCCGTTCCCTTTGTGCTAGATGAACGAACGTCTCTCCACATGCTCAGTACTGGGAGAAATCTGTGTGTGAAGCCGTCCTTCAACTCACTTGTATGGAACACAAAGTTTCTTTTCAGTTGCAAACTCCACTCCATACATATATAGGGGTAGGTACTAGCTCCAACTCGGTTTTACAGAGAAAACTGCAGGAACTTCAAACCGGCACTAGGAAACAGACTGAGAATCCAGAGTAAAAGTTTCTCCTGCATCCCGTTCTCTTGGTGCTAGATGAAAGAACGTCCCTCGACATGCTCAGTTCTGAGAGATAAGAGTGTGTGAAAGCCGTCCTTCACCTAGCTTGTTGGGAACACAAAGATTCTTTTAAGTTGCAAACTCCAATCCATACATATTTATGAGGAGGTACTAGCTCCAACTCGGTTTTACAGTGAGAACTGCAGGAACTTCAATCAGGCACTAGGAAACAGACTGAGAAACCAGAGAAAATGTTTCTCCTGCAATCCGTTCCCTTTGTGCTAGATGAACGAACGTCTCTCCACATGCTCAGTACTGGGAGAAATCTGTGTGTGAAGCCGTCCTTCAACTCACTTGTATGGAACACAAAGTTTCTTTTCAGTTGCAAACTCCACTCCATACATATATAGGGGTAGGTACTAGCTCCAACTCGGTTTTACAGAGAAAACTGCAGGAACTTCAAACCGGCACTAGGAAACAGACTGAGAATCCAGAGTAAAAGTTTCTCCTGCATCCCGTTCTCTTGGTGCTAGATGAAAGAACGTCCCTCGACATGCTCAGTTCTGAGAGATAAGAGTGTGTGAAAGCCGTCCTTCAACTAGCTTGTTGGGAACACAAAGTTTCTTTTCAGTGGCAAACTCCAATCCATACATATATATGGGGAGGTACAAGCTCCAACTCTGTTTTACAGTGAAAACTGCAATAACTTCAAACCGGCACTAGGAAAAAGACAGATAAACCAGAGTAAAAGTTTCCCTGCATCCCGTTCCCTTGGTGGTAGACGAACGAACGTCTCTCCACATGCTCAGTTCTTAGAGAAAATTGTGTGTGAAAGCCGTCCTTCACCTAGCTTGTTGGGAACACAAAGTTTGTTTTCAGTGGCAAACTCCACTCCATACATATATATGGTGAGGTAAAATGTAAAATTCGGTTTTACAGTGAAAACTGCAGGAACTTCAAAACCGGCACTAGGAAACAGACTGAGAAACCAGAGTAAAATTTCTCCTGCAACCCGTTCCCTTGGTGCTAGATGAACGAACGTCTCTCCACATGGTCAGTTCTGAGAGATAAATGTGTGTGAATGCCGTCCTTCACCTAGCTTGTAGGGAACAGAAAGTTTCTTTTCAGATGCAAACAACTCTCCATAAATATATATGTGGAGGTTCTAGCTCCAACACGATTTTACAGTGAAAATTGCAGGAATTTCAAACCGGCACTAGAAAACAGACTGAGAAACCTGAGTAAAAGTTTCTCCTGCAACCCGTTCCCTTGGTGCTTGATGAACGAACGTCTCTCCACATGCCAAGTTCTGAGAGATAATTGTGTGTAAAAGCCTTGTTTCACATAGCTTGTTGGGAACACAAAGTTTCTTTTCCGATGCAAACTCCACTCCATACATATATATGGGGAGGTACAAGCTCCAACTCTGTTTTCCAGTGAAAACTGCAGGAACTTCAAACCGGCACTAGGAAACAGACTGAGAAACCAGAGTAAAAGTTTCTCCTGCAACCCATTCCCTTGGTGCTAGATGAACGAACGTCTCTCCACATGCTCAGTTGTGAGAGATAAGTGTGTGTGAAAGCCATTCTTCACCTAGCTTGTTTGGAACACAAAGTTACTTTTCAGATGCAAACTCCACTCCATACAAATATATGGGGAGGTATTAGCTCCAACTCGGTTTTACAGTGAAGACTGCAGGAACTTCGAACCGGCGGTAGGAAAAAGACTGAGAAACCAGAGTGAAAGTTTCTCCTGCAAACCGTTACTTTGGTGCTAGATGAACGAACGTCTCTCCACATGCTCAGTTACGAGATATATGTGTGTGTGAAAGCCGTCCTTCACCTAGCTTGTTGGGAACACAAATTTTTTTTCAGATGCAAACTCCACTCCATACGTATATATGGGGAGGTACTAGCTCCAACTCGGTTTTACAGTGAAAACTGCAGGAACGTCAAACCGGCACTAGGAAACAGACTGAGAATCAAGTGTAAGAGTTTCTCCTGCAACCCGTTCCCTTTGTGCTAGATGAACTAACGTCTCTCTACGTGCTCAGTTCTGAGAGATATGTGTGTGTGAATGCAGTCCTTCACCTAGCTTGTAGGGAACACAAAGTTTCTTTTCAGTTGCAAACTCCAATCCATACATATTTATGGGGAGGTACTAGCTCCAACTCTGTTTTACAGTGAAAACTGCAGGAAATTCAAACCGTCACTAGGAAATAGACTGAGAAACCAGAGTAAAAGTTTCTCCTGCAAACCGTTCCTTTGGTGCTACATGAACGAACGTCTCTCCACATGCACAGTTCTGAGAGAAAACTGTCTGTGAAAGCCGTCCTTCACCTAGCTTGTTGGGAACACAAAGTTAGTTTTCAGTGGCAAACTCCACTCCATACATATATATGGTGAGGTAAAAAGTAAAACTCGGTTTTACAGTGAGAAATGCAGGAACTTCAAACCGGCACTAGGAAACAGCATGAAAAACCAGAATAAAAGTTTCTCCTGCAACCAGTTCCCTTCGTGCTAGATGAACGAACGTCTTTCTACGTGCTCAGTTCGGAGAGATATGTGTGTGTGAATGCCGTCCTTCACATAGCTTGTTGGGAAAACAAAGATTCTTTTCAGTTGCAAACTCCAATCCATACATATTTATGGGGTGGTACTAGATCCAACTCTGTTTTACAGTGAAAACTGCAGGAAATTCAAACTGGCACTAAGAAACAGACTGAGAAACGAGAGAAAAAGTTTCGCCTGCAACCCGTTCCCTTGGTTCTAGATGAACGAATGTCTCTCCACATGCTCAGTTCTGAGAGAAAATTGTGTGTGAAAGCCGTCCTTCACCTAGCTTTTTGGGAACACAAAGTTTCTTTTCAGTGGCAAACTCCACTCCATACATATATATGGGGGAGTACAAGCTCCAACGCGATTTTACAGTGAAAACTGCAGGAACTTCAAACCGGCACTAGGAAACAGACTGAGAAACCAGAGTAAAAGTTACACCTGCAACCCGTTCCCGTGGTGCTAGATGAACGAACGTCTCTCCACATGCTCAGTTCTGAGAGATAAGTGTGTGTGAAAGCCGTCCTTTTCCTAGCTTGTTGGGAACACAAAGTTTCTTTTCAGTTGCAAACTCCACTCCTTACATATATATGCGGAGGTTCTAGTTCCAACTCTTTTTTATAGTGAAAACTGCAGGAACTTCATACCGGCACTAGGAAACAGACTGAGTAACTAGAGTAAATGTTTCTCCTGCAACCCGTTCAATTGGGGCTAGATGAACGAACCTCTCTCCACATGGTCTGTTCTGAGAGATAAGTGTGTGTGAAAGCCGAACTTCACCTAGCTTGTTGGGAACAAAATGTTTATTTTCAGTTGCAAATTCCACTCAATACATATATAGGGGAGGTACTAGCTCCAAATTGGTTTTACAGTGAGAAATGCAGGAACTTCAAACCGGCACTAGGAAACAGCATGAAAAACCAGAATAAAAGTTTCTCCTGCAACCAGTTCCCTTCGTGCTAGATGAACGAACGTCTTTCTACGTGCTCAGTTCGGAGAGATATGTGTGTGTGAATGCCGTCCTTCACATAGCTTGTTGGGAAAACAAAGATTCTTTTCAGTTGCAAACTCCAATCCATACATATTTACGGGGTGGTACTAGATCCAACTCTGTTTTACAGTGAAAACTGCAGGAAATTCAAACTGGCACTAAGAAACAGACTGAGAAACGAGAGAAAAAGTTTCGCCTGCAACCCGTTCCCTTGGTTCTAGATGAACGAATGTCTCTCCACATGCTCAGTTCTGAGAGAAAATTGTGTGTGAAAGCCGTCCTTCACCTAGCTTTTTGGGAACACAAAGTTTCTTTTCAGTGGCAAACTCCACTCCATACATATATATGGGGGAGTACAAGCTCCAACGCGATTTTACAGTGAAAACTGCAGGAACTTCAAACCGGCACTAGGAAACAGACTGAGAAACCAGAGTAAAAGTTACACCTGCAACCCGTTCCCGTGGTGCTAGATGAACGAACGTCTCTCCACATGCTCAGTTCTGAGAGATAAGTGTGTGTGAAAGCCGTCCTTTTCCTAGCTTGTTGGGAACACAAAGTTTCTTTTCAGTTGCAAACTCCACTCCTTACATATATATGCGGAGGTTCTAGTTCCAACTCTTTTTTATAGTGAAAACTGCAGGAACTTCATACCGGCACTAGGAAACAGACTGAGTAACTAGAGTAAATGTTTCTCCTGCAACCCGTTCAATTGGGGCTAGATGAACGAACCTCTCTCCACATGGTCTGTTCTGAGAGATAAGTGTGTGTGAAAGCCGAACTTCACCTAGCTTGTTGGGAACAAAATGTTTATTTTCAGTTGCAAAATCCACTCCATAAATATATAGGGGGAGGTACTTCCTCCAACACGGTTTTACAGAGAAAAATGCAGGAATTTAAAACCGGCACTAGGAAACAGACTGAGAAACCAGTGTAAAAGTTTCTCCTGCATCCCGTTCATTTCCTGCTAGATGAAGGAACGTCTCTCCACATGGTCAATTCTGAGAGAAAAGAGTGTGTGAAAGCCGTCCTTCACCTAGCTTGTTGGGAAAACAAAGTTCCTTTTCTATTGCAAACTACAATAAATAGTTATATATGGGGAGGTACTAGCTCCAACTCGGTTTTACAGTGAAAACTGCAGGAAATTCGATCCGGCACTAGGAAACAGACTGAGAAACCAGATTAAAAGTTTCTCCTGCAAATCGTTCCCTTGGTGCTAGATGAACGAACGTCTCTCCACATGCACAGTTCTGAGAGAAAACTGTCTGTGAAAGCCGTCCTTCACCTAGCTTGTTGGGAACACAAAGTTAGTTTTCAGTGGCAAACTCCACTCCATACATATATATGGTGAGGTAAAAAGTAAAACTCGGTTTTACAGTGAAAACTGCAGGAACTTCAAACCGGCACTAGGAAACAGACTGAGAAACCAGAGTAAAAGTTTATCCTGCAACCCGTTCCCTTGGGGCTAGATGAACGAACGTCTCTCCACATGGTCTGTTCTGAGAGATAATTGTGTGTGAAAGCCGAACTTCACCTAACTTGTTGGGAACAAAATGTTTATTTTCAGTTGCAAATTCCACTCAATACATATATAGGGGAGGTACTAGCACCAAATTGGTTTTACAGTGAGAAATGCAGGAACTTCAAACCGGCACTAGGAAACAGCATGAAAAACCAGAATAAAAGTTTCTCCTGCAACCAGTTCCCTTCGTGCTAGATGAACGAACGTCTTTCTACGTGCTCAGTTCGGAGAGATATGTGTGTGTGAATGCCGTCCTTCACATAGCTTGTTGGGAAAACAAAGATTCTTTTCAGTTGCAAACTCCAATCCATACATATTTATGGGGTGGTACTAGATCCAACTCTGTTTTACAGTGAAAACTGCAGGAAATTCAAACTGGCACTAAGAAACAGACTGAGAAACGAGAGAAAAAGTTTCGCCTGCAACCCGTTCCCTTGGTTCTAGATGAACGAATGTCTCTCCACATGCTCAGTTCTGAGAGAAAATTGTGTGTGAAAGCCGTCCTTCACCTAGCTTTTTGGGAACACAAAGTTTCTTTTCAGTGGCAAACTCCACTCCATACATATATATGGGGGAGTACAAGCTCCAACGCGATTTTACAGTGAAAACTGCAGGAACTTCAAACCGGCACTAGGAAACAGACTGAGAAACCAGAGTAAAAGTTACACCTGCAACCCGTTCCCGTGGTGCTAGATGAACGAACGTCTCTCCACATGCTCAGTTCTGAGAGATAAGTGTGTGTGAAAGCCGTCCTTTTCCTAGCTTGTTGGGAACACAAAGTTTCTTTTCAGTTGCAAACTCCACTCCTTACATATATATGCGGAGGTTCTAGTTCCAACTCTTTTTTATAGTGAAAACTGCAGGAACTTCATACCGGCACTAGGAAACAGACTGAGTAACTAGAGTAAATGTTTCTCCTGCAACCCGTTCAATTGGGGCTAGATGAACGAACCTCTCTCCACATGGTCTGTTCTGAGAGATAAGTGTGTGTGAAAGCCGAACTTCACCTAGCTTGTTGGGAACAAAATGTTTATTTTCAGTTGCAAATTCCACTCAATACATATATAGGGGAGGTACTAGCACCAAATTGGTTTTACAGTGAGAAATGCAGGAACTTCAAACCGGCACTAGGAAACAGCATGAAAAACCAGAATAAAAGTTTCTCCTGCAACCAGTTCCCTTCGTGCTAGATGAACGAACGTCTTTCTACGTGCTCAGTTCGGAGAGATATGTGTGTGTGAATGCCGTCCTTCACATAGCTTGTTGGGAAAACAAAGATTCTTTTCAGTTGCAAACTCCAATCCATACATATTTACGGGGTGGTACTAGATCCAACTCTGTTTTACAGTGAAAACTGCAGGAAATTCAAACTGGCACTAAGAAACAGACTGAGAAACGAGAGAAAAAGTTTCGCCTGCAACCCGTTCCCTTGGTTCTAGATGAACGAATGTCTCTCCACATGCTCAGTTCTGAGAGAAAATTGTGTGTGAAAGCCGTCCTTCACCTAGCTTTTTGGGAACACAAAGTTTCTTTTCAGTGGCAAACTCCACTCCATACATATATATGGGGGAGTACAAGCTCCAACGCGATTTTACAGTGAAAACTGCAGGAACTTCAAACCGGCACTAGGAAACAGACTGAGAAACCAGAGTAAAAGTTACACCTGCAACCCGTTCCCGTGGTGCTAGATGAACGAACGTCTCTCCACATGCTCAGTTCTGAGAGATAAGTGTGTGTGAAAGCCGTCCTTTTCCTAGCTTGTTGGGAACACAAAGTTTCTTTTCAGTTGCAAACTCCACTCCTTACATATATATGCGGAGGTTCTAGTTCCAACTCTTTTTTATAGTGAAAACTGCAGGAACTTCATACCGGCACTAGGAAACAGACTGAGTAACTAGAGTAAATGTTTCTCCTGCAACCCGTTCAATTGGGGCTAGATGAACGAACCTCTCTCCACATGGTCTGTTCTGAGAGATAAGTGTGTGTGAAAGCCGAACTTCACCTAGCTTGTTGGGAACAAAATGTTTATTTTCAGTTGCAAAATCCACTCCATAAATATATAGGGGGAGGTACTTCCTCCAACACGGTTTTACAGAGAAAAATGCAGGAATTTAAAACCGGCACTAGGAAACAGACTGAGAAACCAGTGTAAAAGTTTCTCCTGCATCCCGTTCATTTCCTGCTAGATGAAGGAACGTCTCTCCACATGGTCAATTCTGAGAGAAAAGAGTGTGTGAAAGCCGTCCTTCACCTAGCTTGTTGGGAAAACAAAGTTCCTTTTCTATTGCAAACTACAATAAATAGTTATATATGGGGAGGTACTAGCTCCAACTCGGTTTTACAGTGAAAACTGCAGGAAATTCGATCCGGCACTAGGAAACAGACTGAGAAACCAGATTAAAAGTTTCTCCTGCAAATCGTTCCCTTGGTGCTAGATGAACGAACGTCTCTCCACATGCACAGTTCTGAGAGAAAACTGTCTGTGAAAGCCGTCCTTCACCTAGCTTGTTGGGAACACAAAGTTAGTTTTCAGTGGCAAACTCCACTCCATACATATATATGGTGAGGTAAAAAGTAAAACTCGGTTTTACAGTGAAAACTGCAGGAACTTCAAACCGGCACTAGGAAACAGACTGAGAAACCAGAGTAAAAGTTTATCCTGCAACCCGTTCCCTTGGGGCTAGATGAACGAACGTCTCTCCACATGGTCTGTTCTGAGAGATAATTGTGTGTGAAAGCCGAACTTCACCTAACTTGTTGGGAACAAAATGTTTATTTTCAGTTGCAAATTCCACTCAATACATATATAGGGGAGGTACTAGCACCAAATTGGTTTTACAGTGAGAAATGCAGGAACTTCAAACCGGCACTAGGAAACAGCATGAAAAACCAGAATAAAAGTTTCTCCTGCAACCAGTTCCCTTCGTGCTAGATGAACGAACGTCTTTCTACGTGCTCAGTTCGGAGAGATATGTGTGTGTGAATGCCGTCCTTCACATAGCTTGTTGGGAAAACAAAGATTCTTTTCAGTTGCAAACTCCAATCCATACATATTTATGGGGTGGTACTAGATCCAACTCTGTTTTACAGTGAAAACTGCAGGAAATTCAAACTGGCACTAAGAAACAGACTGAGAAACGAGAGAAAAAGTTTCGCCTGCAACCCGTTCCCTTGGTTCTAGATGAACGAATGTCTCTCCACATGCTCAGTTCTGAGAGAAAATTGTGTGTGAAAGCCGTCCTTCACCTAGCTTTTTGGGAACACAAAGTTTCTTTTCAGTGGCAAACTCCACTCCATACATATATATGGGGGAGTACAAGCTCCAACGCGATTTTACAGTGAAAACTGCAGGAACTTCAAACCGGCACTAGGAAACAGACTGAGAAACCAGAGTAAAAGTTACACCTGCAACCCGTTCCCGTGGTGCTAGATGAACGAACGTCTCTCCACATGCTCAGTTCTGAGAGATAAGTGTGTGTGAAAGCCGTCCTTTTCCTAGCTTGTTGGGAACACAAAGTTTCTTTTCAGTTGCAAACTCCACTCCATACATATATATGCGGAGGTTCTAGTTCCAACTCTTTTTTATAGTGAAAACTGCAGGAACTTCATACCGGCACTAGGAAACAGACTGAGTAACTAGAGTAAATGTTTCTCCTGCAACCCGTTCAATTGGGGCTAGATGAACGAACCTCTCTCCACATGGTCTGTTCTGAGAGATAAGTGTGTGTGAAAGCCGAACTTCACCTAGCTTGTTGGGAACAAAATGTTTATTTTCAGTTGCAAAATCCACTCCATAAATATATAGGGGGAGGTACTACCTCCAACACGGTTTTACAGAGAAAAATGCAGGAATTTAAAACCGGCACTAGGAAACAGACTGAGAAACCAGTGTAAAAGTTTCTCCTGCATCCCGTTCATTTCCTGCTAGATGAAGGAACGTCTCTCCACATGGTCAATTCTGAGAGAAAAGAGTGTGTGAAAGCCGTCCTTCACCTAGCTTGTTGGGAAAACAAAGTTCCTTTTCTATTGCAAACTACAATAAATAGTTATATATGGGGAGGTACTAGCTCCAACTCGGTTTTACAGTGAAAACTGCAGGAAATTCGATCCGGCACTAAGAAACAGACTGAGAAACCAGATTAAAAGTTTCTCCTGCAAATCGTTCCCTTGGTGCTAGATGAACGAACGTCTCTCCACATGCTCAGATCTGAGAGTTAAGTGTGTGTGAAAGCCGTCATTCACCTAGCTTGTTGGGAACACAATGTTTATTTTCAGTTGCAAACTCCACTCCATACATATATATGGGGAAGTACAAGCTCCAACTCGGTTTTACAGTGAAAACTGCATGAACTTCACACCGGCACTAGGAAACATACTGAGAGACCAGAGTAAAATTTTCTCCTGCAACCCATTCCATTTGTGCTAGATGAACGAATGACTCTCCAAATGCTCAGTTCTGAGAGATAAGTGTGTGTGAATGCCGTCCTTCACCTAGCTTGTTGGGAACACATAGTATGTTTTCAGTGGCAAACTCCATTCCGTTTATATATATGGGGAGGTAATAGCTCCAACTCGGTTTTACAGTGAAAACTGCAGGAACTTCAAAACGGCAATAGGGAACAGACTGAGAAACCATAGTAAATGTTTCTCCTGCAACCCATTCCCTTGGTGCTAGATGAAAGAATGTCTCTCCACATGCTCAGATCTGAGAGATAATTGGATGTCAAAGCCGTCCTTCACCTAGCTTCTTGGGAACACAAAGTTTCTTTTCAGTTGCAAACTCCATTCCATACATATATTTAGGGGAGTACTAGCTCCAACTCGGTTTTACAGTGAAAACTGCAGTAACTTCAAACAGGCACTAGGAAACAGACTGAGAATCCAGAGTAAAAGTTTTCCTGCAACACGTTCCCTTGGTGCTAGATGAACGAACGTCTCTCCACATGCTCAGTACTGGGAGAAATCTGTGTGTGAAGCCGTCCTTCAACTCACTTGTATGGAACACAAAGTTTCTTTTCAGTTGCAAACTCCACTCCATACATATATAGGGGTAGGTACTAGCTCCAACTCGGTTTTACAGAGAAAACTGCAGGAACTTCAAACCGGCACTAGGAAACAGACTGAGAATCCAGAGTAAAAGTTTCTCCTGCATCCCGTTCTCTTGGTGCTAGATGAAAGAACGTCCCTCGACATGCTCAGTTCTGAGAGATAAGAGTGTGTGAAAGCCGTCCTTCACCTAGCTTGTTGGGAACACAAAGATTCTTTTAAGTTGCAAACTCCAATCCATACATATTTATGAGGAGCTACTAGCTCCAACTCGGTTTTACAGTGAGAACTGCAGGAACTTCAATCAGGCACTAGGAAACAGACTGAGAAACCAGAGAAAATGTTTCTCCTGCAATCCGTTCCCTTTGTGCTAGATGAACGAACGTCTCTCCACATGCTCAGTACTGGGAGAAATCTGTGTGTGAAGCCGTCCTTCAACTCACTTGTATGGAACACAAAGTTTCTTTTCAGTTGCAAACTCCACTCCATACATATATAGGGGTAGGTACTAGCTCCAACTCGGTTTTACAGAGAAAACTGCAGGAACTTCAAACCGGCACTAGGAAACAGACTGAGAATCCAGAGTAAAAGTTTCTCCTGCATCCCGTTCTCTTGGTGCTAGATGAAAGAACGTCCCTCGACATGCTCAGTTCTGAGAGATAAGAGTGTGTGAAAGCCGTACTTCAACTAGCTTGTTGGGAACACAAAGTTTCTTTTCAGTGGCAAACTCCAATCCATACATATATATGGGGAGGTACAAGCTCCAACTCGGTTTTACAGTGAAAACTGCAATAACTTCAAACCGGCACTAGGAAAAAGACAGAGAAACCAGAGTAAAAGTTTCCCTGCATCCCGTTCCCTTGGTGCTAGACGAACGAACGTCTCTCCACATGCTCAGTTCTTAGAGAAAATTGTGTGTGAAAGCCGTCCTTCACCTAGCTTGTTGGGAACACAAAGTTTGTTTTCAGTGGCAAACTCCACTCCATACATATATATGGTGAGGTAAAATGTAAAATTCGGGTTTACAGTGAAAACTGCAGGAACTTCAAAACCGGCACTAGGAAACAGACTGAGAAACCAGAGTAAAATTTCTCCTGCAACCCGTTCCCTTGGTGCTAGATGAACGAACGTCTCTCCACATGGTCAGTTCTGAGAGATAAATGTGTGTGAATGCCGTCCTTCACCTAGCTTGTAGGGAACAGAAAGTTTCTTTTCAGATGCAAACAACTCTCCATAAATATATATGTGGAGGTTCTAGCTCCAACACGATTTTACAGTGAAAATTGCAGGAATTTCAAACCGGCACTAGAAAACAGACTGAGAAACCTGAGTAAAAGTTTCTCCTGCAACCCGTTCCCTTGGTGCTTGATGAACGAACGTCTCTCCACATGCCAAGTTCTGAGAGATAATTGTGTGTAAAAGCCTTGTTTCACATAGCTTGTTGGGAACACAAAGTTTCTTTTCCGATGCAAACTCCACTCCATACATATATATGGGGAGGTACAAGCTCCAACTCTGTTTTCCAGTGAAAACTGCAGGAACTTCAAACCGGCACTAGGAAACAGACTGAGAAACCAGAGTAAAAGTTTCTCCTGCAACCCGTTCCCTTGGTGCTAGATGAACGAACGTCTCTCCACATGCTCAGTTGTGAGAGATAAGTGTGTGTGAAAGCCATTCTTCACCTAGCTTGTTTGGAACACAAAGTTACTTTTCAGATGCAAACTCCACTCCATACAAATATATGGGGAGGTATTAGCTCCAACTCGGTTTTACAGTGAAGACTGCAGGAACTTCGAACCGGCGGTAGGAAAAAGACTGAGAAACCAGAGTGAAAGTTTCTCCTGCAAACCGTTACTTTGGTGCTAGATGAACGAACGTCTCTCCACATGCTCAGTTACGAGTTATATGTGTGTGTGAAAGCTGTCCTTCACCTAGCTTGTTGGGAACACAAATTTTTTTTTCAGATGCAATCTCCACTCCATACGTATATATGGGGAGGTACTAGCTCCAACTCGGTTTTACAGTGAAAACTGCAGGAACGTCAAACCGGCACTAGGAAACAGACTGAGAATCAAGTGTAAGAGTTTCTCCTGCAACCCGTTCCCTTTGTGCTAGATGAACTAACGTCTCTCTACGTGCTCAGTTCTGAGAGATATGTGTGTGTGAATGCAGTCCTTCACCTAGCTTGTAGGGAACACAAAGTTTCTTTTCAGTTGCAAACTCCAATCCATACATATTTATGGGGAGGTACTAGCTCCAACTCTGTTTTACAGTGAAAACTGCAGGAAATTCAAACCGTCACTAGGAAATAGACTGAGAAACCAGAGTAAAAGATTCTCCTGCAAACCGTTCCTTTGGTGCTACATGAACGAACGTCTCTCCACATGCACAGTTCTGAGAGAAAACTGTCTGTGAAAGCCGTCCTTCACCTAGCTTGTTGGGAACACAAAGTTAGTTTTCAGTGGCAAACTCCACTCCATACATATATATGGTGAGGTAAAAAGTAAAACTCGGTTTTACAGTGAAAACTGCAGGAACTTCAAACCGGCACTAGGAAACAGACTGAGAAACCAGAGTAAAAGTTTATCCTGCAACCCGTTCCCTTGGGGCTAGATGAACGGACGTCTCTCCACATGGTCTGTTCTGAGAGATAATTGTGTGTGAAAGCCGAACTTCACCTAACTTGTTGGGAACAAAATGTTTATTTTCAGTTGCAAATTCCACTCAATACATATATAGGGGAGGTACTAGCACCAAATTGGTTTTACAGTGAGAAATGCAGGAACTTCAAACCGGCACTAGGAAACAGCATGAAAAACCAGAATAAAAGTTTCTCCTGCAACCAGTTCCCTTCGTGCTAGATGAACGAACGTCTTTCTACGTGCTCAGTTCGGAGAGATATGTGTGTGTGAATGCCGTCCTTCACATAGCTTGTTGGGAAAACAAAGATTCTTTTCAGTTGCAAACTCCAATCCATACATATTTATGGGGTGGTACTAGATCCAACTCTGTTTTACAGTGAAAACTGCAGGAAATTCAAACTGGCACTAAGAAACAGACTGAGAAACGAGAGAAAAAGTTTCGCCTGCAACCCGTTCCCTTGGTTCTAGATGAACGAATGTCTCTCCACATGCTCAGTTCTGAGAGAAAATTGTGTGTGAAAGCCGTCCTTCACCTAGCTTTTTGGGAACACAAAGTTTCTTTTCAGTGGCAAACTCCACTCCATACATATATATGGGGGAGTACAAGCTCCAACGCGATTTTACAGTGAAAACTGCAGGAACTTCAAACCGGCACTAGGAAACAGACTGAGAAACCAGAGTAAAAGTTACACCTGCAACCCGTTCCCGTGGTGCTAGATGAACGAACGTCTCTCCACATGCTCAGTTCTGAGAGATAAGTGTGTGTGAAAGCCGTCCTTTTCCTAGCTTGTTGGGAACACAAAGTTTCTTTTCAGTTGCAAACTCCACTCCATACATATATATGCGGAGGTTCTAGTTCCAACTCTTTTTTATAGTGAAAACTGCAGGAACTTCATACCGGCACTAGGAAACAGACTGAGTAACTAGAGTAAATGTTTCTCCTGCAACCCGTTCAATTGGGGCTAGATGAACGAACCTCTCTCCACATGGTCTGTTCTGAGAGATAAGTGTGTGTGAAAGCCGAACTTCACCTAGCTTGTTGGGAACAAAATGTTTATTTTCAGTTGCAAAATCCACTCCATAAATATATAGGGGGAGGTACTTCCTCCAACACGGTTTTACAGAGAAAAATGCAGGAATTTAAAACCGGCACTAGGAAACAGACTGAGAAACCAGTGTAAAAGTTTCTCCTGCATCCCGTTCATTTCCTGCTAGATGAAGGAACGTCTCTCCACATGGTCAATTCTGAGAGAAAAGAGTGTGTGAAAGCCGTCCTTCACCTAGCTTGTTGGGAAAACAAAGTTCCTTTTCTATTGCAAACTACAATAAATAGTTATATATGGGGAGGTACTAGCTCCAACTCGGTTTTACAGTGAAAACTGCAGGAAATTCGATCCGGCACTAGGAAACAGACTGAGAAACCAGAGTAAAAGTTACACCTGCAACCCGTTCCCGTGGTGCTAGATGAACGAACGTCTCTCCACATGCTCAGTTCTGAGAGATAAATGTGTGTGAAAGCCGTCCTTTTCCTAGCTTGTTGGGAACACAAAGTTTCTTTTCAGTTGCAAACTCCACTCCATACATATATATGCGGAGGTTCTAGTTCCAACTCTTTTTTATAGTGAAAACTGCAGGAACTTCATACCGGCACTAGGAAACAGACTGAGTAACTAGAGTAAATGTTTCTCCTGCAACCCGTTCAATTGGGGCTAGATGAACGAACCTCTCTCCACATGGTCTGTTCTGAGAGATAAGTGTGTGTGAAAGCCGAACTTCACCTAGCTTGTTGGGAACAAAATGTTTATTTTCAGTTGCAAAATCCACTCCATAAATATATAGGGGGAGGTACTTCCTCCAACACGGTTTTACAGAGAAAAATGCAGGAATTTAAAACCGGCACTAGGAAACAGACTGAGAAACCAGTGTAAAAGTTTCTCCTGCATCCCGTTCATTTCCTGCTAGATGAAGGAACGTCTCTCCACATGGTCAATTCTGAGAGAAAAGAGTGTGTGAAAGCCGTCCTTCACCTAGCTTGTTGGGAAAACAAAGTTCCTTTTCTATTGCAAACTACAATAAATAGTTATATATGGGGAGGTACTAGCTCCAACTCGGTTTTACAGTGAAAACTGCAGGAAATTCGATCCGGCACTAGGAAACAGACTGAGAAACCAGATTAAAAGTTTCTCCTGCAAATCGTTCCCTTGGTGCTAGATGAACGAACGTCTCTCCACATGCACAGTTCTGAGAGAAAACTGTCTGTGAAAGCCGTCCTTCACCTAGCTTGTTGGGAACACAAAGTTAGTTTTCAGTGGCAAACTCCACTCCATACATATATATGGTGAGGTAAAAAGTAAAACTCGGTTTTACAGTGAAAACTGCAGGAACTTCAAACCGGCACTAGGAAACAGACTGAGAAACCAGAGTAAAAGTTTATCCTGCAACCCGTTCCCTTGGGGCTAGATGAACGAACGTCTCTCCACATGGTCTGTTCTGAGAGATAATTGTGTGTGAAAGCCGAACTTCACCTAACTTGTTGGGAACAAAATGTTTATTTTCAGTTGCAAATTCCACTCAATACATATATAGGGGAGGTACTAGCACCAAATTGGTTTTACAGTGAGAAATGCAGGAACTTCAAACCGGCACTAGGAAACAGCATGAAAAACCAGAATAAAAGTTTCTCCTGCAACCAGTTCCCTTCGTGCTAGATGAACGAACGTCTTTCTACGTGCTCAGTTCGGAGAGATATGTGTGTGTGAATGCCGTCCTTCACATAGCTTGTTGGGAAAACAAAGATTCTTTTCAGTTGCAAACTCCAATCCATACATATTTATGGGGTGGTACTAGATCCAACTCTGTTTTACAGTGAAAA
Organism: Camelus bactrianus; assembly: GCF_048773025.1. Taxonomy (NCBI): domain Eukaryota; kingdom Metazoa; phylum Chordata; class Mammalia; order Artiodactyla; family Camelidae; genus Camelus; species Camelus bactrianus. The sequence continues at coordinate 3,210,845 of NC_133565.1, forward strand.
CTGCAGGAAATTCAAACTGGCACTAAGAAACAGACTGAGAAACGAGAGAAAAAGTTTCGCCTGCAACCCGTTCCCTTGGTTCTAGATGAACGAATGTCTCTCCACATGCTCAGTTCTGAGAGAAAATTGTGTGTGAAAGCCGTCCTTCACCTAGCTTTTTGGGAACACAAAGTTTCTTTTCAGTGGCAAACTCCACTCCATACATATATATGGGGGAGTACAAGCTCCAACGCGATTTTACAGTGAAAACTGCAGGAACTTCAAACCGGCACTAGGAAACAGACTGAGAAACCAGAGTAAAAGTTACACCTGCAACCCGTTCCCGTGGTGCTAGATGAACGAACGTCTCTCCACATGCTCAGTTCTGAGAGATAAGTGTGTGTGAAAGCCGTCCTTTTCCTAGCTTGTTGGGAACACAAAGTTTCTTTTCAGTTGCAAACTCCACTCCATACATATATATGCGGAGGTTCTAGTTCCAACTCTTTTATAGTGAAAACTGCAGGAACTTCATACCGGCACTAGGAAACAGACTGAGTAACTAGAGTAAATGTTTCTCCTGCAACCCGTTCAATTGGGGCTAGATGAACGAACCTCTCTCCACATGGTCTGTTCTGAGAGATAAGTGTGTGTGAAAGCCGAACTTCACCTAGCTTGTTGGGAACAAAATGTTTATTTTCAGTTGCAAAATCCACTCCATAAATATATAGGGGGAGGTACTTCCTCCAACACGGTTTTACAGAGAAAAATGCAGGAATTTAAAACCGGCACTAGGAAACAGACTGAGAAACCAGTGTAAAAGTTTCTCCTGCATCCCGTTCATTTCCTGCTAGATGAAGGAACGTCTCTCCACATGGTCAATTCTGAGAGAAAAGAGTGTGTGAAAGCCGTCCTTCACCTAGCTTGTTGGGAAAACAAAGTTCCTTTTCTATTGCAAACTACAATAAATAGTTATATATGGGGAGGTACTAGCTCCAACTCGGTTTTACAGTGAAAACTGCAGGAAATTCGATCCGGCACTAGGAAACAGACTGAGAAACCAGATTAAAAGTTTCTCCTGCAAATCGTTCCCTTGGTGCTAGATGAACGAACGTCTCTCCACATGCTCAGATCTGAGAGTTAAGTGTGTGTGAAAGCCGTCATTCACCTAGCTTGTTGGGAACACAATGTTTATTTTCAGTTGCAAACTCCACTCCATACATATATATGGGGAAGTACAAGCTCCAACTCGGTTTTACAGTGAAAACTGCATGAACTTCACACCGGCACTAGGAAACATACTGAGAGACCAGAGTAAAATTTTCTCCTGCAACCCATTCCATTTGTGCTAGATGAACGAATGCCTCTCCAAATGCTCAGTTCTGAGAGATAAGTGTGTGTGAATGCCGTCCTTCACCTAGCTTGTTGGGAACACATAGTATGTTTTCAGTGGCAAACTCCATTCCGTTTATATATATGGGGAGGTAATAGCTCCAACTCGGTTTTACAGTGAAAACTGCAGGAACTTCAAAACGGCAATAGGGAACAGACTGAGAAACCATAGTAAATGTTTCTCCTGCAACCCATTCCCTTGGTGCTAGATGAAAGAATGTCTCTCCACATGCTCAGATCTGAGAGATAATTGGATGTCAAAGCCGTCCTTCACCTAGCTTCTTGGGAACACAAAGTTTCTTTTCAGTTGCAAACTCCATTCCATACATATATTTAGGGGGGTACTAGCTCCAACTCGGTTTTACAGTGAAAACTGCAGTAACTTCAAACAGGCACTAGGAAACAGACTGAGAATCCAGAGTAAAAGTTTTCCTGCAACACGTTCCCTTGGTGCTAGATGAACGAACGTCTCTCCACATGCTCAGTTCTGAGAGATAAGTGTGTGTGAAAGCCGTCCTTCACCTAGATTTTTGGGAACACAAAGTTTCTATTCAGGAGCAAATTACACTCCATACATATATATGGGGAAGTACTAGCTCCAACTCGGTTTTACAGTGAAAACTGCAGGGACTTCACACCGGCCCTAGGAAACAGACTGAGAAACCAGAGTAAATGTTTCTCATGCAACCCGTTCCCTTTGTGCTACATGAACGAACTTCTTTCCACATGCTAAGTTCTGAGAGATAAGTGTGTGTGAAAGCCGTACTTCATCTTGCTTGTTGGGAACACAAAGTTTCTTTTCAGTGGCAAACTCCAATCCATACATATATATGGGGAGGTTCAAGCTCCAACTCGGTTTTACAGTGAAAACTGCAATAACTTCAAACCGGCACTAGGAAAAAGACAGAGAAATCAGAGTAAAAGTTTCCCTGCATCCCGTTCCCTTGGTGCTAGATGAACGAACGTCTCTCAACATGCTCAGTTCTGAGACATAAGTGTGTGTGAAAGCCGTCCTTCACCTAGCTTGTTGGGAACAAAATGTTTATTTTTAGTTGCAAACTCCAATCCATACATATTTATGAGGAGGTACTAGCTTCAACACGGTTTTACAGTGAGAACTGCAGGAACTTCAATCAGGCACTAGGAAACAGACTGAGAAACCAGAGAAAATGTTTCTCCTGCAATCCGTTCCCTTTGTGCTAGATGAACGAACGTCTCTCCACATGCTCAGTACTGGGAGAAATCTGTGTGTGAAGCCGTCCTTCAACTCACTTGTATGGAACACAAAGTTTCTTTTCAGTTGCAAACTCCACTCCATACATATATAGGGGTAGGTACTAGCTCCAACTCGGTTTTACAGAGAAAACTGCAGGAACTTCAAACCGGCACTAGGAAACAGACTGAGAATCCAGAGTAAAAGTTTCTCCTGCATCCCGTTCTCTTGGTGCTAGATGAAAGAACGTCCCTCGACATGCTCAGTTCTGAGAGATAAGAGTGTGTGAAAGCCGTCCTTCACCTAGGTTGTTGGGAACACAAAGATTCTTTTAAGTTGCAAACTCCAATCCATACATATTTATGAGGAGGTACTAGCTCCAACTCGGTTTTACAGTGAGAACTGCAGGAACTTCAATCAGGCACTAGGAAACAGACTGAGAAACCAGAGAAAATGTTTCTCCTGCAATCCGTTCCCTTTGTGCTAGATGAACGAACGTCTCTCCACATGCTCAGTACTGGGAGAAATCTGTGTGTGAAGCCGTCCTTCAACTCACTTGTATGGAACACAAAGTTTCTTTTCAGTTGCAAACTCCACTCCATACATATATAGGGGTAGGTACTAGCTCCAACTCGGTTTTACAGAGAAAACTGCAGGAACTTCAAACCGGCACTAGGAAACAGACTGAGAATCCAGAGTAAAAGTTTCTCCTGCATCCCGTTCTCTTGGTGCTAGATGAAAGAACGTCCCTCGACATGCTCAGTTCTGAGAGATAAGAGTGTGTGAAAGCCGTCCTTCAACTAGCTTGTTGGGAACACAAAGTTTCTTTTCAGTGGCAAACTCCAATCCATACATATATATGGGGAGGTACAAGCTCCAACTCGGTTTTACAGTGAAAACTGCAATAACTTCAAACCGGCACTAGGAAAAAGACAGAGAAACCAGAGTAAAAGTTTCCCTGCATCCCGTTCCCTTGGTGCTAGACGAACGAACGTCTCTCCACATGCTCAGTTCTTAGAGAAAATTGTGTGTGAAAGCCGTCCTTCACCTAGCTTGTTGGGAACACAAAGTTTGTTTTCAGTGGCAAACTCCACTCCATACATATATATGGTGAGGTAAAATGTAAAATTCGGTTTTACAGTGAAAACTGCAGGAACTTCAAAACCGGCACTAGGAAACAGACTGAGAAACCAGAGTAAAATTTCTCCTGCAACCCGTTCCCTTGGTGCTAGATGAACGAACGTCTCTCCACATGGTCAGTTCTGAGAGATAAATGTGTGTGAATGCCGTCCTTCACCTAGCTTGTAGGGAACAGAAAGTTTCTTTTCAGATGCAAACAACTCTCCATAAATATATATGTGGAGGTTCTAGCTCCAACACGATTTTACAGTGAAAATTGCAGGAATTTCAAACCGGCACTAGAAAACAGACTGAGAAACCTGAGTAAAAGTTTCTCCTGCAACCCGTTCCCTTGGTGCTTGATGAACGAACGTCTCTCCACATGCCAAGTTCTGAGAGATAATTGTGTGTAAAAGCCTTGTTTCACATAGCTTGTTGGGAACACAAAGTTTCTTTTCCGATGCAAACTCCACTCCATACATATATATGGGGAGGTACAAGCTCCAACTCTGTTTTCCAGTGAAAACTGCAGGAACTTCAAACCGGCACTAGGAAACAGACTGAGAAACCAGAGTAAAGTTTCTCCTGCAACCCGTTCCCTTGGTGCTAGATGAACGAACGTCTCTCCACATGCTCAGTTGTGAGAGATAAGTGTGTGTGAAAGCCATTCTTCACCTAGCTTGTTTGGAACACAAAGTTACTTTTCAGATGCAAACTCCACTCCATACAAATATATGGGGAGGTATTAGCTCCAACTCGGTTTTACAGTGAAGACTGCAGGAACTTCGAACCGGCGGTAGGAAAAAGACTGAGAAACCAGAGTGAAAGTTTCTCCTGCAAACCGTTACTTTGGTGCTAGATGAACGAACGTCTCTCCACATGCTCAGTTACGAGATATATGTGTGTGTGAAAGCCGTCCTTCACCTAGCTTGTTGGGAACACAAATTTTTTTTTCAGATGCAAACTCCACTCCATACGTATATATGGGGAGGTACTAGCTCCAACTCGGTTTTACAGTGAAAACTGCAGGAACGTCAAACCGGCACTAGGAAACAGACTGAGAATCAAGTGTAAGAGTTTCTCCTGCAACCCGTTCCCTTTGTGCTAGATGAACTAACGTCTCTCTACGTGCTCAGTTCTGAGAGATATGTGTGTGTGAATGCAGTCCTTCACCTAGCTTGTAGGGAACACAAAGTTTCTTTTCAGTTGCAAACTCCAATCCATACATATTTATGGGGAGGTACTAGCTCCAACTCTGTTTTACAGTGAAAACTGCAGGAAATTCAAACCGTCACTAGGAAATAGACTGAGAAACCAGAGTAAAAGTTTCTCCTGCAAACCGTTCCTTTGGTGCTACATGAACGAACGTCTCTCCACATGCACAGTTCTGAGAGAAAACTGTCTGTGAAAGCCGTCCTTCACCTAGCTTGTTGGGAACACAAAGTTAGTTTTCAGTGGCAAACTCCACTCCATACATATATATGGTGAGGTAAAAAGTAAAACTCGGTTTTACAGTGAAAACTGCAGGAACTTCAAACCGGCACTAGGAAACAGACTGAGAAACCAGAGTAAAAGTTTATCCTGCAACCCGTTCCCTTGGGGCTAGATGAACGAACGTCTCTCCACATGGTCTGTTCTGAGAGATAATTGTGTGTGAAAGCCGAACTTCACCTAACTTGTTGGGAACAAAATGTTTATTTTCAGTTGCAAATTCCACTCAATACATATATAGGGGAGGTACTAGCACCAAATTGGTTTTACAGTGAGAAATGCAGGAACTTCAAACCGGCACTAGGAAACAGCATGAAAAACCAGAATAAAAGTTTCTCCTGCAACCAGTTCCCTTCGTGCTAGATGAACGAACGTCTTTCTACGTGCTCAGTTCGGAGAGATATGTGTGTGTGAATGCCGTCCTTCACATAGCTTGTTGGGAAAACAAAGATTCTTTTCAGTTGCAAACTCCAATCCATACATATTTATGGGGTGGTACTAGATCCAACTCTGTTTTACAGTGAAAACTGCAGGAAATTCAAACTGGCACTAAGAAACAGACTGAGAAACGAGAGAAAAAGTTTCGCCTGCAACCCGTTCCCTTGGTTCTAGATGAACGAATGTCTCTCCACATGCTCAGTTCTGAGAGAAAATTGTGTGTGAAAGCCGTCCTTCACCTAGCTTTTTGGGAACACAAAGTTTCTTTTCAGTGGCAAACTCCACTCCATACATATATATGGGGGAGTACAAGCTCCAACGCGATTTTACAGTGAAAACTGCAGGAACTTCAAACCGGCACTAGGAAACAGACTGAGAAACCAGAGTAAAAGTTACACCTGCAACCCGTTCCCGTGGTGCTAGATGAACGAACGTCTCTCCACATGCTCAGTTCTGAGAGATAAGTGTGTGTGAAAGCCGTCCTTTTCCTAGCTTGTTGGGAACACAAAGTTTCTTTTCAGTTGCAAACTCCACTCCATACATATATATGCGGAGGTTCTAGTTCCAACTCTTTTTTATAGTGAAAACTGCAGGAACTTCATACCGGCACTAGGAAACAGACTGAGTAACTAGAGTAAATGTTTCTCCTGCAACCCGTTCAATTGGGGCTAGATGAACGAACCTCTCTCCACATGGTCTGTTCTGAGAGATAAGTGTGTGTGAAAGCCGAACTTCACCTAGCTTGTTGGGAACAAAATGTTTATTTTCAGTTGCAAAATCCACTCCATAAATATATAGGGGGAGGTACTTCCTCCAACACGGTTTTACAGAGAAAAATGCAGGAATTTAAAACCGGCACTAGGAAACAGACTGAGAAACCAGTGTAAAAGTTTCTCCTGCATCCCGTTCATTTCCTGCTAGATGAAGGAACGTCTCTCCACATGGTCAATTCTGAGAGAAAAGAGTGTGTGAAAGCCGTCCTTCACCTAGCTTGTTGGGAAAACAAAGTTCCTTTTCTATTGCAAACTACAATAAATAGTTATATATGGGGAGGTACTAGCTCCAACTCGGTTTTACAGTGAAAACTGCAGGAAATTCGATCCGGCACTAGGAAACAGACTGAGAAACCAGAGTAAAAGTTACACCTGCAACCCGTTCCCGTGGTGCTAGATGAACGAACGTCTCTCCACATGCTCAGTTCTGAGAGATAAGTGTGTGTGAAAGCCGTCCTTTTCCTAGCTTGTTGGGAACACAAAGTTTCTTTTCAGTTGCAAACTCCACTCCATACATATATATGCGGAGGTTCTAGTTCCAACTCTTTTTTATAGTGAAAACTGCAGGAACTTCATACCGGCACTAGGAAACAGACTGAGTAACTAGAGTAAATGTTTCTCCTGCAACCCGTTCAATTGGGGCTAGATGAACGAACCTCTCTCCACATGGTCTGTTCTGAGAGATAAGTGTGTGTGAAAGCCGAACTTCACCTAGCTTGTTGGGAACAAAATGTTTATTTTCAGTTGCAAAATCCACTCCATAAATATATAGGGGGAGGTACTTCCTCCAACACGGTTTTACAGAGAAAAATGCAGGAATTTAAAACCGGCACTAGGAAACAGACTGAGAAACCAGTGTAAAAGTTTCTCCTGCATCCCGTTCATTTCCTGCTAGATGAAGGAACGTCTCTCCACATGGTCAATTCTGAGAGAAAAGAGTGTGTGAAAGCCGTCCTTCACCTAGCTTGTTGGGAAAACAAAGTTCCTTTTCTATTGCAAACTACAATAAATAGTTATATATGGGGAGGTACTAGCTCCAACTCGGTTTTACAGTGAAAACTGCAGGAAATTCGATCCGGCACTAGGAAACAGACTGAGAAACCAGATTAAAAGTTTCTCCTGCAAATCGTTCCCTTGGTGCTAGATGAACGAACGTCTCTCCACATGCACAGTTCTGAGAGAAAACTGTCTGTGAAAGCCGTCCTTCACCTAGCTTGTTGGGAAAACAAAGTTAGTTTTCAGTGGCAAACTCCACTCCATACATATATATGGTGAGGTAAAAAGTAAAACTCGGTTTTACAGTGAAAACTGCAGGAACTTCAAACCGGCACTAGGAAACAGACTGAGAAACCAGAGTAAAAGTTTATCCTGCAACCCGTTCCCTTGGGGCTAGATGAACGAACGTCTCTCCACATGGTCTGTTCTGAGAGATAATTGTGTGTGAAAGCCGAACTTCACCTAACTTGTTGGGAACAAAATGTTTATTTTCAGTTGCAAATTCCACTCAATACATATATAGGGGAGGTACTAGCACCAAATTGGTTTTACAGTGAGAAATGCAGGAACTTCAAACCGGCACTAGGAAACAGCATGAAAAACCAGAATAAAAGTTTCTCCTGCAACCAGTTCCCTTCGTGCTAGATGAACGAACGTCTTTCTACGTGCTCAGTTCGGAGAGATATGTGTGTGTGAATGCCGTCCTTCACATAGCTTGTTGGGAAAACAAAGATTCTTTTCAGTTGCAAACTCCAATCCATACATATTTATGGGGTGGTACTAGATCCAACTCTGTTTTACAGTGAAAACTGCAGGAAATTCAAACTGGCACTAAGAAACAGACTGAGAAACGAGAGAAAAAGTTTCGCCTGCAACCCGTTCCCTTGGTTCTAGATGAACGAATGTCTCTCCACATGCTCAGTTCTGAGAGAAAATTGTGTGTGAAAGCCGTCCTTCACCTAGCTTTTTGGGAACACAAAGTTTCTTTTCAGTGGCAAACTCCACTCCATACATATATATGGGGGAGTACAAGCTCCAACGCGATTTTACAGTGAAAACTGCAGGAACTTCAAACCGGCACTAGGAAACAGACTGAGAAACCAGAGTAAAAGTTACACCTGCAACCCGTTCCCGTGGTGCTAGATGAACGAACGTCTCTCCACATGCTCAGTTCTGAGAGATAAGTGTGTGTGAAAGCCGTCCTTTTCCTAGCTTGTTGGGAACACAAAGTTTCTTTTCAGTTGCAAACTCCACTCCATACATATATATGCGGAGGTTCTAGTTCCAACTCTTTTTTATAGTGAAAACTGCAGGAACTTCATACCGGCACTAGGAAACAGACTGAGTAACTAGAGTAAATGTTTCTCCTGCAACCCGTTCAATTGGGGCTAGATGAACGAACCTCTCTCCACATGGTCTGTTCTGAGAGATAAGTGTGTGTGAAAGCCGAACTTCACCTAGCTTGTTGGGAACAAAATGTTTATTTTCAGTTGCAAAATCCACTCCATAAATATATAGGGGGAGGTACTTCCTCCAACACGGTTTTACAGAGAAAAATGCAGGAATTTAAAACCGGCACTAGGAAACAGACTGAGAAACCAGTGTAAAAGTTTCTCCTGCATCCCGTTCATTTCCTGCTAGATGAAGGAACGTCTCTCCACATGGTCAATTCTGAGAGAAAAGAGTGTGTGAAAGCCGTCCTTCACCTAGCTTGTTGGGAAAACAAAGTTCCTTTTCTATTGCAAACTACAATAAATAGTTATATATGGGGAGGTACTAGCTCCAACTCGGTTTTACAGTGAAAACTGCAGGAAATTCGATCCGGCACTAGGAAACAGACTGAGAAACCAGATTAAAAGTTTCTCCTGCAAATCGTTCCCTTGGTGCTAGATGAACGAACGTCTCTCCACATGCACAGTTCTGAGAGAAAACTGTCTGTGAAAGCCGTCCTTCACCTAGCTTGTTGGGAACACAAAGTTAGTTTTCAGTGGCAAACTCCACTCCATACATATATATGGTGAGGTAAAAAGTAAAACTCGGTTTTACAGTGAAAACTGCAGGAACTTCAAACCGGCACTAGGAAACAGACTGAGAAACCAGAGTAAAAGTTTATCCTGCAACCCGTTCCCTTGGGGCTAGATGAACGAACGTCTCTCCACATGGTCTGTTCTGAGAGATAATTGTGTGTGAAAGCCGAACTTCACCTAACTTGTTGGGAACAAAATGTTTATTTTCAGTTGCAAATTCCACTCAATACATATATAGGGGAGGTACTAGCACCAAATTGGTTTTACAGTGAGAAATGCAGGAACTTCAAACCGGCACTAGGAAACAGCATGAAAAACCAGAATAAAAGTTTCTCCTGCAACCAGTTCCCTTCGTGCTAGATGAACGAACGTCTTTCTACGTGCTCAGTTCGGAGAGATATGTGTGTGTGAATGCCGTCCTTCACATAGCTTGTTGGGAAAACAAAGATTCTTTTCAGTTGCAAACTCCAATCCATACATATTTATGGGGTGGTACTAGATCCAACTCTGTTTTACAGTGAAAACTGCAGGAAATTCAAACTGGCACTAAGAAACAGACTGAGAAACGAGAGAAAAAGTTTCGCCTGCAACCCGTTCCCTTGGTTCTAGATGAACGAATGTCTCTCCACATGCTCAGTTCTGAGAGAAAATTGTGTGTGAAAGCCGTCCTTCACCTAGCTTTTTGGGAACACAAAGTTTCTTTTCAGTGGCAAACTCCACTCCATACATATATATGGGGGAGTACAAGCTCCAACGCGATTTTACAGTGAAAACTGCAGGAACTTCAAACCGGCACTAGGAAACAGACTGAGAAACCAGAGTAAAAGTTACACCTGCAACCCGTTCCCGTGGTGCTAGATGAACGAACGTCTCTCCACATGCTCAGTTCTGAGAGATAAGTGTGTGTGAAAGCCGTCCTTTTCCTAGCTTGTTGGGAACACAAAGTTTCTTTTCAGTTGCAAACTCCACTCCATACATATATATGCGGAGGTTCTAGTTCCAACTCTTTTTTATAGTGAAAACTGCAGGAACTTCATACCGGCACTAGGAAACAGACTGAGTAACTAGAGTAAATGTTTCTCCTGCAACCCGTTCAATTGGGGCTAGATGAACGAACCTCTCTCCACATGGTCTGTTCTGAGAGATAAGTGTGTGTGAAAGCCGAACTTCACCTAGCTTGTTGGGAACAAAATGTTTATTTTCAGTTGCAAAATCCACTCCATAAATATATAGGGGGAGGTACTTCCTCCAACACGGTTTTACAGAGAAAAATGCAGGAATTTAAAACCGGCACTAGGAAACAGACTGAGAAACCAGTGTAAAAGTTTCTCCTGCATCCCGTTCATTTCCTGCTAGATGAAGGAACGTCTCTCCACATGGTCAATTCTGAGAGAAAAGAGTGTGTGAAAGCCGTCCTTCACCTAGCTTGTTGGGAAAACAAAGTTCCTTTTCTATTGCAAACTACAATAAATAGTTATATATGGGGAGGTACTAGCTCCAACTCGGTTTTACAGTGAAAACTGCAGGAAATTCGATCCGGCACTAGGAAACAGACTGAGAAACCAGATTAAAAGTTTCTCCTGCAAATCGTTCCCTTGGTGCTAGATGAACGAACGTCTCTCCACATGCTCAGATCTGAGAGATAAGTGTGTGTGAAAGCCGTCATTCACCTAGCTTGTTGGGAACACAATGTTTATTTTCAGTTGCAAACTCCACTCCATACATATATATGGGGAAGTACAAGCTCCAACTCGGTTTTACAGTGAAAACTGCATGAACTTCACACCGGCACTAGGAAACATACTGAGAGACCAGAGTAAAATTTTCTCCTGCAACCCATTCCATTTGTGCTAGATGAACGAATGCCTCTCCAAATGCTCAGTTCTGAGAGATAAGTGTGTGTGAATGCCGTCCTTCACCTAGCTTGTTGGGAACACATAGTATGTTTTCAGTGGCAAACTCCATTCCGTTTATATATATGGGGAGGTAATAGCTCCAACTCGGTTTTACAGTGAAAACTGCAGGAACTTCAAAACGGCAATAGGGAACAGACTGAGAAACCATAGTAAATGTTTCTCCTGCAACCCATTCCCTTGGTGCTAGATGAAAGAATGTCTCTCCACATGCTCAGATCTGAGAGATAATTGGATGTCAAAGCCGTCCTTCACCTAGCTTCTTGGGAACACAAAGTTTCTTTTCAGTTGCAAACTCCATTCCATACATATATTTAGGGGGGTACTAGCTCCAACTCGGTTTTACAGTGAAAATTGCAGGAACTTCAAACCGGCACTAGGAAACAGACTGAGAAACCAGAGTAAAAGTTTCTCCTGCAACCCGTTCCCTTGGTGCTAGATGAACGAACGTCTCTCCACATGCTCAGTTCTGAGAGATAAGTGTGTGTGAAAGCCGTCCTTCACCTAGATTTTTGGGAACACAAAGTTTCTATTCAGGAGCAAATTACACTCCATACATATATATGGGGAAGTACTAGCTCCAACTCGGTTTTACAGTGAAAACTGCAGGGACTTCACACCGGCCCTAGGAAACAGACTGAGAAACCAGAGTAAATGTTTCTCATGCAACCCGTTCCCTTTGTGCTACATGAACGAACTTCTTTCCACATGCTAAGTTCTGAGAGATAAGTGTGTGTGAAAGCCGTACTTCATCTTGCTTGTTGGGAAAACAAAGTTTCTTTTCAGTGGCAAACTGCACTCCATACATATAAAAGGGGAGGTTCTAGCTCCAACTCGGTTTTACTGTGAAAACAGCAGGATCTTCAAATCGGCACTAGGAAACACACTGAGAAACCAGAGTAAAAATTTCTCCTGCAACCCGTTCCATTGGTGCTAGATGAACGAACGTCTCTCAACATGCTCAGTTCTGAGACATAAGTGTGTGTGAAAGCCGTCCTTCACCTAGCTTGTTGGGAACAAAATGTTTATTTTAAGTTGCAAACTCCAATCCATACATATTTATGAGGAGGTACTAGCTCCAACTCGGTTTTACAGTGAGAACTGCAGGAACTTCAATCAGGCACTAGGAAACAGACTGAGAAACCAGAGAAAATGTTTCTCCTGCAATCCGTTCCCTTTGTGCTAGATGAACGAACGTCTCTCCACATGCTCAGTACTGGGAGAAATCTGTGTGTGAAGCCGTCCTTCAACTCACTTGTATGGAACACAAAGTTTCTTTTCAGTTGCAAACTCCACTCCATACATATATAGGGGTAGGTACTAGCTCCAACTCGGTTTTACAGAGAAAACTGCAGGAACTTCAAACCGGCACTAGGAAACAGACTGAGAATCCAGAGTAAAAGTTTCCCCTGCATCCCGTTCTCTTGGTGCTAGATGAAAGAACGTCCCTCGACATGCTCAGTTCTGAGAGATAAGAGTGTGTGAAAGCCGTCCTTCACCTAGCTTGTTGGGAACACAAAGATTCTTTTAAGTTGCAAACTCCAATCCATACATATTTATGAGGAGGTACTAGCTCCAACACGGTTTTACAGTGAGAACTGCAGGAACTTCAATCAGGCACTAGGAAACAGACTGAGAAACCAGAGAAAATGTTTCTCCTGCAATCCGTTCCCTTTGTGCTAGATGAACGAACGTCTCTCCACATGCTCAGTACTGGGAGAAATCTGTGTGTGAAGCCGTCCTTCAACTCACTTGTATGGAACACAAAGTTTCTTTTCAGTTGCAAACTCCACTCCATACATATATAGGGGTAGGTACTAGCTCCAACTCGGTTTTACAGAGAAAACTGCAGGAACTTCAAACCGGCACTAGGAAACAGACTGAGAATCCAGAGTAAAAGTTTCTCCTGCATCCCGTTCTCTTGGTGCTAGATGAAAGAACGTCCCTCGACATGCTCAGTTCTGAGAGATAAGAGTGTGTGAAAGCCGTCCTTCACCTAGCTTGTTGGGAACACAAAGATTCTTTTAAGTTGCAAACTCCAATCCATACATATTTATGAGGAGGTACTAGCTCCAACTCGGTTTTACAGTGAGAACTGCAGGAACTTCAATCAGGCACTAGGAAACAGACTGAGAAACCAGAGAAAATGTTTCTCCTGCAATCCGTTCCCTTTGTGCTAGATGAACGAACGTCTCTCCACATGCTCAGTACTGGGAGAAATCTGTGTGTGAAGCCGTCCTTCAACTCACTTGTATGGAACACAAAGTTTCTTTTCAGTTGCAAACTCCACTCCATACATATATAGGGGTAGGTACTAGCTCCAACTCGGTTTTACAGAGAAAACTGCAGGAACTTCAAACCGGCACTAGGAAACAGACTGAGAATCCAGAGTAAAAGTTTCTCCTGCATCCCGTTCTCTTGGTGCTAGATGAAAGAACGTCCCTCGACATGCTCAGTTCTGAGAGATAAGAGTGTGTGAAAGCCGTCCTTCAACTAGCTTGTTGGGAACACAAAGTTTCTTTTCAGTGACAAACTCCAATCCATACATATATATGGGGAGGTACAAGCTCCAACTCGGTTTTACAGTGAAAACTGCAATAACTTCAAACCGGCACTAGGAAAAAGACAGAGAAACCAGAGTAAAAGTTTCCCTGCATCCCGTTCCCTTGGTGCTAGACGAACGAACGTCTCTCCACATGCTCAGTTCTTAGAGAAAATTGTGAGTGAAAGCCGTCCTTCACCTAGCTTGTTGGGAACACAAAGTTTGTTTTCAGTGGCAAACTCCACTCCATACATATATATGGTGAGGTAAAATGTAAAATTCGGTTTTACAGTGAAAACTGCAGGAACTTCAAAACCGGCACTAGGAAACAGACTGAGAAACCAGAGTAAAATTTCTCCTGCAACCCGTTCCCTTGGTGCTAGATGAACGAACGTCTCTCCACATGGTCAGTTCTGAGAGATAATTGTGTGTGAATGCCGTCCTTCACCTAGCTTGTAGGGAACAGAAAGTTTCTTTTCAGATGCAAACAACTCTCCATAAATATATATGTGGAGGTTCTAGCTCCAACACGATTTTACAGTGAAAATTGCAGGAATTTCAAACCGGCACTAGAAAACAGACTGAGAAACCTGAGTAAAAGTTTCTCCTGCAACCCGTTCCCTTGGTGCTTGATGAACGAACGTCTCTCCACATGCCAAGTTCTGAGAGATAATTGTGTGTAAAAGCCTTGTTTCACATAGCTTGTTGGGAACACAAAGTTTCTTTTCCGATGCAAACTCCACTCCATACATATATATGGGGAGGTACAAGCTCCAACTCTGTTTTCCAGTGAAAACTGCAGGAACTTCAAACCGGCACTAGGAAACAGACTGAGAAACCAGAGTAAAAGTTTCTCCTGCAACCCGTTCCCTTGGTGCTAGATGAACGAACGTCTCTCCACATGCTCAGTTCTGAGAGATAAGTGTGTGTGAAAGCCATTCTTCACCTAGCTTGTTTGGAACACAAAGTTACTTTTCAGATGCAAACTCCACTCCATACAAATATATGGGGAGGTATTAGCTCCAACTCGGTTTTACAGTGAAGACTGCAGGAACTTCGAACCGGCGGTAGGAAAAAGACTGAGAAACCAGAGTGAAAGTTTCTCCTGCAAACCGTTACTTTGGTGCTAGATGAACGAACGTCTCTCCACATGCTCAGTTACGAGATATATGTGTGTGTGAAAGCCGTCCTTCACCTAGCTTGTTGGGAACACAAATTTTTTTTTCAGATGCAAACTCCACTCTATACGTATATATGGGGAGGTACTAGCTCCAACTCGGTTTTACAGTGAAAACTGCAGGAACGTCAAACCGGCACTAGGAAACAGACTGAGAATCAAGTGTAAGAGTTTCTCCTGCAACCCGTTCCCTTTGTGCTAGATGAACTAACGTCTCTCTACGTGCTCAGTTCTGAGAGATATGTGTGTGTGAATGCAGTCCTTCACCTAGCTTGTAGGGAACACAAAGTTTCTTTTCAGTTGCAAACTCCAATCCATACATATTTATGGGGAGGTACTAGCTCCAACTCTGTTTTACAGTGAAAACTGCAGGAAATTCAAACCGTCACTAGGAAATAGACTGAGAAACCAGAGTAAAAGTTTCTCCTGCAAACCGTTCCTTTGGTGCTACATGAACGAACGTCTCTCCACATGCACAGTTCTGAGAGAAAACTGTCTGTGAAAGCCGTCCTTCACCTAGCTTGTTGGGAACACAAAGTTAGTTTTCAGTGGCAAACTCCACTCCATACATATATATGGTGAGGTAAAAAGTAAAACTCGGTTTTACAGTGAAAACTGCAGGAACTTCAAACCGGCACTAGGAAACAGACTGAGAAACCAGAGTAAAAGTTTATCCTGCAACCCGTTCCCTTGGGGCTAGATGAACGAACGTCTCTCCACATGGTCTGTTCTGAGAGATAATTGTGTGTGAAAGCCGAACTTCACCTAACTTGTTGGGAACAAAATGTTTATTTTCAGTTGCAAATTCCACTCAATACATATATAGGGGAGGTACTAGCACCAAATTGGTTTTACAGTGAGAAATGCAGGAACTTCAAACCGGCACTAGGAAACAGCATGAAAAACCAGAATAAAAGTTTCTCCTGCAACCAGTTCCCTTCGTGCTAGATGAACGAACGTCTTTCTACGTGCTCAGTTCGGAGAGATATGTGTGTGTGAATGCCGTCCTTCACATAGCTTGTTGGGAAAACAAAGATTCTTTTCAGTTGCAAACTCCAATCCATACATATTTATGGGGTGGTACTAGATCCAACTCTGTTTTACAGTGAAAACTGCAGGAAATTCAAACTGGCACTAAGAAACAGACTGAGAAACGAGAGAAAAAGTTTCGCCTGCAACCCGTTCCCTTGTTTCTAGATGAAAGAATGTCTCTCCACATGCTCAGTTCTGAGAGAAAATTGTGTGTGAAAGCCGTCTTTCACCTAGCTTTTTGGGAACACAAAGTTTCTTTTCAGTGGCAAACTCCACTCCATACATATATATGGGGGAGTACAAGCTCCAACGCGATTTTACAGTGAAAACTGCAGGAACTTCAAACCGGCACTAGGAAACAGACTGAGAAACCAGAGTAAAAGTTACACCTGCAACCCGTTCCCGTGGTGCTAGATGAACGAACGTCTCTCCACATGCTCAGTTCTGAGAGATAAGTGTGTGTGAAAGCCGTCCTTTTCCTAGCTTGTTGGGAACACAAAGTTTCTTTTCAGTTGCAAACTCCACTCCATACATATATATGCGGAGGTTCTAGTTCCAACTCTTTTTTATAGTGAAAACTGCAGGAACTTCATACCGGCACTAGGAAACAGACTGAGTAACTAGAGTAAATGTTTCTCCTGCAACCCGTTCAATTGGGGCTAGATGAACGAACCTCTCTCCACATGGTCTGTTCTGAGAGATAAGTGTGTGTGAAAGCCGAACTTCACCTAGCTTGTTGGGAACAAAATGTTTATTTTCAGTTGCAAAATCCACTCCATAAATATATAGGGGGAGGTACTTCCTCCAACACGGTTTTACAGAGAAAAATGCAGGAATTTAAAACCGGCACTAGGAAACAGACTGAGAAACCAGTGTAAAAGTTTCTCCTGCATCCCGTTCATTTCCTGCTAGATGAAGGAACGTCTCTCCACATGGTCAATTCTGAGAGAAAAGAGTGTGTGAAAGCCGTCCTTCACCTAGCTTGTTGGGAAAACAAAGTTCCTTTTCTATTGCAAACTACAATAAATAGTTATATATGGGGAGGTACTAGCTCCAACTCGGTTTTACAGTGAAAACTGCAGGAAATTCGATCCGGCACTAGGAAACAGACTGAGAAACCAGAGTAAAATTTACACCTGCAACCCGTTCCCGTGGTGCTAGATGAACGAACGTCTCTCCACATGCTCAGTTCTGAGAGATAAGTGTGTGTGAAAGCCGTCCTTTTCCTAGCTTGTTGGGAACACAAAGTTTCTTTTCAGTTGCAAACTCCACTCCATACATATATATGCGGAGGTTCTAGTTCCAACTCTTTTTTATAGTGAAAACTGCAGGAACTTCATACCGGAACTAGGAAACAGACTGAGTAACTAGAGTAAATGTTTCTCCTGCAACCCGTTCAATTGGGGCTAGATGAACGAACCTCTCTCCACATGGTCTGTTCTGAGAGATAAGTGTGTGTGAAAGCCGAACTTCACCTAGCTTGTTGGGAACAAAATGTTTATTTTCAGTTGCAAAATCCACTCCATAAATATATAGGGGGAGGTACATCCTCCAACACGGTTTTACAGAGAAAAATGCAGGAATTTAAAACCGGCACTAGGAAACAGACTGAGAAACCAGTGTAAAAGTTTCTCCTGCATCCCGTTCATTTCCTGCTAGATGAAGGAACGTCTCTCCACATGGTCAATTCTGAGAGAAAAGAGTGTGTGAAAGCCGTCCTTCACCTAGCTTGTTGGGAAAACAAAGTTCCTTTTCTATTGCAAACTACAATAAATAGTTATATATGGGGTGGTACTAGATCCAACTCGGTTTTACAGTGAAAACTGCAGGAAATTTGATCCGGCACTAGGAAACAGACTGAGAAACCAGATTAAAAGTTTCTCCTGCAAATCGTTCCCTTGGTGCTAGATGAACGAACGTCTCTCCACATGGTCAATTCTGAGAGAAAAGAGTGTGTGAAAGCCGTCCTTCACCTAGCTTGTTGGGAAAACAAAGTTCCTTTTCTATTGCAAACTACAATAAATAGTTATATATGGGGAGGTACTAGCTCCAACTCGGTTTTACAGTGAAAACTGCAGGAAATTCGATCCGGCACTAGGAAACAGACTGAGAAACCAGAGTAAAAGTTACACCTGCAACCCGTTCCCATGGTGCTAGATGAACGAACGTCTCTCCACATGCTCAGTTCTGAGAGATAAGTGTGTGTGAAAGCCGTCCTTTTCCTAGCTTGTTGGGAACACAAAGTTTCTTTTCAGTTGCAAACTCCACTCCATACATATATATGCGGAGGTTCTAGTTCCAACTCTTTTTTATAGTGAAAACTGCAGGAACTTCATACCGGCACTAGGAAACAGACTGAGTAACTAGAGTAAATGTTTCTCCTGCAACCCGTTCAATTGGGGCTAGATGAACGAACCTCTCTCCACATGGTCTGTTCTGAGAGATAAGTGTGTGTGAAAGCCGAACTTCACCTAGCTTGTTGGGAACAAAATGTTTATTTTCAGTTGCAAAATCCACTCCATAAATATATAGGGGGAGGTACTTCCTCCAACACGGTTTTACAGAGAAAAATGCAGGAATTTAAAACCGGCACTAGGAAACAGACTGAGAAACCAGTGTAAAAGTTTCTCCTGCATCCCGTTCATTTCCTGCTAGATGAAGGAACGTCTCTCCACATGGTCAATTCTGAGAGAAAAGAGTGTGTGAAAGCCGTCCTTCACCTAGCTTGTTGGGAAAACAAAGTTCCTTTTCTATTGCAAACTACAATAAATAGTTATATATGGGGTGGTACTAGATCCAACTCGGTTTTACAGTGAAAACTGCAGGAAATTCGATCCGGCACTAGGAAACAGACTGAGAAACCAGATTAAAAGTTTCTCCTGCAAATCGTTCCCTTGGTGCTAGATGAACGAACGTCTCTCCACATGCTCAGATCTGAGAGATAAGTGTGTGTGAAAGCCGTCATTCACCTAGCTTGTTGGGAACACAATGTTTATTTTCAGTTGCAAACTCCACTCCATACATATATATGGGGAAGTACAAGCTCCAACTCGGTTTTACAGTGAAAACTGCATGAACTTCACACCGGCACTAGGAAACATACTGAGAGACCAGAGTAAAATTTTCTCCTGCAACCCATTCCATTTGTGCTAGATGAACGAATGCCTCTCCAAATGCTCAGTTCTGAGAGATAAGTGTGTGTGAATGCCGTCCTTCACCTAGCTTGTTGGGAACACATAGTATGTTTTCAGTGGCAAACTCCATTCCGTTTATATATATGGGGAGGTAATAGCTCCAACTCGGTTTTACAGTGAAAACTGCAGGAACTTCAAAACGGCAATAGGGAACAGACTGAGAAACCATAGTAAATGTTTCTCCTGCAACCCATTCCCTTGGTGCTAGATGAAAGAATGTCTCTCCACATGCTCAGATCTGAGAGATAATTGGATGTCAAAGCCGTCCTTCACCTAGCTTCTTGGGAACACAAAGTTTCTTTTCAGTTGCAAACTCCATTCCATACATATATTTAGGGGGGTACTAGCTCCAACTCGGTTTTACAGTGAAAACTGCAGGAACTTCAAACCGGCACTAGGAAACAGACTGAGAAACCAGAGTAAAAGTTTCTCCTGCAACCCGTTCCCTTGGTGCTAGATGAACGAACGTCTCTCCACATGCTCAGTTCTGAGAGATAAGTGTGTGTGAAAGCCATTCTTCACCTAGCTTGTTTGGAACACAAAGTTACTTTTCAGATGCAAACTCCACTCCATACAAATATATGGGGAGGTATTAGCTCCAACTCGGTTTTACAGTGAAGACTGCAGGAACTTCGAACCGGCGGTAGGAAAAAGACTGAGAAACCAGAGTGAAAGTTTCTCCTGCAAACCGTTACTTTGGTGCTAGATGAACGAACGTCTCTCCACATGCTCAGTTACGAGATATATGTGTGTGTGAAAGCCGTCCTTCACCTAGCTTGTTGGGAACACAAATTTTTTTTTCAGATGCAAACTCCACTCCATACGTATATATGGGGAGGTACTAGCTCCAACTCGGTTTTACAGTGAAAACTGCAGGAACGTCAAACCGGCACTAGGAAACAGACTGAGAATCAAGTGTAAGAGTTTCTCCTGCAACCCGTTCCCTTTGTGCTAGATGAACTAACGTCTCTCTACGTGCTCAGTTCTGAGAGATATGTGTGTGTGAATGCAGTCCTTCACCTAGCTTGTAGGGAACACAAAGTTTCTTTTCAGTTGCAAACTCCAATCCATACATATTTATGGGGAGGTACTAGCTCCAACTCTGTTTTACAGTGAAAACTGCAGGAAATTCAAACCGTCACTAGGAAATAGACTGAGAAACCAGAGTAAAAGTTTCCCCTGCATCCCGTTCTCTTGGTGCTAGATGAAAGAACGTCCCTCGACATGCTCAGTTCTGAGAGATAAGAGTGTGTGAAAGCCGTCCTTCACCTAGCTTGTTGGGAACACAAAGATTCTTTTAAGTTGCAAACTCCAATCCATACATATTTATGAGGAGGTACTAGCTCCAACACGGTTTTACAGTGAGAACTGCAGGAACTTCAATCAGGCACTAGGAAACAGACTGAGAAACCAGAGAAAATGTTTCTCCTGCAATCCGTTCCCTTTGTGCTAGATGAACGAACGTCTCTCCACATGCTCAGTACTGGGAGAAATCTGTGTGTGAAGCCGTCCTTCAACTCACTTGTATGGAACACAAAGTTTCTTTTCAGTTGCAAACTCCACTCCATACATATATAGGGGTAGGTACTAGCTCCAACTCGGTTTTACAGAGAAAACTGCAGGAACTTCAAACCGGCACTAGGAAACAGACTGAGAATCCAGAGTAAAAGTTTCTCCTGCATCCCGTTCTCTTGGTGCTAGATGAAAGAACGTCCCTCGACATGCTCAGTTCTGAGAGATAAGAGTGTGTGAAAGCCGTCCTTCACCTAGCTTGTTGGGAACACAAAGATTCTTTTAAGTTGCAAACTCCAATCCATACATATTTATGAGGAGGTACTAGCTCCAACTCGGTTTTACAGTGAGAACTGCAGGAACTTCAATCAGGCACTAGGAAACAGACTGAGAAACCAGAGAAAATGTTTCTCCTGCAATCCGTTCCCTTTGTGCTAGATGAACGAACGTCTCTCCACATGCTCAGTACTGGGAGAAATCTGTGTGTGAAGCCGTCCTTCAACTCACTTGTATGGAACACAAAGTTTCTTTTCAGTTGCAAACTCCACTCCATACATATATAGGGGTAGGTACTAGCTCCAACTCGGTTTTACAGAGAAAACTGCAGGAACTTCAAACCGGCACTAGGAAACAGACTGAGAATCCAGAGTAAAAGTTTCTCCTGCATCCCGTTCTCTTGGTGCTAGATGAAAGAACGTCCCTCGACATGCTCAGTTCTGAGAGATAAGAGTGTGTGAAAGCCGTCCTTCAACTAGCTTGTTGGGAACACAAAGTTTCTTTTCAGTGACAAACTCCAATCCATACATATATATGGGGAGGTACAAGCTCCAACTCGGTTTTACAGTGAAAACTGCAATAACTTCAAACCGGCACTAGGAAAAAGACAGAGAAACCAGAGTAAAAGTTTCCCTGCATCCCGTTCCCTTGGTGCTAGACGAACGAACGTCTCTCCACATGCTCAGTTCTTAGAGAAAATTGTGAGTGAAAGCCGTCCTTCACCTAGCTTGTTGGGAACACAAAGTTTGTTTTCAGTGGCAAACTCCACTCCATACATATATATGGTGAGGTAAAATGTAAAATTCGGTTTTACAGTGAAAACTGCAGGAACTTCAAAACCGGCACTAGGAAACAGACTGAGAAACCAGAGTAAAATTTCTCCTGCAACCCGTTCCCTTG
This sequence comes from Camelus bactrianus, assembly GCF_048773025.1. NCBI lineage: Eukaryota > Metazoa > Chordata > Mammalia > Artiodactyla > Camelidae > Camelus > Camelus bactrianus. Next base: position 3,232,816 of record NC_133565.1, read on the forward strand.
GTGCTAGATGAACGAACGTCTCTCCACATGGTCAGTTCTGAGAGATAATTGTGTGTGAATGCCGTCCTTCACCTAGCTTGTAGGGAACAGAAAGTTTCTTTTCAGATGCAAACAACTCTCCATAAATATATATGTGGAGGTTCTAGCTCCAACACGATTTTACAGTGAAAATTGCAGGAATTTCAAACCGGCACTAGAAAACAGACTGAGAAACCTGAGTAAAAGTTTCTCCTGCAACCCGTTCCCTTGGTGCTTGATGAACGAACGTCTCTCCACATGCCAAGTTCTGAGAGATAATTGTGTGTAAAAGCCTTGTTTCACATAGCTTGTTGGGAACACAAAGTTTCTTTTCCGATGCAAACTCCACTCCATACATATATATGGGGAGGTACAAGCTCCAACTCTGTTTTCCAGTGAAAACTGCAGGAACTTCAAACCGGCACTAGGAAACAGACTGAGAAACCAGAGTAAAAGTTTCTCCTGCAACCCGTTCCCTTGGTGCTAGATGAACGAACGTCTCTCCACATGCTCAGTTCTGAGAGATAAGTGTGTGTGAAAGCCATTCTTCACCTAGCTTGTTTGGAACACAAAGTTACTTTTCAGATGCAAACTCCACTCCATACAAATATATGGGGAGGTATTAGCTCCAACTCGGTTTTACAGTGAAGACTGCAGGAACTTCGAACCGGCGGTAGGAAAAAGACTGAGAAACCAGAGTGAAAGTTTCTCCTGCAAACCGTTACTTTGGTGCTAGATGAACGAACGTCTCTCCACATGCTCAGTTACGAGATATATGTGTGTGTGAAAGCCGTCCTTCACCTAGCTTGTTGGGAACACAAATTTTTTTTTCAGATGCAAACTCCACTCTATACGTATATATGGGGAGGTACTAGCTCCAACTCGGTTTTACAGTGAAAACTGCAGGAACGTCAAACCGGCACTAGGAAACAGACTGAGAATCAAGTGTAAGAGTTTCTCCTGCAACCCGTTCCCTTTGTGCTAGATGAACTAACGTCTCTCTACGTGCTCAGTTCTGAGAGATATGTGTGTGTGAATGCAGTCCTTCACCTAGCTTGTAGGGAACACAAAGTTTCTTTTCAGTTGCAAACTCCAATCCATACATATTTATGGGGAGGTACTAGCTCCAACTCTGTTTTACAGTGAAAACTGCAGGAAATTCAAACCGTCACTAGGAAATAGACTGAGAAACCAGAGTAAAAGTTTCTCCTGCAAACCGTTCCTTTGGTGCTACATGAACGAACGTCTCTCCACATGCACAGTTCTGAGAGAAAACTGTCTGTGAAAGCCGTCCTTCACCTAGCTTGTTGGGAACACAAAGTTAGTTTTCAGTGGCAAACTCCACTCCATACATATATATGGTGAGGTAAAAAGTAAAACTCGGTTTTACAGTGAAAACTGCAGGAACTTCAAACCGGCACTAGGAAACAGACTGAGAAACCAGAGTAAAAGTTTATCCTGCAACCCGTTCCCTTGGGGCTAGATGAACGAACGTCTCTCCACATGGTCTGTTCTGAGAGATAATTGTGTGTGAAAGCCGAACTTCACCTAACTTGTTGGGAACAAAATGTTTATTTTCAGTTGCAAATTCCACTCAATACATATATAGGGGAGGTACTAGCACCAAATTGGTTTTACAGTGAGAAATGCAGGAACTTCAAACCGGCACTAGGAAACAGCATGAAAAACCAGAATAAAAGTTTCTCCTGCAACCAGTTCCCTTCGTGCTAGATGAACGAACGTCTTTCTACGTGCTCAGTTCGGAGAGATATGTGTGTGTGAATGCCGTCCTTCACATAGCTTGTTGGGAAAACAAAGATTCTTTTCAGTTGCAAACTCCAATCCATACATATTTATGGGGTGGTACTAGATCCAACTCTGTTTTACAGTGAAAACTGCAGGAAATTCAAACTGGCACTAAGAAACAGACTGAGAAACGAGAGAAAAAGTTTCGCCTGCAACCCGTTCCCTTGTTTCTAGATGAAAGAATGTCTCTCCACATGCTCAGTTCTGAGAGAAAATTGTGTGTGAAAGCCGTCTTTCACCTAGCTTTTTGGGAACACAAAGTTTCTTTTCAGTGGCAAACTCCACTCCATACATATATATGGGGGAGTACAAGCTCCAACGCGATTTTACAGTGAAAACTGCAGGAACTTCAAACCGGCACTAGGAAACAGACTGAGAAACCAGAGTAAAAGTTACACCTGCAACCCGTTCCCGTGGTGCTAGATGAACGAACGTCTCTCCACATGCTCAGTTCTGAGAGATAAGTGTGTGTGAAAGCCGTCCTTTTCCTAGCTTGTTGGGAACACAAAGTTTCTTTTCAGTTGCAAACTCCACTCCATACATATATATGCGGAGGTTCTAGTTCCAACTCTTTTTTATAGTGAAAACTGCAGGAACTTCATACCGGCACTAGGAAACAGACTGAGTAACTAGAGTAAATGTTTCTCCTGCAACCCGTTCAATTGGGGCTAGATGAACGAACCTCTCTCCACATGGTCTGTTCTGAGAGATAAGTGTGTGTGAAAGCCGAACTTCACCTAGCTTGTTGGGAACAAAATGTTTATTTTCAGTTGCAAAATCCACTCCATAAATATATAGGGGGAGGTACTTCCTCCAACACGGTTTTACAGAGAAAAATGCAGGAATTTAAAACCGGCACTAGGAAACAGACTGAGAAACCAGTGTAAAAGTTTCTCCTGCATCCCGTTCATTTCCTGCTAGATGAAGGAACGTCTCTCCACATGGTCAATTCTGAGAGAAAAGAGTGTGTGAAAGCCGTCCTTCACCTAGCTTGTTGGGAAAACAAAGTTCCTTTTCTATTGCAAACTACAATAAATAGTTATATATGGGGAGGTACTAGCTCCAACTCGGTTTTACAGTGAAAACTGCAGGAAATTCGATCCGGCACTAGGAAACAGACTGAGAAACCAGAGTAAAATTTACACCTGCAACCCGTTCCCGTGGTGCTAGATGAACGAACGTCTCTCCACATGCTCAGTTCTGAGAGATAAGTGTGTGTGAAAGCCGTCCTTTTCCTAGCTTGTTGGGAACACAAAGTTTCTTTTCAGTTGCAAACTCCACTCCATACATATATATGCGGAGGTTCTAGTTCCAACTCTTTTTTATAGTGAAAACTGCAGGAACTTCATACCGGAACTAGGAAACAGACTGAGTAACTAGAGTAAATGTTTCTCCTGCAACCCGTTCAATTGGGGCTAGATGAACGAACCTCTCTCCACATGGTCTGTTCTGAGAGATAAGTGTGTGTGAAAGCCGAACTTCACCTAGCTTGTTGGGAACAAAATGTTTATTTTCAGTTGCAAAATCCACTCCATAAATATATAGGGGGAGGTACATCCTCCAACACGGTTTTACAGAGAAAAATGCAGGAATTTAAAACCGGCACTAGGAAACAGACTGAGAAACCAGTGTAAAAGTTTCTCCTGCATCCCGTTCATTTCCTGCTAGATGAAGGAACGTCTCTCCACATGGTCAATTCTGAGAGAAAAGAGTGTGTGAAAGCCGTCCTTCACCTAGCTTGTTGGGAAAACAAAGTTCCTTTTCTATTGCAAACTACAATAAATAGTTATATATGGGGTGGTACTAGATCCAACTCGGTTTTACAGTGAAAAATGCAGGAAATTCGATCCGGCACTAGGAAACAGACTGAGAAACCAGATTAAAAGTTTCTCCTGCAAATCGTTCCCTTGGTGCTAGATGAACGAACGTCTCTCCACATGGTCAATTCTGAGAGAAAAGAGTGTGTGAAAGCCGTCCTTCACCTAGCTTGTTGGGAAAACAAAGTTCCTTTTCTATTGCAAACTACAATAAATAGTTATATATGGGGAGGTACTAGCTCCAACTCGGTTTTACAGTGAAAACTGCAGGAAATTCGATCCGGCACTAGGAAACAGACTGAGAAACCAGAGTAAAAGTTACACCTGCAACCCGTTCCCATGGTGCTAGATGAACGAACGTCTCTCCACATGCTCAGTTCTGAGAGATAAGTGTGTGTGAAAGCCGTCCTTTTCCTAGCTTGTTGGGAACACAAAGTTTCTTTTCAGTTGCAAACTCCACTCCATACATATATATGCGGAGGTTCTAGTTCCAACTCTTTTTTATAGTGAAAACTGCAGGAACTTCATACCGGCACTAGGAAACAGACTGAGTAACTAGAGTAAATGTTTCTCCTGCAACCCGTTCAATTGGGGCTAGATGAACGAACCTCTCTCCACATGGTCTGTTCTGAGAGATAAGTGTGTGTGAAAGCCGAACTTCACCTAGCTTGTTGGGAACAAAATGTTTATTTTCAGTTGCAAAATCCACTCCATAAATATATAGGGGGAGGTACTTCCTCCAACACGGTTTTACAGAGAAAAATGCAGGAATTTAAAACCGGCACTAGGAAACAGACTGAGAAACCAGTGTAAAAGTTTCTCCTGCATCCCGTTCATTTCCTGCTAGATGAAGGAACGTCTCTCCACATGGTCAATTCTGAGAGAAAAGAGTGTGTGAAAGCCGTCCTTCACCTAGCTTGTTGGGAAAACAAAGTTCCTTTTCTATTGCAAACTACAATAAATAGTTATATATGGGGTGGTACTAGATCCAACTCGGTTTTACAGTGAAAACTGCAGGAAATTCGATCCGGCACTAGGAAACAGACTGAGAAACCAGATTAAAAGTTTCTCCTGCAAATCGTTCCCTTGGTGCTAGATGAACGAACGTCTCTCCACATGCTCAGATCTGAGAGATAAGTGTGTGTGAAAGCCGTCATTCACCTAGCTTGTTGGGAACACAATGTTTATTTTCAGTTGCAAACTCCACTCCATACATATATATGGGGAAGTACAAGCTCCAACTCGGTTTTACAGTGAAAACTGCATGAACTTCACACCGGCACTAGGAAACATACTGAGAGACCAGAGTAAAATTTTCTCCTGCAACCCATTCCATTTGTGCTAGATGAACGAATGCCTCTCCAAATGCTCAGTTCTGAGAGATAAGTGTGTGTGAATGCCGTCCTTCACCTAGCTTGTTGGGAACACATAGTATGTTTTCAGTGGCAAACTCCATTCCGTTTATATATATGGGGAGGTAATAGCTCCAACTCGGTTTTACAGTGAAAACTGCAGGAACTTCAAAACGGCAATAGGGAACAGACTGAGAAACCATAGTAAATGTTTCTCCTGCAACCCATTCCCTTGGTGCTAGATGAAAGAATGTCTCTCCACATGCTCAGATCTGAGAGATAATTGGATGTCAAAGCCGTCCTTCACCTAGCTTCTTGGGAACACAAAGTTTCTTTTCAGTTGCAAACTCCATTCCATACATATATTTAGGGGGGTACTAGCTCCAACTCGGTTTTACAGTGAAAACTGCAGGAACTTCAAACCGGCACTAGGAAACAGACTGAGAAACCAGAGTAAAAGTTTCTCCTGCAACCCGTTCCCTTGGTGCTAGATGAACGAACGTCTCTCCACATGCTCAGTTCTGAGAGATAAGTGTGTGTGAAAGCCATTCTTCACCTAGCTTGTTTGGAACACAAAGTTACTTTTCAGATGCAAACTCCACTCCATACAAATATATGGGGAGGTATTAGCTCCAACTCGGTTTTACAGTGAAGACTGCAGGAACTTCGAACCGGCGGTAGGAAAAAGACTGAGAAACCAGAGTGAAAGTTTCTCCTGCAAACCGTTACTTTGGTGCTAGATGAACGAACGTCTCTCCACATGCTCAGTTACGAGATATATGTGTGTGTGAAAGCCGTCCTTCACCTAGCTTGTTGGGAACACAAATTTTTTTTTCAGATGCAAACTCCACTCCATACGTATATATGGGGAGGTACTAGCTCCAACTCGGTTTTACAGTGAAAACTGCAGGAACGTCAAACCGGCACTAGGAAACAGACTGAGAATCAAGTGTAAGAGTTTCTCCTGCAACCCGTTCCCTTTGTGCTAGATGAACTAACGTCTCTCTACGTGCTCAGTTCTGAGAGATATGTGTGTGTGAATGCAGTCCTTCACCTAGCTTGTAGGGAACACAAAGTTTCTTTTCAGTTGCAAACTCCAATCCATACATATTTATGGGGAGGTACTAGCTCCAACTCTGTTTTACAGTGAAAACTGCAGGAAATTCAAACCGTCACTAGGAAATAGACTGAGAAACCAGAGTAAAAGTTTCTCCTGCAAACCGTTCCTTTGGTGCTACATGAACGAACGTCTCTCCACATGCACAGTTCTGAGAGAAAACTGTCTGTGAAAGCCGTCCTTCACCTAGCTTGTTGGGAACACAAAGTTAGTTTTCAGTGGCAAACTCCACTCCATACATATATATGGTGAGGTAAAAAGTAAAACTCGGTTTTACAGTGAAAACTGCAGGAACTTCAAACCGGCACTAGGAAACAGACTGAGAAACCAGAGTAAAAGTTTATCCTGCAACCCGTTCCCTTGGGGCTAGATGAACGAACGTCTCTCCACATGGTCTGTTCTGAGAGATAATTGTGTGTGAAAGCCGAACTTCACCTAACTTGTTGGGAACAAAATGTTTATTTTCAGTTGCAAATTCCACTCAATACATATATAGGGGAGGTACTAGCACCAAATTGGTTTTACAGTGAGAAATGCAGGAACTTCAAACCGGCACTAGGAAACAGCATGAAAAACCAGAATAAAAGTTTCTCCTGCAACCAGTTCCCTTCGTGCTAGATGAACGAACGTCTTTCTACGTGCTCAGTTCGGAGAGATATGTGTGTGTGAATGCCGTCCTTCACATAGCTTGTTGGGAAAACAAAGATTCTTTTCAGTTGCAAACTCCAATCCATACATATTTATGGGGTGGTACTAGATCCAACTCTGTTTTACAGTGAAAACTGCAGGAAATTCAAACTGGCACTAAGAAACAGACTGAGAAACGAGAGAAAAAGTTTCGCCTGCAACCCGTTCCCTTGGTTCTAGATGAAAGAATGTCTCTCCACATGCTCAGTTCTGAGAGAAAATTGTGTGTGAAAGCCGTCCTTCACCTAGCTTTTTGGGAACACAAAGTTTCTTTTCAGTGGCAAACTCCACTCCATACATATATATGGGGGAGTACAAGCTCCAACGCGATTTTACAGTGAAAACTGCAGGAACTTCAAACCGGCACTAGGAAACAGACTGAGAAACCAGAGTAAAAGTTACACCTGCAACCCGTTCCCGTGGTGCTAGATGAACGAACGTCTCTCCACATGCTCAGTTCTGAGAGATAAGTGTGTGTGAAAGCCGTCCTTTTCCTAGCTTGTTGGGAACACAAAGTTTCTTTTCAGTTGCAAACTCCACTCCATACATATATATGCGGAGGTTCTAGTTCCAACTCTTTTTTATAGTGAAAACTGCAGGAACTTCATACCGGCACTAGGAAACAGACTGAGTAACTAGAGTAAATGTTTCTCCTGCAACCCGTTCAATTGGGGCTAGATGAACGAACCTCTCTCCACATGGTCTGTTCTGAGAGATAAGTGTGTGTGAAAGCCGAACTTCACCTAGCTTGTTGGGAACAAAATGTTTATTTTCAGTTGCAAAATCCACTCCATAAATATATAGGGGGAGGTACTTCCTCCAACACGGTTTTACAGAGAAAAATGCAGGAATTTAAAACCGGCACTAGGAAACAGACTGAGAAACCAGTGTAAAAGTTTCTCCTGCATCCCGTTCATTTCCTGCTAGATGAAGGAACGTCTCTCCACATGGTCAATTCTGAGAGAAAAGAGTGTGTGAAAGCCGTCCTTCACCTAGCTTGTTGGGAAAACAAAGTTCCTTTTCTATTGCAAACTACAATAAATAGTTATATATGGGGAGGTACTAGCTCCAACTCGGTTTTACAGTGAAAACTGCAGGAAATTCGATCCGGCACTAGGAAACAGACTGAGAAACCAGAGTAAAAGTTACACCTGCAACCCGTTCCCGTGGTGCTAGATGAACGAACGTCTCTCCACATGCTCAGTTCTGAGAGATAAGTGTGTGTGAAAGCCGTCCTTTTCCTAGCTTGTTGGGAACACAAAGTTTCTTTTCAGTTGCAAACTCCACTCCATACATATATATGCGGAGGTTCTAGTTCCAACTCTTTTTTATAGTGAAAACTGCAGGAACTTCATACCGGCACTAGGAAACAGACTGAGTAACTAGAGTAAATGTTTCTCCTGCAACCCGTTCAATTGGGGCTAGATGAACGAACCTCTCTCCACATGGTCTGTTCTGAGAGATAAGTGTGTGTGAAAGCCGAACTTCACCTAGCTTGTTGGGAACAAAATGTTTATTTTCAGTTGCAAAATCCACTCCATAAATATATAGGGGGAGGTACTTCCTCCAACACGGTTTTACAGAGAAAAATGCAGGAATTTAAAACCGGCACTAGGAAACAGACTGAGAAACCAGTGTAAAAGTTTCTCCTGCATCCCGTTCATTTCCTGCTAGATGAAGGAACGTCTCTCCACATGGTCAATTCTGAGAGAAAAGAGTGTGTGAAAGCCGTCCTTCACCTAGCTTGTTGGGAAAACAAAGTTCCTTTTCTATTGCAAACTACAATAAATAGTTATATATGGGGAGGTACTAGTTCCAACTCGGTTTTACAGTGAAAACTGCAGGAAATTCGATCCGGCACTAGGAAACAGACTGAGAAACCAGATTAAAAGTTTCTCCTGCAAATCGCTCCCTTGGTGCTAGATGAACGAACGTCTCTCCACATGCTCAGATCTGAGAGATAAGTGTGTGTGAAAGCCGTCATTCACCTAGCTTGTTGGGAACACAATGTTTATTTTCAGTTGCAAACTCCACTCCATACATATATATGGGGAAGTACAAGCTCCAACTCGGTTTTACAGTGAAAACTGCATGAACTTCACACCGGCACTAGGAAACATACTGAGAGACCAGAGTAAAATTTTCTCCTGCAACCCATTCCATTTGTGCTAGATGAACGAATGCCTCTCCAAATGCTCAGTTCTGAGAGATAAGTGTGTGTGAATGCCGTCCTTCACCTAGCTTGTTGGGAACACATAGTATGTTTTCAGTGGCAAACTCCATTCCGTTTATATATATGGGGAGGTAATAGATCCAACTCGGTTTTACAGTGAAAACTGCAGGAACTTCAAAACGGCAATAGGGAACAGACTGAGAAACCATAGTAAATGTTTCTCCTGCAACCCATTCCCTTGGTGCTAGATGAAAGAATGTCTCTCCACATGCTCAGATCTGAGAGATAATTGGATGTCAAAGCCGTCCTTCACCTAGCTTCTTGGGAACACAAAGTTTCTTTTCAGTTGCAAACTCCATTCCATACATATATTTAGGGGGGTACTAGCTCCAACTCGGTTTTACAGTGAAAACTGCAGTAACTTCAAACAGGCACTAGGAAACAGACTGAGAATCCAGAGTAAAAGTTTTCCTGCAACACGTTCCCTTGGTGCTAGATGAACGAACGTCTCTCCACATGCTCAGTTCTGAGAGATAAGTGTGTGTGAAAGCCGTCCTTCACCTAGATTTTTGGGAACACAAAGTTTCTATTCAGGAGCAAATTACACTCCATACATATATATGGGGAAGTACTAGCTCCAACTCGGTTTTACAGTGAAAACTGCAGGGACTTCACACCGGCCCTAGGAAACAGACTGAGAAACCAGAGAAAATGTTTCTCATGCAACCCGTTCCCTTTGTGCTACATGAACGAACTTCTTTCCACATGCTAAGTTCTGAGAGATAAGTGTGTGTGAAAGCCGTACTTCATCTTGCTTGTTGGGAAAACAAAGTTTCTTTTCAGTGGCAAACTGCACTCCATACATATAAAAGGGGAGGTTCTAGCTCCAACTCGGTTTTACTGTGAAAACAGCAGGATCTTCAAATCGGCACTAGGAAACACACTGAGAAACCAGAGTAAAAATTTCTCCTGCAACCCGTTCCATTGGTGCTAGATGAACGAACGTCTCTCAACATGCTCAGTTCTGAGACATAAGTGTGTGTGAAAGCCGTCCTTCACCTAGCTTGTTGGGAACAAAATGTTTATTTTTAGTTGCAAACTCCAATCCATACATATTTATGAGGAGGTACTAGCTCCAACTCGGTTTTACAGTGAGAACTGCAGGAACTTCAATCAGGCACTAGGAAACAGACTGAGAAACCAGAGAAAATGTTTCTCCTGCAATCCGTTCCCTTTGTGCTAGATGAACGAACGTCTCTCCACATGCTCAGTACTGGGAGAAATCTGTGTGTGAAGCCGTCCTTCAACTCACTTGTATGGAACACAAAGTTTCTTTTCAGTTGCAAACTCCACTCCATACATATATAGGGGTAGGTACTAGCTCCAACTCGGTTTTACAGAGAAAACTGCAGGAACTTCAAACCGGCACTAGGAAACAGACTGAGAATCCAGAGTAAAAGTTTCTCCTGCATCCCGTTCTCTTGGTGCTAGATGAAAGAACGTCCCTCGACATGCTCAGTTCTGAGAGATAAGAGTGTGTGAAAGCCGTCCTTCACCTAGCTTGTTGGGAACACAAAGATTCTTTTAAGTTGCAAACTCCAATCCATACATATTTATGAGGAGGTACTAGCTCCAACTCGGTTTTACAGTGAGAACTGCAGGAACTTCAATCAGGCACTAGGAAACAGACTGAGAAACCAGAGAAAATGTTTCTCCTGCAATCCGTTCCCTTTGTGCTAGATGAACGAACGTCTCTCCACATGCTCAGTACTGGGAGAAATCTGTGTGTGAAGCCGTCCTTCAACTCACTTGTATGGAACACAAAGTTTCTTTTCAGTTGCAAACTCCACTCCATACATATATAGGGGTAGGTACTAGCTCCAACTCGGTTTTACAGAGAAAACTGCAGGAACTTCAAACCGGCACTAGGAAACAGACTGAGAATCCAGAGTAAAAGTTTCTCCTGCATCCCGTTCTCTTGGTGCTAGATGAAAGAACGTCCCTCGACATGCTCAGTTCTGAGAGATAAGAGTGTGTGAAAGCCGTCCTTCAACTAGCTTGTTGGGAACACAAAGTTTCTTTTCAGTGGCAAACTCCAATCCATACATATATATGGGGAGGTACAAGCTCCAACTCGGTTTTACAGTGAAAACTGCAATAACTTCAAACCGGCACTAGGAAAAAACAGAGAAACCAGAGTAAAAGTTTCCCTGCATCCCGTTCCCTTGGTGCTAGACGAACGAACGTCTCTCCACATGCTCAGTTCTTAGAGAAAATTGTGTGTGAAAGCCGTCCTTCACCTAGCTTGTTGGGAACACAAAGTTTGTTTTCAGTGGCAAACTCCACTCCATACATATATATGGTGAGGTAAAATGTAAAATTCGGTTTTACAGTGAAAACTGCAGGAACTTCAAAACCGGCACTAGGAAACAGACTGAGAAACCAGAGTAAAATTTCTCCTGCAACCCGTTCCCTTGGTGCTAGATGAACGAACGTCTCTGCACATGGTCAGTTCTGAGAGATAAATGTGTGTGAATGCCGTCCTTCACCTAGCTTGTAGGGAACAGAAAGTTTCTTTTCAGATGCAAACAACTCTCCATAAATATATATGTGGAGGTTCTAGCTCCAACACGATTTTACAGTGAAAATTGCAGGAATTTCAAACCGGCACTAGAAAACAGACTGAGAAACCTGAGTAAAAGTTTCTCCTGCAACCCGTTCCCTTGGTGCTTGATGAACGAACGTCTCTCCACATGCCAAGTTCTGAGAGATAATTGTGTGTAAAAGCCTTGTTTCACATAGCTTGTTGGGAACACAAAGTTTCTTTTCCGATGCAAACTCCACTCCATACATATATATGGGGAGGTACAAGCTCCAACTCTGTTTTCCAGTGAAAACTGCAGGAACTTCAAACCGGCACTAGGAAACAGACTGAGAAACCAGAGTAAAAGTTTCTCCTGCAACCCGTTCCCTTGGTGCTAGATGAACGAACGTCTCTCCACATGCTCAGTTGTGAGAGATAAGTGTGTGTGAAAGCCATTCTTCACCTAGCTTGTTTGGAACACAAAGTTACTTTTCAGATGCAAACTCCACTCCATACAAATATATGGGGAGGTATTAGCTCCAACTCGGTTTTACAGTGAAGACTGCAGGAACTTCGAACCGGCGGTAGGAAAAAGACTGAGAAACCAGAGTGAATGTTTCTCCTGCAAACCGTTACTTTGGTGCTAGATGAACGAACGTCTCTCCACATGCTCAGTTACGAGATATATGTGTGTGTGAAAGCCGTCCTTCACCTAGCTTGTTGGGAACACAAATTTTTTTTTCAGATGCAAACTCCACTCCATACGTATATATGGGGAGGTACTAGCTCCAACTCGGTTTTACAGTGAAAACTGCAGGAACGTCAAACCGGCACTAGGAAACAGACTGAGAATCAAGTGTAAGAGTTTCTCCTGCAACCCGTTCCCTTTGTGCTAGATGAACTAACGTCTCTCTACGTGCTCAGTTCTGAGAGATATGTGTGTGTGAATGCAGTCCTTCACCTAGCTTGTAGGGAACACAAAGTTTCTTTTCAGTTGCAAACTCCAATCCATACATATTTATGGGGAGGTACTAGCTCCAACTCTGTTTTACAGTGAAAACTGCAGGAAATTCAAACCGTCACTAGGAAATAGACTGAGAAACCAGAGTAAAAGTTTCTCCTGCAAACCGTTCCTTTGGTGCTACATGAACGAACGTCTCTCCACATGCACAGTTCTGAGAGAAAACTGTCTGTGAAAGCCGTCCTTCACCTAGCTTGTTGGGAACACAAAGTTAGTTTTCAGTGGCAAACTCCACTCCATACATATATATGGTGAGGTAAAAAGTAAAACTCGGTTTTACAGTGAAAACTGCAGGAACTTCAAACCGGCACTAGGAAACAGACTGAGAAACCAGAGTAAAAGTTTATCCTGCAACCCGTTCCCTTGGGGCTAGATGAACGAACGTCTCTCCACATGGTCTGTTCTGAGAGATAATTGTGTGTGAAAGCCGAACTTCACCTAACTTGTTGGGAACAAAATGTTTATTTTCAGTTGCAAATTCCACTCAATACATATATAGGGGAGGTACTAGCACCAAATTGGTTTTACAGTGAGAAATGCAGGAACTTCAAACCGGCACTAGGAAACAGCATGAAAAACCAGAATAAAAGTTTCTCCTGCAACCAGTTCCCTTCGTGCTAGATGAACGAACGTCTTTCTACGTGCTCAGTTCGGAGAGATATGTGTGTGTGAATGCCGTCCTTCACATAGCTTGTTGGGAAAACAAAGATTCTTTTCAGTTGCAAACTCCAATCCATACATATTTATGGGGTGGTACTAGATCCAACTCTGTTTTACAGTGAAAACTGCAGGAAATTCAAACTGGCACTAAGAAACAGACTGAGAAACGAGAGAAAAAGTTTCGCCTGCAACCCGTTCCCTTGGTTCTAGATGAACGAATGTCTCTCCACATGCTCAGTTCTGAGAGAAAATTGTGTGTGAAAGCCGTCCTTCACCTAGCTTTTTGGGAACACAAAGTTTCTTTTCAGTGGCAAACTCCACTCCATACATATATATGGGGGAGTACAAGCTCCAACGCGATTTTACAGTGAAAACTGCAGGAACTTCAAACCGGCACTAGGAAACAGACTGAGAAACCAGAGTAAAAGTTACACCTGCAACCCGTTCCCGTGGTGCTAGATGAACGAACGTCTCTCCACATGCTATGTTCTGAGAGATAAGTGTGTGTGAAAACCGTCCTTCACTTAGCTTGTTGGGAACACAAAGATTCTTTTCAGTTGCAAACTCCACTCCATACATATATATGGGGATGTACTAGCTCCAACTCGGTTTTACAGTGAAAACTTCAGGAACTTCACACCGGCCCTAGGAAACAGACTGAGAACCAGAGTAAATGTTTCTCATGCAACCCGTTCCCTTTGTGCTACATGAACGAACTTCTTTCCACATGCTAAGTTCTGAGAGATAAGTGAATGTGAAAGCCGTACTTCATCATGTTTGTTGGGAACACAAGTTTCTATTCAGTGGGAAACTGCACTCCATACATATATAAGGGGTGGTTCTAGCTCCAACTCGGTTTTACTGTGAAAACTGCAGGATCTTCAAACCGGCACTGGGAAACACACTGAGAAACCAGAGAAAAAATTTCTCCTACAACCCGTTCCTTTGGTGCTAGATGAACGAACGTCTCTCAACATGCTTAGTTCTGAGACAAAAGTGTGTGTGAAAGCCGTCCTTCACCTAGCTTGTTGGGAAAAAAATATTTATTTTCAGTTGCAAACTCCAAAACATACATATATAGGGGGAGGTTCTAGCTCCAACTCAGTTTTACAGTGAAAACTGCAGGAACATCTAACCGGCACTAGGAAACACACTGTGAACCCAGAGAAAAATTTTCTCCTGCAAACCAATCCATTGTTGGTAGATGAACGAAAGTCTCTCCACATGCTCAGTTCTGAGAGATAAGTGTGTGTGAAAGCCGTCCTTCACCTTGCTTGATGGGAACACAAAGTTTCTTTTCAGTTGCCAACCCCAATCCATTCATATATATGGGGAGGTACTAGCTCCAACACGGTTTTACAGTGAAAACTGCAGTAAATTCAAACCGGCACTGGGAAACAGATTGAGAAACCGGAGTAAAAGATTCTCCTGCAAACCGTTCCCTTTCTGCTAGATGAACGAACGTGTCTCCACATGCTCAGTTCTGAGAGACATGTGTGTGTGAAAGCCGTCCTTCACCTAGCTTGTAGGGAACACAAAGTTTCTTTTCAGTTGCAAATTCCACTCCATACATATATATGGTGAAGTACAAGCTCCAACTCGGTTTTACAGTGAAAACTGCTGGAACTTCACACCGGCAATAGGAAACATACTGAGAGACCAGAGTAAAATTTTCTACTGCAAACCGTTCCATTTGTGCTAGATGAACGAAAGTCTCTCCAAATGCTCAGTTCTGAGAGAAAAGTGTGTGTGAAAGCCGTCCTTCACCCAGCTTGTTGGGAACACAAAGTTTCTTTTCAGTGGCAAACCCCACTCCGCACATATATATGGGGATGTACTAGCTCCAACTCGGTTTTACAGTGAATACTGCAGGAAATTCCAAGCGGCACTAAGAAAAGCCTGAGAAACCAGAGTAAAAGTTTCTCCTGCAACCCGTTCCCTTTGTGCTAGATGAACGAACGTCTCTCCACATGCTCAGTTCTGAGAGATAAGTGTGTGTGAAAGCCGTCCTTCACCTAGCTTGTTGGGAACACAATGTTTATTTCAATTGCAAACTCCAATCCATACATATATAGGGGGAGGTTCTAGCTCCAACTCGGTTTTACAGTGAAAACTGCAGGTACTACAAACCGGCACTAGGAAACACGCTGTGAACCCAGAGTAATAGTTTCCCCTGCAAGCCATTACCTTGATGCTAAATGAAAGAACGTCTCTCCACATGCTCAATTCTGAGAGATAATTGTGTGTGAATGCCGTACTTCACCTAGCTTGTTGGGAACACATAGTATCTTTTCAGTGGCAAACTCCATTCCATATATATATATTGGGAGTTTATAGCTCCAAATCGGTTTTACAGTGAAAACTGCAGGAACTTCAAAACGGCAATAGGGAACACACTGAGAAACCACAGTAAATGTTTCTCCTGCAACCCGTTCCCTTGGTGCTAGATGAAAGAAAGTCTCCCCACATGCTCAGATCTGAGAGGTAATTGGATGTTAAAGCCGTCCTTCAACTAGCTTCTTGGGAACACAAAGTTTCTTTTCAGTTGCAAACTCCATTCCATACATATATTTGGGGGTGTACTAGTTCCAACTCGGTTTTACAGTGAAAACTGCAGTAACTTCAAACCGGCACTAGGAAACAGACTGAGTATCCAGAGTAAAAGTTTCCCTGCAACACGTTCCATTGGTGCTAGGTAAACGAACGTATCTCCACATGCTCAGTTCTGAGAGATAAGTGTGTGTGAAAGCCGTACTTCACCTAGATTTTTGGGAACACAAAGTTTCTATTCAGGAGCAAATTACACTCCATACATATATATGGGGAGGTACTAGCTCCAACTCGGTTTTACAGTAAAAACTGCAGGAAGTTCGATCCGGCACTAGGAAACAGACTGAGAAACCAGAAAATGTTTCTCCTGCAAATCGTTCCCTTTGTGCTAGATGAACGAACTTCTATCCACATGCTCAGTTCTGAGAGATATGTGTGTGTGAAAGCCGTCTTACACATATCTTGTTGAGAACACAATGTTTATTTTCAGTTGTAAACTCCAATCCATACATATATAGGGGGAGTTTCAAGCTCCAACTCGGTTTTACTGTGAAAACTGCAGGAACTTCAAACCGGCACTAGGAAACACACTGTGAACCCAGAGTAAAAGTTTCTCCTGCAACCCGTTCCCTTGTTGCTAGATGAACGAAAGTCTCTCCACATGCTCAGTTCTGAGAAATAAGTGTGTGTGAAAGCCGTCCTTCACCTAGCTTGTTGGGAACACAAAGTTTCTTTTCAGTGGCAAACTCCACTCCACACATATACATGGGGAGGTAAAATCTCCAACACAATTTTACAGTGAAAACTGCAGGAACTTCAAACCGGCACTAGGAAAGAGACTGAGAAACCGGAGTAAAATTTCTCCTGCAACCCGTTCCCTTTGTGCTAGATGAACAAACGTCTATCCACATGCTTATTTCTGAGAGATAAGTGTGTGAAAGCCTTTCTTCACCTAGCTTGTTGGGAACTCAAAGTTTCTTTTCAGTGGCAAACTCCACCCCACACATATACATGGGGAGGAAATAGCTCCAACACAGTTTTACTGTGAAAACTGCAGGAACATCAAACCGGAACTAGGAAACAGAGAAACCAGAGTAAATGTTTCTCCTGCAACCCGTTCCATTTGGGCTAGATGAACGAACGGTTCTTCACATGCTCAGTTCTGAGAGATAAGTGTGTGTGAAAGCTGCCCTTCACCTGGATTTTGGGGAACACAAAGTTTCTTTTCAGTTGCAAACTCCACTCCATACATATATATGGGGAGGTACAAGCTCCAACTCGATTTTACAGTGAAAAGTGCAGGAACTTCAAACCGGCACTAGGAAAGAGACTGAGAAACCGGAGTAAAAGTTTCTCCTGCAACCCGTTCCCTTTTTGCTAGATGAACAAACGTCTATCCACATGATTAGTTCTCAGAGATAAGTGTGTGTGAAAGCCGTCCTTCACTTAGCTTGTGGGGAACACAAAGATTCTTTTCAGTTGCTAACTCCACTCCATACATATATATGGGGAAGAACTAGCTCCAACTCGGTTTTACAGTGAAAACTTCAGGAACTTCACACCGGCCCTAGGAAACAGACTGAGAACCAGAGTAAATGTTTCTCATGCAACCCGTTCCCTTTGTGCTACATGAACGAACTTCTTTCCACATACTAAGTTCTGAGAGATAAGTGTGTGTGAAAGCCGTCCTTCACCTAGCTTGTTGGGAACACAAAGTTTCTTTTCAGTGGCAAACTGCACTCCATACATATATAAGGGGTGGTTCTAGCTCCAGCTCGTTTTTACTGTGAAAACTGCAGGATTTTCAAACCGGCACGGGGAAACACACTGAGAAACCAGAGTAAAAATTTCTCCTGCAACCCGTTCCATTGGTGCTAGATGAACGAACGTCTCTCAACATGCTCAGTTCTGAGACATAAGTGTGTGTGAAAGCCGTCCTTCACCTAGCTTGTTGGGAAAAATATATTTTTTTCAGTTGCAAACTCCAAAACATACATATATAGGGGGAGATTCTAGCTCCAACTCAGTTTTACAGTGAAAACTGCAGGAACTTCTAACCGGCACTAGGAAACACTCTGTGAACCCAGAGAAAAATTTTCTTCTGCAACCCATTCCCTTGTTGGTAGATGAATGAAAGTCTCTCCACATGCTCATTTCTGAGAGATAAGTGTGTGTGAAAGCCGTCCTTCACCTGGATTTTGGGGAACACAAAGTTTATTTTCAATTGCAAACTCCACTCCATACATATATATGGGGCGGTACAAGCTCCAACTCGATTTTACAGTGAAAAGTGCAGGAACTTCAAACCGGCACTAGGAAAGAGACTGAGAAACCGGAGTAAAATTTCTCCTGCCACCCGTTCCCTTTGTGCTAGATGAACAAACGTCTATCCACATGCTTATTTCTGAGAGATAAGTGTGTGAAAGCCATTTTCACCTAGCTTGTTGGGAACACAAAGTTTCTTTTCAGTGGCAAACTCCACCCCACACATATACATGGGGAGGAAATAGCTCCAACACAGTTTTACTGTGAAAACTGCAGGAACTTCAAACCGGAACTAGGAAACAGAGAAACCAGAGTAAATGTTTCTCCTGCAACCCGTTCCATTTGGGCTAGATGAACGAACGGTTCTTCACATGCTCAGTTCTGAGAGATAAGTGTGTGTGAAAGCTGCCCTTCACCTGGATTTTGGGGAACACAAAGTTTCTTTTCAGTTGCAAACTCCACTCCATAAATATATATGGGGAGGTACAAGCTCCAACTCGATTTTACAGTGAAAAGTGCAGGAACTTCAAACCAGCACTCGGAAACAGCCTGAGAAACCGGAGTAAAAGTTTCTCCTGAAACCCGTTCCCTTTTTGCTAGATGAACAAACGTCTATCCACATGATTAGTTCTGAGAGATAAGTGTGTGTGAAAGCCGTCCTTCACTTAGCTTGTGGGGAACACAAAGATTCTTTTCAGTTGCAAACTCCACTCCATACATATATATGGGGAAGTACTAGCTCCAACTCGGTTTTACAGTGAAAACTTCAGGAACTTCACACCGGCCCTAGGAAACAGACTGAGAACCAGAGTAAATGTTTCTCATGCAACCCGTTCCCTTTGTGCTACATGAACGAACTTCTTTCCACATGCTAAGTTCTGAGAGATAAGTGTGTGTGAAAGCCGTCCTTCACCTAGCTTGTTGGGAACACAAAGTTTCTTTTCAGTGGCAAACTGCACTCCATACATATATAAGGGGTGGTTCTAGCTCCAACTCGTTTTTACTGTGAAAACTGCAGGATTTTCAAACCGGCACTGGGAAACACACTGAGAAACCAGAGTAAAAATTTCTCCTGCAACCCGTTCCATTGGTGCTAGATGAACGAACGTCTCTCAACATGCTCAGTTCTGAGACATAAGTGTGTGTGAAAGCAGTCCTTCACCTAGCTTGTTGGGAAAAATATATTTTTTTCAGTTGCAAACTCCAAAACATACATATATAGGGGGAGATTCTAGCTCCAACTCAGTTTTACAGTGAAAACTGCAGGAACTTCTAACCGGCACTAGGAAACAGACTGTGAACCCAGAGAAAAATTTTCTTCTGCAACCCATTCCCTTGTTGGTAGATGAACGAAAGTCTCTCCACATGCTCAGTTCTGAGAGATAAGTGTGTGTGAAAGCCGTCCTTCACCTTGCTTGATGGGAACACAAAGTTTCTTTTCAGTTGCCAACCCCTCTCCATAGATATATATGGGGAGGTACTATCTCCAACACGGTTTTACAGTGAAAACTGCAGAAAATTCAAACCGGCACTAGGAAACAGATTGAGAAACCGGAGTAAAAGCTTCTCCTGCAACCCGTTCCCTTTGTGCTAGATGAACGAACGTTTCTCCACATGCTCAGTTCTGAGAGACATGTGTGTGTGAAAGCAGTACTTCACATAGCTTGTTGGGAAAACAATTTTTATTTTTGGTTGCCAACTACAATCCATACATATATATGGGGAGGTACTAGCTCCAACTCGGTTTTACAGTGAAAACTGCAGGAAATTCGATCCGGCACTAGGAAACAGACTGAGAAACCAGATTAAAAGTTTCTCCTGCAAATCGTTCCCTTGGTGCTAGATGAACGAACGTGTGTCCACATGCTCAGGTCTGAGACATAATTGTGTGTGAAAGCCGTCATTGACCTAGCTTGTTGGGAACACAATGTTTATTTTCAGTTGCAACTCCAATCCATATATATATAGGGGGAGGTTCAAGCTCCAAATCGGTTTTACCGTGTAAACTGCAGGAACTTCAAACCGGCACTAGGAAACACAATGTGAACCCAGAGTAAATGTTTCTCCTGCAACCCGTTCCATTTGGGCTAGATGAACGAAAGTTTCTTCACATGCTAGTTTCTGAGAGATAAGTGTGTGTGAAAGCCGTCCTTCACCTGGATTTTTGGGAACACAAAGTTTCTTTTCAGTTGTAAACACCACTCCATAAATATATATGGGGAGGTACAAGTTCCAACTCGATTTTACAGTGAAAAGTGCAGGAACTTCAAACCGGCACTAGGAAACAGACTGAGAAACCAGACTAAAAGTTTTTCCTGCAACCCGTTCCCTTTGTGCTAGATGAACAAAAGTCTATCCACATGATTAGTTATGAGAGATAATTGTGTGTGAAAGCCGTCCTTCACTTAGCTTGTTGGGAACACAAAGATTCTTTTCAGTTGCAAACTCCACTCCATACATATATATGGGGAAATACTAGCTCCAACTCGGTTTTACAGTGAAAACTGCAGGGAATTCACACCGGCCGTAGGAAACAGACTGAGAAACCAGAGTAAATGTTTCTCATGCAACCCGTTCCATTTGTGCTACATGAACGAACTTCTTTCCACATGCTAAGTTCTGAGAGATAAGTGTGTGTGAAAGCCGTCCTTCACCTAGATTTTTGGGAACACAAAGTTTCTTTACAAATGGAAACTCCACTCCATACATATATATGGGGAGGTACTAGCTCCAACACGATTTTACAGTGAAAACTGCAGGAACTGCACACCGGCACTAGGAAACAGAGTTAGAAACCAGACTAAAAGTTTCTCCTGCAACCCGTTCCCTTGGTGCTAGATGAACGAACGTCTCTCCACATGCTCAGTTCTGAGAACCATGTGTGTGTGAAAGCAGTCCTTCACATAGCTTGTTGGGAACACAAGGTTTATTTTCAGTTGTCAAATCCAATCCATACATATATATGGGGAGGTACTAGCTCCAAATCGGTTTTACCGTGAAAACTGCAGGAACTTCAAACCGGCAATAGGAAACACAATGTGAACCCAGAGTAAAAGTTTCTCCTGCAACCCGTTCCCTTGTTGCTAGATGAACGAAAGTCTCTCCACATGCTCAGTTCTGAGAAATAAGTGTGTGTGAAAGCCGTCCTTCACCTAGCTTGTTGGGAACACAAAGTTTCTTTTCAGTGGCAAACTCCACTCCACACATATACATGGGGAGGTAATATCCCCAACACAGTTTTACTGTGAAAACTGCAGGAACTTCAAACCGGAACTAGGAAACAGTCTGAGAAACCAGAGTAAATGTTTCTCCTGCAACCCGTTCCATTTGGGCTAGATGAACGAACGATTCTTCACATGCTAGATTCTGAGAGATAAGTGTGTGTGAAAGCCGTACTTCACCTGGATTTTGGGGAACACAAAGTTTCTTTTCAGTTGCAAACTCCACTCCATAAATATATATGGGGATGTACAAGCTCTAACTCGATTTTACAGTGAAAAGTGCAGGAAATTCAAACCGGCAGTAGGAAACACACTGAGAGACCAGAGTAAAAATTTCTCCTGCAACCCGTTCCATTGGTGCTAGATGAACGAACGTCTCTCAACATGCTCAGTTCTGAGACATAAGTGTGTGTGAAAGCCGTACTTCACCTAGCATGTTGGGAACAAATTGTTTATTTTTAGTTGCAAACTCCAATACATACATATATAGGGGGAGGTTCTAGCTCCAACTCAGTTTTACAGTGAAAACTGCAGGAACTTCAAACCGGCACTAGGAAACACACTGTGAACCCAGAGTAAAATTTTCTCCTGCAACCCATTCCCTTGTTGGTAGATGAACGAAAGTCTCTCCACATGCTCAGTTCTGAGAGATAAGTGTGTGTGAAAGCCGTCCTTCACCTTGCTTGAAGGGAACACAAAGTTTCTTTTCAGTTGCAAACCCCACTCCATACATATATATGGGTTGGTACTAGCTCCAAAACGGTTTTACAGTGAAAACTGCAGGAACTTCACACCGGCACTAGGAAACAGACTGAGCAACGAGATTATAAGTTTCTCCTGCAACCCTTTCCCTTTGTGCTAGATGAACGAACGTCTCTCCACATGCTCAGTTCTGAGAGATAAGTGTGTGTGAAAGCCGTCCTTCACCTAGATTTTTGGGAACACAAAGTTTCTTTACAATTGGAAACACCACTCCATACATATATATGGGGAGGTACTAGCTCCAACTCGAATTTACAGTGAAAACTGCAGGAACTTCACACCGGCACTAGGAAACAGACTTAGAAACCAGACTAAAAGTTTCCCCTGCAACCCGTTCCCTTGGTGCTAGATGAACGAACGTCTATCCACATGCTCAGTTCTGAGAGATAAGTGTGTATGAAAGCCGTCCTTCACCTAGCTTGTTGGGAACACAAAGATTATTTTCAGTTGCAAACTCCACTCCATACATATATATGGGGAGGTACCAGCTCCAACTCGGTTTTACAGTGAAAACTGCAGGAACTTCAAACCGGCACTAGGAAACAGATTGAGAAACCGGGGTAAAAGTTTCTCCTTCAACCCGTTCCCATTGTGCTAGATGAACGAAAGTCTCTCCACATGCTCAGTTCTGAGAGATATGTGTGTGTGAAAGCAGTCCTTCACATAGCTTTTTGGGAACACAAATTTTATTTTCAGTTGCCAAATCCAATCCATACATATATATGGGGAGGTACTAGCTCCAACTCTGTTTTACAGTGAAAACTGCAGGAAAATCAAACCGGCACTAGTAAACAGTCTGAGAAACCAGATTAAAGTTTCTCCTGCAAATCTTTCCCTTGGTGCTAGATGAACGAAACTCTCTCCACATGCTCAGATCTGAGAGATAAGTGTGTGTGAAAGCCGTACTTCACCTAGCTTGTAGGTAACACAAAGTTTCTTTTCAGTTGCCAACTCCAATCCATACATATATAGGGGGAGGTTCAAGCTCCAACTCGGTTTTACCGTGTAAACTGCAGGAACTTCAAACCGGCACTAGGAAACACAATGTGAACCCAGAGTAAATGTTTCTCCTGCAACCCGTTCCCTTGTTGCTAGATGAACGAAAGTCTCACCACATGCTCAGTTCTGAGACATAAGTGTGTGTGAAAGCCGTACTTCACCTAGCTTGTAGGTAACACAAAGTTTCTTTTCAGTTGCAAACTCCACTCCATACATATATATGGGGAAGTACAAGCTCCAACTCTGTTTTACAGTGAAAACTGCAGGAATTTCACACCGGAAATAGGAAACATACTGAGAGACCAGAGTAAAATTTTCTCCTGCAACCCGTTCCATTTGTGCTAGATGAACGAAAGTCTCTCCAAATCCTCAGTTCTGAGAGAAAAGTGTGTGTGAAAGCCGTCCTTCACCCAGCTTGTTGGGAACACAAAGTTTCTTTTCAGTGGCAAACCCCAATCCATACATATATATGGGGATATACTAGCTCCAACTCGATTTTACAGTGAAAACTGCAGGAAATTCAAAGCTGCACTAAGAAAAGCCTGAGAAACCAGAGTAAAAGTTTCTCCTGCAACCCGTTCCCTTGGTGCTAGATGAACGAACGTCTCTCCACATGCTCAGTTCTGAGAGATAAGTGTGTGTGAAAGCCGTCCTTCACCTATCTTGTTGGGAACACAATGTTTATTTCAATTGCAAACTCCAATCCATACATATATAGGGGGAGGTTCTAGCTCCAACTCGGTTTTACAGTGAAAACTGCAGGAACTACAAACCGGCACTAGGAAACACGTTGTGAACCCAGAGTAAAAGTTTCACCTGCAAGCCATTCCCTTGATGCTAGATGAAAGAACGTCTCTCCACATGCTCAATTCTGAGAGATAATTGTGTGTGAATGCCGTCCTTCACCTAGCTTGTTGGGAACACATAGTATCTTTTCAGTGGCAAACTCCATTCTATATATATATATGGGGAGGTAATAGCTCCAACTCGTTTTTACAGTGAAAACTGAAGGAACTTCAAAACGGCAATAGGGAACAGACTTAGAAACCACAGTAAGTGTTTCTCCTGCAACCCGTTCCCTTGGTACTAGATGAACGAAAGTCTCTCCACATGCTAAGTTCTGAGAGATAAGTGTGTGTGAAAGCCGTACTTCACCTAGATTTTTGGGAACACAAAATTTCTACTCAGGAGCAAATTACACTCCATACATATATATGGGGAGGTACTAGCTCCAACTCTGTTTTACAGTGAAAACTGCAGGAAATTCGATCCGGCACTAGGAAAAAGACTGAGAAACCAGAAAAAGTTTCTCCTGCAAATCGTTCCCTTTGTGCTAGATGAACGAACGTCTCTCCACATGCTCAGTTCTGAGAAATAATTATGTGTGAAAGCCGTCCTTCACATAGCTTGTTGGGAACACAAAGTTTCTTTTCAGTGGCAAACTCCACTCCACACATATACATGGGGAGGTAATAGCTCCAACACAGTTTTACAGTGAAAACTGCAGGAATTTCAAACCGAAACTAGGAAACACACTGAGAAACCAGAGTAAATATTTCTCCTGCAACTCGTTCCATTTGGGCTAGATGAACGAACGTTTTTTCACATGCTCATTTCTGAGAGATAAGTGTGTGTGAATGCCGTTCTTCACCTGGATTTTGGGGAACACAAAGTTTCTTTTCAGTTGCAAACTCCATTCCATACATATATATGGGGAGGTACAAGCTCCAAATTGATTTTACAGTGAAAAGTGCAGGAACTTCAAACCGGCACTAGGAAAGAGACTGAGAAACCGGAGTAAAAGTTTCTCCTGCAACACATTCCCTTTGTGCTAGATGAACAAACGTCTATCCACATGCTTAGTTCTGAGAGATAAGTGTGTGTGAAAGCCGTCCTTCACATAGCTTGTTGGGAACACAAAGATTCTTTTCAGTTGCCAACTCCACTCCATACATATATATGGGGAAGTACTAGCTCAAACTCGGTTTTACAGTGAAAACTGCAGGAACTTGACACCGGCCCTAGGAAACAGACTGAGAAACCAGAGTAAATGTTTCTCATGCAACAAGTTCCCTTTGTGCTACATGAACGAACTTCTTTCCACATGCTAAGTTCTGAGAGATAAGTGTGTCGGAAAGCCGTCCTTCACCTAGCTTGTTGGGAACACAAAGATTATTTTCAGTTGCAAACTCCACTCCATACATATATATGGGGAGGTACCAGCTCCAACTCCGTTTTACAGTGAAAACTGCAGGAACTTCAAACCGGCACTAGGAAACAGATTGAGAAACCGGAGTAAAAGTTTCTCCTGCAACCCGTTCCCATTGTGCTAGATGAACGAACGTGTCTTCACATGCTCAGTTCTGAGAGACATGTGTGTGTGAAAGCAGTCCTTCTCATAGCTTGTTGGGAACACAATTTTTATTTTCAGTTGCCAAATCCAATCCATACATATATATGGGGAGGTACTAGCTCCAACTCAGTTTTACAGTGAAAACTGCAGGAAAATCAAACCGGCACTAGTAAACAGACTGATAAACCAGATTAAAAGTTTCTCCTGCAAATCGTTCCCTTGCTGCTAGATGAACGAATGTCTCTCCACATGCTCAGTTCTGAGACATATGTGTGTGTGAAAGCCGTCCTTCAACTAGCTTGCAGGGAACTCAAAGTTTCTTTTCAGTTGCAAACTCCACTCCAATCATATATATGGGGAAGTACAAGCTCCAACTCCGTTTTACAGTGAAAACTGCAGGAACTTCACACCGGCAATAGGAAACATACTGAGAGACCAGAGTAAAATTTTCTCCTGCAACCCGTTACATTTGTGCTACATGAACGAAAGTCTCTCAAATGCTCAGTTCTGAGAGAAAAGTGTGTGTGAAAGCCGTCCTTCACACAGCTTGTTGGGAACACAAAGTTTCTTTTCAGTGGCAAACCCCACTCCAAACATATATATGGGGATGTACTAGCTCCAACACGGTTTTACAGTGAAAACTGCAGGAAATTCAAAGCGGCACTAAGAAAAGCCTGAGAACCAGAGTAAAAGTTTCTCCTGCAACCCGTTCCCTTGGTGCTAGATGAACGAACGTCTCTCCACATGCT
The DNA here is from genome assembly GCF_048773025.1 of Camelus bactrianus. Lineage (NCBI taxonomy): Eukaryota > Metazoa > Chordata > Mammalia > Artiodactyla > Camelidae > Camelus > Camelus bactrianus. The sequence goes on from NC_133565.1 coordinate 3,258,950, forward strand.
CAGATCTGAGAGATAAGTGTGTGTGAAAGCCGTCCTTCACCTAGCTTGTTGGGAACACAATGTTTATTTCAATTGCAAACTCCAATCCATATATATATAGGGGGAGGTTCTAGCTCCAACTCGGTTTTAAAGTGAAAACTGCAGGAACTACAAACCGGCACTAGGAAACACGCTGTGAACCCAGAGTAAAAGTTTCCCCTGCAAGCCATTCCCTTGATACTAGATGAAAGAAAGTCTCTCCACATGCTCAATTCTGAGAGATAATTGTTTGTGAATGCCGACCTTCACCTAGCTTGTTGGGAACACAAAGTATCTTTTCAGTGGCAAACTCCATTCCATATATATATATGGGGAGGTAATAGCTCCAACTCGGTTTTACAGTGAAAACTGCAGGAACTTCAAAACGGCAATAGGGAACAGACTGAGAAACCACAGTAAATGTTTCTCCTGCAACCCGTTCCCTTGGTGCTAGATGAACGAAAGTCTCTCCACATGTTCAGATCTGATTTGTAATTGGATGTTAAAGCCGTCCTTCACCTAGCTTCTTGGGAACACAAAGTTTCTTTTCAGTTGCAAACTCCATTCCATACATATATTTGGGGGTGTACTAGTTCCAACTCGGTTTTACAGTGAAATCTGCAGTAACTTCAAACCGGCACTAGGAAACAGACATAGAATCCAGAGTTAAAGTTTCCCTGCAACAAGTTCCCTTCGTGCTAGATAAACGAACGTCTCTCCACATGCTCAGTTCTGAGAGATAAGTGTGTGTGAAAGCCATCCTTCACCTAGCTTGTTGGGAACACAAAGTTTCTCTTCAGTTGCAAACTCCACTCCATACATAAATATGGGGAGTTACAAGCTTCAACTCGGTTTTACAGTGAAAACTGCAGGAACTTCACACCGGCCCTAGGAAACAGACTGAGAAACCAGAGTACTGCTTCTCATGCAACCAGTTCCGTTTGTGCTACATGAACGAACTTATTTCCACATGCTAAGTTCTGAGAGATAAGTGTGTGTGAAAGCCGTACTTCACCTTGCTTGTTGGGAATACAAAGTTTCTTTTCAGTGGCAAACTGCACTCCATATATATATAAGGGTAAGTTCTAGCTCCAACTCGGTTTTACAGTGAAAACTGCAGGAAATTCAAACCGGCACTAGGAAACAGACTGAGAAACCAGAGTAAAAGTTTCTCCTGCAACCCGTTCCCTTGGTGCTAGATGAACGAATGTCTCTCAACATGCTCATTTCTGAGATATAAGTGTGTGTGAAAGCCGTCCTTCACCAAGCTTGTTAGGAACAAAATGTTTATTTTCAATTGCAAACTCCAATACATACATATATAGGGGGAGGTTCTAGCTCTAACTCAATTTTACAGTGAAAACTGCAGGAACTTCAAACCGGCACTAGGAAACACACTGTGAACCCAGAGTAAAATTTTTCCTGCAACCCATTCCCTTGTTGGTAGATGAACGAAAGTCTCTCCACATGCTCAGTTCTGAGAGATAAGTGTGTGTGAAAGCCGTCCTTCACCTTGCTTGATGGGAACACAAAGTTTCTTTTCACTTGCAAACCCCACTCCATACATATATATGGGGAGGTACTAGCTCCAACACGGTTTTAGAGTGAAAACTGCAGGAACTTCAGACCGGCACTAGGAAACAGACTGAGCAACCAGATTATAAGTTTCTCCTGCAACCCATTCCCTTTGTGCTAGATGAACGAACGTCTCTCCACATGCTCAGTTCTGAGAGATAAGTGTGTGTGAAAGCCGTCCTTCACCTAGATTTTTGGGAACACAAAGTTTCTTTACAATTGGAAACTCCACTCCATACATATATATGGGGAGGTTCTAGCTCCAAATCAGTTTTACAGTGAAAACTGCAGGAAATTCGATCCGGCACTAGGAAACAGACTGAGAAACCAGAAAAAGTATCTCCGGCAAACCGTTCCCTTTGTGCGAGATGAACGAACGTCTCTCCACATGCTCAGTTCTGAGAGATATGTGTGTGTGAAAGCCGTCTTTCACCTAGCTTGTTGGGAACACAATGTTTATTTTCAGTTGCAAACTCCAATCCATACATATATATGGGGAGGTTCAAGCTCCAACTCGGTTTTACCGTGAAAACTGCAGGAATTTCAAAACGGCACTAGGAAACACACTGTGAACCCAGAGTAAAAGTTCTCCTGCAACACGTTCCCTTGTTGCTAGATGAACGAAAGTCTCTCCACATGCTCAGTTCTGAGAAATAAGTGTGTGTGAAAGCCGTCCTTCACCTAGCTTGTTGGGAACACAAAGTTTCTTTTCAGTGGCAAACTCCACTCCACACATATACATGGGGATGTACTAGCTCCAACTCGGTTTTACAGTGAAAACTGCAGGAAATTCAAGCCGGCACTAGGAAACAGACTGAGAAACCAGAGTAAATGTTTCTCCTGCAACCCGTTCCATTTGGGCTAGATGAACGAACGTTTCTTCACATGCTCATTTCTGAGAGATAAGTGTGTGTGAAAGCCGTCCTTCACCTGGATTTTGGGGAACACAAAGTTTCTTTTCAGTTGCAAACTCCATTCCATACATATATATGGGGAGGTACAAGCTCCAACTCGGTTTTACAGTGAAAACTGCAGGAACTACAAACCGGCACTAGGAAACAGACTGAGCAACCAGATTATAAGTTTCTCCTGCAACCCTTTCCCTTTGTGCTAGATGAACGAACGTCTCTCCACATGCTCAGTTCTGAGAGATAAGTGTGTCTGAAAGCAGTCCTTCACCTAGCTTGTTGGGAACACAAAGATTATTTTCAGTTGCAAACTCCACTCCATACATATATATGGGGAGGTACCAGCTCCAACTCCGTTTTACAGTGAAAACTGCAGGAACTTCAAACCGGCACTAGGAAACAGATTGAGAAACCAGAGTAAAAGTTTCTCCTGCAACCCGTTCCCATTGTGCTAGATGAACGAACGTGTCTCCACATGCTCAGTTCTGAGAGACATGTGTGTGTGAAAGCAGTCCTTCTCATAGCTTGTTGGGAACACAATTTTTATTTTCAGTTGCCAAATCCAATCCATACATTTATATGGGGAGGTACTAGCTCCAACTCAGTTTTACAGTGAAAACTGAAGGAAAATCAAACCGGCACTAGTAAACAGACTGAGAAACCAGATTAAAAGTTTCTCCTGCAAATCGTTCCCTTGGTGCTAGATGAACGAAAGTCTCTCCACATGCTCAGATCTGAGAGATAAGTGTGTGTGAAAGCCGTCTTTCACCTAGCTTGTTGGGAACACAATGTTTATTTCAATTGCAAACTCCAATCCATATATATATAGGGGGAGGTTCTAGCTCCAACTCGGTTTTACAGTGAAAACTGCAGGAACTACAAACCAGCACTAGGAAACACGCTGTGAACCCAGAGTAAAAGTTTTTCCTGCAACCCGTTCCCTTGGTGCTAGATGAACGAAAGTCTCTCCACATGTTCAGATCTGAGAGGTAATTGGATGTTAAAGCCGTCCTTCACCTAGCTTCTTGGGAACACAAAGTTTCTTTTCAGTTGCAAACTCCATTCCATACATATATTTGGGGGTGTACTAGTTCCAACTCGGTTTTACACTGAAAACTGCAGTAACTTCAAACCGGCACTAGGAAACAGACAGAGAATCCGGAGTAAAAGTTTCCCTGCAACACGTTCCCTTGGTGCTAGATAAACGAACGTCTCTCCACATGCTCAGTTCTGAGAGATAAGTGTGTGTGAAAGCCGTACTTCACCTAGATTTTTGGGAACACAAAGTTTCTATTCAGGAGCAAATTACACTCCATACATATATAGGGGAGGTACTAGCTCCAACTCGGTTTTACAGTGAAAACTGCATGAAATTCCATCCGGCACTAGGAAACTGACTGAGAAACCAGAAAAAGTTTCTCCTGCAAATCATTCCCTTTGTGCTAGATGAACAAACGTCTATACACATGCTTAGTTCTGAGAGATAAGTGTGTGTGAAAGCCGTCCTTCATTTAGCTTGTTGGGAACACAAAGATTCTTTTCAGTTGCAAACTCCACTCCATACATAAATATGGGGAGTTACAAGCTTCAACTCGGTTTTACAGTGAAAACTGCAGGAACTTCACACCGGCCCTAGGAAACAGACTGAGAAACCAGAGTAATGTTTCCCATGCAACCAGTTCCCTTTGTGCTACATGAACGAACTTCTTTCCACATGCTAAGTTCTGAGAGATAAGTGTGTGTGAAAGCCGTACTTCACCTTGCTTGTTGGGAATACAAAGTTTCTTTTCAGTGGCAAACTGCACTCCATATATATATAAGGGTAAGTTCTAGCTCCAACTCGATTTTACAGTGAAAACTGCAGGAAATTCAAACCGGCACTAGGAAACAGACTGAGAAACCAGAGTAAAAGTTTCTCCTGCAACCCATTCCCTTGGTGCTAGATGAACGAAAGTCTCTCAACATGCTCAGTTCTGAGACATAAGTGTGTGTGAAAGCCGTCCTTCACCTAGCTTGTTGGGAACAAAATGTTTATTTTCAGTTGCAAACTCAATTACATACATATATAGGGGGAGGTTCTAGCTCTAAATCAATTTTACCGTGAAAACTGCAGGAATTTCAAAACGGCACTAGGAAACACACTGTGAACCCAGAGTAAAAGTTTCTCCTGCAACCCGTTCCCTTGTTGCTAGATGAACGAAAGTCTCTCCACATGCTCAGTTCTGAGAAATAAGTGTGTGTAAAAGCCGTCCTTCACCTAGCTTGTTGGGAACACAAAGTTTCTTTTCAGTGGCAAACTCCACTCCACACATATACATGGTGAGGTAATAGCTCCAACACAGTTTTACAGTGAAAACTGCAGGAAATTCAAACCGGAACTAGGAAACAGACTGAGAAACCAGAGTAAATGTTTCTCCTGCAACCCGTTCCATTTGGGCTAGATGAACGAACGTTTCTTCACATGCTCATTTCTGAGAGATAAGTGTGTGTGAAAGCCGTCCTTCACCTGGATTTTGGGGAACACAAAGTTTCTTTTCAGTTGCAAACTCCACTCCATACATATATATGGGGAGGTACAAGCTCCAACTCGGTTTTAAAGTGAAAACTGCAGGAACTTCAAACCGGCACTAGGAAAGAGACTGAGAAACTGGAGTAAAATTTCTCCTGCAACCCGTTCCCTTTTTGCTAGATGAACAAACGTTTATCCACATGCTAAGTTCTGAGAGATAAGTGTGTGTGAAAGCCGTACTTCACCTTGCTTGTTGGGAATACAAAGTTTCTTTTCAGTGGCAAACTGCACTCCATACATATATAAGGGTAGGTTCTAGCTCCAACTCGGTTTTACAGTGAAAACTGGAGGAAATTCAAACCGGCACTAGGAAACAGACTGAGCAACCAGATTATAAGTTTCTCCTGCAACCGTTTCCCTTTGTGCTAGATAAACGAACGTCTCTCCACATGCTCAGTTCTGAGAGATAAGTGTGTGTGAAAGCCGTCCTTCACCTAGATTTTTGGGAACACAAAGTTTCTTTACAATTGGAAACTCCACTCCATAAATATATATGGGGAGGTACTAGCTCCAACTCGATTTTACAGGGAAAACTGCAGGAACTGCACACCGGCACTAGGAAACAGACTTAGAAACCAGACTAAAAGTTTCCCCTTCAACCCGTTCCCTTGGTGCTAGATGAACGAACGTCTCTCCACATGCTCAGTTCTGAGAGATAAGTGTGTCTTAAAGCCGTCCTTCACCTAGCTTGTTGGGAACACAAAGAATATTTTCAGTTGCAAACTCCACTCCATACATATATATGGGGAGGTACCAGCTCCAACTCTGTTTTACAGTGAAAACTGCAGGAACTTCAAACCGGCACTAGGAAACAGATTGAGAAACCGGGGTAAAAGTTTCTCCTGCAACCCGTTCCCATTATGCTAGATGAACGAACGTGTCTCCACATGCTCAGATCTGAGAGATAAGTGTGTGTGAAAGACGTCTTTCACATATCTTGTTGGGAACACAACGTTTATATTCAGTTGCAAACTCCAATCCATACATATATAGGGGGAGGTTCAAGCTCCAATTCGGTTTTACCGTGAAAACTGCAGGAACATCAAACCGGCACTAGGAAATACACTGTGAACCCAGAGTAAAAGTTTCTCCTGCAACCCGTTCCCTTGTTGCTAGATGAACGAAAGTCTCTCCACATGCTCAGTTTTGAGAAATAACTGTGTGTGAAAGCCGTCCTTCACCTAGCTTGTTGTGAACACAAAGTTTCTTTTCAGTGGCAAACTCCACTCCACACATATACATGGGGAGGTAATAGCTCCAACACAGTTTTACAGTGAAAACTGCAGGAACTTGAAACCGGAACTAGGAAACAGACTGAGAAATCAGAGTATAATTTTCTCCTGCAACCCGTTCCCTTTGTGCTAGATGAACAAACGTCTATCCACATGCTTAGTTCTGAGAGATAAGTGTGTGTGAAAGCCGTACTTCACTTAGCTTGTTGGGAACACAAAGATTCTTTTCAGTTGCAAACTCCACTCCATACATATATATGGGGAGGTACCAGCTCCAACTCGGTTTTACAGTGAAAACTGCAGGAACTTCAAACCGGCACTAGGAAACAGATTGAAAAACTGGAGTAAAAGTTTCTCCTGCAACCCGTTCCCATTATGCTAGATGAACGACCGTGTCTCCACATGCTCAGTTCTGAGACACATGTGTGTGTGAAAGCAGTCCTTCACATAGCTTGTTGGGAATACAATTTTTATTTTCAGTTGCCAAATCCAATCCATACATATATATGGGGAGGTACTAGCTCCAACTCTGTTTTACAGTGAAAACTGCAGGAAAATCAAACCGGCACTAGTAAACAGACTGAGAAACCAGATAAAAAGTTTCTCCTGCAAATCGTTCCCTTGGTGCTAGATGAACGAAAGTCTCTCCACATGCTCAGATCTGAGAGATAAGTGTGTGTGAAAGCCGTCCTTCACCTAGCTTGTTGGGAACACAAAGTATCTTTACATTGGCAAACACAACTCCATTTATATATAATGGGAAGTAATAGGTCCAACCCGGTTTTACTGAGAAAACTGCAGGAAATTCATAACGGCACTAGGAAACAGACTGAGAAACCAGAGTAAAAGTTTCTACTTCATCCCGTTTCCTTTGAGCTGGATGAACGAACGTCTCTCCACAAGCTCACTTCTGAGAGATAAGTGTGTGTGAAATCCGTACTTCACCTAGATTTTTGTTAACACAAGGTTTCTTTTCAGTTGCAAACTCCACTAAATACATATATATGGGGAGGTATAAGCTCAAATTCGATTTTACAGTGAAAACTGAAGGAACTTCAAACCGGCACTAGGAAACAGACTGAGAATCCAGAGTAAAAGTTTCCCCTGATACCGGTTCCCTTCGTGGAAGGTGAACGAACGTCTCTCCACATGCTCAGTTCGGTGATATAATTTTGTGTGAAAGCTGTCTTTCACCTAGCTTGTTGGGAACTCAAAGTTTTTTTCAGTTGCAATCTCCACTCCATACATATATATGGGGAGGTACTAGCTCCAACTCGGTTTTACAGTGAAAACTGCAGGTACTTCAAACCGGCACTAGGAAACAGACTGAGAAACCAGAGTAAAAGTTTCTCCTGCAACCCGTTCCCTTGGTGCTAGATGAACGAATGTCTTTCCACATGCTCAGTTCTGAGAAATATGTGTGTGTGAAAGCCGTCCTTCACCTAGCTTGTTGGGAACACAAATTTTATTTTAAGTTGCAAACTCCACTCCATACATATATATGGGGAAGTACAAGCTCCAACTCGGATTTACAGTGAAAACTGTAGGAACTACAAACAGGCACTAGGAAACAGACTGAGATACCAGAGTAAAAGTTTCTCCTGCAACCCGTTCCCTTGGTGCAAGATGAAAGAACTTCTCTCCACATGCTCAGTTCTGAGAGATAAATGTGTTTGAAAGCCGTCCTTCACATAGCTTCTTGGGAACACAAAGTTTCTTTTCAGTTGCAAACTCCACTCCATACATAAATATGGGGAGGTACTAACTACAAATCTGTTTTACAGTGAAAACGGCAGGAACATCAAACCGGAACTAGGAAACAATATGAGAAACCAGAGTAAAAATTTTTCCTGCCACCCTTTCACTTGGTGCTAGATGAACGAACGTCTGTCCACATGCTCAGTTCTGAGAGATAAGTGTGTGTGAAGCCATACTTCACCTAGATTTTTGGGAACACAAGGTTTCTTTTCAGTTGCAAACACCACTCCATACATATATAGGGGAGATATAAGCTCAAACTCGATTTTACAGTGAAAACTGCAGGAACTGCAAACCGGCACTAGGAAACAGACTTAGAACCCAGAGAAAAGTTTTTCCTGCAACCCGTTCCCTTGGTGCTAGATGAACGAAAGTCTCTCCACATGCTCAGTTCTGAGAGATAATTGTGTGTGAAAGCCGTCCTTCACCTAGCTTGTTGGGAACACAAAGATTGTTTTCAGGAGTAAATTACACTCCATACATATATATGGGGAGGTACTAGCTCCAAATCGATATACAGTGAAAACTGCAGGAAATTATAACCGCCACTAAAAAACAGTCTGAGAAAACAGAGTAACAGTTTCTCCTGCAACCCGTTCCCTTGGAGCTAGATGAACGAACGTCTCTCCACATGCTCAGTTCTGAGAGATAAGTGTGTGTGAAAGCCGTCCTTCACCTAGCTTGATGGAACACAATGTTTATTTTTCGTCGCATACGCCACTCCATACATATATATGGGGAGGTAAAAGCTCGAACTCGTTTTTACAGTGAAAACTGCAGGAAATTCGATCCGGCAATAGGAAACAGACTGAGAAACCAGTGTAAAAGTTTCCCCTGCAACCCGTTCCCTTGGTGCTAGATGAACGAACGTCTCTCCACATGCTCAGTTCTGAGAGATAAGTGTGTGTGAAAGCCGTCCTTCAACTAGCTTGTTGGGAACACAAAGTTTATTTTAAGTTGCAAACTCCACTCCATACATATATATGGGGAAGTACAAGCTCCAACTCGGATTTACAGTGAAAACTGCAGGAACTACAAACAGGCACTAGGAAACAGACTGAGATACCAGAGTAAAAGTTTCTCCTGCAACCCGTTCCCTTGGTGCTAGATGAAAGAACTTCTCTCCACATGCTAAGTTCTGAGAGATAAATGTGTTTGAAAACCGTCCTTCACCTAGCTTCTTGGGAACACAAAGTTTCTTTTCAGTTGCAAACTCCACTCCATACATAAATATGGGGAGGTACTAACTACAAATCAGTTTTACAGTGAAAACGGCAGGAACATCAAACCGGAACTAGGAAACAATCTCAGAAACCAGAGTAAATTTTCTCCTGCCACCCTTTCAATTGGTGCTAGATGAACGAACGTCTGTCCACATGCTCAGTTCTGAGAGATAAGTGTGTGTGAAGCCATACTTCACCTAGATTTTTGGGAACACAAGGTTTCTTTTCAGTTGCAAACACCACTCCATACATATATATGGGGAAATATAAGCTCAAACTCGATTTTACAGTGAAAACTGCAGGAACTGCAAACCGGCACTAGGAAACAGACTTAGAAACCAGAGAAAAGTTTTTCCTGCAACCCGTTCCCTTGGTGCTAGATGAACGAAAGTCTCTCCACATGCTCAGTTCTGAGAGATAATTGTGTGTGAAAGCCGTCCTTCACCTAGCTTGTTGGGAACACAAAGTTTCTTTTCAGGAGCAAATTACACTCCATACATATATATGGGGAGGTACTAGCTCCAACTCGATATACAGTGAAAACTGCAGGAAATTATAACCGGCACTAAAAAACAGTCTGAGAAAACAGAGTAATAGTTTCCCTGCAACCCGTTCCCTTGGTGCTAGATGAACGAACGTCTCTCCACATGCTCAGTTCTGAGAGATAAGTGTGTGTGAAAGCCGTCCTTCACCTAGCTTGATGGAACACAATGTTTATTTTACATTGCATACGCCACTCCATACATATATATGGGGAGGTAAAAGCTCGAACTCGTTTTTACAGTGAAAACTGTAGGAAATTCGATCCGGCAATAGGAAACAGACTGAGAAACCAGTGTAAAAGTTTCCCCTGCAACCCGTTCCCTTGGTGCTAGATGAACGAATGTCTCTCTACATGCTCAGTTCTGAGAGATAAGTGTGTGTGAAAGCCTTCCTTTAACTAGCTTGCTGGGAACACAAAGTTTCTTTTCAGTTGCAAACTCCACTCCATACATATATATGGGGAGGTACTAGCTCCAACACGGTTTTACAGTGAAATCTGCAGGTACTTCAAACCGGCACTAGGAAACAGACTGAGAAACCAGAGTAAAAGTTTCTCCTGCAACCCGTTCCCTTGGTGCTATATTAAAGAACGTCTCTCCACATGCTCAGTTCTGAGAGATAAATGTGTTTGAAAACCGTCCTTCACCTAGCTTGTTGGGAACACAAAGTTTCTTTTCAGTTGCAAACTCCACTCCATACATAAATATGGGGAGGTACTAACTACAAATCAGTTTTACAGTGAAAACGGCAGGAACATCAAACCGGAACTAGGAAACAATCTCAGAAACCAGAGTAAAAATTTCCCCTGCCACCCTTTCACTTGGTGCTAGATGAACGAACGTCTGTCCACATGCACAGTTCTGAGAGATAAGTGTGTGTGAAGCCATACTTCACCTAGATTGTTGGGAACACAAAGTTTCTTTACAGTTGCAAACTCCACTCCATACATATATATGGGGAGGTACAAGCTCCAACTCGGTTTTAGAGTGAAAACTGCAGGAACTGCAAACCGGCACTAGGAAACAGACTTAGAAACCAGAGTAAAAGTTTTTCCTGCAACCCGTTCCCTTGGTGCTAGATGAACGAAAGTCTCTCCACATACTCAGTTCTGAGAGATAATTGTGTGTGAAAGCCTTCCTTCACCTATCTTGTTGGGAACACAAAGTTTCTTTTCAGGAGTAAATTACACTCCATACATATATTGGGGTGGTACTAGCTCCAACTCGATTATACAGTGAAAAGTGCAGGAAATTACAACCGGCACTAAAAAAAAGTCTGAGAAAACAGAGTAATAGTTTCTCCTGCAACCCGTTCCCTTGGTGCTAGATGACCGAACGTCTCTCCACATGCTCAGTTCTGAGAGATAAGTGTGTGTGAAAGCCGTCCTTCACCTAGCTTGATGGAACACAATGTTTATTTTACGTTGCATACTCCACTCCATACATATATATGGGGAGGTAAAAGCTCGAACTCGTTTTTACAGTGAAAACTGCAGGAAATTCGATCCGGCAATAGGAAACAGACTGAGAAACCAGAGTAAAAGTTTCCCCCGCAAACCGTTCCCTTGGTGCTAGATGAACGAACGTCTCTCCACATGCTCAGTTCTGAGAGATAAGTGTGTGTGAAAGCCGTCCTTCACCTAGCTTGCTGGGAACACAAAGTTTCTTTTCAGTTGCAAACTCCACTCCATACATATATATGGGGAGGTACTAGCTCCAACACGGTTTTACAGTGAAATCTGCAGGAACTTCAAACCGGCACTAGGAAACAGACTGAGAAACCAGAGTAAAAGTTTCTCCTGCAACCCGTTCCCATTGTGCTAGATGAACGAACGTCTCTTCACATGCTTTGTTCTGAGAGATAACTGTGTGTGAAAGCCGTCCTTCAACTAGCTTGTTGGGAACACAAAGTATCTTTTCAGTGTCAAACCCCACTCCATATATATATAATGGGAAGTAATAGCTCCAACTCGATTTTACAGTGAAAACTGCAGGAAATTCAAACTGGAACTAGGAAACAGACTGAGAAAACAGAGTACATGCTTCTCCTGCAACCCGTTACCTTGGTGCTAGATGAACGAACGTCTCTCCACATGCTCTGTTCTGAGAGATAAGTGTGAGTGAAAGCCGTCCTTCACCTAGCTTGTTTGGAACACAATGTTTATTTTACTTTGCAAACCCCACTCCATACATATATATGGGGAGGTAAAAACTCGAACTCTTTTTTACAGTGAAAACTGTAGGAAATTCGATCCGACACTAGGAAACAGACTGAGAAACCAGAGTAAAAGTTTCTCCTGCATCCCGCTCAATTGGAGCTAGATGAACGAACGTCTCTCGACATGATCAGTTCTGAGAGACAGGTGTGTGTGAAAGCCGTCCTTCAACTAGCTTGTTGGGAACACAATGTTTATTTTCACTTGCAAACTCCAATCCATACATATATAGGGGGAGGTTCTAGCTCCAACTCGGTTTACAGTGAAAACTGTAGGAACTGCAAACTGGCACTTGGAAACAGACTTAGAAACCAGAGTAAAATTTTCTCCTACAACCCGTTCCCTTGGTGCTAGATGAAAGAACGTCTCTCCACATGCTCAGTTCTGAGAGATAAGTGTGTGTGAAAGCCGTCCTTCACATAGCTTGTTGGTAACACAAAGTTTCTTTTCAGGAGCAAATTACACTCCATACATATATATGGGGAGGTACAAGCTCCAACTCGATTTTACAGTGAAAACTGCAAGAAATTCCAACCGGCACTAAGTAACAGTCTGAGAAAACAGAGTAATAGTTTCTCCTGCAACCCGTTCCCTTGTTGCTAGATGAACGAACGTCTCTCCACATGATCATTTCTGAGAGATAAGTGTGTGTGAAAGCCGTCCTTCAACTAGCTTGTTGGGAACATAATGTTTATTTTACGTTGCAAACTCCATTCCATACATATATATGGGGAGGTAAAAGCTCGAAATCCTTTTTACAGTGAAAACTGCAGGAAATTCGATCCGGCAATAGAAAACAGACTGAGAAAACAGAGTAAAAGTTTCCCCTGCAACCCGTTCCCTTGGTGCTAGATGAACGAACGTCTCTCCACATGCTCAGTTCTGAGAGATAAGTGTGTGTGAAAGCCGTCCTTCACCTTGCTTGAAGGGAACACAAAGTTTCTTTTCAGTTGCAAACCCCACTCCATACATATATATGGGTTGGTACTAGCTCCAAAACGGTTTTACAGTGAAAACTGCAGGAACTTCACACCGGCACTAGGAAACAGACTGAGCAACGAGATTATAAGTTTCTCCTGCAACCCTTTCCCTTTGTGCTAGATGAACGAACGTCTCTCCACATGCTCAGTTCTGAGAGATAAGTGTGTGTGAAAGCCGTCCTTCACCTAGATTTTTGGGAACACAAAGTTTCTTTACAATTGGAAACACCACTCCATACATATATATGGGGAGGTACTAGCTCCAACTCGAATTTACAGTGAAAACTGCAGGAACTTCACACCGGCACTAGGAAACAGACTTAGAAACCAGACTAAAAGTTTCCCCTGCAACCCGTTCCCTTGGTGCTAGATGAACGAACGTCTATCCACATGCTCAGTTCTGAGAGATAAGTGTGTATGAAAGCCGTCCTTCACCTAGCTTGTTGGGAACACAAAGATTATTTTCAGTTGCAAACTCCACTCCATACATATATATGGGGAGGTACCAGCTCCAACTCGGTTTTACAGTGAAAACTGCAGGAACTTCAAACCGGCACTAGGAAACAGATTGAGAAACCGGGGTAAAAGTTTCTCCTTCAACCCGTTCCCATTGTGCTAGATGAACGAAAGTCTCTCCACATGCTCAGTTCTGAGAGATATGTGTGTGTGAAAGCAGTCCTTCACATAGCTTTTTGGGAACACAAATTTTATTTTCAGTTGCCAAATCCAATCCATACATATATATGGGGAGGTACTAGCTCCAACTCTGTTTTACAGTGAAAACTGCAGGAAAATCAAACCGGCACTAGTAAACAGTCTGAGAAACCAGATTAAAGTTTCTCCTGCAAATCGTTCCCTTGGTGCTAGATGAACGAAACTCTCTCCACATGCTCAGATCTGAGAGATAAGTGTGTGTGAAAGCCGTACTTCACCTAGCTTGTAGGTAACACAAAGTTTCTTTTCAGTTGCCAACTCCAATCCATACATATATAGGGGGAGGTTCAAGCTCCAACTCGGTTTTACCGTGTAAACTGCAGGAACTTCAAACCGGCACTAGGAAACACAATGTGAACCCAGAGTAAATGTTTCTCCTGCAACCCGTTCCCTTGTTGCTAGATGAACGAAAGTCTCACCACATGCTCAGTTCTGAGACATAAGTGTGTGTGAAAGCCGTACTTCACCTAGCTTGTAGGTAACACAAAGTTTCTTTTCAGTTGCAAACTCCACTCCATACATATATATGGGGAAGTACAAGCTCCAACTCTGTTTTACAGTGAAAACTGCAGGAATTTCACACCGGAAATAGGAAACATACTGAGAGACCAGAGTAAAATTTTCTCCTGCAACCCGTTCCATTTGTGCTAGATGAACGAAAGTCTCTCCAAATCCTCAGTTCTGAGAGAAAAGTGTGTGTGAAAGCCGTCCTTCACCCAGCTTGTTGGGAACACAAAGTTTCTTTTCAGTGGCAAACCCCAATCCATACATATATATGGGGATATACTAGCTCCAACTCGATTTTACAGTGAAAACTGCAGGAAATTCAAAGCTGCACTAAGAAAAGCCTGAGAAACCAGAGTAAAAGTTTCTCCTGCAACCCGTTCCCTTGGTGCTAGATGAACGAACGTCTCTCCACATGCTCAGTTCTGAGAGATAAGTGTGTGTGAAAGCCGTCCTTCACCTATCTTGTTGGGAACACAATGTTTATTTCAATTGCAAACTCCAATCCATACATATATAGGGGGAGGTTCTAGCTCCAACTCGGTTTTACAGTGAAAACTGCAGGAACTACAAACCGGCACTAGGAAACACGTTGTGAACCCAGAGTAAAAGTTTCACCTGCAAGCCATTCCCTTGATGCTAGATGAAAGAACGTCTCTCCACATGCTCAATTCTGAGAGATAATTGTGTGTGAATGCCGTCCTTCACCTAGCTTGTTGGGAACACATAGTATCTTTTCAGTGGCAAACTCCATTCTATATATATATATGGGGAGGTAATAGCTCCAACTCGTTTTTACAGTGAAAACTGAAGGAACTTCAAAACGGCAATAGGGAACAGACTTAGAAACCACAGTAAGTGTTTCTCCTGCAACCCGTTCCCTTGGTACTAGATGAACGAAAGTCTCTCCACATGCTAAGTTCTGAGAGATAAGTGTGTGTGAAAGCCGTACTTCACCTAGATTTTTGGGAACACAAAATTTCTACTCAGGAGCAAATTACACTCCATACATATATATGGGGAGGTACTAGCTCCAACTCTGTTTTACAGTGAAAACTGCAGGAAATTCGATCCGGCACTAGGAAAAAGACTGAGAAACCAGAAAAAGTTTCTCCTGCAAATCGTTCCCTTTGTGCTAGATGAACGAACGTCTCTCCACATGCTCAGTTCTGAGAAATAATTATGTGTGAAAGCCGTCCTTCACATAGCTTGTTGGGAACACAAAGTTTCTTTTCAGTGGCAAACTCCACTCCACACATATACATGGGGAGGTAATAGCTCCAACACAGTTTTACAGTGAAAACTGCAGGAATTTCAAACCGAAACTAGGAAACACACTGAGAAACCAGAGTAAATATTTCTCCTGCAACTCGTTCCATTTGGGCTAGATGAACGAACGTTTTTTCACATGCTCATTTCTGAGAGATAAGTGTGTGTGAATGCCGTTCTTCACCTGGATTTTGGGGAACACAAAGTTTCTTTTCAGTTGCAAACTCCATTCCATACATATATATGGGGAGGTACAAGCTCCAAATTGATTTTACAGTGAAAAGTGCAGGAACTTCAAACCGGCACTAGGAAAGAGACTGAGAAACCGGAGTAAAAGTTTCTCCTGCAACACATTCCCTTTGTGCTAGATGAACAAACGTCTATCCACATGCTTAGTTCTGAGAGATAAGTGTGTGTGAAAGCCGTCCTTCACATAGCTTGTTGGGAACACAAAGATTCTTTTCAGTTGCCAACTCCACTCCATACATATATATGGGGAAGTACTAGCTCAAACTCGGTTTTACAGTGAAAACTGCAGGAACTTCACACCGGCCCTAGGAAACAGACTGAGAAACCAGAGTAAATGTTTCTCATGCAACAAGTTCCCTTTGTGCTACATGAACGAACTTCTTTCCACATGCTAAGTTCTGAGAGATAAGTGTGTCGGAAAGCCGTCCTTCACCTAGCTTGTTGGGAACACAAAGATTATTTTCAGTTGCAAACTCCACTCCATACATATATATGGGGAGGTACCAGCTCCAACTCCGTTTTACAGTGAAAACTGCAGGAACTTCAAACCGGCACTAGGAAACAGATTGAGAAACCGGAGTAAAAGTTTCTCCTGCAACCCGTTCCCATTGTGCTAGATGAACGAACGTGTCTTCACATGCTCAGTTCTGAGAGACATGTGTGTGTGAAAGCAGTCCTTCTCATAGCTTGTTGGGAACACAATTTTTATTTTCAGTTGCCAAATCCAATCCATACATATATATGGGGAGGTACTAGCTCCAACTCAGTTTTACAGTGAAAACTGCAGGAAAATCAAACCGGCACTAGTAAACAGACTGATAAACCAGATTAAAAGTTTCTCCTGCAAATCGTTCCCTTGCTGCTAGATGAACGAATGTCTCTCCACATGCTCAGTTCTGAGACATATGTGTGTGTGAAAGCCGTCCTTCAACTAGCTTGCAGGGAACTCAAAGTTTCTTTTCAGTTGCAAACTCCACTCCAATCATATATATGGGGAAGTACAAGCTCCAACTCCGTTTTACAGTGAAAACTGCAGGAACTTCACACCGGCAATAGGAAACATACTGAGAGACCAGAGTAAAATTTTCTCCTGCAACCCGTTACATTTGTGCTACATGAACGAAAGTCTCTCAAATGCTCAGTTCTGAGAGAAAAGTGTGTGTGAAAGCCGTCCTTCACACAGCTTGTTGGGAACACAAAGTTTCTTTTCAGTGGCAAACCCCACTCCAAACATATATATGGGGATGTACTAGCTCCAACACGGTTTTACAGTGAAAACTGCAGGAAATTCAAAGCGGCACTAAGAAAAGCCTGAGAACCAGAGTAAAAGTTTCTCCTGCAACCCGTTCCCTTGGTGCTAGATGAACGAACGTCTCTCCACATGCTCAGATCTGAGAGATAAGTGTGTGTGAAAGCCGTCCTTCACCTAGCTTGTTGGGAACACAATGTTTATTTCAATTGCAAACTCCAATCCATATATATATAGGGGGAGGTTCTAGCTCCAACTCGGTTTTAAAGTGAAAACTGCAGGAACTACAAACCGGCACTAGGAAACACGCTGTGAACCCAGAGTAAAAGTTTCCCCTGCAAGCCATTCCCTTGATACTAGATGAAAGAAAGTCTCTCCACATGCTCAATTCTGAGAGATAATTGTTTGTGAATGCCGACCTTCACCTAGCTTGTTGGGAACACAAAGTATCTTTTCAGTGGCAAACTCCATTCCATATATATATATGGGGAGGTAATAGCTCCAACTCGGTTTTACAGTGAAAACTGCAGGAACTTCAAAACGGCAATAGGGAACAGACTGAGAAACCACAGTAAATGTTTCTCCTGCAACCCGTTCCCTTGGTGCTAGATGAACGAAAGTCTCTCCACATGTTCAGATCTGAGAGGTAATTGGATGTTAAAGCCGTCCTTCACCTAGCTTCTTGGGAACACAAAGTTTCTTTTCAGTTGCAAACTCCATTCCATACATATATTTGGGGGTGTACTAGTTCCAACTCGGTTTTACAGTGAAATCTGCAGTAACTTCAAACCGGCACTAGGAAACAGACATAGAATCCAGAGTTAAAGTTTCCCTGCAACAAGTTCCCTTCGTGCTAGATAAACGAACGTCTCTCCACATGCTCAGTTCTGAGAGATAAGTGTGTGTGAAAGCCATCCTTCACCTAGCTTGTTGGGAACACAAAGTTTCTCTTCAGTTGCAAACTCCACTCCATACATAAATATGGGGAGTTACAAGCTTCAACTCGGTTTTACAGTGAAAACTGCAGGAACTTCACACCGGCCCTAGGAAACAGACTGAGAAACCAGAGTACTGCTTCTCATGCAACCAGTTCCGTTTGTGCTACATGAACGAACTTATTTCCACATGCTAAGTTCTGAGAGATAAGTGTGTGTGAAAGCCGTACTTCACCTTGCTTGTTGGGAATACAAAGTTTCTTTTCAGTGGCAAACTGCACTCCATATATATATAAGGGTAAGTTCTAGCTCCAACTCGGTTTTACAGTGAAAACTGCAGGAAATTCAAACCGGCACTAGGAAACAGACTGAGAAACCAGAGTAAAAGTTTCTCCTGCAACCCGTTCCCTTGGTGCTAGATGAACGAATGTCTCTCAACATGCTCATTTCTGAGATATAAGTGTGTGTGAAAGCCGTCCTTCACCAAGCTTGTTAGGAACAAAATGTTTATTTTCAATTGCAAACTCCAATACATACATATATAGGGGGAGGTTCTAGCTCTAACTCAATTTTACAGTGAAAACTGCAGGAACTTCAAACCGGCACTAGGAAACACACTGTGAACCCAGAGTAAAATTTTTCCTGCAACCCATTCCCTTGTTGGTAGATGAACGAAAGTCTCTCCACATGCTCAGTTCTGAGAGATAAGTGTGTGTGAAAGCCGTCCTTCACCTTGCTTGATGGGAACACAAAGTTTCTTTTCACTTGCAAACCCCACTCCATACATATATATGGGGAGGTACTAGCTCCAACACGGTTTTAGAGTGAAAACTGCAGGAACTTCAGACCGGCACTAGGAAACAGACTGAGCAACCAGATTATAAGTTTCTCCTGCAACCCATTCCCTTTGTGCTAGATGAACGAACGTCTCTCCACATGCTCAGTTCTGAGAGATAAGTGTGTGTGAAAGCCGTCCTTCACCTAGATTTTTGGGAACACAAAGTTTCTTTACAATTGGAAACTCCACTCCATACATATATATGGGGAGGTTCTAGCTCCAAATCAGTTTTACAGTGAAAACTGCAGGAAATTCGATCCGGCACTAGGAAACAGACTGAGAAACCAGAAAAAGTATCTCCGGCAAACCGTTCCCTTTGTGCGAGATGAACGAACGTCTCTCCACATGCTCAGTTCTGAGAGATATGTGTGTGTGAAAGCCGTCTTTCACCTAGCTTGTTGGGAACACAATGTTTATTTTCAGTTGCAAACTCCAATCCATACATATATATGGGGAGGTTCAAGCTCCAACTCGGTTTTACCGTGAAAACTGCAGGAATTTCAAAACGGCACTAGGAAACACACTGTGAACCCAGAGTAAAAGTTCTCCTGCAACACGTTCCCTTGTTGCTAGATGAACGAAAGTCTCTCCACATGCTCAGTTCTGAGAAATAAGTGTGTGTGAAAGCCGTCCTTCACCTAGCTTGTTGGGAACACAAAGTTTCTTTTCAGTGGCAAACTCCACTCCACACATATACATGGGGATGTACTAGCTCCAACTCGGTTTTACAGTGAAAACTGCAGGAAATTCAAGCCGGCACTAGGAAACAGACTGAGAAACCAGAGTAAATGTTTCTCCTGCAACCCGTTCCATTTGGGCTAGATGAACGAACGTTTCTTCACATGCTCATTTCTGAGAGATAAGTGTGTGTGAAAGCCGTCCTTCACCTGGATTTTGGGGAACACAAAGTTTCTTTTCAGTTGCAAACTCCATTCCATACATATATATGGGGAGGTACAAGCTCCAACTCGGTTTTACAGTGAAAACTGCAGGAACTACAAACCGGCACTAGGAAACAGACTGAGCAACCAGATTATAAGTTTCTCCTGCAACCCTTTCCCTTTGTGCTAGATGAACGAACGTCTCTCCACATGCTCAGTTCTGAGAGATAAGTGTGTCTGAAAGCAGTCCTTCACCTAGCTTGTTGGGAACACAAAGATTATTTTCAGTTGCAAACTCCACTCCATACATATATATGGGGAGGTACCAGCTCCAACTCCGTTTTACAGTGAAAACTGCAGGAACTTCAAACCGGCACTAGGAAACAGATTGAGAAACCAGAGTAAAAGTTTCTCCTGCAACCCGTTCCCATTGTGCTAGATGAACGAACGTGTCTCCACATGCTCAGTTCTGAGAGACATGTGTGTGTGAAAGCAGTCCTTCTCATAGCTTGTTGGGAACACAATTTTTATTTTCAGTTGCCAAATCCAATCCATACATTTATATGGGGAGGTACTAGCTCCAACTCAGTTTTACAGTGAAAACTGAAGGAAAATCAAACCGGCACTAGTAAACAGACTGAGAAACCAGATTAAAAGTTTCTCCTGCAAATCGTTCCCTTGGTGCTAGATGAACGAAAGTCTCTCCACATGCTCAGATCTGAGAGATAAGTGTGTGTGAAAGCCGTCTTTCACCTAGCTTGTTGGGAACACAATGTTTATTTCAATTGCAAACTCCAATCCATATATATATAGGGGGAGGTTCTAGCTCCAACTCGGTTTTACAGTGAAAACTGCAGGAACTACAAACCAGCACTAGGAAACACGCTGTGAACCCAGAGTAAAAGTTTTTCCTGCAACCCGTTCCCTTGGTGCTAGATGAACGAAAGTCTCTCCACATGTTCAGATCTGAGAGGTAATTGGATGTTAAAGCCGTCCTTCACCTAGCTTCTTGGGAACACAAAGTTTCTTTTCAGTTGCAAACTCCATTCCATACATATATTTGGGGGTGTACTAGTTCCAACTCGGTTTTACACTGAAAACTGCAGTAACTTCAAACCGGCACTAGGAAACAGACAGAGAATCCGGAGTAAAAGTTTCCCTGCAACACGTTCCCTTGGTGCTAGATAAACGAACGTCTCTCCACATGCTCAGTTCTGAGAGATAAGTGTGTGTGAAAGCCGTACTTCACCTAGATTTTTGGGAACACAAAGTTTCTATTCAGGAGCAAATTACACTCCATACATATATAGGGGAGGTACTAGCTCCAACTCGGTTTTACAGTGAAAACTGCATGAAATTCCATCCGGCACTAGGAAACTGACTGAGAAACCAGAAAAAGTTTCTCCTGCAAATCATTCCCTTTGTGCTAGATGAACAAACGTCTATACACATGCTTAGTTCTGAGAGATAAGTGTGTGTGAAAGCCGTCCTTCATTTAGCTTGTTGGGAACACAAAGATTCTTTTCAGTTGCAAACTCCACTCCATACATAAATATGGGGAGTTACAAGCTTCAACTCGGTTTTACAGTGAAAACTGCAGGAACTTCACACCGGCCCTAGGAAACAGACTGAGAAACCAGAGTAATGTTTCCCATGCAACCAGTTCCCTTTGTGCTACATGAACGAACTTCTTTCCACATGCTAAGTTCTGAGAGATAAGTGTGTGTGAAAGCCGTACTTCACCTTGCTTGTTGGGAATACAAAGTTTCTTTTCAGTGGCAAACTGCACTCCATATATATATAAGGGTAAGTTCTAGCTCCAACTCGATTTTACAGTGAAAACTGCAGGAAATTCAAACCGGCACTAGGAAACAGACTGAGAAACCAGAGTAAAAGTTTCTCCTGCAACCCATTCCCTTGGTGCTAGATGAACGAAAGTCTCTCAACATGCTCAGTTCTGAGACATAAGTGTGTGTGAAAGCCGTCCTTCACCTAGCTTGTTGGGAACAAAATGTTTATTTTCAGTTGCAAACTCAATTACATACATATATAGGGGGAGGTTCTAGCTCTAAATCAATTTTACCGTGAAAACTGCAGGAATTTCAAAACGGCACTAGGAAACACACTGTGAACCCAGAGTAAAAGTTTCTCCTGCAACCCGTTCCCTTGTTGCTAGATGAACGAAAGTCTCTCCACATGCTCAGTTCTGAGAAATAAGTGTGTGTAAAAGCCGTCCTTCACCTAGCTTGTTGGGAACACAAAGTTTCTTTTCAGTGGCAAACTCCACTCCACACATATACATGGTGAGGTAATAGCTCCAACACAGTTTTACAGTGAAAACTGCAGGAAATTCAAACCGGAACTAGGAAACAGACTGAGAAACCAGAGTAAATGTTTCTCCTGCAACCCGTTCCATTTGGGCTAGATGAACGAACGTTTCTTCACATGCTCATTTCTGAGAGATAAGTGTGTGTGAAAGCCGTCCTTCACCTGGATTTTGGGGAACACAAAGTTTCTTTTCAGTTGCAAACTCCACTCCATACATATATATGGGGAGGTACAAGCTCCAACTCGGTTTTAAAGTGAAAACTGCAGGAACTTCAAACCGGCACTAGGAAAGAGACTGAGAAACTGGAGTAAAATTTCTCCTGCAACCCGTTCCCTTTTTGCTAGATGAACAAACGTTTATCCACATGCTAAGTTCTGAGAGATAAGTGTGTGTGAAAGCCGTACTTCACCTTGCTTGTTGGGAATACAAAGTTTCTTTTCAGTGGCAAACTGCACTCCATACATATATAAGGGTAGGTTCTAGCTCCAACTCGGTTTTACAGTGAAAACTGGAGGAAATTCAAACCGGCACTAGGAAACAGACTGAGCAACCAGATTATAAGTTTCTCCTGCAACCCTTTCCCTTTGTGCTAGATAAACGAACGTCTCTCCACATGCTCAGTTCTGAGAGATAAGTGTGTGTGAAAGCCGTCCTTCACCTAGATTTTTGGGAACACAAAGTTTCTTTACAATTGGAAACTCCACTCCATAAATATATATGGGGAGGTACTAGCTCCAACTCGATTTTACAGGGAAAACTGCAGGAACTGCACACCGGCACTAGGAAACAGACTTAGAAACCAGACTAAAAGTTTCCCCTTCAACCCGTTCCCTTGGTGCTAGATGAACGAACGTCTCTCCACATGCTCAGTTCTGAGAGATAAGTGTGTCTTAAAGCCGTCCTTCACCTAGCTTGTTGGGAACACAAAGAATATTTTCAGTTGCAAACTCCACTCCATACATATATATGGGGAGGTACCAGCTCCAACTCTGTTTTACAGTGAAAACTGCAGGAACTTCAAACCGGCACTAGGAAACAGATTGAGAAACCGGGGTAAAAGTTTCTCCTGCAACCCGTTCCCATTATGCTAGATGAACGAACGTGTCTCCACATGCTCAGATCTGAGAGATAAGTGTGTGTGAAAGACGTCTTTCACATATCTTGTTGGGAACACAACGTTTATATTCAGTTGCAAACTCCAATCCATACATATATAGGGGGAGGTTCAAGCTCCAATTCGGTTTTACCGTGAAAACTGCAGGAACATCAAACCGGCACTAGGAAATACACTGTGAACCCAGAGTAAAAGTTTCTCCTGCAACCCGTTCCCTTGTTGCTAGATGAACGAAAGTCTCTCCACATGCTCAGTTTTGAGAAATAACTGTGTGTGAAAGCCGTCCTTCACCTAGCTTGTTGTGAACACAAAGTTTCTTTTCAGTGGCAAACTCCACTCCACACATATACATGGGGAGGTAATAGCTCCAACACAGTTTTACAGTGAAAACTGCAGGAACTTGAAACCGGAACTAGGAAACAGACTGAGAAATCAGAGTATAATTTTCTCCTGCAACCCGTTCCCTTTGTGCTAGATGAACAAACGTCTATCCACATGCTTAGTTCTGAGAGATAAGTGTGTGTGAAAGCCGTACTTCACTTAGCTTGTTGGGAACACAAAGATTCTTTTCAGTTGCAAACTCCACTCCATACATATATATGGGGAGGTACCAGCTCCAACTCGGTTTTACAGTGAAAACTGCAGGAACTTCAAACCGGCACTAGGAAACAGATTGAAAAACTGGAGTAAAAGTTTCTCCTGCAACCCGTTCCCATTATGCTAGATGAACGACCGTGTCTCCACATGCTCAGTTCTGAGACACATGTGTGTGTGAAAGCAGTCCTTCACATAGCTTGTTGGGAATACAATTTTTATTTTCAGTTGCCAAATCCAATCCATACATATATATGGGGAGGTACTAGCTCCAACTCTGTTTTACAGTGAAAACTGCAGGAAAATCAAACCGGCACTAGTAAACAGACTGAGAAACCAGATAAAAAGTTTCTCCTGCAAATCGTTCCCTTGGTGCTAGATGAACGAAAGTCTCTCCACATGCTCAGATCTGAGAGATAAGTGTGTGTGAAAGCCGTCCTTCACCTAGCTTGTTGGGAACACAAAGTATCTTTACATTGGCAAACACAACTCCATTTATATATAATGGGAAGTAATAGGTCCAACCCGGTTTTACTGAGAAAACTGCAGGAAATTCATAACGGCACTAGGAAACAGACTGAGAAACCAGAGTAAAAGTTTCTACTTCATCCCGTTTCCTTTGAGCTGGATGAACGAACGTCTCTCCACAAGCTCACTTCTGAGAGATAAGTGTGTGTGAAATCCGTACTTCACCTAGATTTTTGGGAACACAAGGTTTCTTTTCAGTTGCAAACTCCACTAAATACATATATATGGGGAGGTATAAGCTCAAATTCGATTTTACAGTGAAAACTGAAGGAACTTCAAACCGGCACTAGGAAACAGACTGAGAATCCAGAGTAAAAGTTTCCCCTGATACCGGTTCCCTTCGTGGAAGGTGAACGAACGTCTCTCCACATGCTCAGTTCGGTGATATAATTTTGTGTGAAAGCTGTCTTTCACCTAGCTTGTTGGGAACTCAAAGTTTTTTTCAGTTGCAATCTCCACTCCATACATATATATGGGGAGGTACTAGCTCCAACTCGGTTTTACAGTGAAAACTGCAGGTACTTCAAACCGGCACTAGGAAACAGACTGAGAAACCAGAGTAAAAGTTTCTCCTGCAACCCGTTCCCTTGGTGCTAGATGAACGAATGTCTTTCCACATGCTCAGTTCTGAGAAATATGTGTGTGTGAAAGCCGTCCTTCACCTAGCTTGTTGGGAACACAAATTTTATTTTAAGTTGCAAACTCCACTCCATACATATATATGGGGAAGTACAAGCTCCAACTCGGATTTACAGTGAAAACTGTAGGAACTACAAACAGGCACTAGGAAACAGACTGAGATACCAGAGTAAAAGTTTCTCCTGCAACCCGTTCCCTTGGTGCAAGATGAAAGAACTTCTCTCCACATGCTCAGTTCTGAGAGATAAATGTGTTTGAAAGCCGTCCTTCACATAGCTTCTTGGGAACACAAAGTTTCTTTTCAGTTGCAAACTCCACTCCATACATAAATATGGGGAGGTACTAACTACAAATCTGTTTTACAGTGAAAACGGCAGGAACATCAAACCGGAACTAGGAAACAATATGAGAAACCAGAGTAAAAATTTTTCCTGCCACCCTTTCACTTGGTGCTAGATGAACGAACGTCTGTCCACATGCTCAGTTCTGAGAGATAAGTGTGTGTGAAGCCATACTTCACCTAGATTTTTGGGAACACAAGGTTTCTTTTCAGTTGCAAACACCACTCCATACATATATAGGGGAGATATAAGCTCAAACTCGATTTTACAGTGAAAACTGCAGGAACTGCAAACCGGCACTAGGAAACAGACTTAGAACCCAGAGAAAAGTTTTTCCTGCAACCCGTTCCCTTGGTGCTAGATGAACGAAAGTCTCTCCACATGCTCAGTTCTGAGAGATAATTGTGTGTGAAAGCCGTCCTTCACCTAGCTTGTTGGGAACACAAAGATTGTTTTCAGGAGTAAATTACACTCCATACATATATATGGGGAGGTACTAGCTCCAAATCGATATACAGTGAAAACTGCAGGAAATTATAACCGCCACTAAAAAACAGTCTGAGAAAACAGAGTAACAGTTTCTCCTGCAACCCGTTCCCTTGGAGCTAGATGAACGAACGTCTCTCCACATGCTCAGTTCTGAGAGATAAGTGTGTGTGAAAGCCGTCCTTCACCTAGCTTGATGGAACACAATGTTTATTTTTCGTTGCATACGCCACTCCATACATATATATGGGGAGGTAAAAGCTCGAACTCGTTTTTACAGTGAAAACTGCAGGAAATTCGATCCGGCAATAGGAAACAGACTGAGAAACCAGTGTAAAAGTTTCCCCTGCAACCCGTTCCCTTGGTGCTAGATGAACGAACGTCTCTCCACATGCTCAGTTCTGAGAGATAAGTGTGTGTGAAAGCCGTCCTTCAACTAGCTTGTTGGGAACACAAAGTTTATTTTAAGTTGCAAACTCCACTCCATACATATATATGGGGAAGTACAAGCTCCAACTCGGATTTACAGTGAAAACTGCAGGAACTACAAACAGGCACTAGGAAACAGACTGAGATACCAGAGTAAAAGTTTCTCCTGCAACCCGTTCCCTTGGTGCTAGATGAAAGAACTTCTCTCCACATGCTAAGTTCTGAGAGATAAATGTGTTTGAAAACCGTCCTTCACCTAGCTTCTTGGGAACACAAAGTTTCTTTTCAGTTGCAAACTCCACTCCATACATAAATATGGGGAGGTACTAACTACAAATCAGTTTTACAGTGAAAACGGCAGGAACATCAAACCGGAACTAGGAAACAATCTCAGAAACCAGAGTAAATTTTCTCCTGCCACCCTTTCAATTGGTGCTAGATGAACGAACGTCTGTCCACATGCTCAGTTCTGAGAGATAAGTGTGTGTGAAGCCATACTTCACCTAGATTTTTGGGAACACAAGGTTTCTTTTCAGTTGCAAACACCACTCCATACATATATATGGGGAAATATAAGCTCAAACTCGATTTTACAGTGAAAACTGCAGGAACTGCAAACCGGCACTAGGAAACAGACTTAGAAACCAGAGAAAAGTTTTTCCTGCAACCCGTTCCCTTGGTGCTAGATGAACGAAAGTCTCTCCACATGCTCAGTTCTGAGAGATAATTGTGTGTGAAAGCCGTCCTTCACCTAGCTTGTTGGGAACACAAAGTTTCTTTTCAGGAGCAAATTACACTCCATACATATATATGGGGAGGTACTAGCTCCAACTCGATATACAGTGAAAACTGCAGGAAATTATAACCGGCACTAAAAAACAGTCTGAGAAAACAGAGTAATAGTTTCCCTGCAACCCGTTCCCTTGGTGCTAGATGAACGAACGTCTCTCCACATGCTCAGTTCTGAGAGATAAGTGTGTGTGAAAGCCGTCCTTCACCTAGCTTGATGGAACACAATGTTTATTTTACATTGCATACGCCACTCCATACATATATATGGGGAGGTAAAAGCTCGAACTCGTTTTTACAGTGAAAACTGTAGGAAATTCGATCCGGCAATAGGAAACAGACTGAGAAACCAGTGTAAAAGTTTCCCCTGCAACCCGTTCCCTTGGTGCTAGATGAACGAATGTCTCTCTACATGCTCAGTTCTGAGAGATAAGTGTGTGTGAAAGCCTTCCTTTAACTAGCTTGCTGGGAACACAAAGTTTCTTTTCAGTTGCAAACTCCACTCCATACATATATATGGGGAGGTACTAGCTCCAACACGGTTTTACAGTGAAATCTGCAGGTACTTCAAACCGGCACTAGGAAACAGACTGAGAAACCAGAGTAAAAGTTTCTCCTGCAACCCGTTCCCTTGGTGCTATATTAAAGAACGTCTCTCCACATGCTCAGTTCTGAGAGATAAATGTGTTTGAAAACCGTCCTTCACCTAGCTTGTTGGGAACACAAAGTTTCTTTTCAGTTGCAAACTCCACTCCATACATAAATATGGGGAGGTACTAACTACAAATCAGTTTTACAGTGAAAACGGCAGGAACATCAAACCGGAACTAGGAAACAATCTCAGAAACCAGAGTAAAAATTTCCCCTGCCACCCTTTCACTTGGTGCTAGATGAACGAACGTCTGTCCACATGCACAGTTCTGAGAGATAAGTGTGTGTGAAGCCATACTTCACCTAGATTGTTGGGAACACAAAGTTTCTTTACAGTTGCAAACTCCACTCCATACATATATATGGGGAGGTACAAGCTCCAACTCGGTTTTAGAGTGAAAACTGCAGGAACTGCAAACCGGCACTAGGAAACAGACTTAGAAACCAGAGTAAAAGTTTTTCCTGCAACCCGTTCCCTTGGTGCTAGATGAACGAAAGTCTCTCCACATACTCAGTTCTGAGAGATAATTGTGTGTGAAAGCCTTCCTTCACCTATCTTGTTGGGAACACAAAGTTTCTTTTCAGGAGTAAATTACACTCCATACATATATTGGGGTGGTACTAGCTCCAACTCGATTATACAGTGAAAAGTGCAGGAAATTACAACCGGCACTAAAAAAAAGTCTGAGAAAACAGAGTAATAGTTTCTCCTGCAACCCGTTCCCTTGGTGCTAGATGACCGAACGTCTCTCCACATGCTCAGTTCTGAGAGATAAGTGTGTGTGAAAGCCGTCCTTCACCTAGCTTGATGGAACACAATGTTTATTTTACGTTGCATACTCCACTCCATACATATATATGGGGAGGTAAAAGCTCGAACTCGTTTTTACAGTGAAAACTGCAGGAAATTCGATCCGGCAATAGGAAACAGACTGAGAAACCAGAGTAAAAGTTTCCCCCGCAAACCGTTCCCTTGGTGCTAGATGAACGAACGTCTCTCCACATGCTCAGTTCTGAGAGATAAGTGTGTGTGAAAGCCGTCCTTCACCTAGCTTGCTGGGAACACAAAGTTTCTTTTCAGTTGCAAACTCCACTCCATACATATATATGGGGAGGTACTAGCTCCAACACGGTTTTACAGTGAAATCTGCAGGAACTTCAAACCGGCACTAGGAAACAGACTGAGAAACCAGAGTAAAAGTTTCTCCTGCAACCCGTTCCCATTGTGCTAGATGAACGAACGTCTCTTCACATGCTTTGTTCTGAGAGATAACTGTGTGTGAAAGCCGTCCTTCAACTAGCTTGTTGGGAACACAAAGTATCTTTTCAGTGTCAAACCCCACTCCATATATATATAATGGGAAGTAATAGCTCCAACTCGATTTTACAGTGAAAACTGCAGGAAATTCAAACTGGAACTAGGAAACAGACTGAGAAAACAGAGTACATGCTTCTCCTGCAACCCGTTACCTTGGTGCTAGATGAACGAACGTCTCTCCACATGCTCTGTTCTGAGAGATAAGTGTGAGTGAAAGCCGTCCTTCACCTAGCTTGTTTGGAACACAATGTTTATTTTACTTTGCAAACCCCACTCCATACATATATATGGGGAGGTAAAAACTCGAACTCTTTTTTACAGTGAAAACTGTAGGAAATTCGATCCGACACTAGGAAACAGACTGAGAAACCAGAGTAAAAGTTTCTCCTGCATCCCGCTCAATTGGAGCTAGATGAACGAACGTCTCTCGACATGATCAGTTCTGAGAGACAGGTGTGTGTGAAAGCCGTCCTTCAACTAGCTTGTTGGGAACACAATGTTTATTTTCACTTGCAAACTCCAATCCATACATATATAGGGGGAGGTTCTAGCTCCAACTCGGTTTACAGTGAAAACTGTAGGAACTGCAAACTGGCACTTGGAAACAGACTTAGAAACCAGAGTAAAATTTTCTCCTACAACCCGTTCCCTTGGTGCTAGATGAAAGAACGTCTCTCCACATGCTCAGTTCTGAGAGATAAGTGTGTGTGAAAGCCGTCCTTCACATAGCTTGTTGGGAACACAAAGTTTCTTTTCAGGAGCAAATTACACTCCATACATATATATGGGGAGGTACAAGCTCCAACTCGATTTTACAGTGAAAACTGCAAGAAATTCCAACCGGCACTAAGTAACAGTCTGAGAAAACAGAGTAATAGTTTCTCCTGCAACCCGTTCCCTTGTTGCTAGATGAACGAACGTCTCTCCACATGATCATTTCTGAGAGATAAGTGTGTGTGAAAGCCGTCCTTCAACTAGCTTGTTGGGAACATAATGTTTATTTTACGTTGCAAACTCCATTCCATACATATATATGGGGAGGTAAAAGCTCGAAATCCTTTTTACAGTGAAAACTGCAGGAAATTCGATCCGGCAATAGAAAACAGACTGAGAAAACAGAGTAAAAGTTTCCCCTGCAACCCGTTCCCTTGGTGCTAGATGAACGAACGTCTCTCCACATGCTCAGTTCTGAGAGATAAGTGTGTGTGAAAGCCGTCCTTCACCTAGCTTGTTGGGAACACAAAGTGTCTTTACAGTGGCAAACACCACTCCATTTATATATAATGGGAAGTAATAGGTCCAACCCGGTTTTACTGAGAAAACTGCAGGAAATTCATAACGGCACTAGGAAACAGACTGAGAAACCAGAGTAAAACTTTGTCCTGCAGCCCGTTCCATTGGTGCTAGATGAACGAACGTCTCCCCACATGCTCAGTTCTGAGAAATAAGTGTGTGTTAAAGCCTTCCTTCACCTAGATTTTTTGAAGACAAAGTTTCTTTTCAGTTGCAAAATCCACTCCATTCATATATATGGTGAGGTAAAAGCTCCAACTCGGTTTTACACTGAAAAATGCAGGAAATTCAAACCGGCACTAGGAAACACACTGTGAACCCAGAGTAAAATTTCCCCTGCAACCAGTTCCCTTGTGGCTAGATGTACGAAAGTCTCTACACATGTTCATTTCTGAGAGATATGTGTGTGTGAAAGGAGTCCTTCACCTAGCTTGTTGGGAACACAAAGTTTCTTTTCAGTTGCAAACTCCACTCCATACATATATATGGGGAGGTAATAGCTCCAACTCGGTTTTACAGTGAAAACTGCAGGAAATTCTAACCGGCACTAACAAACAGACTGAGAAACCAGAGTAAAAGTTTCTACTTCATCCCGTTCCCTTTGAGCTGGATGAACGAAGGTCTCTCCACAAGCTCACTTCTGAGAGATAAGTGTGTGTGAAAGCCGTTCTTCACCTAGATTTTTGGGAACACAAGGTTTCTTTTCAGTTGCAAACTCCACTCCATACATATATATGGGGAGGTATAAGCTCAAACTCGATTTTACAGTGAAAACTGAAGGAACTTCAAACCGGCACTAGGAAACAGACTGAGATTCCAGAGTAAAAGTTTCCCCTGAAACCGGTTCCCTTGGTGGAAGGTGAACGAACGTCTCTCCACATGCTCAGTTCGGAGATATAAGTGTGTGTGAAAGCCGTCTTTCACCTAGCTTTTTGGGAACACAAAGTTTCTTTTCAGTTGCAATCTCCACTCCATATATATATATGGGGAGGTACTAGCTCCAACTCGGTTTTACAGTGAAAACTGCAGGAACTTCAAACCAGCACTAGGAAACAGACTGAGAAACCAGAGTAAAAGTTTCTCCTGCAACCCGTTCACTTGGTGCTAGATGAACGAACGTCTCTCCACATGCTCAGTTCTGAGAGATAAGTTTGTGTGAAAGCCGTCCTTCACCTAGCTTGTTGGGAACACAAAGTTTATTTTAAGTTGCAAACTCCACTCCATACATATATATGGGGAAGTACAAGCTCCAACTCTGATTTACAGTGAAAACTGCAGGAACTACAAACAGGCACTAGGAAACAGACTGAGATACCAGAGTAAATGTTTCTCCTGCAACCCGTTCACTTGGTGCTAGATGAAAGAACTTATTTCCACATGCTCAGTTCTGAGAGATAAATGTGTTTGAAAGCCGTCCTTCACATAGCTTGTTAGGAACACAAAGTTTCTTTTCAGTTGCAAACTCCACTCCATACATATATAATTGGAGGTAATATCTAAAAATCTGTTTTACAGTGAAAACGGCAGGAACATCAAACCGGAACTAGGAAACAATCTGAGAAACCAGAGTAAAAATTTCTCCTGCCACCCTTTCACTTGGTGCTAAATGAACGAAGGTCTGTCCACATGCTCAGTTCTGAGAGATAAGTGTGTGTGAAGCCATACTTCACCTAGATTTTTGGGAACACAAAGTTTCTTTACAGTTGCAAACTCCACTCCATACATATATATGGGGAGGTACTAGCTCCAACTCGGTTTTAGAGTGAAAACTGCAGGAACTGCAAACCGGCACTAGGAAACAGACTTAGAAACCAGAGTAATAGTTTTTCCTGCAACCCGTTCCCTTGGTGCTAGATGAACGAAAGTCTCTCCACATGCTCAGTTCTGAGAGATAATTGTGTGTGAAAGAAGTCCTTCACCTAGCTTTTTGGGAACACAAAGTTTCTTTTCAGGAGTAAATTACACTCCATACATATGTATGGGGAGGTACTAGCTCCAACTCGATTTTACAGTGAAAACTGCAGGAAATTACAACCGGCACTAAAAAACAGTCTGAGAAAACAGAGTAATAGTTTCTCCTGCAACCCGTTCCCTTGGTGCTAGATGAAAGAACGTCTCTCCACATGCTCAGTTCTGAGGGATAATTGTGTGTGAAAGCAGTCCTTCACCTAGCTTGATGGATCACAATGTTTAATTTACATTGCATACCCCACTCCATACATATATATGAGGAGGTAAAAGCTCGAACTCGTTTTTACAGTGAAAACTGCAGGAAATTCGATCCGGCAATAGGAAACAGACTGAGAAACCAGAGTAAAAGTTTCCCTGCAACCCGTTCCCTTGGTGCTAGATGAACGAACGTCTCTCCACATGCTCAGTTCTGAGAGATAAGTGTGTGTGAAAGCCGTACTTCACCTAGCTTGCTGGGAACACAAAGTTTCTTTTCAGTTGCAAACTCCACTCCATACATATATATGGGGAGGTACTAGCTCCAACACGGTTTTACAGTGAAATCTGCAGGAACTTCAAACCGGCACTAGGAAACAGACTGAGAAACCAGAGTAAAAGTTTCTCCTGCAACCCGTTCCTATTGTGATAGATGAACGAACGTCTCTTCACATGCTTAGTTCTGAGAGATAAGTGTGTGTGAAAGCCGTCCTTCAACTAGCTTGTTGGGAACACAAAGTATCTTTTCAGTGTCAAACTCCACTCCATATATATATAATGGGAAGTAATAGCTCCAACTCGATTTTACAGTGAAAACTGCAGGAAAATCATACTGGCACTAGGAAACAGACTGAGAAAACAGAGTACGTGTTTCTCCTGCAACCCGTTACCTTGGTGCTAGATGAACGAACGTTCTCCACATGCTCAGTTCTGAGAGATAAGTGTGTGTGAAAGCCGTCCTTCACCTAGCTTGTTTGGAACACAATGTTTATTTTACTTTGCAAACCCCACTCCATACATATATATGGGGAGGTAAAAGCTCGAACTCGTTTTTACAGTGAAAACTGTAGGAAATTCTATCCAAAACTAGGAAACAGACTGAGAAACCAGAGTAAAAGTTTCTCCTGCAACCCGCTCACTTGGAGCTAGATGAACGAACGTCTCTCCACATGATCAGTTCTGAGAGATAAGTGTATGTGAAAGCCGTCCTTCAACTAGCTTGTTGGGAACACAATGTTTATTTTCAGTTGCAAACTCCAATCCATACATATATAGGGGGAGGATCTAGCTCCAACTCGGTTTTACAGTGAAAACTGCAGGAACTTCAAACCGGCAGTAGGAAACACACTCTGAACACAGAGTAAAATTTTCCCTGCAACCCGTTCCCTTGTTGCTAGATGAACGAAAGTCTCTCCACATGCTCAGTTCTGAGAGATAAGTGGGTGTGAATGCCGTCCTTATCCTAGCTTGTTGGGAACACAAAGTTTATTTTCAGTTGCAATCTCCACTCCATACATATATATGGGGAGGTACTAGCTCCAACTCTGTTTTACAGAGAAAACTGCAGGAACTTCAAACCGGCACTAGGAAACAGACTGAGAGACCAGAGTAAAAGTTTCTCATGCAACCCGTTCCCTTGGTGCTAGATGAACGAACGTCTCTCCACATGCTCAGTTCTGAGAGATAAGTATGTGTGAAAGTCTTCCTTCAACTAGCTTGCTAAGAACACAAAGTTTCTTTTCAGTTGCAAACTCAACTCCATACATATATATGGGGAGGTACTAGCTCCAACATCGTTTTACAGTGAAATCTGCAGGTACTTCAAACCGGCACTAGGAAACAGACTGAGAAACCAGAGTAAAAGTTTCTCCTGCAACCCGTTCCCTTGGTGCTATATGAACGAACGTCTCTCCACATGCTCAGTTCTGAGAGATAAGTGTGTGTGAAAGCCGTCCTTCAACTAGATTGTTGGGAACACAAAGTTTATTTTAAGTTGCAAACTCCACTTCATACATATATATGGGGAAGTACAAGCTCCAAATCGGATTTACAGTGAAAACTGCAGGAACTACAAACAGGCACTAGGAAACAGACTGAGATACCAGAGTAAAAGTTTCTCCTGCAACCCGTTCCCTTGGTGCTAGATGAAAGAATTTCTCTCCACATGCTCAGTTCTGAGAGATAAATGTGTTTGAAAACCGTCCTTCACCTAGCTTCTTGGGAACACAAAGTTTCTTTTCAGTTGCAAACTCCACTCCATACATAAATATGGGGAGGTACTAACTACAAATCAGTTTTACAGTGAAAACGGCAGGAACATCAAACCGGAACTAGGAAACAATCTCAGAAACCAGAGTAAAAATTTCCCCTGCCACCCTTTCACTTGGTGCTAGATGAACGAACGTCTGTCCACATGCTCAGTTCTGAGAGATAAGTGTGTGTGAAGCCATACTTCACCTAGATTTTTGGGAACACAAGGTTTCTTTTCAGTTGCAAACACCACTCCATACATATATATGGGGAGATATAAGCTCACACTCAATTTTACAGTGAAAACTGCAGGAACTGCAAACCGGCACTAGGAAACAGACTTAGAAAACAGAGAAAAGTTTTTCCTGCAACCCGTTCCCTTGGTGCTAGATGAACGAAAGTCTCTCCACATGCTCAGTTCTGAGAGATAATTGTGTGTGAAAGCCGTCCTTTACCTAGCTTGTTGGGAACACAAAGTTTCTTTTCAGGAGTAAATTACACTCCATACATATATATGGGGAGGTACTAGCTCCAACTCGATATACAGTGAAAACTGCAGAAAATTATAACCGGCACTAAAAAACAGTCTGAGAAAACAGAGTAATAGTTTCTCCTGTAACCCGTTCCCTTGGTGCTAGATGAACGAACGTCTCTCCACATGCTCAGTTCTGAGAGATAAGTGTGTGTGAAAGCCGTCCTTCACCTAGCTTGATGGAACACAATGTTTATTTTACGTTGCATACGCCACTCCATACATATATATGGGGTGGTAAAAGCTCGAACTCGTTTTTACAGTGAAAACTGCAGGAATTTCGATCCGGCAATAGGAAAAAGACTGAGAAACCAGAGTAAAAGTTTCCCCTGCAACCCGTTCCCTTGGTGCTAGATGAACGAACGTCTCTCCACATGCTCAGTTCTGAGAGATAAGTGTGTGTGAAAGCCTTCCTTCAACTAGCTTGCTGGGAACACAAAGTTTCTTTTCAGTTGCAAACTCCACTCCATACATATATATGGGGAGGTACTAGCTCCAACACGGTTTTACAGTGAAATCTGCAGGTACTTCAAACCGGCACTAGGAAACAGACTGAGAAACCAGAGTAAAAGTTTCTCCTGCAACCCGTTCCCTTGGTGCTATATGAACGAACGTCTCTCCACATGCTCAGTTCTGAGAGATAAGTGTGTGTGAAAGCCGTCCTTCAACTAGCTTGTTGGGAACACAAAGTTTATTTTAAGTTGCAAACTCCATTCCATACATATATATGGGGAAGTACAAGCTCCAACTCGGATTTACAGTGAAAACTGCAGGAACTACAAACAGGCACTAGGAAACAGACTGAGATACCAGAGTAAAAGTTTCTACTGCAACCCGTTCCCTTGGTGTTAGATGAAAGAACTTCTCTCCACATGCTCAGTTCTGAGAGATAAATGTGTTTGAAAACCGTCCTTCACCTAGCTTGTTGGGAACACAAAGTTTCTTTTCAGTTGCAAACTCCACTCCATATATATATATAAGGGGAGGTACTAACTAAAAATCTGTTTTACAGTGAAAACGGCAGGAACATCAAACCGGAACTAGGAAACAATCTGAGAAACCAGAGTAAAAATTTCTCCTGCCACCCTTTCACTTGGTGCTAGATGAACGAACGTCTGTCCACATGCTCAGTTCTGAGAGATAAGGTGTGTGAAGCCATACTTCACCTAGATTTTTGGGAACACAACGTTTCTTTACAGTTGCAAACTCCACTCCATACATATATATGGGGAGGTACTAGCTCCAACTCGGTTTTAGAGTGAAAACTGCAGGAACTGCAAACCGGCACTAGGAAACAGACTTAGAAACCAGAGTAAAAGTTTTTCCTGCAACCCGTTCCCTTGGTGCTAGATGAACGAAAGTCTCTCCACATGCTCAGTTCTGAGAGATAATTGTGTGTGAAAGCCGTCCTTCACCTAGCTTGTTGGGAACACAAAGTTTCTTTTCAGGAGTAAATTACACTCCATACATATGTATGGGGAGGTATTAGCTCCAACTCGATTTTACAGTGAAAACTGCAGGAAATTACAACCGGCACTAAAAAACAGTCTGAGAAAACAGAGTAATAGTTTCTCCTGCAACCCGTTCCCTTGGTGCTAGATGAACGAACGTCTCTCCACATGCTCAGTTCTGAGGGATAAGTGTTTGTGAAAGCCGTCCTTCACCTAGCTTGATGGAACACAATGTTTAATTTACGTTGCATACCCCACTCCATACATATATATGAGGAGGTAAAAGCTCGAACTCGTTTTTACAGTGAAAACTGCAGGAAATTCGATCCGGCAATAGGAAACAGAATGAGAAACCAGAGTAAAAGTTTCCCTGCAACCCGTTCCCTTGGTGCTAGATGAACGAACGTCTCTCCACATGCTCAGTTCTGAGAGATAAGTGTGTGTGAAAGCCGTCCTTCACCTAGCTTGCTGGGAACACAAAGTTTCTTTTCAGTTGCAAACTCCACTCCATACATATATATGGGGAGGTACTAGCTCCAACACGGTTTTACAGTGAAATCTGCAGGAACTTCAAACCGGCACTAGGAAACAGACTGAGAAACCAGAGTAAAAGTTTCTCCTGCAACCCGTTCCCATTGTGATAGATGAACGAACGTCTCTTCACATGCTTAGTTCTGAGAGATAAGTGTGTGTGAAAGCCGTCCTTCAACTAGCTTGTTGGGAACACAAAGTATCTTTTCAGTGTCAAACTCCACTCCATATATATATAATGGGAAGTAATAGCTCCAACTCGATTTTACAGTGAAAACTGCAGGAAAATCATACTGGCACTAGGAAACAGACTGAGAAAACAGAGTAAAAGTTTCTCCTGCAACCCGCTCACTTGGAGCTAGATGAACGAACGTCTCTCCACATGATCAGTTCTGAGAGATAAGTGTATGTGAAAGCCGTCCTTCAACTAGCTTGTTGGGAACACAATGTTTATTTTCAGTTGCAAACTCCAATCCATACATATATAGGGGGAGGTTCTAGCTCCAACTCGGTTTTACAGTGAAAACTGCAGGAACTTCAAACCGGCAGTAGGAAACACACTCTGAACACAGAGTAAAATTTTCCCTGCAACCCGTTCCATTGTTGCTAGATGAACGAAAGTCTCTACACATGCTCAGTTCTGAGAAATAAGTGTGTG
This sequence comes from Camelus bactrianus, assembly GCF_048773025.1. Taxonomy (NCBI): domain Eukaryota; kingdom Metazoa; phylum Chordata; class Mammalia; order Artiodactyla; family Camelidae; genus Camelus; species Camelus bactrianus. Next base: position 3,296,490 of record NC_133565.1, read on the forward strand.
TTAAAGCCGTCCTTCACCTAGATTTTTTGAAGACAAAGTTTCTTTTCGGTTGCAATCTCCACTCCATTCATATATATGGTGAGGTACAAGCTCCAACTCGGTTTTACACTGAAAAATGCAGGAAATTCAAACCGGCACTAGGAAACACACTGTGAACCCAGAGTAAAATTTCCCCTGCAACCAGTTCCCTTGTGGCTAGATGTACGAAAGTCTCTACACATGTTCATTTCTGAGAGATATGTGTGTGTGAAAGGAGTCCTTCACCTAGCTTGTTGGGAACACAAAGTTTCTTTTCAGTTGCAAACACCACTCCATACATATATATGGGGAAGTAATAGCTCCAACTCGGTTTTACAGTGAAAACTGCAGGAAATTCTAACCGGCACCAACAAACAGACTGAGAAACCAGAGTAAAAGTTTCTACTTCATCCCGTTCCCTTTGAGCTGGATGAACGAACGTCTCTCCACAAGCTCACTTCTGAGAGATAAGTGTGTGTGAAAGCCGTTCTTCACATAGATTTTTGGGAACACAAGGTTTCTTTTCAGTTGCAAACTCCATTCCATACATATATATGGGGAGGTATAAGCTCAAACTCGATTTTACAGTGAAAACTGAAGGAACTTCAAACCGGCACTAGGAAACAGACTGAGAATCCAGAGTAAAAGTTTCCCCTGAAACCGGTTCCCTTGGTGGAAGGTGAACGAACGTCTCTCCACATGCTCAGTTCGGAGATATAAGTGTGTGTGAAAGCCGTCTTTCACCTAGCTTTTTGGGAACACAAAGTTTCTTTTCAGTTGCAATCACCACTCCATACATATATATGGGGAGGTACTAGCTCCAACTCGGTTTTACAGTGAAAACTGCAGGAACTTCAAACCGGCACTAGGAAACAGACTGAGAAACCAGAGTAAAAGTTTCTCCTGCAACCCGTTCACTTGGTGCTAGATGAACGAACGTCTCTCCACATGCTCAGTTCTGAGAGATAAGTGTGTGTGAATGCCGTACTTCACCTAGCTTGTTGGGAACACAAAGTTTATTTTAAGTTGCAAACTCCACTCCATACATATATATGGGGAAGTACAAGCTCCAACTCGGATTTACAGTGAAAACTGCAGGAACTACAAACAGGCACCAGGAAACAGACTGAGATACCAGAGTAAAAGTTTCTCCTGCAACCCGTTCACTTGGTGCTAGATGAAAGAACTTATTTCCACATGCTCAGTTCTGAGAGATAAATGTGTTTGAAAGCCGTCCTTCACATAGCTTGTTGGGAACACAAAGTTTCTTTTCAGTTGCAAACTCCACTCCATACATATATAAGGGGAGGTACTAACTAAAAATCTGTTTTACAGTGAAAACGGCAGGAACATCAAACCGGAACTAGGAAACAATCTGAGAAACCAGAGTAAAAATTTCTCCTGCCACCCTTTCACTTGGTGCTAGATGAACGAACGTCTGCCCACATGCTCAGTTCTGAGAGATAAGGCGTGTGAAGCCATACTTCACCTAGATTTTTGGGAACACAAAGTTTCTTTACAGTTGCAAACTCCACTCCATACATATATATGGGGAGGTACTAGCTCCAACTCGGTTTTAGAGTGAAAACTTCAGGAACTGCAAACCGGCACTAGGAAAAAGACTTAGAAACCAGAGTAAAAGTTTTTCCTGCAACCCGTTCCCTTGGTGCTAGATGAACGAAAGTCTCTCCACATGCTCAGTTCTGAGAGATAATTGTGTGTGAAAGCCGTCCTTCACCTAGCTTGTTGGGAACACAAAGTTTCTTTTCAGGAGTAAATTACACTCCATACATATGTATGGGGAGGTACTAGCTCCAACTCGATTTTACAGTGAAAACTGCAGGAAATTACAACCGGCACTAAAAAACAGTCTGAGAAAACAGAGTAATAGTTTCTCCTGCAACCCGTTCCATTGGTGCTAGATGAACGAACGTCTCTCCACATGCTCAGTTCTGAGGGATAAGTGTGTGTGAAAGCCGTCCTTCACCTAGCTTGATGGAACACAATGTTTAATTTACGTTGCATACCCCACTCCATACATATATATGAGGAGGTAAAAGCTCGAACTCGTTTTTACAGTGAAAACTGCAGGAAATTCGATCCGGCAATAGGAAAAAGACTGAGAAACCAGAGTAAAAGTTTCCCTGCAACCCGTTCCCTTGGTGCTAGATGAACGAACGTCTCTCCACATGCTCAGTTCTGAGAGATAAGTGTGTGTGAAAGCCGTCCTTCACCTAGCTTGCTGGGAACACAAAGTTTCTCTTCAGTTGCAAACTCCACTCCATACATATATATGGGGAGGTACTAGCTCCAAATCGGTTTTACAGTGAAAACTGCAGGAACTTCAAACCGGCAATAGGAAACAGACTGAGAAACCAGAGTAATTATATCTCCTGCAACCCGTTCCCTTTGTGCTAGATGAACGAACGTCTCTCCACATGCTCAGTTCTGAGGGATAAGTGTGTGTGAAAGCCGTCCTTCACCTAGCTTGTTGGGAACACAAAGTTTCTCTTCAGTTGCAAACTCCACTCCACATATATATATGGGGCGGTACTAGCTCCAACTCGGTTTTACAGTGAAAACTGCAGGAACTTCAAACCGGCACTAGGAAACAGACTGAGAAACCAGAGTAAAAGTTTCTCCTGCAACCCGTTCCCTTTGTGCTAGATGAACGAACGTCTCTCCACATGCTCAGTTCTGAGAGAAAAGTGTGTGTGAAAGCCGTCCTTCACCTAGATTGTTGGGAACACAAAGTTTCTCTACAGCTGCAAACTCCACTCAGTACATATATATGGGGAATTATTAGCTCCAAGTCGGTTTTACAGTGAAAACTGCAGGAACTTCAAACCGGCTCTAGGAAACAGACCGAGAGACCAGAGTAAATGTTTCTCCTGCAACCCGTTCCCTTTGTGCTAGATGAACGAACGTCTCTCCACATGCTCATTTCTGAGAGATAAGTGTGTGTGAAAGCCGTCCTTCACCAAGCTTGTTGGGAACATAAAGTTTCTCTTCAGTTGCAAACTCCACTCCATACATATATATGGGGATGTACTAGCTCCAACTCGGTTTTACAGTGAAAACTGCAGGAACATCAAACCGGCACTAAGAAACAGACTGAGAAACCAGAGTAAAAGTTTCTCTTGCAACCCTTTCCCTTTGTGCTAGATGAACGAACGTCTCTCCACATGCTCAGTTCTGAGAGATAAGTGTGTGTGAAAGCCGTCCTTCACCTAGCTTGTTGGGAACACAAAGTTTCTCTTCAGTTGCAAACTCCACTCCACACATATATATGGGGAGGTACTAGCTCCAACTCGGTTTTACAGTGAAAACTGCAGGAACTTCAAACCGGCACTAGGAAACAGACTGAGAAACCAGAGTAAAAGTTTCACCTGCAACCCGTTCCCTTTGTGCTAGATGAACGAACGTCTCTCCACATGCTCAGTTCTGAGAGATAAGTGTGTGTGAAAGCCGTCCTTCACCTAGCTTGTTGGGAACACAAAGTTTCTCTTCAGTTGCAAACTCCACTCCATACATATATATGGGGAGGTACTAGCTCCAACTAGGTTTTTCAGTGAAAACTGCAGGAACTTCAAACGGGCACTAGGAAACAGACTGAGAAACCAGAGTAAAAGTTTCCCTGCAGAACGTTCCCTTTGTGCTAGATGAACGAACGTCTCTACTCATGCTCAGTTCTGAGAGATAAGTGTGTGTGAAAGCCGTCCTTCACCTAGCTTGTTGGGAACACAAAGTTTCTCTTCATTAGGAAACTCCAATCCATACATATATATGGGGAGGTACTAGCTCCAACACGGCTTTACAGTGAAAACTGCAGGAACTTCAAACCGGCACTAGGAAACAGACTGAGAAACCAGAGTAAAAGTTTCTCCTGCAAACCGTTCCCTTTGTGCTAGATGAACGAACGTCTCTCCACATGCTCAGTTCTGAGAGATAAGTGTGTGTGAAAGCCGTACTTCACCTAGCTTGCTGGGAACACAAAGTTTCTCTTCAGTTGCAAACTCCACTCCATACATATATATGGGGAGGTACTAGCTCCAAATCGGTTTTACAGTGAAAACTGCATGAACTTCAAACCGGCAATAGGAAACAGACTGAGAAACCAGAGTAATTATTTCCCCTGCAACCCGTTCCCTTTGTGCTAGATGAACGAACGTCTCTCCACATGCTCAGTTCTGAGGGATAAGTGTGTGTGAAAGCCGTCCTTCATCTAGCTTGTTGGGAAAACAAAGTTTCTCTTCAGTTGCAAACTCCACTCCATACATATATATGGGGAGGTACTAGCTCCAACTCGGTTTTACAGTGAAAAATGCAGGAACTTCAAACCGGCAATAGGAAACAGAATGAGAAACCAGAGTAAAAGTTTCTCCTGCAACCCGTTCCCTTTGTGCTAGATGAACGAACGTCTCTCCACATGCTCAGATCTGAGAGATAAGTGCGTGTGAAAGCCGTCCTTCACCTAGCTTGTTGGGAACACAAAGTTTCTCTTCAGTTGCAAACTCCACTCCATACATATATATGGGGAGGTACTAGCTCCAACTCGGTTTTACAGTGAAAACTGCAGGATCTTAAAAGAGGCACTTGGAAAAAGACTGAGAAACCAGAGTAATGTTTCTCTTGCAACCCTTTCCCTTTGTGCTAGATGAACGAACGTCTCTCCACATGCTCAGTTCGGAGATATAAGTGTGTGTGAAAGCCGTCTTTCACCTAGCTTTTTGGGAACACAAAGTTTCTTTTAAGTTGCAATCACCACTCCATACATATATATGGGGAGGTACTAGCTCCAACTCGGTTTTACAGTGAAAACTGCAGGAACTTCAAACCGGCACTAGGAAACAGACTGAGAAACCAGAGTAAAAGTTTCTCCTGCAACCAGTTCACTTGGTGCTAGATGAACGAACGTCTCTCCACATGCTCAGTTCTGAGAGATAAGTGTGTGTGAATGCCGTCCTTCACCTAGCTTGTTGGGAACACAAAGTTTATTTTAAGTTGCAAACTCCACTCCATACATATATATGGGGAAGTACAAGCTCCAACTCGGATTTACAGTGAAAACTGCAGGAACTACAAACAGGCACTAGGAAACAGACTGAGATACCAGAGTAAAAGTTTCTCCTGCAACCCGTTCACTTGGTGCTAGATGAAAGAACTTATTTCCACATGCTCAGTTCTGAGAGATAACTGGGTTTGAAAGCCGTCCTTCACATAGCTTGTTGGGAACACAAAGTTTCTTTTCAGTTGCAAACTCCACTCCATACATATATAAGGGGAGGTACTAACTAAAAATCTGTTTTACAGTGAAAACGGCAGGAACATCAAACCGGAACTAGGAAACAATCTGAGAAACCAGAGTAAAAATTTCTCCTGCCACCCTTTCACTTGGTGCTAGATGAACGAACGTCTGTCCACATACTCAGTTCTGAGAGATAAGGCGTGTGAAGCCATACTTCACCTAGATTTTTGGGAACACAAAGTTTCTTTACAGTTGCAAACTCCACTCCATACATATATATGGGGAGGTACTAGCTCCAACTCGGTTTTAGAGTGAAAACTGCAGGAACTGCAAACCGGCACTAGGAAACAGACTTAGAAACCAGAGTAAAAGTTTTTCCTGCAACCCGTTCCCTTGGTGCTAGATGAACGAAAGTCTCTCCACATGCTCAGTTCTGAGAGATAATTGTGTGTGAAAGCCGTCCTTCACCTAGCTTGTTGGGAACACAAAGTTTCTTTTCAGGAGTAAATTACACTCCATACATATGTATGGGGAGGTACTAGCTCCAACTCGATTTTACAGTGAAAACTGCAGGAAATTACAACCGGCACTAAAAAACAGTGTGAGAAAACAGAGTAATAGTTTCTCCTGCAACCCGTTCCATTGGTGCTAGATGAACGAACGTCTCTCCACATGCTCAGTTCTGAGGGATAAGTGTGTGTGAAAGCCGTCCTTCACCTATCTTGATGGAACACAATGTTTAATTTACGTTGCATACCCCACTCCATACATATATATGAGGAGGTAAAAGCTCGAACTCGTTTTTACAGTGAAAACTGCAGGAAATTCGATCCGTCAATAGGAAACAGACTGAGAAACCAGAGTAAAAGTTACCCTGCAACCCGTTCCCTTGGTGCTAGATGAACGAACGTCTCTCCACATGCTCAGTTCTGAGAGATAAGTGTGTGTGAAAGCCGTCCTTCACCTAGCTTGCTGGGAACACAAAGTTTCTCTTCAGTTGCAAACTCCACTCCATACATATATATGGGGAGGTACTAGCTCCAAATCGGTTTTACAGTGAAAACTGCAGGAACTTCAAACCGGCAATAGGAAACAGACTGAGAAACCAGAGTAATTATTTCTCCTGCAACCCGTTCCCTTTGTGCTAGATGAACGAACGTCTCTCAACATGCTCAGTTCTGAGGGATAAGTGTGTGTGAAAGCCGTCCTTCACCTAGCTTGTTGGGAACACAAAGTTTCTCTTCAGTTGCAAACTCCACTCCACATATATATATGGGGCGGTTCTAGCTCCAACTCGGTTTTACAGTGAAAACTGCAGGAACTTCAAACCGGCACTAGGAAACAGACTGAGAAACCAGAGTAAAAGTTTCTCCTGCAACCCGTTCCCTTTGTGCTAGATGAACGAACGTCTCTCCACATGCTCAGTTCTGAGAGAAAAGTGTGTGTGAAAGCCGTCCTTCACCTAGCTTGTTGGGAACACAAAGTTTCTCTTCAGCTGCAAACTCCACTCAGTACATATATATGGGGAATTATTAGCTCCAAGTCGGTTTTACAGTGAAAACTGCAGGAACTTCAAACCGGCTCTAGGAAACAGACCGAGAGACCAGAGTAAATGTTTCTCCTGCAACCCGTTCCCTTTGTGCTAGATGAACGAACGTCTCTCCACATGCTCATTTCTGAGAGATAAGTGTGTGTGAAAGCCGTCCTTCACCAAGCTTGTTGGGAACATAAAGTTTCTCTTCAGTTGCAAACTCCACTCCATACATATATATGGGGATGTACTAGCTCCAACTCGGTTTTACAGTGAAAACTGCAGGAACATCAAACCGGCACTAAGAAACAGACTGAGAAACCAGAGTAAAAGTTTCTCTTGCAACCCTTTCCCTTTGTGCTAGATGAACGAACGTCTCTCCACATGCTCAGTTCTGAGAGATAAGTGTGTGTGAAAGCCGTCCTTCACCTAGCTTGTTGGGAACACAAAGTTTCTCTTCAGTTGCAAACTCCACTCCACACATATATATGGGGAGGTACTAGCTCCAACTCGGTTTTACAGTGAAAACTGCAGGAACTTCAAACCGGCACTAGGAAACAGACTGAGAAACCAGAGTAAAAGTTTCTCCTGCCACCCGTTCCCTTTGTGCTAGATGAACGAACGTCTCTCCACATGCTCAGTTCTGAGAGATAAGTGTGTGTGAAAGCCGTCCTTCACCTAGCTTGTTGGGAACACAAAGTTTCTCTTCAGTTGCAAACTCCACTCCATACATATATATGGGGAGGTACTAGCTCCAACTAGGTTTTTCAGTGAAAACTGCAGGAACTTCAAACGGGCACTAGGAAACAGACTGAGAAACCAGAGTAAAAGTTTCCCTGCAAAACGTTCCCTTTGTGCTAGATGAACGAACGTCTCTCCACATGCTCAGTTCTGAGAGATAAGTGTGTGTGAAAGCCGTCCTTCACCTAGCTTGTTGGGAACACAAAGTTTCTCTTCAGTAGGAAACTCCAATCCATACATATATATGGGGAGGTACTAGCTCCAACTCGGTTTTACAGTGAAAACTGCAGGAACGTCATACCGGCACTAGGAAACATACTGAGAAACCAGAGTTAAAGTTTCTCCTGCAACCCGTTCCCTTTGTTCGCGATGAACGAACGTCTCTCCAGATGATCAGTTCTGAGAGATAAGTGTGTGTGGAAGCCGTCCTTCACCTAGCTTGTTGGGAACACAAAGTTTCTCTTCAGTTGCAAACTCCACTCCACACATATATATGGGGAGGTGCTTTCTCCAACTCGGTTTTACAGTGAAAACTGCAGGAACTTCAAACCGCCACTAGGAAACAGACCGAGAAACCAGAGTAAAAGTTTCCCCTGCCACCCGTTCCCTTTGTGCTAGATGAACGAACGTCTCTCCACATGCTCAGTTCTGAGAGATAAGTGTGTGGAAGCCGTCCTTCACCTAGCTTGTTGGGAACACAAAGTTTCTCTTCAGTTGCAAACTCCACTCCACACATATATATGGGGAGGTACTAGCTCCAACTCGGTTTTACAGTGAAAACTGCAGGATCTTCAAACCGGCACTAGGAAACAGACTGAGAAACCAGAGTAAAAGTTTCTCCTGCAAACCGTTCCCTTTGTGCTAGATGAACGAACGTCTCTCCACATGCTCAGTTCTGAGAGATATGTGTGGGTGAAAGCCGTCCTTCACCTAGCTTGTTGGGAACACAAAGTTACTCTTCAGTTGCAAACTCCACTCCATACATATATATGGGGAGGTACTAGCTCCAACTAGGTTTTTCAGTGAAAACTGCAGGAACTTCAAACGGGCACTAGGAAACAGACTGAGAAACCAGAGTAAAAGTTTCCCTGCAAACCGTTCCCTTTGTGCTAGATGAACGAACGTCTCTCCACATGCTCAGTTCTGAGAGATAAGTGTGTGTGAAAGCCGTCCTTCACCTAGCTTGCTGGGAACACAAACTTTCTCTTCAGTTAGAAACTCCACTCCATACATATATATGGGGAGGTACTGGCTCCAACTCGGTTTTACAGTGAAAACTGCAGGAATTTCAAACCGGCACTAGGAAACAGACCGAGAAACCAGAGTAAAAGATTCTCCTGCAACCAGTTCCCTTTGTGCTAGATGAACGAACGTCTCTATACATGCTCAGTTCTGAGAGATAAGTGTGTGTGAAAGCCGTCCTTCACCTAGCTTGTTGGGAACACAAAGTTTCTCTTCAGTTGCAATCTATACTCCATACATATATATGGGGAAGTACTAGCTCCAACTCGGTTTTACAGTGAAAACTGCAGGAATTTCAAACCGGCACTAGGAAACAGACTGAGAAACCAGAGTAAAAGTTTCTCCTGCAACCCCTTCCCTTTGTGCTAGATGAACGAACGTCTCTCCACATGCTCAGTTCTGAGGGATAAGTGTGTGTGAAAGCCGTCCTTCAACTAGCTTGTTGGGAACACAAAGTTTCTCTTCAGTTGCAAACTCCACTCCACACATATATATGGGGAGGTGCTTTCTCCAACTCGGTTTTACAGTGAAAACTGCAGGAACTTCAAACCGCCACTAGGAAACAGACCGAGAAACCAGAGTAAAACTTTCCCCTGCCACCCGTTCCCTTTGTGCTAGATGAACGAACGTCTCTCCACATGCTCAGTTCTGAGAGATAAGTGTGTGTGAAAGCCGTCCTTCACCTAGCTTGTTGAGAACACAAAGTTTCTCTTAAGTTGCAAACTCCACTCCATACATATATATGGGGAGGTACTAGCTCCAAATCGGTTTTACATTGAAAACTGCAGGAACTTCAAACCGGCACTAGGAAACAGACTGAGAAACCAGAGTAAAAGTTTCTCCTGCAACCCGTTCCCTTTGTGCTAGATGAACGAACTTCTCTCCACATGCTCAGTTCTGAGAGATAAGTGTGTGTGAAAGCCGTCCTTCACCTAGCTTGTTGGGAACACAAAGTTTCTCTTCAGTTGCAAACTCCACTCCATACATATATATGGGGAGGTACTAGCTCCAACTAGGTTTTACAGTGAAAACTGCAGGATCTTCAATGCGGCACTTGGAAAAAGACTGAGAAACCAGAGTAAAAGTTTCTCCTGCAACCCGTTCCATTTGTGCTAGATGAACGAACGTCTCTCCACATGCTCAGTTCTGAGAGATATGTGTGTGTGAAGCCGACTTTCACCTAGCTTGTTGGGAACACAAAGTTTCTCTTCAGTTGCAAACTCCACTCCATACATATATATGGGGAGGAACTAGCTCCAACTCGGTTTTACAGTGAAAACTGCAGGAACTACAAACGGGCACTAGGAAACACACAGAGAAACCAGAGTAAAATTTCCTCCAGCAAACCGTTCCCTTTTTTCAAGATGAACTAACGTCTCTCCACATGCTCAGTTCTAAGGGATAAGTGTGTGTGAAAGACGTGCTTCACCTAGCTTGTTCGGAACACAAAGTTTCTCTTCAGTTGCAAACTCCACTCCATACATCTATATGGGGAGGTACTAGCTCCAACTCTGTTTTACAGTGAAAACTGCAGGAACTTGAAACCGGCACTAGGAAACAGATTGAGAAACCAGAGTAAAAGTTTCTCCTGCAACCCGTTCCCTTATGCTAGATGAACGAACGTCTCTCCACATGCTCAGTTCTGAGAGATAAGTGTGTGTGAAAGCCGTCCTTCACCTAGCTTGTTGGGAACACAAAGTTTCTCTTCAGCTGCAAACTCCACTCAGTACATATATATGGGGAATTATTAGCTCCAACTCGGTTTTACAGTGAAAACTGCAGGAACATCAAACCGGCACTAGGAAACAGACCGAGAAACCAGAGAAAATGTTTCTCCTGCAACCCGTTCCCTTTGTGCTAGATGAACGAACGTCTCTCCACATGCTCATTTCTGAGAGATAAGTGTGTGTGAAAGCCGTCCTTCACCTAGCTTGGTGGGAACATAAAGTTTCTCTTCAGTTGCAAATTCCACTCCATACATATATATGGGGATGTACTAGCTCCAACTCGGTTTTACAGTGAAAACTGCAGGAACATCAAACTTGCACTAAGAAACAGACTGAGAAACCAGAGTAAAAGTTTCTCTTGCAACCCTTTCCCTTTGTGCTAGATGAACGAACATCTATCCACATGCTCAGTTCTGAGAGAAAAGTGTGTGTGAAAGCCGTTCTTCAACTAGCTTGTTGGGAACAAAAAGTTTCTCTTCAGTTGCAAACTCCACTCCATACATATATATGGGGAGTTACTAGCTCCAACTCGGTTTTACAGTGAAAACTGCAGGAACGTCATACCGGCACTAGGAAACATACTGAGAAACCAGAGTTAAAGTTTCTCCTGCAACCCGTTCCCTTTGTTTGCGATGAACGAACGTCTCTCCACATGATCAGTTCTGAGAGATATGTGTGGGTGAAAGCCGTCCTTCACCTAGCTTGTTGGGAACACAAAGTTTCTCTTCAGTTGCAAACTCCACTCCATACATATATATGGGGAGGTACTATCTCCAACTAGGTTTTTCAGTGAAAACTGCAGGAACTTCAAACGGGCACTAGGAAACAGACTGAGAAACCAGAGTAAAAGTTTCCCTGCAAACCGTTCCCTTTGTGCTAGATGAACGAACGTCTCTCCACATGCTCAGTTCTGAGAGATAAGTGTGTGTGAAAGCCGTCCTTCACCTAGCTTGCTGGGAACACAAACTTTCTCTTCAGTTAGAAACTCCACTCCATACATATATATGGGGAGGTACTAGCTCCAACTCGGTTTTACAGTGAAAACTGCAGGAATTTCAAACCGGCACTAGGAAACAGACCGAGAAACCAGAGTAAAAGATTCTCCTGCAACCAGTTCCCTTTGTGCTAGATGAACGAACGTCTCTATACATGCTCAGTTCTGAGAGATAAGTGTGTGTGAAAGCCGTCCTTCACCTAGCTTGTTGGGAACACAAAGTTTCTCTTCAGTTGCAATCTATACTCCATACATATATATGGGGAAGTACTAGCTCCAACTCGGTTTTACAGTGAAAACTGCAGGAATTTCAAACCGGCACTAGGAAACAGACTGAGAAACCAGAGTAAAAGTTTCTCCTGCAACCCCTTCCCTTTGTGCTAGATGAACGAACGTCTCTCCACATGCTCAGTTCTGAGGGATAAGTGTGTGTGAAAGCCGTCCTTCAACTAGCTTGTTGGGAACACAAAGTTTCTCTTCAGTTGCAAACTCCACTCCACACATATATATGGGGAGGTGCTTTCTCCAACTCGGTTTTACAGTGAAAACTGCAGGAACTTCAAACCGCCACTAGGAAACAGACCGAGAAACCAGAGTAAAACTTTCCCCTGCCACCCGTTCCCTTTGTGCTAGATGAACGAACGTCTCTCCACATGCTCAGTTCTGAGAGATAAGTGTGTGTGAAAGCCGTCCTTCACCTAGCTTGTTGAGAACACAAAGTTTCTCTTCAGTTGCAAACTCCACTCCATACATATATATGGGGAGGTACTAGCTCCAAATCGGTTTTACATTGAAAACTGCAGGAACTTCAAACCGGCACTAGGAAACAGACTGAGAAACCAGAGTAAAAGTTTCTCCTTCAAACCGTTCCTTTTGTGCTAGATGAACGAACGTCTCTCCACATGCTCAGTTCTGAGAGATAAGTGTGTGGAAGCCGTACTTCACCTAGCTTGTTGGGAACACAAAGATTCTCTTCAGTTGCAAACTCCACTCCACACATATATATGGGTATGTACTAGCTCCAACTCGGCTTTACAGTGAAAACTGCAGGAACTTCAAACCGGCACTAGGAAACAGACTGAGAAACCAGAGTAAAAGTTTCTCCTGCACACCGTTCCCTTTGTGCTAGATGAACGAACGTCTCTCCACATGCTCAGTTCTGAGAGATATGTGTGGGTGAAAGCCGTCCTTCACCTAGCTTGTTGGGAACACAAAGTTTCTCTTCAGTTGCAAACTCCACTCCACACATATATATGGGGAGGTACTAGCTCCAACTCGGTTTTACAGTGAAAACTGCAGGAACTTCAAACCGGCACTAGGAAACAGACTGAGAAACCAGAGTAAAAGTTTCTCCTGCAAACCGTTCCCTTTGTGCTAGATGAACGAACGTCTCTCCACATGCTCAGTTCTGAGAGATATGTGTGGGTGAAAGCCGTCCTTCACCTAGCTTGTTGGGAACACAAAGTTTCTCTTCAGTTGCAAACTCCACTCCATACATATATATGGGGAGGTAGTAGCTCCAACTAGGTTTTTCAGTGAAAACTGCAGGAACTTCAAACGGGCACTAGGAAACAGACTGAGAAACCAGAGTAAAAGTTTCTCCTGCAACCCGTTCCTTTTGTGCTAGATGAACGAACGTCTCTCCACATGCTCATTTCTGAGGGATAAGTGTGTGTGAAAGCCGTCCTTCAACTAGCTTGTTGGGAACACAAAGTTTCTCTTCAGTTGCAAACTCCACTCCACACATATATATGGGGAGGTGCTTTCTCCAACTCGGTTTTACAGTGAAAACTGCAGGAACTTCAAACCGCCACTAGGAAACAGACCAAGAAACCAGAGTAAAAGTTTCCCCTGCCACCCGTTCCTTTGTGCTAGATGAACGAACGTCTCTCCACATGCTCAGTTCTGAGAGATAAGTGTGTGTGAAAGCCGTCCTTCACCTAGCTTGTTGGGAACACAAAGTTTCTCTTCAGTTGCAAACTCCACTCCATACATATATATGGGGAGGTACTAGCTCCAAATCGGTTTTACAGTGAAAACTGCAGGAACTTCAAACCGGCACTAGGAAACAGACTGAGAAACCAGAGTAAAAGTTTCTCCTTCAACCAGTTCCCTTTGTGCTAGATGAACGAACGTCTCTCCACATGCTCAGTTCTGAGAGATAAGTGTGTGTGAAAGCCGTCCTTCACCTAGCTTGTTGGGAACACAAAGATTCTCTTCAGTTGCAATCTCCACTCCATACATATATATGGGAAGGTACTAGCTCCAACTCGGTTTTACAGTGAAAACTGCAGGAACTTCAAACCGGCAATAGGAAACAGACTGAGGAACCAGAGTAAATATTTCTCCTGCAACCCGTTCCCTTTGTGCTAGATGAACGAACGTGTCTCCACATGCTCAGTTCTGAGGGATAAGTGTGTGTGAAAGCCGTCCTTCATCTAGCTTGTTGGGAACACAAAGTTTCTCTTCAGTTGCAAACTCCACTCCATACATATATATGGGGAGGTAATAGATCCAACTCGGTTTTACAGTGAAAACTGCAGGAACTTCAAACGGTCACTAGGAAACAGACAGAGAAACAAGAGTAAAATTTCCTCCAGCAACCCGTTCCCTTTGTTCTAGATGAACGAACGTCTCTCCACATGCTCAGTTCTGAGGGATAAGTGTGTGTGAAAGCCGTGCTTTACCTAGCTTGTTGGGAACACAAAGTTTCTCTTCAGTTGCAAACTCCAGTCCATACATATATATGGGGAGGTACTAGCTCCAACTCGGTTTTACAGTGAAAACTGCAGGAACATCAAAATGGCACTAGGAAACAGACTGAGAAACCAGAGTAAATGTTTGTCCTGCAAACCGTTCCCTTTGTTCTAGATGAACGAACGTCTATCCACATGCTCAGTTCTGAGAGTTAAGTGTGTGTGAAAGCCGTCCTTCACCTAGCTTGTTGGGAACACATAGTTTCTCTTCAGTTGCAAACTCCACTCCATACATATATATTGGGAGGTGCTAGCTCCAACTCGGTTTTACAGTGAAAACTGCAGGAACTTCAAAACGCCACTAGGAAAAAGACCGAGAAACCAGAGTAAAAGTTTCCCCTACCACCCGTTCCCTTTGGGCTAGATGAACGAACGTCTCTCCACATGCTCAGTTCTGAGAGATAAGTGTGTGTGAACGCCGTCCTTCACCTAGCTTGTTGGAACAAAAAGTTTCTCTTCAGTTGCAAACTCCACTCCATACATATATATGGGGAAGTACTAGCTCCAAATCTGTTTTACAGTGAAAACTGCAGGAACTTCAAACCGGCACTAGGAAACAGACTGAGAAACCAGAGTAAAAGTTTCTCCTGCAACCCATTCCCTTTGTGCTAGATGAACGAACGTCTCTCCACATGCTCAGTTCTGAGAGATAAGTGTGTGTGAAAGCCGTCCTTCACCAAGTTTGTTGGGAACACAAAGTTTCTCTTCAGTTGCAAACTCCACTCCATACATATATACGGGGAGGTACTAGCTCCACAATGGCTTTACAGTGAAAACTGCAGGAACTTTAAACCGGCACTAGGAAACAGACTGAGAAACCAGAGTAAAAGTATCCTGAAAACCGTTCCATTTGTGCTAGATGAACGAACGTGTCTCCACATGCTCAGTTCTGAGAGATAATTGTGTGTGAAAGCCGTCCTTCACCTATCTTGTTGGGAACACAAAGTTTCTCTTCAGTTGCAAACTCCACTCCATACATATATATGGGGAGGTACTAGCTCCAACTCGGTTTTACAGTGAAAACTGCAGGAACTTCAAACCGGCACTAGGAAACAGACTGAGAAACCAGAGTAAAAGTTTCTCCTGCAAACCGTTCCCTTTGTGCTAGATGAACGAACGTCTCTCCACATGCTCAGTTCTGAGAGTTATGTGTGGGTGAAAGCCGTCCTTCAACTAGCTTGTTGGGAACACAAAGTTTCTCTTCAGTTGCAAACTCCACTCCATACATATATATGGGGAGGTACCAGCTCCAACTAGGTTTTTCAGTGAAAACTGCAGGAACTTCAAACGGGCACTAGGAAACAGACTGAGAAACCAGAGTAAAAGTTTCTCCTGCAAACCGTTCCATTTGTGCTAGATGAACGAACGTCTCTCCACATGCTCAGTTCTGAGGGATAAATGTGTGTGAAAGCCGTCCTTCAACTAGCTTGTTGGGAACACAAAGTTTCTCTTCAGTTGCAAACTCCACTCCACACATATATATGGATAGGTGCTTTCTCCAACTCGGTTTTACAGTGAAAACTGCAGGAACTTCAAACCGCCACTAGGAAACAGACCGAGAAACCAGAGTAAAAGTTTCCCCTGCCACCCGTTCCCTTTGTGCTAGATGAACGAACGTCTCTCCACATGCTCAGTTCTGAGAGATAAGTGTGTGTGAAAGCCGTCCTTCACCTAGCTTGTTGGGAACACAAAGTTTCTCTTCAGTTGCAAACTCCACTCCATACATATATATGGGGAGGTACTAGCTCCAAATCGGTTTTACAGTGAAAACTGCAGGAACTTCAAACCGGCACTAGGAAACAGACTGAGAAACCAGAGTAAAAGTTTCTCCTGCAACCCGTTCCCTTTGTGCTAGATGAACGAACGTCTCTCCACATGCTCAGTTCTGAGAGATAAGTGTGTGTGAAAGCCGTCCTTCACCTAGCTTGTTGGGAACACAAAGATTCTCTTCAGTTGCAATCTCCACTCCATACATATATATGGGAAGGTACTAGCTCCAACTCGGTTTTACAGTGAAAACTGCATTAACTTCAAACCGGCAATAGGAAACAGACTGAGGAACCAGAGTAAATATTTCTCCTGCAACCCGTTCCCTTTGTGCTAGATGAATGAACGTGTCTCCACATGCTCAGTTCTGAGGGATAAGTGTGTGTGAAAGCCGTCCTTCATCTAGCTTGTTGGGAACACAAATTTTCTCTTCAGTTGCAAACTCCACTCCATACATATATATGAGGAGGTACTAGCTCCAACTCGGTTTTACAGTGAAAAATTCAGGAACTTCAAACCGGCAATAGGAAACAGAATGAGAAACCAGAGTAAAAGTTTCTCCTGCAACCCGTTCCCTTTGTGCTAGATGAACGAACGTCTCTCCAAATGCTCAGTTCTGAGAGATATGTGTGTGTGAAAGCCGACTTTCACCTAGCTTGTTGGGAACACAAAGATTCTCTTCAGTTGCAAACTCCACTCCATACATATATATGGGGAGGAACTAGCTCCAACTCGGTTTTACAGTGGAAACTGCAGGAACTTCAAACGGGCACTAGGAAACAGACAGAGAAACAAGGATAAAATTTCCTCCAGCAACCCGTTCCCTTTGTTCTAGATGAACGAACGTCTCTCCACATGCTCAGTTCTGAGAGATAAGTGTGTGTGAAAGCCGTGCTTCACCTAGCTTGTTGGGAACACAAAGTTTCTCTTCAGTTGCAAACTCCACTCCATACATATATATGGGGAGGTACTAGTTCCAACTCGGTTTTACAGTGAAAACTGCAGGAACATCAAAATGGCACTAGGAAACAGACTGAGAAACCAGAGTAAATGTTTCACCTGCAAACCGTTCCCTTTGTTCTAGATGAACGAACGTCTCTCCACATGCTCAGTTCTGAGAGTTAAGTGTGTGTGAAAGCCGTCCTTCACCTAGCTTGTTGGGAACACATAGTTTCTCTTCAGTTGCAAACTCCACTCCATACATATATATTGGGAGGTGCTAGCTCCAACTCGGTTTTACAGTGAAAACTGCAGGAACTTCAAAACGCCACTAGGAAAAAGACCTAGAAACCAGAGTAAAAGTTTCCCCTACCACCCGTTCCCTTTGGGCTAGATGAACGAACGTCTCACCACATGCTCAGTTCTGAGAGATAAGTGTGTGTGAACGCCGTCCTTCACCTAGCTTGTTGGGGACAAAAAGTTTCTCTTCAGTTGCAAACTCCACTCCATACATATATATGGGGAAGTACTAGCTCCAAATCTGTTTTACAGTGAAAACTGCAGGAACTTCAAACCGGCACTAGGAAACAGACTGAGAAACCAGAGTAAAAGTTTCTCCTGCAACCCGTTCCCTTTGTGCTAGATGAACGAACGTCTCTCAACATGCTCAGTTCTGAGAGATAAGTGTGTGTGAAAGCCGTCCTTCACCAAGCTTGTTGGGAACACAAAGTTTCTCTTCAGTTGCAAACTCCACTCCATACATATATACGGGGAGGTACTAGCTCCAAAATGGCTTTACAGTGAAAACTGCAGGAACTTTAAACCGGCACTAGGAAACAGACTGAGAAACCAGAGTAAAAGTTTCCTGAAAACCGTTCCATTTGTGCTAGATGAACGAACGTGTCTCCACATGCTCAGTTCTGAGAGATAAGTGTGTGTGAAAGCCGTCCTTCACCTAGCTTGCTGGGAACACAAAGTTTCTCTTCAGTTGCAAACTCCTCTCCATACATATATATGGGTAGGTACTAGCTCCAACTCGGTTTTACAGTGAAAACTGCAGGAATTTCAAACCGGCAATAGGAAACAGACTGAGAAACCAGAGTAAATTTTTCTCCTGCAACTCGTTCCCTTTGTGCTAGATGAACAAACGTCTCTCCACATGCTCAGTTCTGAGGGATAAGTGTGTGTGAAAGCCGTCCTTCATCTAGCTTGTTGGGAAAACAAAGTTTCTCTTCAGTTGCAAACTCCACTCCATACATATATATGGGGAGGTACTAGCTCCAACTCGGTTTTACAGTGAAAAATTCAGGAACTTCAAACCGGCAATAGGAAACAGAATGAGAAACCAGAGTAAAAGTTTCTCCTGCAAACCGTTCCCTTTGTGCTAGATGAACGAACGTCTCTCCACATGCTCAGTTCTGAGAGATAAGTGTGTGTGAAAGCCGTCCTTCACCTAGCTTGTTGGGAACACAAAGTTTCTCTTCAGTTGCAAACTCCACTCCATACATATATATGGGGAGGTACTAGCTCCAACTCGGTTTTTCTGTGAAAACTGCAGGATCTTCAAAGCGGCACTTGGAAAAAGACTGAGAAACCAGAGTAAAAGTTTCTCCTGCAACCCGTTCCATTTGTGCTAGATGAACGAACGTCTTTCCAAATGCTCAGTTCTGAGAGATATGTGTGTGTGAAAGCCGACTTTCACCTAGCTTGTTGGGAACACAAAGATTCTCTTCAGTTGCAAACTCCACTCCATACATATATATGGGGAGGAACTATCTCCAACTCGGTTTTACAGTGAAAACTGCAAGAACTTCAAACGGGCACTAGGAAACAGACAGAGAAACAAGAGTAAAATTTCCTCCAGCAAACCGTTCCCTTTGTTCTAGATGAACGAACGTCTCTCCACATGCTCAGTTCTGAGAGATAAGTGTGTGTGAAAGCCGTGCTTCACCTAGCTTGTTGGGAACACAAAGTTTCTCTTCAGTTGCAAACTCCACTCCATACATATATATGGGGAGGTACTAGCTCCAAATCTGTTTTACAGTGAAAATTGCAGGAACATCAAAATGGCACTAGGAAACAGACTGAGAAACCAGAGTAAATGTTTCTCCTGCAACCCGTTCCCTTTGTGCTAGATGAACGAACGTCTCTCCACATGCTCAGTTCTGAGAGTTAAGTGTGTGTGAAAGCCGTCCTTCACCTAGCTTGTTGGGAACACAAAGTTTCTCTTCAGTTGCAAACTCCACTCCATTCATATATATTGGGAGGTGCTGGCTCCAACTCGGTTTTACAGTGAAAACTGCAGGAACTTCAAACCGCCACTAGGAAAAAGACCGAGAAACCAGAGTAAACGTTTCCCCTACCACCCGTTCCCTTTCTGCTAGATGAACGAACGTCTCTCCACATGCTCAGTTCTGAGAGATAAGTGTGTGTGAAAGCCGTCCTTCACCTAGCTTGTTGGGAACAAAAAGTTTCTCTTCAGTTGCAAACTCCACTCCATACATATATATGGGGAAGTACTAGCTCCAAATCTGTTTTACAGTGAAAACTGCAGGAACTTCAAACCGGCACTAGGAAACAGACTGAGAAACCAGAGTAAAAGTTTCTCCTGCAACCCGTTCCTTTTGTGCTAGATGAACGAACGTCTCTCCACATGCTCAGTTCTGAGAGATATGTGTGTGTGAAAGCCGTCTTTCACCTAGCTTGTTCGGAACACAAAGTTTCTCTTCAGTTGCAAACTCCACTCCATACATATATACGGGGAGGTACTAGCTCCAAAACGGTTTTATAGTGAAAACTGCAGGAACTTTAAACCGGCACTAGGAAACAGACTGAGAAACCAGAGTAAAAGTTTCCCCTGCAACCCGTTCCCTTTGTGCTAGATGAACGAACGTCTCTCCACATGCTCAGTTCTGAGAGATAAGTGTGTGTGAAAGCCATCCTTCACCTAGCTTGTTATGAACACAAAGTTTCTCTTCAGTTGCAAACTCCACTCCACACATATATATGGGGAGGTACTAGCTCCAACTCGGTTTTACAGTGAAAAATGCAGGAACTTCAAACCGGCAATAGGAAACAGAATGAGAAACCAGAGTAAAAGTTTCTCCTGCAAACCGTTCCTTTTGTGCTAGATGAACGAACGTCTCTCCACATGCTCAGTTCTGAGAGATATGTGTGGGTGAAAGCCGTCCTTCACCTAGCTTGTTGGGAACACAAAGTTTCTCTTCAGTTGCAAACTCCACTCCATACATATATATGGGGAGGTACTAGCTCCAACTAGGTTTTTCAGTGAAAACTGCAGGAACTTCAAACGGGCACTAGGAAACAGACTGAGAAACCAGAGTAAAAGTTTCCCTGCAAACCGTTCCCTTTGTGCTAGATGAACGAACGTCTCTCCACATGCTCAGTTCTGAGAGATAAGTGTGTGTGAAAGCCGTCCTTCACCTAGCTTGCTGGGAACACAAACTTTCTCTTCAGTTACAAACTCCACTCCATACATATATATGGGGAGGTACTAGCTCCAACTCGGTTTTACAGTGAAAACTGCAGGAATTTCAAACCGGCACTAGGAAACAGACCGAGAAACCAGAGTAAAAGATTCTCCTGCAACCAGTTCCCTTTGTGCTAGATGAACGAACGTCTCTATACATGCTCAGTTCTGAGAGATAAGTGTGTGTGAAAGCCGTCCTTCACCTAGCTTGTTGGGAACACAAAGTTTCTCTTCAGATGCAATCTATACTCCATACATATATATGGGGAAGTACTAGCTCCAACTCGGTTTTACAGTGAAAACTGCAGGAACTTCAAACCGGCACTAGGAAACAGACTGAGAAACCAGAGTAAAAGTTTCTCCTGCAACCAGTTCCCTTTGTGCTAGATGAACGAACGTCTCTCCACATGCTCAGTTCTGAGAGATAAGTGTGTGTGAAAGCCGTACTTCACCTAGCTTGTTGGGAACACAAAGATTCTCTTCAGGTGCAATCTCCACTCCATACATATATATGGGAAGGTACTAGCTCCAACTAGGTTTTACAGTGAAAACTGCAGGAACTTCAAACCGGCAATAGGAAACAGACTGAGGAACCAGAGTAAATATTTCTCCTGCAACCCGTTCCCTTTGTGCTAGATGAACGAACGTGTCTCCACATGCTCAGTTCTGAGGGATAAATGTGTGTGAAAGCCGTCCTTCATCTAGCTTGTTGGGAACACAAAGTTTCTCTTCAGTTGCAAACTCCACTCCATACATATATATGGGGTGGTACTAGATCCAACTCGGTTTTACAGTGAAAAATTCAGGAACTTCAAACCGGCAATAGGAAACAGAATGAGAAACCAGAGTAAAAGTTTCTCCTGCAACCCGTTCCCTTTGTGCTAGATGAACGAACGTCTCTCCAAATGCTCAGTTCTGAGAGATATGTGTGTGTGAAAGCCGACTTTCTTCTAGCTTGTTGGGAACACAAAGATTCTCTTCAGTTGCAAACTCCACTCCATACATATATATGGGGAGGAACTAGCTCCAACTCGGTTTTACAGTGAAAACTGCAGGAACTTCAAACGGGCACTAGGAAACAGACAGAGAAACAAGAGTAAAATTTCCTCAAGCAACCCGTTCCCTTTGTTCTAGATGAACGAACGTCTCTCCACATGCTCAGTTCTGAGAGATAAGTGTGTGTGAAAGCCGTGCTTCACCTAGCTTGTTGGGAACACAAAGTTTCTCTTCAGTTGCAAACTCCACTCCATACATATATATGGGGAGTTACTAACTCCACCTTGGTTTTACAGTGAAAACTGCAGGAACGTCATACCGGCACTAGGAAACATACTGAGAAACCAGAGTTAAAGTTTCTCCTGCAACCCGTTCCCTTTGTTCGTGATGAACGAACGTCTCTCCACATGATCAGTTCTGAGAGATAAGTGTGTGTGAAAGCCGTGCTTCACCTAGCTTGTTGGGAACACAAAGTTTCTCTTCAGTTGCAAACTCCACTCCACACATATATATGGGGAGGTGCTTTCTCCAACTCGGTTTTACAGTGAAAACTGCAGGAACTTCAAACCGCCACTAGGAAACAGACCGAGAAACCAGAGTAAAAGTTTCCCCTGCCACCCGTTCCCTTTGTGCTAGATGAACGAACGTCTCTCCACATGCTCAGTTCTGAGAGATAAGTGTGTGTGAACGCCGTCCTTCACCTAGCTTGTTGGGAACAAAAAGTTTCTCTTCAGTTGCAAACTCCACTCCATACATATATATGGGGAAGTACTAGCTCCAAATCTGTTTTACAGTTAAAACTGCAGGAACTTCAAACCGGCACTAGGAAACAGACTGAGAAACCAGAGTAAAAGTTTCTCCTGCAACCCGTTCCCTTTGTGCTAGATGAACGAACGTCTCTCCACATGCTCAGTTCTGAGAGATAAGTGTGTGTGAAAGCCGTCCTTCACCAAGCTTGTTGGGAACACAAAGTTTCTCTTCAGTTGCAAACTCCACTCCATACATATATACGGGGAGGTACTAGCTCCAAAATGGCTTAACAGTGAAAACTGCAGGAACTTTAAACCGGCACTAGGAAACAGACGGAGAAACCAGAGTAAAAGTTTCTCCTTCAACCCGTTCCCTTTGTGCTAGATGAACGAACGTCTCTCCACATGCTCAGTTCTGAGAGATAAGTGTGTGTGAAAGCTGTCCTTCACCTAGCTTGTTGGGAACACAAAGATTCTCTTCAGTTGCAATCTCCACTCCATACATATATATGGGAAGGTACTAGCTCCAACTCGGTTTTACAGTGAAAACTGCAGGAACTTCAAACCGGCAATAGGAAACAGACTGAGGAACCAGAGTAAATATTTCTCCTGCAACCCGTTCCCTTTGTGCTAGATGAACGAACGTGTCTCCACATGCTCAGTTCTGAGGGATAAGTGAGTGTGAAAGCCGTCCTTCATCTAGCTTGTTGGGAACACAAAGTTTCTCTT
Source organism: Camelus bactrianus (assembly GCF_048773025.1). Classification (NCBI taxonomy): domain Eukaryota; kingdom Metazoa; phylum Chordata; class Mammalia; order Artiodactyla; family Camelidae; genus Camelus; species Camelus bactrianus. The sequence continues at coordinate 3,319,417 of NC_133565.1, forward strand.
CAGTTGCAAACTCCACTCCATACATATATATGGGGAGGTACTAGCTCCAACTCGGTTTTACAGTGAAAAATTCAGGAACTTCAAACCGGCAATAGGAAACAGAATGAGAAACCAGAGTAAAAGTTTCTCCTGCAACCCTTTCCTTTGTGCTAGATGAATGAACGTCTCTCCAAATGCTCAGTTCTGAGAGATATGTGTGTGTGAAAGCCGACTTTCACCTAGCTTGTTGGGAACACAAAGATTCTCTTCAGTTGCAAACTCCACTCCATACATATATATGGGGAGGAACTAGCTCCAACTCGGTTTTACAGTGAAAACTGCAGGAACTTCAAACGGGCACTAGGAAACAGACAGAGAAACAAGAGTAAAATATCCTCCAGCAACCCGTTCCCTTTGTTCTAGATGAACGAACGTCTCTCCACATGCTCAGTTCTGAGAGATAATTGTGTGTGAAAGCCGTGCTTAACCTAGCTTGTTGGGAACACAAAGTTTCTCTTCAGTTGCAAACTCCACTCCATACATATATATGGGGAGGTACTAGCTCCAACTCGGTTTTACAGTGAAAACTGCAGGAACATCAAAATGGCACTATTAAACAGACTGAGAAACCAGAGTAAATGTTTCTCCTGCAAACCGTTCCCTTTGTTCTAGATGAACGAACGTCTCTCCACATGCTCAGTTCTGAGAGTTAAGTGTGTGTGAAAGCCGTCCTTCACCTAGCTTGTTGGGAACACATAGTTTCTCTTCAGTTGCAAACTCCACTCCATACATATATATTGGGAGGTGCTAGCTCCAACTCGGTTTTACAGTGAAAAATTCAGGAACTTCAAAACGCCACTAGGAAAAAGACCTAGAAACCAGAGTAAAAGTTTCCCCTACCACCCGTTCCCTTTGGGCTAGATGAACGAACGTCTCTCCACATGCTCAGTTCTGAGAGATAAGTGTGTGTGAACGCCGTCCTTCACCTAGCTTGTTGGGAACACAAAGTTTCTCTTCAGTTGCAAACTCCACTCCATACATATATATGGGGAGGTACTAGTTCCAACTCGGTTTTACAGTGAAAAATTCAGGAACTTCAAACCGGCAATAGGAAACAGAATGAGAAACCAGAGTAAAAGTTTCTCCTGCAACCCTTTCCTTTGTGCTAGATGAACGAACGTCTCTCCAAATGCTCAGTTCTGAGAGATATGTGTGTGTGAAAGCCGACTTTCACCTAGCTTGTTGGGAACACAAAGATTCTCTTCAGTTGCAAACTCCACTCCATACATATATATGGGGAGGAACTAGCTCCAACTCGGTTTTACAGTGAAAACTGCAGGAACTTCAAACGGGCACTAGGAAACAGACAGAGAAACAAGAGTAAAATATCCTCCAGCAACCCGTTCCCTTTGTTCTAGATGAACGAACGTCTCTCCACATGCTCAGTTCTGAGAGATAATTGTGTGTGAAAGCCGTGCTTAACCTAGCTTGTTGGGAACACAAAGTTTCTCTTCAGTTGCAAACTCCACTCCATACATATATATGGGGAGGTACTAGCTCCAACTCGGTTTTACAGTGAAAACTGCAGGAACATCAAAATGGCACTATTAAACAGACTGAGAAACCAGAGTAAATGTTTCTCCTGCAAACCGTTCCCTTTGTTCTAGATGAACGAACGTCTCTCCACATGCTCAGTTCTGAGAGTTAAGTGTGTGTGAAAGCCGTCCTTCACCTAGCTTGTTGGGAACACAAAGTTTCTCTTCAGTTGCAAACTCCACTCCATACATATATATGGGGAGGTACTAGCTCCAACTCGGTTTTACAGTGAAAAATTCAGGAACTTCAAACCGGCAATAGGAAACAGAATGAGAAACCAGAGTAAAAGTTTCTCCTGCAACCCTTTCCTTTGTGCTAGATGAACGAACGTCTCTCCAAATGCTCAGTTCTGAGAGATATGTGTGTGTGAAAGCCGACTTTCACCTAGCTTGTTGGGAACACAAAGATTCTCTTCAGTTGCAAACTCCACTCCATACATATATATGGGGAGGAACTAGCTCCAACTCGGTTTTACAGTGAAAACTGCAGGAACTTCAAACGGGCACTAGGAAACAGACAGAGAAACAAGAGTAAAATATCCTCCAGCAACCCGTTCCCTTTGTTCTAGATGAACGAACGTCTCTCCACATGCTCAGTTCTGAGAGATAATTGTGTGTGAAAGCCGTGCTTAACCTAGCTTGTTGGGAACACAAAGTTTCTCTTCAGTTGCAAACTCCACTCCATACATATATATGGGGAGGTACTAGCTCCAACTCGGTTTTACAGTGAAAACTGCAGGAACATCAAAATGGCACTATTAAACAGACTGAGAAACCAGAGTAAATGTTTCTCCTGCAAACCGTTCCCTTTGTTCTAGATGAACGAACGTCTCTCCACATGCTCAGTTCTGAGAGTTAAATGTGTGTGAAAGCCGTCCTTCACCTAGCTTGTTGGGAACACATAGTTTCTCTTCAGTTGCAAACTCCACTCCATACATATATATTGGGAGGTGCTAGCTCCAACTCGGTTTTACAGTGAAAACTGCAGGAACTTCAAAACGCCACTAGGAAAAAGACCTAGAAACCAGAGTAAAAGTTTCCCCTACCACCCGTTCCCTTTGGGCTAGATGAACGAACGTCTCTCCACATGCTCAGTTCTGAGAGATAAGTGTGTGTGAACGCCGTCCTTCACCTAGCTTGTTGGGAACACAAAGTTTCTCTTCAGTTGCAAACTCCACTCCATACATATATATGGGGAGGTACTAGCTCCAACTCGGTTTTACAGTGAAAAATTCAGGAACTTCAAACCGGCAATAGGAAACAGAATGAGAAACCAGAGTAAAAGTTTCTCCTGCAACCCTTTCCTTTGTGCTAGATGAACGAACGTCTCTCCAAATGCTCAGTTCTGAGAGATATGTGTGTGTGAAAGCCGACTTTCACCTAGCTTGTTGGGAACACAAAGATTCTCTTCAGTTGCAAACTCCACTCCATACATATATATGGGGAGGAACTAGCTCCAACTCGGTTTTACAGTGAAAACTGCAGGAACTTCAAACGGGCACTAGGAAACAGACAGAGAAACAAGAGTAAAATATCCTCCAGCAACCCGTTCCCTTTGTTCTAGATGAACGAACGTCTCTCCACATGCTCAGTTCTGAGAGATAATTGTGTGTGAAAGCCGTGCTTAACCTAGCTTGTTGGGAACACAAAGTTTCTCTTCAGTTGCAAACTCCACTCCATACATATATATGGGGAGGTACTAGCTCCAACTCGGTTTTACAGTGAAAACTGCAGGAACATCAAAATGGCACTATTAAACAGACTGAGAAACCAGAGTAAATGTTTCTCCTGCAAACCGTTCCCTTTGTTCTAGATGAACGAACGTCTCTCCACATGCTCAGTTCTGAGAGTTAAGTGTGTGTGAAAGCCGTCCTTCACCTAGCTTGTTGGGAACACATAGTTTCTCTTCAGTTGCAAACTCCACTCCATACATATATATTGGGAGGTGCTAGCTCCAACTCGGTTTTACAGTGAAAACTGCAGGAACTTCAAAACGCCACTAGGAAAAAGACCTAGAAACCAGAGTAAAAGTTTCCCCTACCACCCGTTCCCTTTGGGCTAGATGAACGAACGTCTCTCCACATGCTCAGTTCTGAGAGATAAGTGTGTGTGAACGCCGTCCTTCACCTAGCTTGTTGGGAACACAAAGTTTCTCTTCAGTTGCAAACTCCACTCCATACATATATATGGGGAGTTACTAACTCCAACTCGGTTTTACAGTGAAAACTGCAGGAAAGTCATACCGGCACTAGGAAACATACTGAGAAACCAGAGTTAAAGTTTCTCCTGCAACCCGTTCCCTTTGTTCGTGATGAACGAACGTCTCTCCACATGATCAGTTCTGAGAGATAAGTGTGTGTGAAAGCCGTGCTTCACCTAGCTTGTTGGGAACACAAAGTTTCTCTTCAGTTGCAAACTCCACTCCACACATATATATGGGGAGGTGCTTTCTCCAACTCGGTTTTACAGTGAAAACTGCAGGAACTTCAAACCGCCACTAGGAAACAGACCGAGAAACCAGAGTAAAAGTTTCCCCTGCCACCCGTTCCATTTGTGCTAGATGAACGAACGTCTCTCCACATGCTCAGTTCTGAGAGATAAGTGTGTGTGAACGCCGTCCTTCACCTAGCTTGTTGGGAACAAAAAGTTTCTCTTCAGTTGCAAACTCCACTCCATACATATATATGGGGAAGTACTAGCTCCAAATCTTTTTTACAGTTAAAACTGCAGGAACTTCAAACCGGCACTAGGAAACAGACTGAGAAACCAGAGTAAAAGTTTCTCCTGCAACCCGTTCCCTTTGTGCTAGATGAACGAACGTCTCTCCACATGCTCAGTTCTGAGAGATAAGTGTGTGTGAAAGCCGTCCTTCACCAAGCTTGTTGGGAACACAAAGTTTCTCTTCAGTTGCAAACTCCACTCCATACATATATACGGGGAGGTACTAGCTCCAAAATGGCTTTACAGTGAAAACTGCAGGAACTTTAAACCGGCACTAGGAAACAGACGGAGAAACCAGAGTAAAAGTTTCTCCTTCAACCCGTTCCCTTTGTGCTAGATGAACGAACGTCTCTCCACATGCTCAGTTCTGAGAGATAAGTGTGTGTGAAAGCTGTCCTTCACCTAGCTTGTTGGGAACACAAAGATTCTCTTCAGTTGCAATCTCCACTCCATACATATATATGGGAAGGTACTAGCTCCAACTCGGTTTTACAGTGAAAACTGCGGGAACTTCAAACCGGCAATAGGAAACAGACTGAGGAACCAGAGTAAATATTTCTCCTGCAACCCGTTCCCTTTGTGCTAGATGAACGAACGTGTCTCCACATGCTCAGTTCTGAGGGATAAGTGTGTGTGAAAGCCGTCCTTCATCTAGCTTGTTGGGAACACAACGTTTCTCTTCAGTTGCAAACTCCACTCCATACATATATATGGGGAGGTACTAGCTCCAACTCGGTTTTACAGTGAAAAATTCAGGAACTTCAAACCAGCAATAGGAAACAGAATGAAAAACCAGAGTAAAAGTTTCCCTGCAACCCTTTCCCTTTGTGCTAGATGAACGAACGTCTCTCCAAATGCTCAGTTCTGAGAGATATGTGTGTGTGAAAGCCGACTTTCACCTAGCTTGTTGGGAACACAAAGATTCTCTTCAGTTGCAAACTCCACTCTATACATATATATGGGGAGGAACTAGCTCCAACTCGGTTTTACAGTGAAAACTGCAGGAACTTCAAACGGGCACTAGGAAACAGACAGAGAAACAAGAGTAAAATATCCTCCAGCAACCCGTTCCCTTTGTTCTAGATGAACAAACGTCTCTCCACATGCTCAGTTCTGAGAGATAATTGTGTGTGAAAGCCGTGCTTAACCTAGCTTGTTGGGAACACAAAGTTTCTCTTCAGTTGCAAACTCCACTCCATACATATATATGGGGAGGTACTAGCTCCAACTCGGTTTTACAGTGAAAACTGCAGGAACATCAAAATGGCACTATTAAAAAGACTGAGAAACCAGAGTAAATGTTTCTCCTGCAAACCGTTCCCTTTGTTCTAGATGAACGAACGTCTCTCCACATGCTCAGTTCTGAGAGTTAAGTGTGTGTGAAAGCCGTCCTTCACCTAGCTTGTTGGGAACACATAGTTTCTCTTCAGTTGCAAACTCCACTCCATACATATATATTGGGAGGTGCTAGCTCCAACTCGGTTTTACAGTGAAAACTGCAGGAACTTCAAAACGCCACTAGGAAAAAGACCTAGAAACCAGAGTAAAAGTTTCCCCTACCACCCGTTCCGTTTGGGCTAGATGAACGAACGTCTCTCCACATGCTCAGTTCTGAGAGATAAGTGTGTGTGAACGCCGTCCTTCACCTAGCTTGTTGGGAACAAAAAGTTTCTCTTCAGTTGCAAACTCCACTCCATACATATATATGGGGAAGTACTAGCTCCAAATATGTTTTACAGTGAAAACTGCAGGAACTTCAAACCGGCACTAGGAAACAGACTGAGAAACCAGAGTAAAAGTTTCTCCTGCAACCCGTTCCCTTTGTGCTAGATGAACGAACGTCTCTCCACATGCTCAGTTCTGAGAGATAAGTGTGCGTGAAAGCCGTCCTTCACCAAGCTTGTTGGGAACACAAAGTTTCTCTTCAGTTGCAAACTCCACTCCATACATATATACGGGGAGGTACTAGCTCCAAAATGGCTTTACAGTGAAAACTGCAGGAACTTTAAACCGGCACTAGGAAACAGACTGAGAAACCAGAGTAAAAGTTTCCTGAAAACCGTTCCATTTGTGCTAGATGAACGAAAGTCTCTCCACATGCTCAGTTCTGAGAGATAAGTGTGTGTGAAAGCCGTCCTTCACCTAGCTTGCTGGGAACACAAAGTTTCTCTTCAGTTGCAAACTCCTCTCCATACATATATATGGGTAGGTACTAGCTCCAACTCGGTTTTACAGTGAAAACTGCAGGAATTTCAAACCGGCAATAGGAAACAGACTGAGAAACCAGAGTAAAAGTTTCTCCTTCAACCCGTTCCCTTTGTGCTAGATGAACGAACGTCTCTCCACATGCTCAGTTCTGAGAGATAAGTGTGTGGAAGCCGTCCTTCACCTAGCTTGTTGGGAACACAAAGATTCCCTTCAGTTGCAAACTCCACTCCACACATATATATGGGGAGGTACTAGCTCCAACTCGGTTTTACAGTGAAAACTGCAGGAACTTCAAACCGGCACTAGGAAACAGACTGAGAAACCAGAGTAAAAGTTTCTCCTGCAAATCGTTCCCTTTGTGCTAGATGAACGAACGTCTCTCCACATGCTAAGTTCTGAGAGATATGTGTGGGTGAAAGCCGACCTTCACCTAGCTTGTTGGGAACACAAAGTTTCTCTTCAGTTGCAAACTCCACTCCACACATATGTATGGGGAGGTACTAGCTCCAACTCGGTTTTACAGTGAAAACTGCAGGAACTTCAAACCGGCACTAGGAAACAGACTGAGAAACCAGAGTAAAAGTTTCTCCTGCAAACCGTTCCCTTTGTGTTAGATGAACGAACGTCTCTCCACATGCTCAGTTCTGAGGGATAAATGTGTGTGAAAGCCGTCCTTCAACTAGCTTGTTGGGAACACAAAGTTTCTCTTCAGTTGCAAACTCCACTCCACACATATATATGGGGAGGTGCTTTCTCCAACTCGGTTTTACAGTGAAAACTGCAGGAACTTCAAACCGCCACTAGGAAACAGACCGAGAAACCAGAGTAAAAGTTTCCCCTGCCACCCGTTCCCTTTGTGCTAGATGAACGAACGTCTCTCCACATGCTCAGTTCTGAGAGATAAGTGTGTGTGAAAGCCGTACTTCACCTAGCTTGTTGGGAACACAAAGTTTCTCTTCAGTTGCAAACTCCACTCCATACATATATATGGGGAGGTACTAGCTCCAAATCGGTTTTACAGTGAAAACTGCAGGAACTTCAAACCGGCACTAGGAAACAGACTGAGAAACCAGAGTAAAAGTTTCTCCTTCAACCCGTTCCCTTTGTGCTAGATGAACGAACGTCTCTCCACATGCTCAGTTCTGAGAGATAAGTGTGTGTGAAAGCCGTCCTTCACCTAGCTTGTTGGGAAAACAAAGATTCTCTTCAGTTGCAATCACCACTCCGTACATATATATGGGAAGGTACTAGCTCCAACTCGGTTTTACAGTGAAAACTGCAGGAACTTCAAACCGGCAATAGGAAACAGACTGAGGAACCAGAGTAAATATTTCTCCTGCAACCCGTTCCCTTTGTGCTAGATGAACGAACGTGTCTCCACATGCTCAGTTCTGAGGGATAAGTGTGTGTGAAAGCCGTCCTTCATCTAGCTTGTTGGGAACACAAAGTTTCTCTTCAGTTGCAAACTCCACTCCATACATATATATGGGGAGGTACTAGCTCCAACTCGGTTTTACAGTGAAAAATTCAGGAAATTCAAACCGGCAATAGGAAACAGAATGAGAAACCAGAGTAAAAGTTTCTCCTGCAACCCGTTCCCTTTGTGCTAGATGAACGAACGTCTCTCCAAATGCTCAGTTCTGAGAGATATGTGTGTGTGAAAGCCGACTTTCACCTAGCTTGTTGGGAACACAAAGATCCTCTTCAGTTGCAAACTCCACTCCATACATATATATGGGGAGGAACTAGCTCCAACTCGGTTTTACAGTGAAAACTGCAGGAACTTCAAACGGGCACTAGGAAACAGACAGAGAAACAAGAGTAAAATTTCCTCCAGCAACCCGTTCCCTTTGTTCTAGATGAACGAACGTCTCTCCACATGCTCAGTTCTGAGAGATAAGTGTGTGTGAAAGCCGTGCTTCACCTAGCTTGTTGGGAACACAAAGTTTCTCTTCAGTTGCAAACACCACTCCATACATATATATTGGGAGGTGCTAGCTCCAACTCGGTTTTACAGTGAAAACTGCAGGAAATTCAAAACGCCACTAGGAAAAAGACCTAGAAACCAGAGTAAAAGTTTCCCCTACCACCCGTTCCCTTTGGGCTAGATGAACGAACGTGTCTACACATGCTCAGTTCTGAGGGATAAGTGTGTGTGAAAGCCGTCCTTCATCTAGCTTGTTGGGAACACAAAGTTTCTCTTCAGTTGCAAACTCCACTCCATACATATATATGGGGAGGTACTAGCTCCAACTCGGTTTTACAGTGAAATATTCAGGAACTTCAAACCGGCAATAGGAAACAGAATGAGAAACCAGAGTAAAAGTTTCTCCTGCAACCCGTTCCCTTTGTGCTAGATGAACGAACGTCTCTCCAAATGCTCAGTTCTGAGAGATATGTGTGTGTGAAAGCCGACTTTCATCTAGCTTGTTGGGAACACAAAGATTCTCTTCAGTTGCAAACTCCACTCCATACATATATATGGGGAGGAACTAGCTCCAACTCGGTTTTACAGTGAAAACTGCAGGAACTTCAAACGGGCACTAGGAAACAGACAGAGAAACAAGAGTAAAATTTCCTCCAGCAACCCGTTCCCTTTATTCTAGATGAACGAACGTCTCTCCACATGCTCAGTTCTGAGAGATAAGTGTGTGTGAAAGCCGTGCTTCACCTAGCTTGTTGGGAACACAAAGTTTCTCTTCAGTTGCAAACTCCACTCCATACATATATATGGGGAGTTACTAACTCCAACGCGGTTTTACAGTGAAAACTGCAGGAACGTCATACCGGCACTAGGAAACATACTGAGAAACCAGAGTTAAAGTTTCTCCTGCAACCCGTTCCCTTTGTTCGCGATGAACGAACGTCTCTCCACATGATCAGTTCTGAGAGATAAGTGTGTGTGAAAGCCGTGCTTCACCTAGCTTGTTGGGAACACAAAGTTTCTCTTCAGTTGCAAACTCCACTCCACACATATATATGGGGAGGTGCTTTCTCCAACTCGGTTTTACAGTGAAAACTGCAGGAACTTCAAACCGCCACTAGGAAACAGACCGAGAAACCAGAGTAAAAGTTTCCCCTGCCACCCGTTCCCTTTGTGCTAGATGAACGAACGTCTCTCCACATGCTCAGTTCTGAGAGATAAGTGTGTGTGAACGCCGTCCTTCACCTAGCTTGTTGGGAACAAAAAGTTTCTCTTCAGTTGCAAACTCCACTCCATACATATATATGGGGAAGTACTAGCTCCAAATCTGTTTTACAGTGAAAACTGCAGGAACTTCAAACCGGCACTAGGAAACAGACTGAGAAACCAGAGTAAAAGTTTCTCCTGCAACCCGTTCCCTTTGTTCTAGATGAACGAACGTCTCTCCACATGCTCAGTTCTGAGAGATAAGTGTGTGTGAAAGCCGTCCTTCACCAAGCTTGTTGGGAACACAAAGTTTCTCTTCAGTTGCAAACTCCACTCCATACATATATACGGGGAGGTACTAGCTCCAAAATGGCTTTACAGTGAAAACTGCAGGAACTTTAAACCGGCACTAGGAAACAGACTGAGAAACCAGAGTAAAAGTTTCCTGAAAACCGTTCCATTTGTGCTAGATGAACGAACGTGTCTCCACATGCTCAGTTCTGAGAGATAAGTGTGTGTGAAAGCCGTCCTTCACCTAGCTTGCTGGGAACACAAAGTTTCTCTTCAGTTGCAAACTCCTCTCCATACATATATATGGGTAGGTACTAGCTCCAACTCGGTTTTACAGTGAAAACTGCAGGAATTTCAAACCGGCAATAGGAAACAGACTGAGAAACCAGAGTAAATATTTCTCCTGCAACTCGTTCCCTTTGTGCTAGATGAACGAACGTCTCTCCACATGCTCAGTTCTGAGGGATAAGTGTGTGTGAAAGCCGTCCTTCATCTAGCTTGTTGGGAACACAAAGTTTCTCTTCAGTTGCAAACTCCACTCCATAAATATATATGGGGAGGTACTAGCTCCAACTCGGTTTTACAGTGAAAAATTCAGGAACTTCAAACCGGCAATAGGAAACAGAATGAGAAACCAGAGTAAAAGTTTCTCTTGCAAACCGTTCCCTTTGTGCTAGATGAACGAACGTCTCTCCACATGCTCAGTTCTGAGAGATAAGTGTGTGTGAAAGCCGTCCTTCACCTAGCTTGTTGGGAACACAAAGTTTCTCTTCAGTTGCAAACTCCACTCCACACATATATATGGGGAGGTGCTTTCTCCAACTCGGTTTTACAGTGAAAACTGCAAGAACTTCAATCCGCCACTAGGAAACAGTCCGAGAAACCAGAGTAAAAGTTTCCCCTGCCACCCGTTCCCTTTGTGCTAGATGAACGAACGTCTCTCCACATGCTCAGTTCTGAGAGATAAGTGTGTGTGAAAGCCGTCCTTCACCTAGCTTGTTGGGAACACAAAGTTTCTCTTCAGTTGCAAACTCCACTCCATACATATATAAGGGGAGGTACTAGCTCCAAATCGGTTTTACAGTGAAAACTGCAGGAACTTCAAACCGGCACTAGGAAACAGACTGAGAAACCAGAGTAAAAGTTTCTCCTGCAACCAGTTCCCTTTGTGCTAGATGAACGAACGTCTCTCCACATGCTCAGTTCTGAGAGATAAGTGTGTGTGAAAGCCGTCCTTCACCTAGCTTGTTGGGAACACAAAGATTCTCTTCAGTTGCAATCTCCACTCCATACATATATATGGGAAGGTACTAGCTCCAACTAGGTTTTACAGTGAAAACTGCAGGAACTTCAAACCGGCAATAGGAAACAGACTGAGGAACCAGAGTAAATATTTCACCTGCAACCCGTTCCCTTTGTGCTAGATGAACGAACGTGTCTCCACATGCTCAGTTCTGAGGGATAAATGTGTGTGAAAGCCGTCCTTCATCTAGCTTGTTGGGAACACAAAGTTTCTCTTCAGTTGCAAACTCCACTCCATACATATATATGGGGAGGTACTAGCTCCAACTCGGTTTTACAGTGAAAAATTCAGGAACTTCAAACCGGCAATAGGAAACAGAATGAGAAACCAGAGTAAAAGTTTCTCCTGCAACCCGTTCCCTTTGTGCTAGATGAACGAACGTCTCTCCAAATGCTCAGTTCTGAGAGATATGTGTGTGTGAAAGCCGAATTTCTTCTAGCTTGTTGGGAACACAAAGATTCTCTTCAGTTGCAAACTCCACTCCATACATATATATGGGGAGGAACTAGCTCCAACTCGGTTTTACAGTGAAAACTGCAGGAACTTCAAACGGGCACTAGGAAACAGACAGAGAAACAAGAGTAAAATTTCCTCAAGCAACCCGTTCCCTTTGTTCTAGATGAACGAACGTCTCTCCACATGCTCAGTTCTGAGAGATAAGTGTGTGTGAAAGCCGTGCTTCACCTAGCTTGTTGGGAACACAAAGTTTCTCTTCAGTTGCAAACTCCACTCCATACATATATATGGGGAGTTACTAACTCCAACTCGGTTTTACAGTGAAAACTGCAGGAACGTCATACCGGCACTAGGAAACATACTGAGAAACCAGAGTTAAAGTTTCTCCTACAACCCGTTCCCTTTGTTCGTGATGAACGAACGTCTCTCCACATGATCAGTTCTGAGAGATAAGTGTGTGTGAAAGCCGTGCTTCACCTAGCTTGTTGGGAACTCAAAGTTTCTCTTCAGTTGCAAACTCCACTCCACACATATATATGGGGAGGTGCTTTCTCCAACTCGGTTTTACAGTGAAAACTGCAGGAACTTCAAACCGCCACTAGGAAGCAGACCGAGAAACCAGAGTAAAAGTTTCCCCTGCCACCCGTTCCCTTTGTGCTAGATGAACGAACGTCTCTCCACATGCTCAGTTCTGAGAGATAAGTGTGTGTGAACGCCGTCCTTCACCTAGCTTGTTGGGAACAAAAAGTTTCTCTTCAGTTGCAAACTCCACTCCATACATATATATGGGGAAGTACTAGCTCCAAATCTGTTTTACAGTTAAAACTGCAGGAACTTCAAACCGGCACTAAGAAACAGACTGAGAAACCAGAGTAAAAGTTTCTCCTGCAACCCGTTCCCTTTGTGCTAGATGAACGAACGTCTCTCCACATGCTCAGTTCTGAGAGATAAGTGTGTGTGAAAGCCGTCCTTCACCAAGCTTGTTGGGAACACAAAGTTTCTCTTCAGTTGCAAACTCCACTCCATACATATATACGGGGAGGTACTAGCTCCAAAATGGCTTTACAGTGAAAACTGCAGGAACTTTAAACCGGCACTAGGAAACAGACGGAGAAACCAGAGTAAAAGTTTCTCCTTCAACCCGTTCCCTTTGTGTTAGATGAACGAACGTCTCTCCACATGCTCAGTTCTGAGAGATAAGTGTGTGTGAAAGCTGTCCTTCACCTAGCTTGTTGGGAACACAAAGATTCTCTTCAGTTGCAATCTCCACTCCATACATATATATGGGAAGGTACTAGCTCCAACTCGGTTTTACAGTGAAAACTGCAGGAACTTCAAACCGGCAATAGGAAACAGACTGAGGAACCAGAGTAAATATTTCTCCTGCAACCCGTTCCCTTTGTGCTAGATGAACGAACGTGTCTCCACATGCTCAGTTCTGAGGGATAAGTGTGTGTGAAAGCCGTCCTTCATCTAGCTTGTTGGGAACACAAAGTTTCTCTTCAGTTGCAAACTCCACTCCATACATATATATGGGGAGGTACTAGCTCCAACTCGGTTTTACAGTGAAAAGTTCAGGAACTTCAAACCGGCAATAGGAAACAGAATGAGAAACCAGAGTAAAAGTTTCTCCTGCAACCCTTTCCCTTTGTGCTAGATGAACGAACGTCTCTCCAAATGCTCAGTTCTGAGAGATATGTGTGTGTGAAAGCCGACTTTCACCTAGCTTGTTGGGAACACAAAGATTCTCTTCAGTTGCAAACTCCACTCCATACATATATATGGGGAGGAACTAGCTCCAACTCGGTTTTACAGTGAAAACTGCAGGAACTTCAAACGGGCACTAGGAAACAGACAGAGAAACAAGAGTAAAATATCCTCCAGCAACCCGTTCCCTTTGTTCTAGATGAACGAACGTCTCTCCATATGCTCAGTTCTGAGAGATAATTGTGTGTGAAAGCCGTGCTTAACCTAGCTTGTTGGGAACACAAAGTTTCTCTTCAGTTGCAAACTCCACTCCATACATATATATGGGGAGGTACTAGCTCCAACTCGGTTTTACAGTGAAAACTGCAGGAACATCAAAATGGCACTATTAAACAGACTGAGAAACCAGAGTAAATGTTTCTCCTGCAAACCGTTCCCTTTGTTCTAGATGAACGAACGTCTCTCCACATGCTCAGTTCTGAGAGTTAAGTGTGTGTGAAAGCCGTCCTTCACCTAGCTTGTTGGGAACACATAGTTTCTCTTCAGTTGCAAACTCCACTCCATACATATATATTGGGAGGTGCTAGCTCCAACTCGGTTTTACAGTGAAAACTGCAGGAACTTCAAACGGGCACTAGGAAACAGACAGAGAAACAAGAGTAAAATTTCCTCAAGCAACCCGTTCCCTTTGTTCTAGATGAACGAACGTCTCTCCACATGCTCAGTTCTGAGAGATAAGTGTGTGTGAAAGCCGTGCTTCACCTAGCTTGTTGGGAACACAAAGTTTCTCTTCAGTTGCAAACTCCACTCCATACATATATATGGGGAGTTACTAACTCCAACTCGGTTTTACAGTGAAAACTGCAGGAACGTCATACCGGCACTAGGAAACATACTGAGAAACCAGAGTTAAAGTTTCTCCTACAACCCGTTCCCTTTGTTCGTGATGAACGAACGTCTCTCCACATGATCAGTTCTGAGAGATAAGTGTGTGTGAAAGCCGTGCTTCACCTAGCTTGTTGGGAACTCAAAGTTTCTCTTCAGTTGCAAACTCCACTCCACACATATATATGGGGAGGTGCTTTCTCCAACTCGGTTTTACAGTGAAAACTGCAGGAACTTCAAACCGCCACTAGGAAGCAGACCGAGAAACCAGAGTAAAAGTTTCCCCTGCCACCCGTTCCCTTTGTGCTAGATGAACGAACGTCTCTCCACATGCTCAGTTCTGAGAGATAAGTGTGTGTGAACGCCGTCCTTCACCTAGCTTGTTGGGAACAAAAAGTTTCTCTTCAGTTGCAAACTCCACTCCATACATATATATGGGGAAGTACTAGCTCCAAATCTGTTTTACAGTTAAAACTGCAGGAACTTCAAACCGGCACTAAGAAACAGACTGAGAAACCAGAGTAAAAGTTTCTCCTGCAACCCGTTCCCTTTGTGCTAGATGAACGAACGTCTCTCCACATGCTCAGTTCTGAGAGATAAGTGTGTGTGAAAGCCGTCCTTCACCAAGCTTGTTGGGAACACAAAGTTTCTCTTCAGTTGCAAACTCCACTCCATACATATATACGGGGAGGTACTAGCTCCAAAATGGCTTTACAGTGAAAACTGCAGGAACTTTAAACCGGCACTAGGAAACAGACGGAGAAACCAGAGTAAAAGTTTCTCCTTCAACCCGTTCCCTTTGTGTTAGATGAACGAACGTCTCTCCACATGCTCAGTTCTGAGAGATAAGTGTGTGTGAAAGCTGTCCTTCACCTAGCTTGTTGGGAACACAAAGATTCTCTTCAGTTGCAATCTCCACTCCATACATATATATGGGAAGGTACTAGCTCCAACTCGGTTTTACAGTGAAAACTGCAGGAACTTCAAACCGGCAATAGGAAACAGACTGAGGAACCAGAGTAAATATTTCTCCTGCAACCCGTTCCCTTTGTGCTAGATGAACGAACGTGTCTCCACATGCTCAGTTCTGAGGGATAAGTGTGTGTGAAAGCCGTCCTTCATCTAGCTTGTTGGGAACACAAAGTTTCTCTTCAGTTGCAAACTCCACTCCATACATATATATGGGGAGGTACTAGCTCCAACTCGGTTTTACAGTGAAAAATTCAGGAACTTCAAACCGGCAATAGGAAACAGAATGAGAAACCAGAGTAAAAGTTTCTCCTGCAACCCTTTCCCTTTGTGCTAGATGAACGAACGTCTCTCCAAATGCTCAGTTCTGAGAGATATGTGTGTGTGAAAGCCGACTTTCACCTAGCTTGTTGGGAACACAAAGATTCTCTTCAGTTGCAAACTCCACTCCATACATATATATGGGGAGGAACTAGCTCCAACTCGGTTTTACAGTGAAAACTGCAGGAACTTCAAACGGGCACTAGGAAACAGACAGAGAAACAAGAGTAAAATATCCTCCAGCAACCCGTTCCCTTTGTTCTAGATGAACGAACGTCTCTCCACATGCTCAGTTCTGAGAGATAATTGTGTGTGAAAGCCGTGCTTAACCTAGCTTGTTGGGAACACAAAGTTTCTCTTCAGTTGCAAACTCCACTCCATACATATATATGGGGAGGTACTAGCTCCAACTCGGTTTTACAGTGAAAACTGCAGGAACATCAAAATGGCACTATTAAACAGACTGAGAAACCAGAGTAAATGTTTCTCCTGCAAACCGTTCCCTTTGTTCTAGATGAACGAACGTCTCTCCACATGCTCAGTTCTGAGAGTTAAGTGTGTGTGAAAGCCGTCCTTCACCTAGCTTGTTGGGAACACATAGTTTCTCTTCAGTTGCAAACTCCACTCCATACATATATATTGGGAGGTGCTAGCTCCAACTCGGTTTTACAGTGAAAACTGCAGGAACTTCAAAACGCCACTAGGAAAAAGACCTAGAAACCAGAGTAAAAGTTTCCCCTACCACCCGTCCCTTTGGGCTAGATGAACGAACGTCTCTCCACATGCTCAGTTCTGAGAGATAAGTGTGTGTGAACGCCGTCCTTCACCTAGCTTGTTGGGAACAAAAAGTTTCTCTTCAGTTGCAAACTCCACTCCATACATATATATGGGGAAGTACTAGCTCCAAATCTGTTTTACAGTGAAAACTGCAGGAACTTCAAACCGGCACTAGGAAACAGACTGAGAAACCAGAGTAAAAGTTTCTCCTGCAACCCGTTCCCTTTGTGCTAGATGAACGAACGTCTCTCCACATGCTCAGTTCTGAGAGATAAGTGTGTGTGAAAGCCGTCCTTCACCAAGCTTGTTGGGAACACAAAGTTTCTCTTCAGTTGCAAACTCCACTCCATACATATATACGGGGAGGTACTAGCTCCAAAATGGCTTTACAGTGAAAACTGCAGGAACTTTAAACCGGCACTAGGAAACAGACTGAGAAACCAGAGTAAAAGTTTCCTGAAAACCGTTCCATTTGTGCTAGATGAACGAAAGTCTCTCCACATGCTCAGTTCTGAGAGATAAGTGTGTGTGAAAGCCGTCCTTCACCTAGCTTGCTGGTAACACAAAGTTTCTCTTCAGTTGCAAACTCCTCTCCATACATATATATGGGTAGGTACTAGCTCCAACTCGGTTTTACAGTGAAAACTGCAGGAATTTCAAACCGGCAATAGGAAACAGACTGAGAAACCAGAGTAAAAGTTTCTCCTTCAACCCGTTCCCTTTGTGCTAGATGAACGAACGTCTCTCCACATGCTCAGTTCTGAAAGATAAGTGTGTGGAAGCCGTCCTTCACCTAGCTTGTTGGGAACACAAAGATTCCCTTCAGTTGCAAACTCCACTCCACACATATATATGGGGAGGTACTAGCTCCAACTCGGTTTTACAGTGAAAACTGCAGGAACTTCAAACCGGCACTAGGAAACAGACTGAGAAACCAGAGTAAAAGTTTCTCCTGCAAATCGTTCCCTTTGTGCTAGATGAACGAACGTCTCTCCACATGCTCAGTTCTGAGAGATATGTGTGGGTGAAAGCCGACCTTCACCTAGCTTGTTGGGAACACAAAGTTTCTCTTCAGTTGCAAACTCCACTCCATACATATATATGGGGAGGTACTAGCTCCAACTCGGTTTTACAGTGAAAACTGCAGGAACTTCAAACCGGCACTAGGAAACAGACTGAGAAACCAGAGTAAAAGTTTCTCCTGCAAACCGTTCCCTTTGTGTTAGATGAACGAACGTCTCTCCACATGCTCAGTTCTGAGGGATAAGTGTGTGTGAAAGCCGTCCTTCAACTAGCTTGTTGGGAACACAAAGTTTCTCTTCAGTTGCAAACTCCACTCCACACATATATATGGGGAGGTGCTTTCTCCAACTCGGTTTTACAGTGAAAACTGCAGGAACTTCAAACCGCCACTAGGAAACAGACCGAGAAACCAGAGTAAAAGTTTCCCCTGCCACCCGTTCCCTTTGTGCTAGATGAACGAACGTCTCTCCACATGCTCAGTTCTGAGAGATAAGTGTGTGTGAAAGCCGTCCTTCACCTAGCTTGTTGGGAACACAAAGTTTCTCTTCAGTTGCAAACTCCACTCCATACATATATATGGGGAGGTACTAGCTCCAAATCGGTTTTACAGTGAAAACTGCAGGAACTTCAAACCGGCACTAGGAAACAGACTGAGAAACCAGAGTAAAAGTTTCTCCTTCAACCCGTTCCCTTTGTGCTAGATGAACGAACGTCTCTCCACATGCTCAGTTCTGAGAGATAAGTGTGTGTGAAAGCCGTCCTTCACCTAGCTTGTTGGGAACACAAAGATTCTCTTCAGTTGCAATCTCCACTCCGTACATATATATGGGAAGGTACTAGCTCCAACTCGGTTTTACAGTGAAAACTGCAGGAACTTCAAACCGGCAATAGGAAACAGACTGAGGAACCAGAGTAAATATTTCTCCTGCAACCCGTTCCCTTTGTGGTAGATGAACGAACGTGTCTCCACATGCTCAGTTCTGAGAGATAAGTGTGTGTGAAAGCCGTGCTTCACCTAGCTTGTTGGGAACACAAAGTTTCTCTTCTGTTGCAAACACCACTCCATACATATATATTGGGAGGTGCTAGCTCCAACTCGATTTTACAGTGAAAACTGCAGGAAATTCAAAACGCCACTAGGAAAAAGACCTAGAAACCAGAGTAAAAGTTTCCCCTACCAACCGTTCCCTTTGGGCTAGATGAACGAACGTGTCTACACATGCTCAGTTCTGAGGGATAAGTGTGTGTGAAAGCCGTCCTTCATCTAGCTTGTTGGGAACACAAAGTTTCTCTTCAGTTGCAAACTCCACTCCATACATATATATGGGGAGGTACTAGCTCCAACTCGGTTTTACAGTGAAAAATTCAGGAACTTCAAACCGGCAATAGGAAACAGAATGAGAAACCAGAGTAAAAGTTTCTCCTGCAACCCGTTCCCTTTGTGCTAGATGAACGAACGTCTCTCCAAATGCTCAGTTCTGAGAGATATGTGTGTGTGAAAGCCGACTTTCATCTAGCTTGTTGGGAACACAAAGATTCTCTTCAGTTGCAAACTCCACTCCATACATATATATGGGGAGGAACTAGCTCCAACTCGGTTTTACAGTGAAAAATGCAGGAACTTCAAACGGGCACTAGGAAACAGACAGAGAAACAAGAGTAAAATTTCCTCCAGCAACCCGTTCCCTTTGTTCTAGATGAACGAACGTCTCTCCACATGCTCAGTTCTGAGAGATAAGTGTGTGTGAAAGCCGTGCTTCACCTAGCTTGTTGGGAACACAAAGTTTCTCTTCAGTTGCAAACTCCACTCCATACATATATATGGGGATTTACTAACTCCAACTCGGTTTTACAGTGAAAACTGCAGGAACGTCATACCGGCACTAGGAAACATACTGAGAAACCAGAGTTAAAGTTTCTCCTGCAACCCGTTCCCTTTGTTCGCGATGAACGAACGTCTCTCCACATGATCAGTTCTGAGAGATAAGTGTGTGTGAAAGCCGTGCTTCACCTAGCTTGTTGGGAACACAAAGTTTCTCTTCAGTTGCAAACTCCACTCCACACAAATATATGGGGAGGTGCTTTCTCCAACTCGGTTTTACAGTGAAAACTGCAGGAACTTCAAACCGCCACTAGGAAACAGACCGAGAATCCAGAGTAAAAGTTTCCCCTGCCACCCGTTCCCTTTGTGCTAGATGAACGAACGTCTCTCCACATGCTCAGTTCTGAGAGATAAGTGTGTGTGAACGCCGTCCTTCACCTAGCTTGTTGGGAACAAAAAGTTTCTCTTCAGTTGCAAACTCCACTCCATACATATATATGGGGAAGTACTAGCTCCAAATCTGTTTTACAGTGAAAACTGCAGGAACTTCAAACCGGCACTAGGAAACAGACTGAGAAACCAGAGTAAAAGTTTCTCCTGCAACCCGTTCCCTTTGTGCTAGATGAACGAACGTCTCTCCACATGCTCAGTTCTGAGAGATAAGTGTGTGTGAAAGCCGTCCTTCACCAAGCTTGTTGGGAACACAAAGTTTCTCTTCAGTTGCAAACTCCACTCCATACATATATACGGGGAGGTACTAGCTCCAAAATGGCTTTACAGTGAAAACTGCAGGAAGTTTAAACCGGCACTAGGAAACAGACTGAGAAACCAGAGTAAAAGTTTCCTGAAAACCGTTCCATTTGTGCTAGATGAACGAACGTGTCTCCACATGCTCAGTTCTGAGAGATAAGTGTGTGTGAAAGCCGTCCTTCACCTAGCTTGCTGGGAACACAAAGTTTCTCTTCAGTTGCAAACTCCTCTCCATACATATATATGGGTAGGTACTAGCTCCAACTCGGTTTTACAGTGAAAACTGCAGGAATTTCAAACCGGCAATAGGAAACAGACTGAGAAACCAGAGTAAATATTTCCCTGCAACTCGTTCCCTTTGTGCTAGATGAACGAACGTCTCTCCACATGCTCAGTTCTGAGGGATAAGTGTGTGTGAAAGCCGTCCTTCATCTAGCTTGTTGGGAACACACAGTTTCTCTTCAGTTGCAAACTCCACTCCATAAATATATATGGGGAGGTACTAGCTCCAACTCGGTTTTACAGTGAAAAATTCAGGAACTTCAAACCGGCAATAGGAAACAGAATGAGAAACCAGAGTAAAAGTTTCTCTTGCAAACCGTTCCCTTTGTGCTAGATGAACGAACGTCTCTCCACATGCTCAGTTCTGAGAGATAAGTGTGTGTGAAAGCCGTCCTTCACCTAGCTTGTTGGGAACACAAAGTTTCTCTTCAGTTGCAAACTCCACTTCATACATATATATGGGGAGGTACTAGCTCCAACTCGGTTTTACTGTGAAAACTGCAGGATCTTCAAAGCGGCACTTGGAAAAAGACTGAGAAACCAGAGTAAAAGTTTCTCCTGCAACCCGTTCCATTTGTGCTAGATGAACGAACGTCTCTCCAAATGCTCAGTTCTGAGAGATATGTGTGTGTGAAAGCCGACTTTCACCTAGCTTGTTGGGAACACAAAGATTCTCTTCAGTTGCAAAGTTCACTCCATACATATATATGGGGAGGAACTATCTCCAACTCGGTTTTACAGTGAAAACTGCAAGAACTTCAAACGGGCACTAGGAAACAGACAGAGAAACAAGAGTAAAATTTCCTCCAGCAAACCGTTCCCTTTGTTCTAGATGAACGAACGTCTCTCCACATGCTCAGTTCTGAGAGATAAGTGTGTGTGAAAGCCGTGCTTCACCTAGCTTGTTGGGAACACAAAGTTTCTCTTCAGTTGCAAACTCCACTCCATACATATATATTGGGAGGTACTAGCTCCAAATCGGTTTTACAGTGAAAATTGCAGGAACATCAAAATGGCACTAGGAAACAGACTGAGAAACCACAGTAAATGTTTCTCCTGCAACCCGTTCCCTTTGTGCTAGATGAACGAACGTCTCTCCACATGCTCAGTTCTGAGAGTTAAGTGTGTGTGAAAGCCGTCCTTCACCTAGCTTGTTGGGAACACAAAGTTTCTCTTCAGTTGCAAACTCCACTCCATACATATATATTGGGAGGTGCTAGCTCCAACTCGGTTTTACAGTGAAAACTGCAGGAACTTCAAACCGCCACTAGGAAAAAGACCAAGAAATCAGAGTAAAAGTTTCCCCTACCACCCGTTCACTTTCTGCTAGATGAACGAACGTCTCTCCACATGCTCAGTTCTGAGATATAAGTGTGTGTGAACGCCGTCCTTCACATAGCTTGTTGGGAACAAAAAGATTCTCTTCAGTTGCAAACTCCACTCCATACATATATATGGGGAGGTACTAGCTCCAACTCGGTTTTACAGTGAAAACTGCAGGAACTTCAAACCGGCACTAGGAAACAGACTGAGAAACCAGAGTAAAAGTTTCTCCTGCAAACCGTTCCCTTTGTGTTAGATGAACGAACGTCTCTCCACATGCTCAGTTCTGAGGGATAAGTGTGTGTGAAAGCCGTCCTTCAACTAGCTTGTTGGGAACACAAAGTTTTTCTTCAGTTGCAAACTCCACTCCACACATATATATGGGGAGGTGCTTTCTCCAACTCGGTTTTACAGTGAAAACTGCAGGAACTTCAAACCGCCACTAGGAAACAGACCGAGAAACCAGAGTAAAAGTTTCCCCTGCCACCCGTTCCCTTTGTGCTAGATGAACGAACGTCTCTCCACATGCTCAGTTCTGAGAGATAAGTGTGTGTGAAAGCCGTCCTTCACCTAGCTTGTTGGGAACACAAAGTTTCTCTTCAGTTGCAAACTCCACTCCATACATATATATGGGGAGGTACTAGCTCCAAATCGGTTTTACAGTGAAAACTGCAGGAACTTCAAACCGGCACTAGGAAACAGACTGAGAAACCAGAGTAAAAGTTTCTCCTTCAACCCGTTCCCTTTGTGCTAGATGAACGAACGTCTCTCCACATGCTCAGTTCTGAGAGATAAGTGTGTGTGAAAGCCGTCCTTCACCTAGCTTGTTGGGAACACAAAGATTCTCTTCAGTTGCAATCTCCACTCCGTACATATATATGGGAAGGTACTAGCTCCAACTCGGTTTTACAGTGAAAACTGCAGGAACTTCAAACCGGCAATAGGAAACAGACTGAGGAACCAGAGTAAATATTTCTCCTGCAACCCGTTCCCTTTGTGCTAGATGAACGAACGTGTCTCCACATGCTCAGTTCTGAGAGATAAGTGTGTGTGAAAGCCGTGCTTCACCTAGCTTGTTGGGAACACAAAGTTTCTCTTCTGTTGCAAACACCACTCCATACATATATATTGGGAGGTGCTAGCTCCAACTCGATTTTACAGTGAAAACTGCAGGAAATTCAAAACGCCACTAGGAAAAAGACCTAGAAACCAGAGTAAAAGTTTCCCCTACCAACCGTTCCCTTTGGGCTAGATGAACGAACGTGTCTACACATGCTCAGTTCTGAGGGATAAGTGTGTGTGAAAGCCGTCCTTCATCTAGCTTGTTGGGAACACAAAGTTTCTCTTCAGTTGCAAACTCCACTCCATACATATATATGGGGAGGTTCTAGCTCCAACTCGGTTTTACAGTGAAAAATTCAGGAACTTCAAACCGGCAATAGGAAACAGAATGAGAAACCAGAGTAAAAGTTTCTCCTGCAACCCGTTCCCTTTGTGCTAGATGAACGAACGTCTCTCCAAATGCTCAGTTCTGAGAGATATGTGTGTGTGAAAGCCGACTTTCATCTAGCTTGTTGGGAACACAAAGATTCTCTTCAGTTGCAAACTCCACTCCATACATATATATGGGGAGGAACTAGCTCCAACTCGGTTTTACAGTGAAAACTGCAGGAACTTCAAACGGGCACTAGGAAACAGACAGAGAAACAAGAGTAAAATTTCCTCCAGCAACCCGTTCCCTTTGTTCTAGATGAACGAACGTCTCTCCACATGCTCAGTTCTGAGAGATAAGTGTGTGTGAAAGCCGTGCTTCACCTAGCTTGTTGGGAACACAAAGTTTCTCTTCAGTTGCAAACTCCACTCCATATATATATATGGGGATTTACTAACTCCAACTCGGTTTTACAGTGAAAACTGCAGGAACGTCATACCGGCACTAGGAAACATACTGAGAAACCAGAGTTAAAGTTTCTCCTGCAACCCGTTCCCTTTGTTCGCGATGAACGAACGTCTCTCCACATGATCAGTTCTGAGAGATAAGTGTGTGTGAAAGCCGTGCTTCACCTAGCTTGTT
Source organism: Camelus bactrianus (assembly GCF_048773025.1). Classification (NCBI taxonomy): domain Eukaryota; kingdom Metazoa; phylum Chordata; class Mammalia; order Artiodactyla; family Camelidae; genus Camelus; species Camelus bactrianus. Next base: position 3,343,033 of record NC_133565.1, read on the forward strand.
GGGAACACAAAGTTTCTCTTCAGTTGCAAACTCCACTCCACACAAATATATGGGGAGGTGCTTTCTCCAACTCGGTTTTACAGTGAAAACTGCAGGAACTTCAAACCGCCACTAGGAAACAGACCGAGAATCCAGAGTAAAAGTTTCCCCTGCCACCCGTTCCCTTTGTGCTAGATGAACGAACGTCTCTCCACATGCTCAGTTCTGAGAGATAAGTGTGTGTGAACGCCGTCCTTCACCTAGCTTGTTGGGAACAAAAAGTTTCTCTTCAGTTGCAAACTCCACTCCATACATATATATGGGGAAGTACTAGCTCCAAATCTGTTTTACAGTGAAAACTGCAGGAACTTCAAACCGGCACTAGGAAACAGACTGAGAAACCAGAGTAAAAGTTTCTCCTGCAACCCGTTCCCTTTGTGCTAGATGAACGAACGTCTCTCCACATGCTCAGTTCTGAGAGATAAGTGTGTGTGAAAGCCGTCCTTCACCAAGCTTGTTGGGAACACAAAGTTTCTCTTCAGTTGCAAACTCCACTCCATACATATATACGGGGAGGTACTAGCTCCAAAATGGCTTTACAGTGAAAACTGCAGGAAGTTTAAACCGGCACTAGGAAACAGACTGAGAAACCAGAGTAAAAGTTTCCTGAAAACCGTTCCATTTGTGCTAGATGAACGAACGTGTCTCCACATGCTCAGTTCTGAGAGATAAGTGTGTGTGAAAGCCGTCCTTCACCTAGCTTGCTGGGAACACAAAGTTTCTCTTCAGTTGCAAACTCCTCTCCATACATATATATGGGTAGGTACTAGCTCCAACTCGGTTTTACAGTGAAAACTGCAGGAATTTCAAACCGGCAATAGGAAACAGACTGAGAAACCAGAGTAAATATTTCTCCTGCAACTCGTTCCCTTTGTGCTAGATGAACGAACGTCTCTCCACATGCTCAGTTCTGAGGGATAAGTGTGTGTGAAAGCCGTCCTTCATCTAGCTTGTTGGGAACACAAAGTTTCTCTTCAGTTGCAAACTCCACTCTATAAATATATATGGGGAGGTACTAGCTCCAACTCGGTTTTACAGTGAAAAATTCAGGAACTTCAAACCGGCAATAGGAAACAGAATGAGAAACCAGAGTAAAAGTTTCTCTTGCAAACCGTTCCCTTTGTGCTAGATGAACGAACGTCTCTCCACATGCTCAGTTCTGAGAGATAAGTGTGTGTGAAAGCCGTCCTTCACCTAGCTTGTTGGGAACACAAAGTTTCTCTTCAGTTGCAAACTCCACTTCATACATATATATGGGGAGGTACTAGCTCCAACTCGGTTTTACTGTGAAAACTGCAGGATCTTCAAAGCGGCACTTGGAAAAAGACTGAGAAACCAGAGTAAAAGTTTCTCCTGCAACCCGTTCCATTTGTGCTAGATGAACGAACGTCTCTCCAAATGCTCAGTTCTGAGAGATATGTGTGTGTGAAAGCCGACTTTCACCTAGCTTGTTGGGAACACAAAGATTCTCTTCAGTTGCAAAGTTCACTCCATACATATATATGGGGAGGAACTATCTCCAACTCGGTTTTACAGTGAAAACTGCAAGAACTTCAAACGGGCACTAGGAAACAGACAGAGAAACAAGAGTAAAATTTCCTCCAGCAAACCGTTCCCTTTGTTCTAGATGAACGAACGTCTCTCCACATGCTCAGTTCTGAGAGATAAGTGTGTGTGAAAGCCGTGCTTCACCTAGCTTGTTGGGAACACAAAGTTTCTCTTCAGTTGCAAACTCCACTCCATACATATATATTGGGAGGTACTAGCTCCAAATCGGTTTTACAGTGAAAATTGCAGGAACATCAAAATGGCACTAGGAAACAGACTGAGAAACCACAGTAAATGTTTCTCCTGCAACCCGTTCCCTTTGTGCTAGATGAACGAACGTCTCTCCACATGCTCAGTTCTGAGAGTTAAGTGTGTGTGAAAGCCGTCCTTCACCTAGCTTGTTGGGAACACAAAGTTTCTCTTCAGTTGCAAACTCCACTCCATACATATATATTGGGAGGTGCTAGCTCCAACTCGGTTTTACAGTGAAAACTGCAGGAACTTCAAACCGCCACTAGGAAAAAGACCAAGAAATCAGAGTAAAAGTTTCCCCTACCACCCGTTCACTTTCTGCTAGATGAACGAACGTCTCTCCACATGCTCAGTTCTGAGATATAAGTGTGTGTGAACGCCGTCCTTCACATAGCTTGTTGGGAACAAAAAGTTTCTCTTCAGTTGCAAACTCCACTCCATACATATATATGGGGAGGTACTAGCTCCAACTCGGTTTTACAGTGAAAACTGCAGGAACTTCAAACCGGCACTAGGAAACAGACTGAGAAACCAGAGTAAAAGTTTCTCCTGCAACCCGTTCCTTTTGTGCTAGATGAACGAACGTCTCTCCACATGCTCAGTTCTGAGAGATATGTGTGTGTGAAAGCCGTCCTTCACCTAGCTTGTTCGGAACACAAAGTTTCTCTTCAGTTGCAAACTCCACTCCATACATATATACGGGGAGGTACTAGCTCCAAAACGGTTTTACAGTGAAAACTGCAGGAACTTTAAACCGGCACTAGGAATCAGACTGAGAAACCAGAGTAAAAGTTTCCCCTGCAACCCGTTCCCTTTGTGCTAGATGAACGAACGTCTCTCCACATGCTCAGTTCTGAGAGATATGTGTGGGTGAAAGCCGTCCTTCACCTAGCTTGTTGGGAACACAAAGTTTCTCTTCAGTTGCAATCTCCACTCCATACATATATATGGGGAGGTACTAGCTCCAACTAAGTTTTTCAGTGAAAACTGCAGGAACTTCAAACGGGCACTAGGAAACAGACTGAGAAACCAGAGTAAAAGTTTCCCTGCAAACCGTTCCCTTTGTGCTAGATGAACGAACGTCTCTCCACATGCTCAGTTCTGAGAGATAAGTGTGTGTGAAAGCCGTCCTTCACCTAGCTTGCTGGGAACACAAACTTTCTCTTCAGTTACAAACTCCACTCCATACATATATATGGGGAGGTACTAGCTCCAACTCGGTTTTACAGTGAAAACTGCAGGAACTTCAAACCGGCACTAGGAAACAGACTGAGAAACCAGAGTAAAAGTTTCTCCTGCAACCCGTTCCCTTTGTGCTAGATGAACGAACGTCTCTCCACATGCTCAGTTCTGAGGGATAAGTGTGTGTGAAAGCCGTCCTTCAACTAGCTTGTTGGGAACACAAAGTTTCTCTTCAGTTGCAAACTCCACTCCACACATATATATGGGGAGGTGCTTTCTCCAACTCGGTTTTACAGTGAAAACTGCAGGAACTTCAAACCGCCACTAGGAAACAGACCGAGAAACCAGAGTAAAAGTTTCCCCTGCCACCCGTTCCCTTTGTGCTAGAGGAACGAACGTCTCTCCACATGCTCAGTTCTGAGAGATAAGTGTTTGTGGAAGCCGTCCTTCACCTAGCTTGTTGGGAACACAAAGTTTCTCTTCAGTTGCAAACTCCACTCCATACATATATATGGGGAGGTACTAGCTCCAAATCGGTTTTACAGTGAAAACTGCAGGAACTTCAAACCGGCACTAGGAAACAGACTGAGAAACCAGAGTAAAAGTTTCTCCTTCAACCCGTTCCCTTTGTGCTAGATGAACGAACGTCTCTCCACATGCTCAGTTCTGAGAGATAAGTGTGTGTGAAAGCCGTCCTTCACCTAGCTTGTTGGGAACACAAAGATTCTCTTCAGTTGCAATCTCCACTCCATACATATATATGGGAAGGTACTAGCTCCAACTCGGTTTTACAGTGAAAACTGCAGGAACTTCAAACCGGCAATAGGAAACAGACTGAGGAACCAGAGTAAATATTTCTCCTGCAACCCGTTCCCTTTGTGCTAGATGAACGAACGTGTCTCCACATGCTCAGTTCTGAGGGATAAGTGTGTGTGAAAGCCGTACTTCATCTAGCTTGTTGGGAACACAAAGTTTCTCTTCAGTTGCAAACTCCACTCCATACATATATATGGGGAGGTACTAGCTCCAACTCGGTTTTACAGTGAAAAATTCAGGAACATCAAACCGGCAATAGGAATCAGAATGAAAAACCAGAGTATAAGTTTCTCCTGCAACCCGTTCCCTTTGTGCTAGATGAACGAACGTCTCTCCAAATGCTCAGTTCTGAGAGATATGTGTGTGTGATAGCCGACTTTCATCTAGCTTGTTGGGAACACAAAGATTCTCTTCAGTTGCAAACTCCACTCCATACATATATATGGGGAGGAACTAACTCCAACTCGGTTTTACAGTGAAAACTGCAGGAACGTCATACCGGCACTAGGAAACATACTGAGAAACCAGAGTTAAAGTTTCTCCTGCAACCCGTTCCCTTTGTTCGCGATGAACGAACGTCTCTCCACATGATCAGTTCTGAGAGATAAGTGTGTGTGAAAGCCGTGCTTCACCTAGCTTGTTGGGAACACAAAGTTTCTCTTCAGTTGCAAACTCCACTCCACACAAATATATGGGGAGGTGCTTTCTCCAACTCGGTTTTACAGTGAAAACTGCAGGAACTTCAAACCGCCACTAGGAAACAGACCGAGAATCCAGAGTAAAAGTTTCCCCTGCCACCCGTTCCCTTTGTGCTAGATGAACGAACGTCTCTCCACATGCTCAGTTCTGAGAGATAAGTGTGTGTGAACGCCGTCCTTCACCTAGCTTGTTGGGAACAAAAAGTTTCTCTTCAGTTGCAAACTCCACTCCATACATATATATGGGGAAGTACTAGCTCCAAATCTGTTTTACAGTGAAAACTGCAGGAACTTCAAACCGGCACTAGGAAACAGACTGAGAAACCAGAGTAAAAGTTTCTCCTGCAACCCGTTCCCTTTGTGCTAGATGAACGAACGTCTCTCCACATGCTCAGTTCTGAGAGATAAGTGTGTGTGAAAGCCGTCCTTCACCAAGCTTGTTGGGAACACAAAGTTTCTCTTCAGTTGCAAACTCCACTCCATACATATATACGGGGAGGTACTAGCTCCAAAATGGCTTTACAGTGAAAACTGCAGGAACTTTAAACCGGCACTAGGAAACAGACTGAGAAACCAGAGTAAAAGTTTCCTGAAAACCGTTCCATTTGTGCTAGATGAACGAACGTGTCTCCACATGCTCAGTTCTGAGAGATAAATGTGTGTGAAAGCCGTCCTTCACCTAGCTTGCTGGGAACACAAAGTTTCTCTTCAGTTGCAAACTCCTCTCCATACATATATATGGGTAGGTACTAGCTCCAACTCGGTTTTACAGTGAAAACTGCAGGAATTTCAAACCGGCAATAGGAAACAGACTGAGAAACCAGAGTAAATATTTCTCCTGCAACTCGTTCCCTTTGTGCTAGATGAACGAACGTCTCTCCACATGCTCAGTTCTGAGGGATAAGTGTGTGTGAAAGCCGTCCTTCATCTAGCTTGTTGGGAACACAAAGTTTCTCTTCAGTTGCAAACTCCACTCCATAAATATATATGGGGAGGTACTAGCTCCAACTCGGTTTTACAGTGAAAAATTCAGGAACTTCAAACCGGCAATAGGAAACAGAATGAGAAACCAGAGTAAAAGTTTCTCTTGCAAACCGTTCCCTTTGTGCTAGATGAACGAACGTCTCTCCACATGCTCAGTTCTGAGAGATAAGTGTGTGTGAAAGCCGTCATTCACCTAGCTTGTTGGGAACACAAAGTTTCTCTTCAGTTGCAAACTCCACTTCATACATATATATGGGGAGGTACTAGCTCCAACTCGGTTTTACTGTGAAAACTGCAGGATCTTCAAAGCGGCACTTGGAAAAAGACTGAGAAACCAGAGTAAAAGTTTCTCCTGCAACCCGTTCCATTTGTGCTAGATGAACGAACGTCTCTCCAAATGCTCAGTTCTGAGAGATATGTGTGTGTGAAAGCCGACTTTCACCTAGCTTGTTGGGAACACAAAGATTCTCTTCAGTTGCAAACTTCACTCCATACATATATATGGGGAGGAACTATCTCCAACTCGGTTTTACAGTGAAAACTGCAAGAACTTCAAACGGGCACTAGGAAACAGACAGAGAAACAAGAGTAAAATTTCCTCCAGCAAACCGTTCCCTTTGTTCTAGATGAACGAACGTCTCTCCACATGCTCAGTTCTGAGAGATAAGTGTGTGTGAAAGCCGTGCTTCACCTAGCTTGTTGGGAACACAAAGTTTCTCTTCAGTTGCAAACTCCACTCCATACATATATATTGGGAGGTACTAGCTCCAAATCGGTTTTACAGTGAAAACTGCAGGAACATCAAAATGGCACTAGGAAACAGACTGAGAAACCACAGTAAATGTTTCTCCTGCAACCCGTTCCCTTTGTGCTAGATGAACGAACGTCTCTCCACATGCTCAGTTCTGAGAGTTAAGTGTGTGTGAAAGCCGTCCTTCACCTAGCTTGTTGGGAACACAAAGTTTCTCTTCAGTTGCAAACTCCACTCCATACATATATATTGGGAGGTGCTAGCTCCAACTCGGTTTTACAGTGAAAACTGCAGGAACTTCAAACCGCCACTAGGAAAAAGACCAAGATACCAGAGTAAAAGTTTCCCCTACCACCCGTTCACTTTCTGCTAGATGAACGAACGTCTCTCCACATGCTCAGTTCTGAGATATAAGTGTGTGTGAACGCCGTCCTTCACATAGCTTGTTGGGAACAAAAAGTTTCTCTTCAGTTGCAAACTCCACTCCATACATATATATGGGGAGGTACTAGCTCCAACTCGGTTTTACAGTGAAAACTGCAGGAACTTCAAACCGGCACTAGGAAACAGACTGAGAAACCAGAGTAAAAGTTTCTCCTGCAACCCGTTCCTTTTGTGCTAGATGAACGAACGTCTCTCCACATGCTCAGTTCTGAGAGATATGTGTGTGTGAAAGCCGTCCTTCACCTAGCTTGTTCGGAACACAAAGTTTCTCTTCAGTTGCAAACTCCACTCCATACATATATACGGGGAGGTACTAGCTCCAAAACGGTTTTACAGTGAAAACTGCAGGAACTTTAAACCGGCACTAGGAATCAGACTGAGAAACCAGAGTAAAAGTTCCCCTGCAACCCGTTCCCTTTGTGCTAGATGAACGAACGTCTCTCCACATGCTCAGTTCTGAGAGATATGTGTGGGTGAAAGCCGTCCTTCACCTAGCTTGTTGGGAACACAAAGTTTCTCTTCAGTTGCAAACTCCACTCCATACATATATATGGGGAGGTACTAGCTCCAACTAGGTTTTTCAGTGAAAATTGCAGGAACTTCAAACGGGCACTAGGAAACAGACTGAGAAACCAGAGTAAAAGTTTCCCTGCAAACCGTTCCCTTTGTGCTAGATGAACGAACGTCTCTCCACATGCTCAGTTCTGAGAGATAAGTGTGTGTGAAAGCCGTCCTTCACCTAGCTTGCTGGGAACACAAACTTTCTCTTCAGTTACAAACTCCACTCCATACATATATATGGGGAGGTACTAGCTCCAACTCGGTTTTACAGTGAAAACTGCAGGAACTTCAAACCGGCACTAGGAAACAGACTGAGAAACCAGAGTAAAAGTTTCTCCTGCAACCCGTTCCCTTTGTGCTAGATGAACGAACGTCTCTCCACATGCTCAGTTCTGAGGGATAAGTGTGTGTGAAAGCCGTCCTTCAACTAGCTTGTTGGGAACACAAAGTTTCTCTTCAGTTGCAAACTCCACTCCACACATATATATGGGGAGGTGCTTTCTCCAACTCGGTTTTACAGTGAAAACTGCAGGAACTTCCAACCGCCACTAGGAAACAGACCGAGAAACCAGAGTAAAAGTTTCCCCTGCCACCCGTTCCCTTTGTGCTAGAGGAACGAACGTCTCTCCACATGCTCAGTTCTGAGAGATAAGTGTGTGTGGAAGCCGTCCTTCACCTAGCTTGTTGGGAACACAAAGTTTCTCTTCAGTTGCAAACTCCACTCCATACATATATATGGGGAGGTACTAGCTCCAAATCGGTTTTACAGTGAAAACTGCAGGAACTTCAAACCGGCACTAGGAAACAGACTGAGAAACCAGAGTAAAAGTTTCTCCTTCAACCCGTTCCCTTTGTGCTAGATGAACGAACGTCTCTCCACATGCTCAGTTCTGAGAGATAAGTGTGTGTGAAAGCCGTCCTTCACCTAGCTTGTTGGGAACACAAAGATTCTCTTCAGTTGCAATCTCCACTCCATACATATATATGGGAAGGTACTAGCTCCAACTCGGTTTTACAGTGAAAACTGCAGGAACTTCAAACCGGCAATAGGAAACAGACTGAGGAACCAGAGTAAATATTTCTCCTGCAACCCGTTCCCTTTGTGCTAGATGAACGAACGTGTCTCCACATGCTCAGTTCTGAGGGATAAGTGTGTGTGAAAGCCGTACTTCATCTAGCTTGTTGGGAACACAAAGTTTCTCTTCAGTTGCAAACTCCACTCCATACATATATATGGGGAGGTACTAGCTCCAACTCGGTTTTACAGTGAAAAATTCAGGAACTTCAAACCGGCAATAGGAATCAGAATGAGAAACCAGAGTATAAGTTTCTCCTGCAACCCGTTCCCTTTGTGCTAGATGAACGAACGTCTCTCCAAATGCTCAGTTCTGAGAGATATGTGTGTGTGAAAGCCGACTTTCATCTAGCTTGTTGGGAACACAAAGATTCTCTTCAGTTGCAAACTCCACTCCATACATATATATGGGGAGGAACTAGCTCCAACTCGGTTTTACAGTGAAAACTGCAGGAACTTCAAACGGGCACTAGGAAACAGACAGAGAAACAAGAGTAAAATTTCCTCCAGCAACCCGTTCCCTTTGTTCTAGATGAACGAACGTCTCTCCACATGCTCAGTTCTGAGAGATAAGTGTGTGTGAAAGCCGTGCTTCACCTAGCTTGTTGGGAACACAAAGTTTCTCTTCAGTTGCAAACTCCACTCCATACATATATATGGGGAGTTACTAACTCCAACTCGGTTTTACAGTGAAAACTGCAGGAACGTCATACCGGCACTAGGAAACATACTGAGAAACCAGAGTTAAAGTTTCTCCTGCAACCCGTTCCCTTTGTTCGCGATGAACGAACGTCTCTCCACATGATCAGTTCTGAGAGATAAGTGTGTGTGAAAGCCGTCCTTCACCTAGCTTGTTGGGAACACAAAGTTTCTCTTCAGTTGCAAACTCCACTCCACACATATATATGGGGAGGTGCTTTCTCCAACTCGGTTTTACAGTGAAAACTGCAGGAACTTCAAACCGCCACTAGGAAACAGACCGAGAAACCAGAGTAAATGTTTCACCTGCCACCCGTTCCCTTTGTGCTAGATGAACGAACGTCTCTCCACATGCTCAGTTCTGAGAGATAAGTGTGTGTGAAAGCCGTCCTTCACCTAGCTTGTTGGGAACACAAACTTTCTCTTCAGTTGCAAACTCCACTCCACACATATATATGGGGAGGTACTAGCTCCAACTCGGTTTTACAGTGAAAACTGCAGGAACTTCAAACCGGCACTAGGAAACAGACTGAGAAACCAGAGTAAAAGTTTCTCCTGCAAACCGTTCCCTTTGTGCTAGATGAACGAACGTCTCTCCACATGCTCAGTTCTGAGAGATAAGTGTGTGGAAGCCGTCCTTCACCTAGCTTGTTGGGAACACAAAGTTTCTCTTCAGTTGCAAACTCCACTCCACACATATATATGGGGATGTACTAGCTCCAACTCGGTTTTACAGTGAAAACTGCAGGAACTTCAAACCGGCACTAGGAAACAGACTGAGAAACCAGAGTAAAAGTTTCTCCTGCAAACAGTTCCCTTTTTGCTAGATGAACGAACGTCTCTCCACATGCTCAGTTCTGAGAGATAAGTGTGTGTGAAAGCCGTTCTTCAACTAGCTTGTTGGGAACACAAAGTTTCTCTTCAGTTGCAAACTCCACTCCACACATATATATGGGGAGGTGCTTTCTCCAACTCGGTTTTACAGTGAAAACTGCAGGAACTTCAAACCGCCACTAGGAAACAGACCGAGAAACCAGAGTAAAAGTTTCCCCTGCCACCCGTTCCCTTTGTGCTAGATGAACGAACGTCTCTCCACATGCTCAGTTCTGAGAGATAAGTGTGTGTGAAAGCCGTCCTTCACCTAGCTTGTTGGGAACACAAAGTTTCTCTTCAGTTGCAAACTCCACTCCATACATATATATGGGGAGGTACTAGCTCCAAATCGGTTTTACAGTGAAAACTGCAGGAACTTCAAACCGGCACTAGGAAACAGACTGAGAAACCAGAGTAAAAGTTTCTCCTGCAAACCGTTCCCTTTGTGCTAGATGAACGAACGTCTCTCCACATGCTCAGTTCTGAGAGATATGTGTGGGTGAAAGCCGTACTTCACCTAGCTTGCTGGGAACACAAACTTTCTCTTCAGCTACAAACTCCACTCCATACATATATATGGGGTGGTACTAGCTCCAACTCGGTTTTACAGTGAAAACTGCAGGAATTTCAAACCGGCACTAGGAAACAGACCGAGAAACCAGAGTAAAAGATTCTCCTGCAACCCGTTCCCTTTGTGCTAGATGAACGAACGTCTCTATACATGCTCAGTTCTGAGAGATAAGTGTGTGTGAAAGCCGTCCTTCACCTAGCTTGTTGGGAACACAAAGTTTCTCTTCAGTTGCAATCTATACTCCATACATATATAAGGGGAAGTACTAGCTCCAACTCGGTTTTACAGTGAAAACTGCAGGAACTTCAAACCGGCACTAGGAAACAGACTGAGAAACCAGAGTAAAAGTTTCTCCTGCAACCCGTTCCCTTTGTGCTAGATGAACGAACGTCTCTCCACATGCTCAGTTCTGAGGGATAAGTGTGTGTGAAAGCCGTCCTTCAACTAGCTTGTTGGGAACACAAAGTTTCTCTTCAGTTGCAAACTCCACTCCACACATATATATGGGGAGGTGCTTTCTCCAACTCGGTTTTACAGTGAAAACTGCAGGAACTTCAAACCGCCACTAGGAAACAGACCGAGAAACCAGAGTAAAAGTTTCCCCTGCCACCCGTTCCCTTTGTGCTAGATGAACGAACGTCTCTCCACATGCTCAGTTCTGAGAGATAAGTGTGTGTGAAAGCCGTCCTTCACCTAGCTTGTTGGGAACACAAAGTTTCTCATCAGTTGCAAACTCCACTCCATACATATATATGGGTAGGTACTAGCTCCAAATCGGTTTTACAGTGAAAACTGCAGGAACTTCAAACCGGAACTAGGAAACAGACTGAGAAACCAGAGTAAAAGTTTCTCCTTCAACCCGTTCCCTTTGTGCTAGATGAACGAACGTCTCTCCACATGCTCAGTTCTGAGAGATAAGTGTGTGTGAAAGCCGTCCTTCACCTAGCTTGTTGGGAACACAAAGATTCTCTTCAGTTGCAATCTCCACTCCATACATATATATGGGAAGGTACTAGCTCCAACTCGGTTTTACAGTGAAAACTGCAGGAACTTCAAACCGGCAATAGGAAACAGACTGAGGAACCAGAGTAAATATTTCTCCTGCAACCCGTTCCCTTTGTGCTAGATGAACGAACGTGTCTCCACATGCTCAGTTCTGAGGGATAAGTGTGTGTGAAAGCCGTCCTTCATCTAGCTTGTTGGGAACACAAAGTTTCTCTTCAGTTGCAAACTCCACTCCATACATATATATGGGGAGGTACTAGCTCCAACTCGGTTTTACAGTGAAAAATTCAGGAACTTCAAACCGGCAATAGGAAACAGACTGAGGAACCAGAGTAAATATTTCTCCTGCAACCCGTTCCCTTTGTGCTAGATGAACGAACGTCTCTCCAAATGCTCAGTTCTGAGAGATATGTGTGTGTGAAAGCCGACTTTCACCTAGCTTGTTGGGAACACAAAGATTCTCTTCAGTTGCAATCTCCACTCCATACATATATATGGGGAGGAACTAGCTCCAACTCGGTTTTACTGTGAAAACTGCAGGAACTTCAAACGGGCACTAGGAAACAGACAGAGAAACAAGAGTAAAATTTCCTCCAGCAACCCGTTCCCTTTGTTCTAGATGAACGAACGTCTCTCCACATGCTCAGTTCTGAGAGATAAGTGTGTGTGAAAGCCGTGCTTCACCTAGCTTGTTGGGAACACAAAGTTTCTCTTCAGTTGCAAACTCCACTCCATACATATATATTGGGAGGTGCTAGCTCCAACTCGGTTTTACAGTGAAAACTGCAGGAACTTCAAAACGCCACTAGGAAAAAGACCGAGAAACCAGAGTAAAAGTTTCCCCTACCACCCGTTCCCTTTGGGCTAGATGAACGAACGTCTCTCCACATGCTCAGTTCTGAGAGATAAGTGTGTGTGAACGCCGTCCTTCACCTAGCTTGTTGGGAACAAAAAGTTTCTCTTCAGTTGCAATCTCCACTCCATACATATATATGGGGAAGTACTAGCTCCAAATCTGTTTTACAGTGAAAACTGCAGGAACTTCAAACCGGCACTAGGAAACAGACTGAGAAACCAGAGTAAAAGTTTCTCCTGCAACCCGTTCCCTTTGTGCTAGATGAACGAACGTCTCTCCACATGCTCAGTTCTGAGAGTTAAGTGTGTGTGAAAGCCGTCCTTCACCTAGCTTGTTGGGAACACAAAGTTTCTCTTTAGTTGCAAACTCCACTCCATACATATATACGGGGAGGTACTAGCTCCAAAATGGCTTTACAGTGAAAACTGCAGGAACTTTAAACCGGCACTAGGAAACAGACTGAGAAACCAGAGTAAAAGTTTCCTGAAAACCATTCCATTTGTGCTAGATGAACGAACGTGTCTCCACATGCTCAGTTCTGAGAGATAAGTGTGTGTGAAAGCCGTCCTTCACCTAGCTTGCTGGGAACACAAAGTTTCTCTTCAGTTGCAAACTCCACTCCATACATATATATAGGGAGGTACTAGCTCCAACTCGGTTTTACAGTGAAAACTGCAGGAATTTCAAACCGGCACTAGGAAACAGACCGAGAAACAAGAGTAAAAGATTCTCCTGCAAACCGTTCCCTTTGTGCTAGATGAACGAACGTCTCTATACATGCTCAGTTCTGAGAGATAAGTGTGTGTGAAAGCCGTTCTTCACCTAGCTTGTTGGGAACACAAAGATTCTCTTCAGTTGCAATCTCCACTCCATACATATATATGGGAATGTACTAGCTCCAACTCGGTTTTACAGTGAAAACTGCAGGAACTTCAAACCGGCAATAGGAAACAGACTGAGAAACCAGAGTAAATATTTCTCCTGCAACTCGTTCCCTTTGTGCTAGATGAATGAACGTCTCTCCACATGCTCAGTTCTGAGGGATAAGTGTGTGTGAAAGCCGTCCTTCATCTAGCTTGTTGGGAACACAAAGTTTCTCTTCAGTTGCAAACTCCACTCCATACATATATATGGGGAGGTACTAGCTCCAACTCGGTTTTACAGTGAAAAATTCAGGAACTTCAAACCGGCAATAGGAAACAGAATGAGAAACCAGAGTAAAAGTTTCTCCTGCAACCCGTTCCCTTTGTGCTAGATGAACGAACGTCTCTCCACATGCTCAGTTCTGAGAGATAAGTGTGTGTGAAAGCCGTCCTTCACATAGCTTGTAGGGAACACAAAGTTTCTCTTCAGTTGCAAACTCCACTCCATACATATATATGGGGAGGTACTAGCTCCAACTCGGTTTTACTGTGAAAACTGCAGGATCTTCAAAGCGGCACTTGGAAAAAGACTGAGAAACCAGAGTAAAAGTTTCTCCTGCAACCCGTTCCTTTTGTGCTAGATGAACGAACGTCTCTCCACATGCTCAGTTCTGAGAGATATGTGTGTGTGAAAGCCGTCCTTCACCTAGCTTGTTGGGAACACAAAGTTTCTCTTCAGTTGCAAACTCCACTCCATACATATATACGGGGAGGTACTAGCTCCAAAACGGTTTTACAGTGAAAACTGCAGGAACTTTAAACCGGCACTAGGAAACAGACTGAGAAACCAGAGTAAAAGTTTCCCCTGCAACCCGTTCCCTTTGTGCTAGATGAACGAACGTCTCTCCACATGCTCAGTTCTGAGGGATAAGTGTGTGTGAAAGCCGTCCTTCACCTAGCTTGTTGGGAACACAAAGTTTCTCTTCAGTTGCAAACTCCACTCCACAAATATATATGGGGAGGTGCTTTCTCCAACTCGGTTTTACAGTGAAAACTGCAGGAACTTCAAACCGCCACTAGGAAACAGACGGAGAAACCAGAGTAAAAGTTTCCCCTGCCACCCGTTCCCTTTGTGCTAGATGAACGAACGTCTCTCCACATGCTCAGTTCTGAGAGATAAGTGTGTGTGAAAGCCGTCCTTCACCTAGCTTGTTGGGAACACAAAGTTTCTCTTCAGTTGCAATCTCCACTCCATACATATATATGGGGAGGTACTAGCTCCAAATCGGTTTTACAGTGAAAACTGCAGGAACTTCAAACCGGCACTAGGAAACAGACTGAGAAACCAGAGTAAAAGTTTCTCCTTCAACCCGTTACCTTTGTGCTAGATGAACGAACGTCTCTCCAGATGCTCAGTTCTGAGAGAAAAGTGTGTGTGAAAGCCGTCCTTCACCTAGCTTGTTGGGAACACAAAGATTCTCTTCAGTTGCAATCTCCACTCCATACATATATATGGGAAGGTACTAGCTCCAACTCGGTTTTACAGTGAAAAATGCAGGAACTTCAAACCGGCAATAGGAAACAGACTGAGGAACCAGAGTAAATATTTCTCCAGCACCCGTTCCCTTTGTGCTAGATGAACGAACGTGTCTCCACATGCTCAGTTCTGAGGGATAAGTGAGTGTGAAAGCCGTCCTTCATCTAGCTTGTTGGGAACACAAAGTTTCTCTTCAGTTGCAAACACCACTCCATACATATATATGGGGAGGTACTAGCTCCAACTCGGTTTTACAGTGAAAAATTCAGGAACTTCAAACCGGCAATAGGAAACAGAATGAGAAACCAGAGTAAAAGTTTCTCCTGAAACCCGTTCCCTTTGTGCTAGATGAACGAACGTCTCTCCAAATGCACAGTTCTGAGAGATATGTGTGTGTGAAAGCCGACTTTCACCTAGCTTGTTGGGAACACAAAGATTCTCTTCAGTTGCAAACTCCACTCCATACATATATATGGGGAGGAACTAGCTCCAACTCGGTTTTACAGTGAAAACTGCAGGAACTTCAAACGGGCACTAGGAAACAGACAGAGGAACAAGAGTAAAATTTCCTCCAGCAACCCGTTCCCTTTGTTCTAGATGAACGAACGTCTCTCCACATGCTCAGTTCTGAGAGATAAGTGTGTGTGAAAGCCGTGCTTCACCTAGCTTGTTGGGAACACAAAGTTTCTCTTCAGTTGCAAACTCCACTCCATACATATATATGGGGAGGTACTAGCTCCAACTCGGTTTTACAGTGAAAACTGCAGGAACATCAAAATGGCACTAGGAAACAGACTGAGAAACCAGAGTAAATGTTTCTCCTTCAAACCGTTCCCTTTATTCTAGATGAACGAACGTCTCTCCACATGCTCAGTTCTGAGAGTTAAGTGTGTGTGAAAGCCGTCCTTCACCTAGCTTGTTGGGAACACATAGTTTCTCTTCAGTTGCAAACTCCACTCCATACATATATATTGGGAGGAGCTAGCTCCAACTCAGTTTTACAGTGAAAACTGCAGGAACTTCAAAACGCCACTAGGAAAAAGACCGAGAAACCAGAGTAAAAGTTTCCCCTACCACCCGTTCCCTTTGGGCTAGATGAACGAACGTCTCTCCACATGCTCAGTTCTGAGAGATAAGTGTGTGTGAACGCCGTCCTTCACCTAGCTTGTTGGGAACAAAAAGTTTCTCTTCAGTTGCAAACTCCACTCCATACATATATATGGGGAAGTACTAGCTCCAAATCTGTTTTACAGTGAAAACTGCAGGAACTTCAAACCGGCACTAGGAAACAGACTGAGAAACCAGAGTAAAAGTTTCTCCTGCAACCCGTTCCCTTTGTGCTAGATGAACGAACGTCTCTCCACATGCTCAGTTCTGAGAGATATGTGTGTGTGAAAGCCGTCCTTCACCTAGCTTGTTGGGAACACAAAGTTTCTCTTCAGTTGCAAACTCCACTCCATACATATATACGGGGAGGTACTAGCTCCAAAACGGTTATACAGTGAAAACTGCAGGAACTTTAAACCGGCACTAGGAAACAGACTGAGAAACCAGAGTAAAAGTTTCCCCTGCAACCCGTTCCCTTTGTGCTAGATGAACGAACGTCTCTCCACATGCTCAGTTCTGAGGGATAAGTGTGTGTGAAAGCCGTCCTTCACCTAGCTTGTTGGGAACACAAAGTTTCTCTTCAGTTGCAAACTCCACTCCACAAATATATATGGGGAGGTGCTTTCTCCAACTCGGTTTTACAGTGAAAACTGCAGGAACTTCAAACCGCCACTAGGAAACAGACGGAGAAACCAGAGTAAAAGTTTCCCCTGCCACCCGTTCCCTTTGTGCTAGATGAACGAACGTCTCTCCACATGCTCAGTTCTGAGAGATAAGTGTGTGTGAAAGCCGTCCTTCACCTAGCTTGTTGGGAACACAAAGTTTCTCTTCAGTTGCAAACTCCACTCCATACATATATATGGGGAGGTACTAGCTCCAAATCGGTTTTACAGTGAAAACTGCAGGAACTTCAAACCGGCACTAGGAAACAGACTGAGAAACCAGAGTAAAAGTTTCTCCTTCAACCCGTTACCTTTGTGCTAGATGAACGAACGTCTCTCCAGATGCTCAGTTCTGAGAGATAAGTGTGTGTGAAAGCCGTCCTTCACCTAGCTTGTTGGGAACACAAAGATTCTCTTCAGTTGCAATCTCCACTCCATACATATATATGGGAAGGTACTAGCTCCAACTCGGTTTTACAGTGAAAAATGCAGGAACTTCAAACCGGCAATAGGAAACAGACTGAGGAACCAGAGTAAATATTTCTCCTGCATCCCGTTCCCTTTGTGCTAGATGAACGAACGTGTCTCCACATGCTCAGTTCTGAGGGATAAGTGAGTGTGAAAGCCGTCCTTCATCTAGCTTGTTGGGAACACAAAGTTTCTCTTCAGTTGCAAACTCCACTCCATACATATATATGGGGAGGTACTAGCTCCAACTCGGTTTTACAGTGAAAAATTCAGGAACTTCAAACCGGCAATAGGAAACAGAATGAGAAACCAGAGTAAAAGTTTTTCCTGCAACCCGTTCCCTTTGTGCTAGATGAACGAACGTCTCTCCAAATGCTCAGTTCTGAGAGATATGTGTGTGTGAAAGCCGACTTTCACCTAGCTTGTTGGGAACACAAAGATTCTCTTCAGTTGCAAACTCCACTCCATACATATATATGGGGAGGAACTAGCTCCAACTCGGTTTTACAGTGAAAACTGCAGGAACTTCAAACGGGCACTAGGAAACAGACAGAGAAACAAGAGTAAAATTTCCTCCAGCAACCCGTTCCCTTTTTTCTAGATGAACGAACGTCTCTCCACATGCTCAGTTCTGAGAGATAAGTGTGTGTGAAAGCCGTGCTTCACCTAGCTTGTTGGGAACACAAAGTTTCTCTTCAGTTGCAAACTCCACTCCATACATATATATGGGGAGGTACTAGCTCCAACTCGGTTTTACAGTGAAAACTGCAGGAACTTCAAAATGGCACTAGGAAACAGACTGAGAAACCAGAGTAAATGTTTCTCCTGCAAACCGTTCCCTTTATTCTAGATGAACGAACGTCTCTCCACATGCTCAGTTCTGAGAGTTAAGTGTGTGTGAAAGCCGTCCTTCACCTAGCTTGTTGGGAACACATAGTTTCTCTTCAGTTGCAAACTCCACTCCATACATATATATTGGGAGGTGCTAGCTCCAACTCGGTTTTACAGTGAAAACTGCAGGAACTTCAAAACGCCACTAGGAAAAAGACCGAGAAACCAGAGTAAAAGTTTCCCCTACCACCCGTTCCCTTTGGGCTAGATGAACGAACGTCTCTCCACATGCTCAGTTCTGAGAGATAAGTGTGTGTGAACGCCGTCCTTCACCTAGCTTGTTGGGAACAAAAAGTTTCTCTTCAGTTGCAAACTCCACTCCATACATATATATGGGGAAGTACTAGCTCCAAATCTGTTTTACAGTGAAAATTGCAGGAACTTCAAATCGGCACTAGGAAACAGACTGAGAAACCAGAGTAAAAGTTTCTCCTGCAACCCGTTCCCTTTGTGCTAGATGAACGAACGTCTCTCCACATGCTCAGTTCTGAGAGATAAGTGTGTGTGAAAGCCGTCCTTCACCTAGCTTGTTGGGAACACAAAGTTTCTCTTCAGTTGCAAACTCCACTCCATACATATATACGGGGAGGTACTAGAACCAAAATGGCTTTACAGTGAAAACTGCAGGAACTTTAAACCGGCACTAGGAAACAGACTGAGAAACCAGAGTAAAAGTTTCCTGAAAACCGTTCCATTTGTGCTAGATGAACGAACGTGTCTCCACATGCTCAGTTCTGAGAGATAAGTGTGTGTGAAAGCCGTCCTTCACCTAGCTTGCTGGGAACACAAAGTTTCTCTTCAGTTGCAAACTCCTCTCCATACATATATATGGGTAGGTACTAGCTCCAACTCGGTTTTACTGTGAAAACTGCAGGATCTTCAAAGCGGCACTTGGAAAAAGACTGAGAAACCAGAGTAAAAGTTTCTCCTGCAACCCGTTCCATTTGTGCTAGATGAACGAACGTCTCTCCAAATGCTCAGTTCTGAGAGATATGTGTGTGTGAAAGCCGACTTTCACCTAGCTTGTTGGGAACACAAAGATTCTCTTCAGTTGCAAACTCCACTCCATACATATATATGGGGAGGAACTATCTCCAACTCGGTTTTACAGTGAAAACTGCAAGAACTTCAAACGGGCACTAGGAAACAGACAGAGAAACAAGAGTAAAATTTCCTCCAGCAAACCGTTCCCTTTGTTCTAGATGAACGAACGTCTCTCCACATGCTCAGTTCTGAGAGATAAGTGTGTGTGAAAGCCGTGCTTCACCTAGCTTGTTGGGAACACAAAGTTTCTCTTCAGTTGCAAACTCCACTCCATACATATATATGGGGAGGTACTAGCTCCAAATCGGTTTTACAGTGAAAATTGCAGGAACATCAAAATGGCACTAGGAAACAGACTGAGAAACCAGAGTAAATGTTTCTCCTGCAACCCGTTCCCTTTGTGCTAGATGAACGAACGTCTCTCCACATGCTCAGTTCTGAGAGTTAAGTGTGTGTGAAAGCCGTCCTTCAACTAGCTTGTTGGGAACACAAAGTTTCTCTTCAGTTGCAAACTCCACTCCATACATATATATTGGGAGGTGCTAGCTCCAACTCGGTTTTACAGTGAAAACTGCAGGAACTTCAAACCGCCACTAGGAAAAAGACCAAGAAACCAGAGTAAAAGTTTCCCCTACCACCCGTTCCCTTTCTGCTAGATGAACGAACGTCTCTCCACATGCTCAGTTCTGAGAGATAAGTGTGTGTGAACGCCGTCCTTCACATAGCTTGTTGGGAACAAAAAGTTTCTCTTCAGTTGCAAACTCCACTCCATACATATATATGGGGAGGTACTAGCTCCAACTCGGTTTTACAGTGAAAACTGCAGGAACTTCAAACCGGCACTAGGAAACAGACTGAGAAACCAGAGTAAAAGTTTCTCCTGCAACCCGTTCCTTTTGTGCTAGATGAACGAACGTCTCTCCACATGCTCAGTTCTGAGAGATATGTGTGTGTGAAAGCCGTCCTTCACCTAGCTTGTTCGGAACACAAAGTTTCTCTTCAGTTGCAAACTCCACTCCATACATATATACGGGGAGGTACTAGCTCCAAAACGGTTTTACAGTGAAAACTGCAGGAACTTTAAACCGGCACTAGGAAACAGACTGAGAAACCAGAGTAAAAGTTTCCCCTGCAACCCGTTCCCTTTGTGCTAGATGAACGAACGTCTCTCCACATGCTCAGTTCTGAGAGATAAGTGTGTGTGAAAGCCATCCTTCACCTAGCTTGTTATGAACACAAAGTTTCTCTTCAGTTGCAAACTCCACTCCACACATATATATGGGGAGGTACTAGCTCCAACTCGGTTTTACAGTGAAAACTGCAGGAACTTCAAACCGGCACTAGGAAACAGACTGAGAAACCAGAGTAAAAGTTTCTCCTGCAAACCGTTCCCTTTGTGCTAGATGAACGAACGTCTCTCCACATGCTCAGTTCTGAGAGATATGTGTGGGTGAAAGCCGTCCTTCACATAGCTTGTTGGGAACACAAAGTTTCTCTTCAGTTGCAAACTCCACTCCATACATATATATGGGGAGGTACTAGCTCCAACTAGGTTTTTCAGTGAAAACTGCAGGAACTTCAAACGGGCACTAGGAAACTGACTGAGAAACCAGAGTAAAAGTTTCCCTGCAAACCGTTCCCTTTGTGCTAGATGAACGAACGTCTCTCCACATGCTCAGTTCTGAGAGATAAGTGTGTGTGAAAGCCGTCCTTCACCTAGCTTGCTGGGAACACAAACTTTCTCTTCAGTTACAACTCCACTCCATACATATATATGGGGAGGTACTAGCTCCAACTCGGTTTTACAGTGAAAACTGCAGGAATTTCAAACCGGCACTAGGAAACAGACCGAGAAACCAGAGTAAAAGATTCTCCTGCAACCAGTTCCCTTTGTGCTAGATGAACGAACGTCTCTATACATGCTCAGTTCTGAGAGATAAGTGTGTGTGAAAGCCGTCCTTCACCTAGCTTGTTGGGAACACAAAGTTTCTCTTCAGATGCAATCTATACTCCATACATATATATGGGGAAGTACTAGCTCCAACTCGGTTTTACAGTGAAAACTGCAGGAACTTCAAACCGGCACTAGGAAACAGACTGAGAAACCAGAGTAAAAGTTTCTCCTGCAACCCATTCCCTTTGTGCTAGATGAACGAACGTCTCTCCACATGTTCAGTTCTGAGGGATAAGTGTGTGTGAAAGCCGTCCTTCAACTAGCTTGTTGGGAACACAAAGTTTCTCTTCAGTTGCAAACTCCACTCCACACATATATATGGGGAGGTGCTTTCTCCAACTCGGTTTTACAGTGAAAACTGCAGGAACTTCAAACCGCCACTAGGAAACAGACCGAGAAACCAGAGTAAAAGTTTCCCCTTTCACCAGTTCCCTTTGTGCTAGATGAACGAACGTCTCTCCACATGCTCAGTTCTGAGAGATAAGTGTGTGTGGAAGCCGTCCTTCACCTAGCTTGTTGGGAACACAAAGTTTCTCTTCAGTTGCAAACTCCACTCCATACATATATATGGGGAGGTACTAGCTCCAAATCGGTTTTACAGTGAAAACTGCAGGAACTTCAAACCGGCACTAGGAAACAGACTGAGAAACCAGAGTAAAAGTTTCTCCTTCAACCCGTTCCCTTTGTGCTAGATGAACGAACGTCTCTCCACATGCTCAGTTCTGAGAGATAAGTGTGTGTGAAAGCCGTCCTTCATCTAGCTTGTTGGGAACACAAAGATTCTCTTCAGTTGCAATCTCCTCTCCATACATATATATGGGAAGGTACTAGCTCCAACTCGGTTTTACAGTGAAAACTGCAGGAACTTCAAACCGGCAATAGGAAACAGACTGAGGAACCAGAGTAAATATTTCTCCTGCAACCCGTTCCCTTTGTGCTAGATGAACGAACGTGACTCCACATGCTCAGTTCTGAGGGATAAGTGTGTGTGAAAGCCGTACTTCATCTAGCTTGTTGGGAACACAAAGTTTCTCTTCAGTTGCAAACTCCACTCCATACATATATATGGGGAGGTACTAGCTCCAACTCGGTTTTACAGTGAAAAATTCAGGAACTTCAAACCGGCAATAGGAAACAGAATGAGAAACCAGAGTAAAAGTTTCTCCTGCAACCCGTTCCCTTTGTGCTAGATGAACGAACGTCTCTCCAAATGCTCAGTTCTGAGAGATATGTGTGTGTGAAAGCCGACTTTCATCTAGCTTGTTGGGAACACAAAGATTCTCTTCAGTTGCAAACTCCACTCCATACATATATATGGGGAGGAACTAGCTCCAACTTGGTTTTACAGTGAAAACTGCAGGAACTTCAAACGAGCACTAGGAAACAGACAGAGAAAGAAGAGTAAAATTTCCTCCAGCAACCCGTTCCCTTTGTTCTAGATGAACGAACGTCTCTCCACATGCTCAGTTCTGAGAGATAAGTGTGTGTGAAAGCCGTGCTTCACCTAGCTTGTTGGGAACACAAAGTTTCTCTTCAGTTGCAAACTCCACTCCATACATATATATGGGGAGTTACTAACTCCAACTCGGTTTTACAGTGAAAACTGCAGGAACGTCATACCGGCACTAGGAATCATACTGAGAAACCAGAGTTAAAGTTTCACCTGCAACCCGTTCCCTTTGTTCGCGATGAACGAACGTCTCTCCACATGATCAGTTCTGAGAGATAAGTGTGTGTGAAAGCCGTCCTTCACCTAGCTTGTTGGGAACACAAACTTTCTCTTCAGTTGCAAACTCCACTCCACACATATATATGGGGAGGTACTAGCTCCAACTCGGTTTTACAGTGAAAACTGCAGGAACTTCAAACCGGCACTAGGAAACAGACTGAGAAACCAGAGTAAAAGTTTCTCCTGCAAACCGTTCCCTTTGTGCTAGATGAACGAACGTCTCTCCACATGCTCAGTTCTGAGAGATAAGTGTGTGGAAGCCGTCCTTCACCTAGCTTGTTGGGAACACAAAGTTTCTCTTCAGTTGCAAACTCCACTCCACACATATATATGGGGAGGTACTAGCTCCAACTCGGATTTACAGTGAAAACTGCAGGAACTTCAAACCGGCACTAGGAAACAGACTGAGAAACCAGAGTAAAAGTTTCTCCTGCAAACCGTTCCCTTTGTGCTAGATGAAAGAACGTCTCTCCACATGCTCAGTTCTGAGAGATAAGTGTGTGTGAAAGCCGTCCTTCAACTAGCTTGTTGGGAACACAAAGTTTCTCTTCAGTTGCAAACTCCACTCCACACATATATATGGGGAGGTGCTTTCTCCAAATCGGTTTTACAGTGAAAACTGCAGGAACTTCAAACCGCCACTAGGAAACAGACCGAGAAACCAGAGTAAAAGTTTCCCCTGCCACCCGTTCCCTTTGTGCTAGATGAACGAACGTCTCTCCACATGCTCAGTTCTGAGAGATAAGTGTGTGTGAAAGCCGTCCTTCACCTAGCTTGTTGGGAACACAAAGTTTCTCTTCAGTTGCAAACTCCACTCCATACATATATATGGGGAGGTACTAGCTCCAAATCGGTTTTACAGTGAAAACTGCAGGAACTTCATACCGGCACTAGGAAACAGACTGAGAAACCAGAGAAAAAGTTTCTCCTTCAACCCGTTCCCTTTGTGCTAGATGAACGAACGTCTCTCCACATGCTCAGTTCTGAGAGATAAGTGTGTGGAAGCCGTCCTTCACATAGCTTGTTGGGAACACAAAGTTTCTCTTCAGTTGCAAACTCCACTCCACACATATATATGGGGAGGTACTAGCTCCAACTCGGTTTTACAGTGAAAACTGCAGGAACTTCAAACCGGCACTAGGAAACAGACTGAGAAACCAGAGTAAAAGTTTCTCCTGCAAACAGTTCCCTTTGTGCTAGATGAACGAACGTCTCTCCACATGCTCAGTTCTGAGATATATGTGTGGGTGAAAGCCGTCCTTCAACTAGCTTGCTGGGAACACAAACTTTCTCTTCAGCTACAAACTCCACTCCATACATATATATGGGGTGGTACTAGCTCCAACTCGGTTTTACAGTGAAAACTGCAGGAATTTCAAACCGGCACTAGGAAACAGACCGAGAAACCAGAGTAAAAGATTCTCCTGCAACCCGTTCCCTTTGTGCTAGATGAACGAACGTCTCTATACATGCTCAGTTCTGAGAGATAAGTGTGTGTGAAAGCCGTTCTTCACCTAGCTTGTTGGGAACACAAAGTTTCTCTTCAGTTGCAATCTATACTCCATAAATATATATGGGGAAGTACTAGCTCCAACTCGGTTTTACAGTGAAAACTGCAGGAACTTCAAACCGGCACTAGGAAACAGACTGAGAAACCAGAGTAAAAGTTTCTCCTGCAACCCGTTCCCTTTGTGCTAGATGAACGAACGTCTCTCCACATGCTCAGTTCTGAGGGATAAATGTGTGTGAAAGCCGTCCTTCAACTAGCTTGTTGGGAACACAAAGTTTCTCTTCAGTTGCAAACTCCACTCCACACATATATATGGGGAGGTGCTTTCTCCAACTCGGTTTTACAGTGAAAACTGCAGGAACTTCAAACCGCCACTAGGAAACAGACCGAGAAACCAGAGTAAAAGTTTCCCCTGCCACCCGTTCCCTTTGTGCTAGATGAACGAACGTCTCTCCACATGCTCAGTTCTGAGAGATAAGTGTGTGTGAAAGCCGTCCTTCACCTAGCTTGTTGGGAACACAAAGTTTCTCTTCAGTTGCAAACTCCACTCCATACATATATATGGGTAGGTACTAGCTCCAAATCGGTTTTACAGTGAAAACTGCAGGAACTTCAAACCGGAACTAGGAAACAGACTGAGAAACCAGAGTAAAAGTTTCTCCTTCAACCCGTTCCCTTTGTGCTAGATGAACGAACGTCTCTCCACATGCTCAGTTCTGAGAGATAAGTGTGTGTGAAAGCCGTCCTTCACCTAGCTTGTTGGGAACACAAAGATTCTCTTCAGTTGCAATCTCCACTCCATACATATATATGGGAAGGTACTAGCTCCAACTCGGTTTTACAGTGAAAACTGCAGGAACTTCAAACCGGCAATAGGAAACAGACTGAGGAACCAGAGTAAATATTTCTCCTGCAACCCGTTCCCTTTGTGCTAGATGAACGAACGTGTCTCCACATGCTCAGTTCTGAGGGATAAGTGTGTGTGAAAGCCGTCCTTCATCTAGCTTGTTGGGAACACAAAGTTTCTCTTCAGTTGCAAACTCCACTCCATACATATATATGGGGAGGTACTAGCTCCAACTCGGTTTTACAGTGAATAATTCAGGAACTTCAAACCGGCAATAGGAAACAGACTGAGGAACCAGAGTAAATATTTCTCCTGCAACCCGTTCCCTTTGTGCTAGATGAACGAACGTCTCTCCAAATGCTGTTCTGAGAGATATGTGTGTGTGAAAGCCGACTTTCACCTAGCTTGTTGGGAACACAAAGATTCTCTTCAGTTGCAAACTCCACTCCATACATATATATGGGGAGGAACTAGCTCCAACTCGGTTTTACAGTGAAAACTGCAGGAACTTCAAACGGGCACTAGGAAACAGACAGAGAAACAAGAGTAAAATTTCCTCCAGCAACCCGTTCCCTTTGTTCTAGATGAACGAACGTCTCTCCACATGCTCAGTTCTGAGAGATAAGTGTGTGTGAAAGCCGTGCTTCACCTAGCTTGTTGGGAACACAAAGTTTCTCTTCAGTTGCAAACTCCACTCCATACATATATATTGGGAGGTGCTAGCTCCAACTCGGTTTTACAGTGAAAACTGCAGGAACTTCAAAACGCCACTAGGAAAAAGACCGAGAAACCAGAGTAAAAGTTTCCCCTACCACCCGTTCCCTTTGGGCTAGGTGAACGAACGTCTCTCCACATGCTCAGTTCTGAGAGATAAGTGTGTGTGAACGCCGTCCTTCACCTAGCTTGTTGGGAACAAAAAGTTTCTCTTCAGTTGCAATCTCCACTCCATACATATATATGGGGAAGTACTAGCTCCAAATCTGTTTTACAGTGAAAACTGCAGGAACTTCAAACCGGCACTAGGAAACAGACTGAGAAACCAGAGTAAAAGTTTCTCCTGCAACCCGTTCCCTTTGTGCTAGATGAACGAACGTCTCTCCACATGCTCAGTTCTGAGAGTTAAGTGTGTGTGAAAGCCGTCCTTCACCTAGCTTGTTGGGAACACAAAGTTTCTCTTCAGTTGCAAACTCCACTCCATACATATATACGGGGAGGTACTAGCTCCAAAATGGCTTTACAGTGAAAACTGCAGGAACTTTAAACCGGCACTAGGAAACAGACTGAGAAACCAGAGTAAAAGTTTCCTGAAAACCATTCCATTTGTGCTAGATGAACGAACGTGTCTCCACATGCTCAGTTCTGAGAGATAAGTGTGTGTGAAAGCCGTCCTTCACCTAGCTTGCTGGGAACACAAAGTTTCTCTTCAGTTGCAAACTCCACTCCATACATATATATAGGGAGGTGCTAGCTCCAACTCGGTTTTACAGTGAAAACTGCAGGAATTTCAAACCGGCACTAGGAAACAGACCGAGAAACAAGAGTAAAAGATTCTCCTGCAAACCGTTCCCTTTGTGCTAGATGAACGAACGTCTCTATACATGCTCAGTTCTGAGAGATAAGTGTGTGTGAAAGCCGTTCTTCACCTAGCTTGTTGGGAACACAAAGATTCTCTTCAGTTGCAATCTCCACTCCATACATATATATGGGAATGTACTAGCTCCAACTCGGTTTTACAGTGAAAACTGCAGGAACTTCAAACCGGCATTAGGAAACAGACTGAGAAACCAGAGTAAATATTTCTCCTGCAACTCGTTCCCTTTGTGCTAGATGAACGAACGTCTCTCCACATGCTCAGTTCTGAGGGATAATTGTGTGTGAAAGCCGTCCTTCATCTAGCTTGTTGGGAACACAAAGTTTCTCTTCAGTTGCAAACTCCACTCCATACATATATATGGGGAGGTACTAGCTCCAACTCGGTTTTACTGTGAAAACTGCAGGATCTTCAAAGCGGCACTTGGAAAAAGACTGAGAAACCAGAGTAAAAGTTTCTCCTGCAACCCGTTCCATTTGTGCTAGATGAACGAACGTCTCTCCAAATGCTCAGTTCTGAGAGATATGTGTGTGTGAAAGCCGACTTTCACCTAGCTTGTTGGGAACACAAAGATTCTCTTCAGTTGCAAACTCCACTCCATACATATATATGGGGAGGAACTATCTCCAACTCGGTTTTACAGTGAAAACTGCAAGAACTTCAAACGGGCACTAGGAAACAGACAGAGAAACAAGAGTAAAATTTCCTCCAGCAACCCATTCCCTTTGATCTAGATGAACGAACGTCTCTCCACATGCTCAGTTCTGAGGGATAAGTGAGTGTGAAAGCCGTCCTTCATCTAGCTTGTTGGGAACACAAAGTTTCTCTTCAGTTGCAAACTCCACTCCATACATATATATGGGGAGGTACTAGCTCCAACTCGGTTTTACAGTGAAAAATTCAGGAACTTCAAACCGGCAATAGGAAACAGAATGAGAAACCAGAGTAAAAGTTTCTCCTGCAACCCATTCCCTTTGTGCTAGATGAACGAACGTCTCTCCAAATGCTCAGTTCTGAGAGATATGTGTGTGTGAAAGCCGACTTTCACCTAGCTTGTTGGGAACACAAAGATTCTCTTCAGTTGCAAACTCCACTCCATACATATATATGGGGAGGAACTAGCTCCAACTCGGTTTTACAGTGAAAACTGCAGGAACTTCAAACGGGCACTAGGAAACAGACAGAGAAACAAGAGTAAAATTTCCTCCAGCAACCCGTTCCCTTTGTTCTAGATGAACGAACGTCTCTCCACATGCTCAGTTCTGAGAGATAAGTGTGTGTGAAAGCTGTGCTTCACCTAGCTTGTTGGGAACACAAAGTTTCTCTTCAGTTGCAAACTCCACTCCATACATATATATGGGTAGGTACTAGCTCCAACTCGGTTTTACAGTGAAAACTGCAGGAACATCAAAATGGCACTAGGAAACAGACTGAGAAACCAGAGTAAATGTTTCTCCTGCAAACCGTTCCCTTTATTCTAGATGAACGAACGTCTCTCCACATGCTCAGTTCTGAGAGTTAAGTGTGTGTGAAAGCCGTCCTTCACCTAGCTTGTTGGGAACACATAGTTTCTCTTCAGTTGCAAACTCCACTCCATACATATATATTGGGAGGTGCTAGCTCCAACTCAGTTTTACAGTGAAAACTGCAGGAACTTCAAAACGCCACTAGGAAAAAGACCGAGAAACCAGAGTAAAAGTTTCCCCTACCACCCGTTCCCTTTGGGCTAGATGAACGAACGTCTCTCCACATGCTCAGTTCTGAGAGATAAGTGTGTGTGAACGCCGTCCTTCACCTAGCTTGTTGGGAACAAAAAGTTTCTCTTCAGTTGCAAACTCCACTCCATACATATATATGGGGAAGTACTAGCTCCAAATCTGTTTTACAGTGAAAACTGCAGGAACTTCAAACCGGCACTAGGAAACAGACTGAGAAACCAGAGTAAAAGTTTCTCCTGCAACCCGTTCCCTTTGTGCTAGATGAACGAACGTCTCTCCACATGCTCAGTTCTGAGAGATATGTGTGTGTGAAAGCCGTCCTTCACCTAGCTTGTTGGGAACAAAAAGTTTCTCTTCAGTTGCAAACTCCACTCCATACATATAAACGGGGAGGTACTAGCTCCAAAACTGTTTTACAGTGAAAACTGCAGGAACTTTAAACCGGCACTAGGAAACAGACTGAGAAACCAGAGTAAAAGTTTCCCCTGCAACCCGTTCCCTTTGTGCTAGATGAACGAACGTCTCTCCACATGCTCAGTTCTGAGGGATAAGTGTGTGTGAAAGCCGTCCTTCACCTAGCTTGTTGGGAACACAAAGTTTCTCTTCAGTTGCAAACTCCATTCCACAAATATATATGGGGAGGTGCTTTCTCCAACTCGGTTTTACAGTGAAAACTGCAGGAACTTCAAACCGCCACTAGGAAACAGACGGAGAAACCAGAGTAAAAGTTTCCCCTGCCACCCGTTCCCTTTGTGCTAGATGAACGAACGTCTCTCCACATGCTCAGTTCTGAGAGATAAGTGTGTGTGAAAGCCGTCCTTCACCTAGCTTGTTGGGAACACAAAGTTTCTCTTCAGTTGCAATCTCCACTCCATATATATATATGGGGAGGTACTAGCTCCAAATCGCTTTTACAGTGAAAACTGCAGGAACTTCAAACCGGCACTAGGAAACAGAATGAGAAACCAGAGTAAAAGTTTCCCCTTCAACCCGTTACCTTTGTGCTAGATGAACGAACGTCTCTCCAGATGCTCAGTTCTGAGAGATAAGTGTGTGTGAAAGCCGTCCTTCACCTAGCTTGTTGGGAACACAAAGATTCTCTTCATTTGCAATCTCCACTCCATACATATATATGGGGAGGAACTAGCTCCAACTCGGTTTTACAGTGAAAACTGCAGGAACATCAAAATGGCACTAGGAAACAGACTGAGAAACCAGAGTAAATGTTTCTCCTGCAAACCGTTCCCTTTATTCTAGATGAACGAACGTCTCTCCACATGCTCAGTTCTGAGAGTTAAGTGTGTGTGAAAGCCGTCCTTCACCTAGCTTGTTGGGAACACATAGTTTCTCTTCAGTTGCAAACCCCACTCCATACATTTACATTGGGAGGTGCTAGCTCCAACCCAGTTTTACAGTGAAAACTGCAGGAACTTCAAAACGCCACTAGGAAAAAGACCGAGAAACCAGAGTAAAAGTTTCCCCTACCACCCGTTCCCTTTGGGCTAGATGAACGAACGTCTCTCCACATGCTCAGTTCTGAGAGATAAGTGTGTGTGAACGCCGTCCTTCACCTCGCTTGTTGGGAACAAAAAGTTTCTCTTCAGTTGCAAACTCCACTCCATACATATATATGGGGAAGTACTAGCTCCAAATCTGTTTTACAGTGAAAACTGCAGGAACTTCAAACCGGCACTAGGAAACAGACTGAGAAACCAGAGTAAAAGTTTCTCCTGCAACCCGTTCCCTTTGTGCTAGATGAACGAACGTCTCTCCACATGCTCAGTTCTGAGAGATATGTGTGTGTGAAAGCCGTCCTTCACCTAGCTTGTTGGGAACACAAAGTTTCTCTTCAGTTGCAAACTCCACTCCATACATATATACGGGGAGGTACTAGCTCCAAAACGGTTTTACAGTGAAAACTGCAGGAACTTTAAACCGGCACTAGGAAACAGACTGAGAAACCAGAGTAAAAGTTTCCCCTGCAACCCGTTCCATTTGTGCTAGATGAACGAACGTCTCTCCACATGCTCAGTTCTGAGGGATAAGTGTGTGTGAAAGCCGTCCTTCACCTAGCTTGTTGGGAACACAAAGTTTCTCTTCAGTTGCAAACTCCACTCCACAAATATATATGGGGAGGTGCTTTCTCCAACTCGGTTTTACAGTGAAAACTGCAGGAACTTCAAACCGCCACTAGGAAACAGACGGAGAAACCAGAGTAAAAGTTTCCCCTGCCACCCGTTCCCTTTGTGCCAGATGAACGAACGTCTCTCCACATGCTCAGTTCTGAGAGATAAGTGTGTGTGAAAGCCGTCCTTCACCTAGCTTGTTGGGAACACAAAGTTTCTCTTCAGTTGCAATCTCCACTCCATACATATATATGGGAAGGTACAAGCTCCAACTCGGTTTTACAGTGAAAAATGCAGGAACTTCAAACCGGCAATAGGAAACAGACTGAGGAACCAGAGTAAATATTTCTCCTGCATACCGTTCCATTTGTGCTAGATGAACGAACGTGTCTCCACATGCTCAGTTCTGAGGGATAAGTGAGTGTGAAAGCCGTCCTTCATCTAGCTTGTTGGGAACACAAAGTTTCTCTTCAGTTGCAATCTCCACTCCATACATATATATGGGGAGGTACTAGCTCCAACTCGGTTTTACAGTGAAAAATTCAGGAACTTCAAACCGGCAATAGGAAACAGAATGAGAAACCAGAGTAAAAGTTTCTCCTGCAACCCGTTCCCTTTGTGCTACATGAACGAACGTCTCTCCAAATGCTCAGTTCTGAGAGATATGTGTGTGTGAAAGCCGACTTTCAACTAGCTTGTTGGGAACACAAAGATTCTCTTCAGTTCCAAACTCCACTCCATACATATATATGGGGAGGAACTAGCTCCAACTCGGTTTTACAGTGAAAACTGCAGGAACGTCAAACGGGCACTAGGAAACAGACAGAGAAACAAGAGTAAAATTTCCTCAAGCAACCCGTTCCCTTTGTTCTAGATGAACGAACGTCTCTCCAAATGCTCAGTTCTGAGAGATAAGTGTGTGTGAAAGCCGTGCTTCACCTAGCTTGTTGGGAACACAAAGTTTCTCTTCAGTTGCAAACTCCACTCCATACATATATATGGGGAGGTACTAGCTCCAACTCGGTTTTACAGTGAAAACTGCAGGAACATCAAAATGGCACTAGGAAACAGACTGAGAAACCAGAGTAAATGTTTCTCCTGCAAACCGTTCCCATTATTCTAGATGAACGAACGTCTCTCCACATGCTCAGTTCTGAGAGTTAAGTGTGTGTGAAAGCCGTCCTTCACCTAGCTTGTTGGGAACACATAGTTTCTCTTCAGTTGCAAACCCCACTCCATACATTTATATTGGGAGGTGCTACCTCCAACTCAGTTTTACAGTGAAAACTGCAGGAACTTCAAAACGCCACTAGGAAAAAGACCGAGAAACTAGAGTAAAAGTTTCCCCTACCACCCGTTCCCTTTGGGCTAGATGAACGAACGTCTCTCCACATGCTCAGTTCTGAGAGATAAGTGTGTGTGAACGCCGTCCTTCACCTAGCTTGTTGGGAACAAAAAGTTTCTCTTCAGTTGCAAACTCCACTCCATACATATATATGGGGAAGTACTACCTCCAAATCTGTTTTACAGTGAAAACTGCAGGAACTTCAAACCGGCACTAGGAAACAGACTGAGAAACCAGAGTAAAAGTTTCTCCTGCAACCCGTTCCCTTTGTGCTAGATGAACGAACGTCTCTCCACATGCTCAGTTCTGAGAGATATGTGTGTGTGAAAGCCGTCCTTCACCTAGCTTGTTGGGAACACAAAGTTTCTCTTCAGTTGCAAACTCCACTCCATACATATATACGGGGAGGTACTAGCTCCAAAACGGTTTTACAGTGAAAACTGCAGGAACTTTAAACCGGCACTAGGAAACAGACTGAGAAACCAGAGTAAAAGTTTCCCCTGCAACCCGTTCCCTTTGTGCTAGATGAACGAACGTCTCTCCACATGCTCAGTTCTGAGGGATAAGTGTGTGTGAAAGCCGTCCTTCACCTAGCTTGTTGGGAACACAAAGTTTCTCTTCAGTTGCAAACTCCACTCCACAAATATATATGGGGAGGTGCTTTCTCCAACTCGGTTTTACAGTGAAAACTGCAGGAACTTCAAACCGCCACTAGGAAACAGACGGAGAAACCAGAGTAAAAGTTTCCCCTGCCACCCGTTCCCTTTGTGCTAGATGAACGAACGTCTCTCCACATGCTCAGTTCTGAGAGATAAGTGTGTGTGAAAGCCGTCCTTCACCTAGCTTGTTGGGAACACAAAGTTTCTCTTCAGTTGCAATCTCCACTCCATACATATATATGGGGAGGTACTAGCTCCAAATCGGTTTTACAGTGAAAACTGCAGGAACTTCAAACCGGCACTAGGAAACAGACTGAGAAACCAGAGTAAAAGTTTCTCCTTCAACCCGTTACCTTTGTGCTAGATGAACGAACGTCTCTCCAGATGCTCAGTTCTGAGAGATAAGTGTGTGTGAAAGCCGTCCTTCACCTAGCTTGTTGGGAACACAAAGATTCTCTTCAGTTGCAATCTCCACTCCATACATATATATGGGAAGGTACTAGCTCCAACTCGGTTTTACAGTGAAAAATGCAGGAACTTCAAACCGGCAATAGGAAACAGACTGAGGAACCAGAGTAAATATTTCTCCTGCATCCCGTTCCTTTTGTGCTAGATGAACGAACGTGTCTCCACATGCTCAGTTCTGAGGGAAAAGTGAGTGTGAAAGCCGTCCTTCATCTAGCTTGTTGGGAACACAAAGTTTCTCTTCAGTTGCAAACTCCACTCCATACATATATATGGGGAGGTACTAGCTCCAACTCGGTTTTAAAGTGAAAAATTCAGGAACTTCAAACCGGCAATAGGAAACAGAATGAGAAACCAGAGTAAAAGTTTCTCCTGCAACCCGTTCCCTTTGTGCTAGATGAACGAACGTCTCTCCAAATGCTCAGTTCTGAGAGATATGTGTGTGTGAAAGCCGACTTTCACCTAGCTTGTTGGGAACACAAAGATTCTCTTCAGTTGCAAACTCCACTCCATACATATATATGGGGAGGAACTAGCTCCAACTCGGTTTTACAGTGAAAACTGCAGGAACTTCAAACGGGCACTAGGAAACAGACAGAGAAACAAGAGTAAAATTTCCTCCAGCAACCCGTTCCCTTTTTTCTAGATGAACGAACGTCTCTCCACATGCTCAGTTCTGAGAGATAAGTGTGTGTGAAAGCCGTGCTTCACCTAGCTTGTTGGGAACACAAAGTTTCTCTTCAGTTGCAAACTCCACTCCATACATATATATGGGGAGGTACTAGCTCCAACTCGGTTTTACAGTGAAAACTGCAGGAACTTCAAAACGCCACTAGGAAAAAGACCGAGAAACCAGAGTAAAAGTTTCCCCTACCACCCGTTCCCTTTGGGCTAGATGAACGAACGTCTCTCCACATGCTCAGTTCTGAGAGATAAGTGTGTGTGAACGCCGTCCTTCACCTAGCTTGTTGGGAACAAAAAGTTTCTCTTCAGTTGCAAACTCCACTCCATACATATATATGGGGAAGTACTAGCTCCAAATCTGTTTTACAGTGAAAACTGCAGGAACTTCATACCGGCACTAGGAAACAGACTGAGAAACCAGATAAAAAGTTTCTCCTGCAATCCGTTCCCTTTGTGCTAGATGAACGAACGTCTCTCCACATGCTCAGTTCTGAGAGATAAGTGTGTGTGAAAGCCGTCCTTCACCTAGCTTGTTGGGAACACAAAGTTTCTCTTCAGTTGCAAACTCCACTCCATACATATATACGGGGAGGTACTAGCTCCAAAATGGCTTTACAGTGAAAACTGCAGGAACTTTAAACCGGCACTAGGAAACAGACTGAGAAACCAGAGTAAAAGTTTCCTGAAAACCGTTCCATTTGTGCTAGATGAACGAACGTGTCTCCACATGCTCAGTTCTGAGAGATAAGTGTGTGTGAAAGCCGTCCTTCACCTAGCTTGCTGGGAACACAAAGTTTCTCTTCAGTTGCAAACTCCTCTCCATACATATATATGGGTAGGTACTAGCTCCAACTCGGTTTTACAGTGAAAACTGCAGGAATTTCAAATGGCACTAGGAAACAGACCGAGAAACAAGAGTAAAAGATTCTCCTGCAAACCGTTCCCTTTGTGCTAGATGAACGAACGTCTCTATACATGCTCAGTTCTGAGAGATAAGTGTGTGTGAAAGCCGTTCTTCACCTAGCTTGTTGGGAACACAAAGATTCTCTTCAGTTGCAATCTCCACTCCATACATATATATGGGAAGGTACTAGCTCCAACTCGGTTTTACAGTGAAAACTG
This sequence comes from Camelus bactrianus, assembly GCF_048773025.1. Lineage (NCBI taxonomy): Eukaryota > Metazoa > Chordata > Mammalia > Artiodactyla > Camelidae > Camelus > Camelus bactrianus. The sequence continues at coordinate 3,377,709 of NC_133565.1, forward strand.
CAGGAACTTCAAACCGGCAATAGGAAACAGACTGAGAAACCAGAGTAAATATTTCTCCTGCAACTCGTTCCCATTGTTCTAGATGAACGAATGTCTCTCCACATGCTCAGTTCTGAGGGATAAGTGTGTGTGAAAGCCGTCCTTCATCTAGCTTGTTGGGAACACAAAGTTTCTCTTCAGTTGCAAACTCCACTCCATACATATATATGGGGAGCTACTAGCTCCAACTCGGTTTTACAGTGAAAAATTCAGGAACTTCAAACCGGCAATAGGAAACAGAATGAGAAACCAGAGTAAAAGTTTCTCCTGCAACCCGTTCCCTTTGTGCTAGATGAACGAACGTCTCTCCACATGCTCAGTTCTGAGAGATAAGTGTGTGTGAAAGCCGTCCTTCACCTAGCTTGTTGGGAACACAAAGTTTCTCTTCAGTTGCAAACTACACTCCATAAATATATATGGGGAGGTACTAGCTCCAACTCGGTTTTACAGTGAAAACTGCAGGATCTTCAAAGCGGCACTTGGAAAAAGACTGAGAAACCAGAGTAAAAGTTTCTCCTGCAACCCGTTCCATTTGTGCTAGATGAACGAACGTCTCTCCAAATGCTCAGTTCTGAGAGATATGTGTGTGTGAAAGCCGACTTTCACCTAGCTTGTTGGGAACACAAAGATTCTCTTCAGTTGCAAACTCCACTCCATACATATATATGGGGAGGAACTATCTCCAACTCGGTTTTACAGTGAAAACTGCAAGAACTTCAAACGGGCACTAGGAAACAGACAGAGAAACAAGAGTAAAATTTCCTCCAGCAACCCGTTCCCTTTGTTCTAGATGAACGAACGTCTCTCCACATGCTCAGTTCTGAGGGATAAGTGTGTGTGAAAGCCGTCCTTCATCTAGCTTGTTGGGAACACAAAGTTTCTTTTCAGTTGCAAACTCCACTCCATACATATATATGGGTAGGTACTAGCTCCAACTCGGTTTTACAGTGGAAATTGCAGGAACATCAAAATGGCACTAGGAAACAGACTGAGAAACCAGAGTAAATGTTTCTCCTGCAAACCGTTCCCTTTGTTCTAGATGAACGAACGTCTCTCCACATGCTCAGTTCTGAGAGTTAAGTGTGTGTGAAAGCCGTCCTTCACCTAGCTTGTTGGGAACACATAGTTTCTCTTCAGTTGCAAACTCCACTCCATACATATATATTGGGAGGTGCTAGCTCCAACTCGGTTTTACAGTGAAAACTGCAGGAACTTCAAACCGCCACTAGGAAAAAGACCGAGAAACCAGAGTAAAAGTTTCCCCTACCACCCGTTCCCTTTCTGCTAGATGAACGAACGTCTCTCCACATGCTCAGTTCTGAGAGATAAGTGTGTGTGAACGCCGTCCTTCACCTAGCTTGTTGGGAACAAAAAGTTTCTCTTCAGTTGCAAACTCCACTCCATACATATATATGGGGAAGTACTAGCTCCAAATCTGTTTTACAGTGAAAACTGCAGGAACTTCAAACCGGCACTAGGAAACAGACTGAGAAACCAGAGTAAAAGTTTCTCCTGCAACCCATTCCTTTTGTGCTAGACGACCGAACGTCTCTCCACATGCTCAGTTCTGAGAGATATGTGTGTGTGAAAGCCGTCCTTCACCTAGCTTGTTGGGAACACAAAGTTTCTCTTCAGTTGCAAACTCCACTCCATACATATATACGGGGAGGTACTAGCTCCAAAACGGTTTTACAGTGAAAAATGCAGGAAAATTAAACCGGCACTAGGAAACAGACTGAGAAACCAGAGTAAAAGTTTCCCCTGCAACCCGTTCCCTTTGTGCTAGATGAACGAACGTCTCTCCACATGCTCAGTTCTGAGAGATAAGTGTGTGTGAAAGCCGTCCTTCACCTAGCTTGTTATGAACACAAAGTTTCTCTTCAGTTGCAAACTCCACTCCATACATATATATGGGGAGGTACTAGCTCCAACTCGGTTTTACAGTGAAAACTGCAGGAACTTCAAACGAGCACTAGGATACAGACTGAGAAACCAGAGTAAAAGTTTCCCTGCAAACCGTTCCCTTTGTGCTAGGTGAACGAACGTCTCTCCACATGGTCAGTTCTGAGAGATAAGTGTGTGTGAAAGCCGTACTACAACTAGCTTGTTGGGAACACAAAGTTTCTCTTCAGTTGCAAACTCCATTACATACATATATATGGGGAGGTACTAGCTTCAACACGGCTTTACAGTGAAAACTGCAGGAACTTCAAACCGGCAATAGGAAACAGACTGAGAAACCAGAGTAAAAGTTTATCCTGCAAACCATTCCATTTGTGCTAGATGTACGAACGTCTCTCCATAAGCTCAGTTCTGAGAGATAAGTGTGTGTGAAAGCCGTCCTTCACCTAGCTTGTTGGGAACACAAAATTTCTCTTAAGTTGCAAACTCCACTCCATAAATATATATGGAGAGGTACTAGCTCCAACTCGGTTTTACAGTGAAAACTGCAGGAACATCAAACCGGCACTAGGAAACAGACCGAGAAACCAGAGTAAAAGTTTTTCCTGCAACCCGTTCCCTTTGTGCTAGATGAACGAAAGTCTCTATACATGCTCAGTTCTGAGAGATAATTGTGTGTGAAAGCCGTCCTTCACCTAGCTTGTTGGGAACACAAAGTTTCTCTTCAGTTGCAATCTCCACTCCATATATATATATGGGAAAGTACTAGCTCCAACTCGGTTTTACAGTGATAACAGCAGGAACTTCAAACCGGCACTAGGAAACAGACTGAGAAACCAGAGTAAATGTTTCTCCTGCAAACATTTCCCTTTGTGCTAGATGAACGAACGTTTCTCCACATGCTCAGTTCTGAGGGATAAGTGTGTGTGAAAGCCGTCCTTCATCTAGCTTGTTGGGAACACAAAGTTTCTCTTCAGTTGCAAACTCCACTCCATACATATATAAAGGGAGGTACTAGCTCCAACTCGGTTTTACAGTGAAAACTGCAGGAACTTCAAACCGGCAATAGGAAACACACTGAGAAACCAGAGTAAATATTTATCCTGCAACCCGTTCCCTTTGTTCTAGATGAACGAACGTCTCTCCACATGCTCAGTTCTGAGGGATAAGTGTGTGTGAAAGCCGTCCTTCATCTAGCTTGTTGGGAACACAAAGTTTCTCTTCAGTTGCATACTCCACTCCATACATATATATGGGGAGGTACTAGCTCCAACTCGGTTTTACAGTGAAAAATTCAGGAACTTCAAACCGGCAATAGGAAACAGAATGAGAAACCAGAGTAAAAGTTTCTCCTGCAACCCTTTCCCTTTGTGCTAGATGAACGAACGTCTCTCCACATGCTCAGTTCTGAGAGATAAGTGTGTGTGAAAGCCGTCCTTCACCTAGCTTGTTGGGAACACACAGTTTCTCTTCAGTTGCAAACTCCACTCCATACATATATTTGGGGAGGTACTAGCTCCAACTCGGTTTTACAGTGAAAATTGCAGGATCTTCAAGCGGCACTTGGAAAAAGACTGAGAAACCAGAGTAAAAGTTTCTCCTGCAACCCGTTCCCTTTGTGCTAGATGAACGAACGTCTCTCCAAATGCTCATTTCTGAGAGATATGTGTGTGTGAAAGCCGACTTTCACCTAGCTTGTTGGGAACACAAAGATTCTCTTCAGTTGCAAACTACACTCCTTACATATATATGGAGTGGAACTAGCTCCAACTCGGTTTTACAGTGAAAACTGCAGGAACTTCAAACGGGCACTAGGAAACAGACAGAGAAACAAGAGTAAAATTTCCTCCAGCCACCCGTTCCCTTTGTTCTAGATGAACGAACGTCTCTCCACATGCTCAGTTCTGAGGGATAAGTGTGTGTGAAAGCCGTCCTTCATCTAGCTTGTTGGGAACACAAAGTTTCTCTTCAGTTGCAAACTCCACTCCATACATATATATTGGGAGGTGCTAGCTCCAACTCGGTTTTACAGTGAAAACTGCAGGAACTTCAAACCGCCACTAGGAAAAAGACCGAGAAACCAGAGTAAAAGTTTCCCCTACCACCCGTTCCCTTTGGGCTAGATGAACGAACGTCTCTCCACATGCTCAGTTCTGAGAGATAAGTGTGTGTGAAAGCCGTCCTTCACCTAGCTTGTTGGGAACACAAAGTTTCTCTTCAGTTGCAAACTCCACTCCATACATATATACGGGGAGGTACTAGCTCCAAAACGGCTTTACAGTGAAAACTGCAGGAACTTTAAACCGGCACTAGGAAACAGACTGAGAAACCAGAGTAAAAGTTTCCTGCAAACCGTTCCATTTGTGCTAGATGAACGAACGTCTCTCCACATGCTCAGTTCTGAGAGATAAGTGTGTGTGAAAGCCGTCCTTCACCTAGCTTGTTGGGAACACAAAGTTTCTCTTCAGTTGCAAACTCCACTCCATACATATATATGGGGTGGTACTAGCTCCAACTCGGTTTTACAGTGAAAACTGAAGGAACTTCAAACCGGCAATAGGAAACAGACTGAGGAACCAGAGTAAATATTTCTCCTGCAACCCGTTCCCTTTGTGCTAGATGAACGAACGTGTCTCCAAATGCTCAGTTCTGAGGGATAAGTGAGTGTGAAAGCCGTCCTTCATCTAGCTTGTTGGGAACACAAAGTTTCTCTTCAGTTGCAAACTCCACTCCATACATATATATGGGGAGGTACTAGCTCCAACTCGGTTTTACAGTGAAAAATTCAGGAACTTCAAACCGGCAATAGGAAACAGAATGAGAAACCAGAGTAAAAGTTTCTCCTGCAACCCGTTCCCTTTGTGCTAGATGAACGAACGTCTCTCCAAATGCTCAGTTCTGAGAGATATGTGTGTGTGAAAGCCGACTTTCACCTAGCTTGTTGGGAACACAAAGATTCTCTTCAGTTGCAAACTCCACTCCATACATATATATGGGGAGGAACTAGCTCCAACTCGGTTTTACAGTGAAAACTGCAGGAACTTCAAACGGGCACTAGGAAACAGACAGAGAAACAAGAGTAAAATTTCCTCCAACAACCCGTTCCCTTTGTTCTAGATGAACGAACGTCTCTCCACATGCTCAGTTCTGAGAGATAAGTGTGTGTGAAAGCCGTGCTTCACCTAGCTTGTTGGGAACACAAAGTTTCTCTTCAGTTGCAAACTCCACTCCATACATATATATGGGGAGGTACTAGCTCCAACTCGGTTTTACAGTGAAAACTGCAGGAACATCAAAATGGCACTAGGAAACACACTGAGAAACCAGAGTAAATGTTTCTCCTGCAAACCGTTCCCTTTATTCTAGATGAACGAACGTCTCTCCACATGCTCAGTTCTGAGGGTTAAGTGTGTGTGAAAGCCGTCCTTCACCTAGCTTGTTGGGAACACATAGTTTCTCTTCAGTTGCAAACTCCACTCCATACATATATATTGGGAGGTGCTAGCTCCAACTCGGTTTTACAGTGAAAACTGCAGGAACTTCAAAACGCCACTAGGAAAAAGACCGAGATACAAGAGTAAAAGTTTCCCCTACCACCCGTTCCATTTGGGCTAGATGAACGAACGTCTCTCCACATGCTCAGTTCTGAGAGATAAGTGTGTGTGCACGCCGTCCTTCACCTAGCTTGTTGGGAACACAAAGTTTCTCTTCAGTTGCAAACTCCACTCCATACATATATACGGGGAGGTACTAGCTCCAAAATGGCTTTACAGTGAAAACTGCAGGAACTTTAAAACGGCACTAGGAAACAGACTGTTAAACCAGAGTAAAAGTTTCCTGAAAACCATTCCATTTGTGCTAGATGAACGAACGTGTCTCCACATGCTCAGTTCTGAGAGATAAGTGTGTGTGAAAGCCGTCCTTCACCTAGCTTGCTGGGAACACAAAGTTTCTCTTCAGTTGCAAACTCCTCTCCATACATATATATGGGTAGGTACTAGCTCCAACTCGGTTTTACAGTGAAAACTGCAGGAATTTCAAACCGGCACTAGGAAACAGACCGAGAAACAAGAGTAAAAGATTCTCCTGCAAACCGTTCCCTTTGTGCTAGATGAACGAAAGTCTCTATACATGCTCAGTTCTGAGAGATAAGTGTGTGTGAAAACCGTTCTTCACCTAGCTTGTGGGGAACACAAAGATTCTCTTCAGTTGCAATCTCCACTCCATACATATATATGGGAAAGTACTAGCTCCAACTCGGTTTTACAGTGAAAACTGCAGGAACTTCAAACCGGCAATAGGAAACAGACTGAGAAACCAGAGTAAATATTTCTCCTGCAACTCGTTCCCTTTGTGCTAGATGAACGAACGTCTCTCCACATGCTCAGTTCTGAGGGATAAGTGTGTGTGAAAGCCGTCCTTCATCTAGCTTGTTGGGAACACAAAGTTTCTCTTCAGTTGCAAACTCCACTCCATACATATATATGGGGAGCTACTAGCTCCAACTCGGTTTTACAGTGAAAAATTCAGGAACTTCAAACCGGCAATAGGAAACAGAATGAGAAACCAGTGTAAAAGTTTCTCCTGCAACCCGTTCCCTTTGTGCTAGATGAACGAACGTCTCTCCACATGCTCAGTTCTGAGAGATAAGTGTGTGTGAAAGCCGTCCTTCACCTAGCTTGTTGGGAAAACAAAGTTTCTCTTCAGTTGCAAACTCCACTCCATACATATATATGGGGAGGTACTAGCTCCAACTCGGTTTTACAGTGAAAACTGCAGGATCTTCAAAGCGGCACTTGGAAAAAGACTGAGAAACCAGAGTAAAAGTTTCCCCTGCAACCCGTTCCATTTGTGCTAGATGAACGAACGTCTCTCCAAATGCTCAGTTCTGAGAGATATGTGTGTGTGAAAGCCGACTTTCACCTAGCTTGTTGGGAACACAAAGATTCTCTTCAGTTGCAAACTCCACACCATACATATATATGGGGAGGAACTATCTCCAACTCGGTTTTACAGTGAAAACTGCAAGAACTTCAAACGGGCACTAGGAAACAGACAGAGAAACAAGAGTAAAATTTCCTCCATCAACCCGTTCCCTTTGTTCTAGATGAACGAACGTCTCTCCACATGCTCAGTTCTGAGAGATAAGTGTGTGTGAAAGCCGTGTTTCACCTAGCTTGTTGGGAACACAAAGTTTCTCTTCAGTTGCAAACACCACTCCATACATATATATGGAGAGGTACTAGCTCCAACTCGGTTTTACAGTGAAAACTGCAGGAACATCAAACCGGCACTAGGAAACAGACCGAGAAACCAGAGTAAAAGTTTTTCCTGCAACCCGTTCCCTTTGTGCTTGATGAACGAAAGTCTCTATACATGCTCAGTTCTGAGAGATAATTGTGTGTGAAAGCCGTCCTTCACCTAGCTTGTTGGGAACACAAAGTTTCTCTTCAGTTGCAATCTCCACTCCATATATATATATGGGAAAGTACGAGCTCCAACTCGGTTTTACAGTGATAACAGCAGGAACTTCAAACCGGCACTAGGAAACAGACTGAGAAACCAGAGTAAATGTTTCTCCTGCAAACATTTCCCTTTGTGCTAGATGAACGAACGTTTCTCCACATGCTCAGTTCTGAGGGATATGTGTGTGTGAAAGCCGTCCATCATCTAGCTTGTTGGGAACACAAAGTTTCTCTTCAGTTGCAAACTCCACTCCATACATATATATGGGGAGGTACTAGCTCCAACTCGGTTTTACAGTGAAAACTGCAGGAACTTCAAACCGGCAATAGGAAACAGACTGAGAAACCAGAGTAAATATTTCTCCTGCAACCCGTTCCCTTTGTGCTAGATGAACGAACGTCTCTCCAAATGCTCATTTCTGAGAGATAAGTGTGTGTGAACGCCGTCCTTCACCTAGCTTGTTGGGAACAAAAAGTTTCTCTTCAGTTGCAAACTCCACTCCATACATATATATGGGGAATTTCTAGCTCCAAATCTGTTTTACAGTGAAAACTGCAGGAACTTCAAACCGGCACTAGGAAACAGACTGAGAAACCAGAGTAAAAGTTTCTCCTGCAAACCGTTCCCTTTGTGCTAGATGAACGAACGTCTCTCCACATGCTCAGTTCTGAGAGATAAGTGTGTGTGAAAGCCGTCCTTCACCTAGCTTGTTGGGAACACAAAGTTTCTCTTCAGTTGCAAACTCCACTCCATACATATATACGGGGAGGTACTAGCTCCAAAACGGCTTTACAGTGAAAACTGCAGGAACTTTAAACCGGCACTAGGAAACAGAATGAGAAACCAGAGTAAAAGTTTCCTGCAAACCGTTCCATTTGTGCTAGATGAACGAACGTCTCTCCACATGCTCAGTTCTGAGAGATAAGTGTGTGTGAAAGCCGTCCTTCACCTAGCTTGTTGGGAACACAAAGTTTCTCTTCAGTTGCAAACTCCACTCCATACATATATATGGGGAGGTACTAGCTCCAACTCGGTTTTACAGTGAAAACTGCAGGAATTTCAAACGGGCACTAGGAAACAGACCGAGAAACAAGAGTAAAAGATTCTCCTGCAACCCGTTCCCTTTGTGCTAGATGAACGAACGTCTCTATACATGCTCAGTTCTGAGAGATAAGTGTGTGTGAAAGCCGTCCTTCACCTAGCTTGTTGGGAACACAAAGATTCTCTTCAGATGCAATCACCACTCCATACATATATATGGGGAGGAACTAGCTCCAACTCGGTTTTACAGTGAAAACTGCAGGAACTTCAAACGGGCACTAGGAAACAGACAGAGAAACAAGAGTAAAATTTCCTCCAGCAACCCGTTCCCTTTGTTCTAGATGAACGAACGTCTCTCCACATGCTCAGTTCTGAGAGATAAGTGTGTGTGAAAGCCGTGCTTCACCTAGCTTGTTGGGAACACAAAGTTTCTCTTCAGTTGCAAACTCCACTCCATACATATATATGGGGAGGTACAAGCTCCAACTCGGTTTTACAGTGAAAACTGCAGGAACATCAAAATGGCACTAGGAAACAGACTGAGAAACCAGAGTAAATGTTTCTCCTGCAAACCGTTCCCTTTGTTCTAGATGAACGAACGTCTCTCCACATGCTCAGTTCTGAGAGTTAAGTGTGTGTGAAAGCCGTCCTTCACCTAGCTTGTTGGGAACACCAAGTTTCTCTTCAGTTGCAAACTCCAATCCATACATATATATAGGGAGGTGCTAGCTCCAACTCGGTTTTACAGTGAAAACTGCAGGAACTTCAAACCGCCACTAGGAAAAAGACCGAGAAACCAGAGTAAAACTTTAACCTACCAGCCGTTCCCTTTGGGCTAGATGAATGATCGTCTCTCCACATACTCAGTACTGAGAGATAAGTGTGTGTGAACGCCGTCCTTCACCTAGCTTGTTGGGAACAAAAAGTTTCTCTTCAGTTGCAAACTCCACTCCATACATATATATGGGGAAGTACTAGCTCCAAATCTGTTTTACAGTGAAAACTGCAGGAACTTCAAACCGGCACTAGGAAACAGACTGAGAAACCAGAGTAAAATTTTCTCCTGCAACCCGTTCTCTTTGTGCTAGATGAACGAACGTCTCTCCACATGCTCAGTTCTGAGAGATAAGTGTGTGTGAAAGCCGTCCTTCACCTAGCTTGTTGGGAACACAAAGTTCCTCTTCAGTTGCAAACTCCACTCCATACATATATACGGGGAGGTACTAGCTCCAAAACGGCTTTACAGTGAAAACTGCAGGAACTTTAAACCGGCAGTAGGAAACAGAATGAGAAACCAGAGTAAAAGTTTCTCCTGCAACCCGTTCCCTTTGTGCTAGATGAACGAACGTCTCTCCACATGCTCAGTTCTGAGAGATAAGTGTGTGTGAAAGCCGTCCTTCACCTAGCTTTTTGGGAACACAAAGTTTCTCTTCAGTTGCAAACTCCACTCCACACATATATATGGGGAGGTACTAGCTCCAACTCGGTTTTACAGTGAAAACTGCAGGAACTTCAAACCGGCACTAGGAAACAGACTCAGAAACCAGAGTAAAAGTTTCTCCTGCAACCCATTCCATTTGTGCTTGATGAACGAACGTCTCTCCACATGCTCAGTTCTGAGAGATAAGTGTGTGTGAAAGCCGTACTTCAACTAGCTTGTTGGGAACACAAAGTTTCTCTTCAGTTGCAAACTCCATTCCATACATATATATTGGGAGGTACTAGCTTCAACACGGCTTTACAGTGAAAACTGCAGGAACTTCAAACCGGCAATAGAAAACAGACTGAGTAACCAGAGTAAAAGTTTCTCCTGCAAACCGTTCCATTTGTGCTAGATGTACGAACGTCTCTCCATAAGCTCAGTTCTGAGAGATAAGTGTGTGTGAAAGCCGTCCTTCAACTAGCTTGTTGGGAACACAAAGTTTCTCTTCAGTTGCAAACTCCACTCCATACATATATATGGCGAGGTACTAGCTTCAATTCGGTTTTATAGTGAAAAATGCAGGAACTTCAAACCGGCACTAGGAAACAGACTCAGAAACCAGAGTAAAAGTTTCTCCTGCAACCCATTCCCTTTGTGCTTGATGAACGAACGTCTCTCCACATGCTCAGTTCTGAGAGATAAGAGTGTGTGAAAGCCGTACTTCAACTAGCTTGTTGGGAACACAAAGTTTCTCTTCAGTTGCAAACTCCATTCCATACATATATATGGGGAGGTACTAGCTTCAACACGGCTTTACAGTGAAAACTGCAGGAACTTCAAACCGGCAATAGGAAACAGACTGAGTAACCAGAGTAAAATTTTCTCCTGCAAACCGTTCCATTTGTGCTAGATGTACGAACGTCTCTCCATAAGCTCAGTTCTGAGAGATAAGTGTGTGTGAAAGCCGTCCTTCAACTAGCTTGTTGGGAACACAAAATTTCTCTTCAGTTGCAAACTCCACTCCATACATATATATGGCGAGGTACTAGCTTCAACTCGGTTTTACAGTGAAAACTGCAGGAACTTCAAACCGGCACTAGGAAACAGACTGAGAAACCAGAGTAAAAGTTTCTCCTGCAACCCGTTCCCTTTGTGCTAGATGAACGAACGTCTCTCCACATGCTCAGTTCTGAGAGATAAGTGTGTGTGAACGCCGTCCTTCACCTAGCTTGTTGGGAACAAAAAGTTTCTCTTCAGTTGCAAACTCCACTCCATACATATATATGGGGAATTTCTAGCTCCAAATCTGTTTTACAGTGAAAACTGCAGGAACTTCAAACCGGCACTAGGAAACAGACTGAGAAACCAGAGTAAAAGTTTCTCCTGCAACCCGTTCCCTTTGTGCTAGATGAACGAACGTCTCTCCACATGTTCAGTTCTGAGAGATAAGTGTGTGTGAAAGCCGTCCTTCACCTAGCTTGTTGGGAACACAAAGTTTCTCTTCAGTTGCAAACTCCACTCCATACATATATACGGGGAGGTACTAGCTCCAAAACGGCTTTACAGTGAAAACTGCAGGAACTTTAAACCGGCACTAGGAAACAGACTGAGAAACCAGAGTAAAAGTTTCCTGCAAACCGTTCCCTTTGTGCTAGGTGAACGAACGTCTCTCCACATGCTCAGTTCTGAGAGATAAGTGTGTGTGAAAGCCGCCTTCACCTAGCTTGTTGGGAACACAAAGTTTCTCTTCAGTTGCAAACTCCACTCCATACATATATATGGGGAGGTACTAGCTCCAACTCGGTTTTACAGTGAAAACAGCAGGAACTTCAAACCGGCACTAGGAAACAGACCGAGAAACAAGAGTAAAAGATTCTCCTGCAACCCGTTCCCTTTGTGCTAGATGAACGAACGTCTCTCCACATGCTCAGTTCTGAGAGATAAGTGTGTGTGAAAGCCGTCCTTCACCTAGCTTGTTGGGAACACAAAGATTCTCTTCAGATGCAATCACCACTCCATACATATATATGGGGAGGAACTAGCTCCAACTCGGTTTTACAGTGAAAACTGCAGGAACTTCAAACGGGCACTAGGAAACAGACAGAGAAACAAGAGTAAAATTTCCTCCAGCAACCCGTTCCATTTGTTCTAGATGAACGAACGTCTCTCCACATGCTCAGTTCTGAGAGATAAGTGTGTGTGAAAGCCGTGCTTCACCTAGCTTGTTGGGAACACAAAGTTACTCTTCAGTTGCAAACTCCACTCCACACATATATATGGGTAGGTAATAGCTCCAACACGGTTTTACAGTGAAAACTGCAGGAACATCAAAATGGCACTAGGAAACAGACTGAGAAACCAGAGTAAATGTTTCCCCTGCAAACCGTTCCCTTTGTTCTAGATGAACGAACGTCTCTCCACATGCTCAGTTCTGAGAGTTAAGTGTGTGTGAAAGCCGTCCTTCACCTAGCTTGTTGGGAACACAAAGTTTCTCTTCAGTTGCAAACTCCACTCCATACATATATATAGGGAGGTGCTAGCTCCAACTCGGTTTTACAGTGAAAACTGCAGGAACTTCAAACCGCCACTAGGAAAAAGACCGAGAAACCAGAGTAAAAGTTTAACCTACCACCCGTTCCCTTTGGGCTAGATGAATGATCGTCTCTCCACATGCTCAGTACTGAGAGATACGTGTGTGTGAACGCCGTCCTTCACCTAGCTTGTTGGGAACAAAAAGTTTCTCTTCAGTTGCAAACTCCACTCCATACATATATATGGGGAAGTACTAGCTCCAAATCTGTTTTACAGTGAAAACTGCAGGAACTTCAAACCGGCACTAGGAAACAGACTGAGAAACCAGAGTAAAAGTTTCTCCTGCAACCCGTTCCCTTTGTGCTAGATGAACGAACGTCTCTCCACATGCTCAGTTCTGAGAGATAACTGTGTGTGAAAGCCGTCCTTCACCTAGCTTGTTGGGAACACAAAGTTTCTCTTAAGTTGCAAACTCCACTCCATACATATATATTGGGAGGTGCTAGCTCCAACTCGGTTTTACAGTGAAAACTGCAGGAACTTCAAAACGCCACTAGGAAAAAGACCGAGAAACCAGAGTAAAAGTTTCCCCTACCACCCGTTCCTTTTGGGCTAGATGAACGAACGTCTCTCCACATACTCAGTTCTGAGAGATAAGTGTGTGTGAACGCCGTCTTTCACCTAGCTTGTTGGGAACAAAAAGTTTCTCTTCAGTTGCAAACTCCACTCCATAAATATATATGGGGAAGTACTAGCTCCAAATCTGTTTTACAGTGAAAACTGCAGGAACTTCAAACCGGCACTAGGAAACAGACTGAGAAACCAGAGTAAAAGTTTCTCCTGCAACCCGTTCCCTTTGTGCTAGATGAACGAACGTCTCTCCACATGCTCAGTTCTGAGAGATAAGTGTGTGTGAAAGCCGTCCTTCACCTAGCTTGTTGGGAACACAAAGTTTCTCTTCAGTTGCAAACTCCACTCCATACATATATACGGGGAGGTACTAGCTCCAAAATGGCTTTACAGTGAAAACTGCAGGAACTTTAAAACGGCACTAGGTAACAGACTGAGAAACCAGAGTAAAAGTTTCCTGAAAACCGTTCCATTTGTGCTAGATGAACGAACGTGACTCCACATGCTCAGTTCTGAGAGATAAGTGTGTGTGAAAGCCGTCCTTCACCTAGCTTGCTGGGAACACAAAGTTTCTCTTCAGTTGCAAACTCCTCTCCATACATATATATGGGTAGTTACTAGCTCCAACTCGGTTTTACAGTGAAAACTGCAGGAATTTCAAACCGGCACTAGGAAACAGACCGAGAAACAAGAGTAAAAGATTCTCCTGCAAACCGTTCCCTTTGTGCTAGATGAACGAACGTCTCTATACATGCTCAGTTCTGAGAGATAATTGTGTGTGAAAGCCGTTCTTCACCTAGCTTGTGGGGAACACAAAGATTCTCTTCAGTTGCAATCTCCACTCCATACATATATATGGGAAGGTACTAGATCCAACTCGGTTTTACAGTGAAAACTGCAGGAACTTCAAACCGGCAATAGGAAACAGACTGAGAAACCAGAGTAAATATTTCTCCTGCAACTCGTTCCCTTTGTGCTAGATGAACGAACGTCTCTCCACATGCTCAGTTCTGAGGGATAAGTGTGTGTGAAAGCCGTCCTTCATCTAGCTTGTTGGGAACACAAAGTTTCTCTTCAGTTGCAAACTCCACTCCATACATATATATGGGGAGCTACTAGCTCCAACTCGGTTTTACAGTGAAAAATTCAGGAACTTCAAACCGGCAATAGGAAACAGAATGAGAAACCAGTGAAAAGTTTCTCCTGCAACCCGTTCCCTTTGTGCTAGATGAACGAACGTCTCTCCACATGCTCAGTTCTGAGAGATAAGTGTGTGTGAAAGCCGTCCTTCACCTAGCTTGTTGGGAACACAAAGTTTCTCTTCAGTTGCAAACTCCACTCCATACATATAGATGGGGAGGAACAAGCTCCAACTCGGTTTTACAGTGAAAACTGCAGGATCTTCAAAGCGGCACTTGGAAAAAGACTGAGAAACCAGAGTAAAAGTTTCTCCTGCAACCCGTTCCATTTGTGCTAGATGAACGAACGTCTCTCCAAATGCTCAGTTCTGAGAGATATGTGTGTGTGAAAGCCGACTTTCACCTAGCTTGTTGGGAACACAAAGATTCTCTTCAGTTGCAAACTCCACTCCATACATATATATGGGGAGGAACTATCTCCAACTCGGTTTTACAGTGAAAACTGCAAGAACTTCAAACGGGCACTAGGAAACAGACAGAGAAACAAGAGTAAAATTTCCTCCAGCAACCCGTTCCCTTTGTTCTAGATGAACGATCGTCTCTCCACATGCTCAGTTCTGAGAGATAAGTGTGTGTGAAAGCCGTGCTTCACCTAGCTTGTTGGGAACACAAAGTTTCTCTTCAGTTGCAAACACCACTCAATACATATATATGGAGAGGTACTAGCTCCAACTCGGTTTTACAGTGAAAACTGCAGGAACATCAAACCGGCACTAGGAAACAGACCGAGAAACCAGAGTAAAAGTTTTTCCTGCAACCCTTTCCCTTTGTGCTTGATGAACTAAAGTCTCTATACATGCTCAGTTCTGAGAGATAATTGTGTGTGAAAGCCGTCCTTCACCTAGCTTGTTGGGAACACAAAGTTTCTCTTCAGTTGCAATCTCCACTCCATATATATATATGGGAAAGTACTAGCTCCAACTCGGTTTTACAGTGATAACAGCAGGAACTTCAAACCGGCACTAGGAAACAGACTGAGAAACCAGAGTAAATGTTTCTCCTACAAACATTTCCCTTTGTGCTAGATGAACGAACGTTTCTCCACATGCTCAGTTCTGAGGGATAAGTGTGTGTGAAAGCCGTCCTTCATCTAGCTTGTTGGGAACACAAAGTTTCTCTTCAGTTGCAAACTCCACTCCATACATATATATGGGGAGGTACTAGCTCCAACTCGGTTTTACAGTGAAAACTGCAGGAACTTCAAACCGGCAATAGGAAACAGACTGAGAAACCAGAGTAAATATTTCTCCTGCAACCCTTTCCCTTTGTGCTAGATGAACGAACGTCTCTCCACATGCTCAGTTCTGAGGGATAAGTGTGTGTGAAAGCCGTCCTTCATCTAGCTTGTTGGGAACACAAAGTTTCTCTTCAGTTGCATACTCCACTCCATACATATATATGGGGAGGTACAAGATCCAACTCGGTTTTACAGTGAAAAATTCAGGAACTTCAAACCGGCAATAGGAAACAGAATGAGAAACAAGAGTAAAAGTTTCTCCTGCAACCCTTTCCCTATGTGCTAGATGAACGAACGTCTCTCCACATGCTCAGTTCTGAGAGATAAGTGTGTGTGAAAGCCGTCCTTCACCTATCTTGTTGGGAACACACAGTTTCTCTTCAGTTGCAAACTCCACTCCATACATATATTTGGGGAGGTACTAGCTCCAACTCGGTTTTACAGTGAAAATTGCAGGATCTTCAAAGCGGCACTTGGAAAAAGACTGAGAAACCAGAGTAAAAGTTTCTCCTGCAACCCGTTCCCTTTGTGCTAGATGAACGAACGTCTCTCCAAATGCTCATTTCTGAGAGATATGTGTGTGTGAAAGCCGACTTTCACCTAGCTTGTTGGGAACACAAAGATTCTCTTCAGTTGCAAACTACACTCCATACATATATATGGAGAGGAACTAGCTCCAACTCGGTTTTACAGTGAAAACTGCAGGAACTTCAAACGGGCACTAGGAAACAGACAGAGAAACAAGAGTAAAATTTCCTCCAGCAACCCGTTCCCTTTGTTATAGATGAACGAACGTCTCTCCACATGCTCAGTTCTGAGGGATAAGTGTGTGTGAAAGCCGTCCTTCATCTAGCTTGTTGGGAACACAAAGTTTCTCTTCAGTTGCAAACTCCACTCCATACATATATATTGGGAGGTGCTAGCTCCAACTCGGTTTTACAGTGAAAACTGCAGGAACTTCAAACCGCCACTAGGAAAAAGACCGAGAAACCAGAGTAATAGTTTCCCCTGCCACCCGTTCCCTTTGGGCTAGATGAACGAACGTCTCTCCACATGCTCAGTTCTGAGAGATAAGTGTGTGTGAACGCCGTCCTTCACCTAGCTTGTTGGGAACAAAAAGATTCTCTTCAGTTGCAAACTCCACTCCATACATATATATGGGGAATTTCTAGCTCCAAATCGGTTTTACAGTGAAAACTGCAGGAACTTCAAACCGGCACTAGGAAACAGACTGAGAAACCAGAGTAAAAGTTTCTCCTGCAACCCGTTCCCTTTGTGCTAGATGAACGAACGTCTCTCCACATGCTCAGTTCTGAGAGATGTGTGTGTGTGAAAGCCGTCCTTCACCTAGCTTGTTGGGAACACAAAGTTTCTCTTCAGTTGCAAACTCCACTCCATACATATATACGGGGAGGTACTAGCTCCAAAACGGCTTTACAGTGAAAACTGCAGGAACTTTAAACCGGCACTAGGAAACAGGCTGAGAAACCAGAGTAAAAGTTTCCTGCAAACCGTTCCATTTGTGCTAGATGAACGAACGTCTCTCCACATGCTCAGTTCTGAGAGATAAGTGTGTGTGAAAGCCATCCTTCACCTAGCTTGTTGGGAACACAAAGTTTCTCTTCAGTTGCAAACTCCACTCCATACATATATATGGGGAGGTACTAGCTCCAACTCGGTTTTACAGTGAAAACTGCAGGAATTTCAAACGGACACTAGGAAACAGACCGAGAAACAAGAGTAAAAGATTCTCCTGCAACCCGTTCCCTTTGTGCTAGATGAACGAACGTCTCTATACATGCTCAGTTCTGAGAGATAAGTGTGTGTGAAAGCCGTCCTTCACCTAGCTTGTTGGGAACACAAAGATTCTCTTCAGATGCAATCACCACTCCATACATATATATGGGGAGGAACTAGCTCCAACTCGGTTTTACAGTGAAAACTGCAGGAACTTCAAACGGGCACTAAGAAACAGACAGAGAAACAAGAGTAAAATTTCCTCCAGCAACCCGTTCCCTTTGTTCTAGATGAACGAACGTCTCTCCACATGCTCAGTTCTGAGAGATAAGTGTGTGTGAAAGCCGTGCTTCACCTAGCTTGTTGGGAACACAAAGTTTCTCTTCAGTTGCAAACTCCACTCCATACATATATATGGGGAGGTACTAGCTCCAACTCGGTTTTACAGTGAAAACTGCAGGAACATCAAAATGGCACTAGGAAACAGACTGGGAAACCAGAGTAAATGTTTCTCCTGCAAACCGTTCCCTTTGTTCTAGATGAACGAACGTCTCTCCACATGCTCAGTTCTGAGAGTTAAGTGTGTGTGAAAGCCGTCCTTCACCTAGCTTGTTGGGAACACAAAGTTTCTCTTCAGTTGCAAACTCCACTCCATACATATATATAGGGAGGTGCTAGCTCCAACTCGGTTTTACAGTGAAAACTGCAGGAATTCAAACCGCCACTAGGAAAAAGACCGAGAAACCAGAATAAAAGTTTAACCTACCAGCCGTTCCCTTTTGGCTAGATGAATGATCGTCTCTCCACATACTCAGTACTGAGAGATAAGTGTGTGTGAACGCCGTACTTCACCTAGCTTGTTGGGAACAAAAAGTTTCTCTTAAGTTGCAAACTCCACTCCATACATATATATGGGGAAGTACTAGCTCCAAATCTGTTTTACAGTGAAAACTGCAGGAACTTCAAACCGGCACTAGGAAACAGACTGAGAAACCAGAGTAAAATTTTCTCCTGCAACCCGTTCCCTTTGTGCTAGATGAACGAACGTCTCTCCACATGCTCAGTTCTGAGAGATAAGTGTGTGTGAAAGCCGTCCTTCACCTAGCTTGTTGGGAACACAAAGTTCCTCTTCAGTTGCAAACTCCACTCCATACATATATACGGGGAGGTACTAGCTCCAAAACGGCTTTACAGTGAAAACTGCAGGAACTTTAAACCGGGACTAGGAAACAGAATGAGAAACCAGAGTAAAAGTTTCTCCTGCAACCCGTTCCCTTTATGCTAGATGAACGAACGTCTCTCCACATGCTCAGTTCTGAGAGATAAGTGTGTGTGAAAGCCGTCCTTCACCTAGCTTTTTGGGAACACAAAGTTTCTCTTCAGTTGCAAACTCCACTCCACACATATATATGGGGAGGTACTTGCTCCAACTCGGTTTTACAGTGAAAACTGCAGGAACTTCAAACCGGCACTAGGAAACAGACTCAGAAACCAGAGTAAAAGTTTCTCCTGCAACCCATTCCCTTTGTGCTTGATGAACGAACGTCTCTCCACATGCTCAGTTCTGAGAGATAAGTGTGTGTGAAAGCCATACTTCAACTAGCTTGTTGGGAACACAAAGTTTCTCTTCAGTTGCAAACTCCATTCCATACATATATATTGGGAGGTACTAGCTTCAACACGGCTTTACAGTGAAAACTGCAGGAACTTCAAACCGGCAATAGAAAACAGACTGAGTAACCAGAGTAAAAGTTTCTCCTGCAAACCGTTCCATTTGTGCTAGATGTACGAACGTCTCTCCATAAGCTCAGTTCTGAGAGATAAGTGTGTGTGAAAGCCGTCCTTCAACTAGCTTGTTGGGAACACAAAGTTTCTCTTCAGTTGCAAACTCCACTCCATACATATATATGGCGAGGTACTAGCTTCAATTCGGTTTTACAGTGAAAAATGCAGGAACTTCAAACCGGCACTAGGAAACAGACTCAGAAACCAGAGTAAAAGTTTCTCCTGCAACCCATTCCCTTTGTGCTTGATGAACGAACGTCTCTCCACATGCTCATTTCTGAGAGATAAGAGTGTGTGAAAGCCGTACTTCAACTAGCTTGTTGGGAACACAAAGTTTCTCTTCAGTTGCAAACTCCATTCCATACATATATATGGGGAGGTACTAGCTTCAACACGGCTTTACAGTGAAAACTGCAGGAACTTCAAACCGGCAATAGGAAACACACTGAGTAACCAGAGTAATAGTTTCTCCTGCAAACCGTTCCATTTGTGCTAGATGTACGAACGTCTCTCCATAAGCTCAGTTCTGAGAGATAAGTGTGTGTGAAAGCCGTTCTTCAACTAGCTTGTTGGGAACACAAAATTTCTCTTCAGTTGCAAACTCCACTCCATACATATATATGGCGAGGTACTAGCTTCAACTCGGTTTTACAGTGAAAACTGCAGGAACTTCAAACCGGCACTAGGAAACAGACTGAGAAACCAGAGTAAAAGTTTCTCCTGCAACCCGTTCCCTTTGTGCTAGATGAACGAACGTCTCTCCACATGCTCAGTTCTGAGAGATAAGTGTGTGTGAACGCCGTCCTTCACCTAGCTTGTTGGGAACAAAAAGTTTCTCTTCAGTTGCAAATTCCACTCCATACATATATATGGGGAATTTCTAGCTCCAAATCTGTTTTACAGTGAAAACTGCAGGAACTTCAAACCGGCACTAGGAAACAGACTGAGAAACCAGAGTAAAAGTTTCTCCTGCAACCCGTTCCCTTTGTGCTAGATGAACGAACGTCTCTCCACATGCTCAGTTCTGAGAGATACGTGTGTGTGAAAGCCGCCTTCACCTAGCTTGTTGGGAACACAAAGTTTCTCTTCAGTTGCAAACTCCACTCCATACATATATATGGGGAGGTACTAGCTCCAACTCGGTTTTAGAGTGAAAACTGCAGGAACTTCAAACCGGCACTAGGAAACAGACTCAGAAACCAGAGTAAAAGTTTCTCCTGCAACCCATTCCCTTTGTGCTTGATGAACGAACGTCTCTCCACATGCTCAGTTCTGAGAGATAAGTGTGTGTGAAAGCCGTACTTCAACTAGCTTGTTGGGAACACAAAGTTTCTCTTCAGTTGCAAACTCCATTCCATACATATATATTGGGAGGTACTAGCTTCAACACGGCTTTACAGTGAAACCTGCAGGAACTTCAAACCGGCAATAGAAAACAGACTGAGTAACCAGAGTAAAAGTTTCTCCTGCAAACCGTTCCATTTGTGCTAGATGTACGAACGTCTCTCCATAAGCTCAGTTCTGAGAGATAAGTGTGTGTGAAAGCCGTCCTTCAACTAGCTTGTTGGGAACACAAAGTTTCTCTTCAGTTGCAAACTCCACTCCATACATATATATGGCGTGGTACTAGCTTCAATTCGGTTTTACAGTGAAAAATGCAGGAACTTCAAACCGGCACTAGGAAACAGACTGAGAAACCAGAGTAAAAGTTTCTCCTGCAACCCATTCCCTTTGTGCTTGATGAACGAACGTCTCTCCACATGCTCAGTTCTGAGAGATAAGAGTGTGTGAAAGCCGTACTTCAACTAGCTTGTTGGGAACACAAAGTTTCTCTTCAGTTGCAAACTCCATTCCATACATATATATGGGGAGGTGCTAGCTCCAACTCGGTTTTACAGTGAAAACTGCAAGAACTTCAAACCGCCACTAGGAAAAAGACCGAGAAACCAGAGTAAAAGTTTCCCCTACCACCCGTTCCCTTTGGGCTAGATGAACGAACGTCTCTCCACATGCTCAGTTCTGAGAGATAAGTGTGTGTGAACGCCGTCCTTCACCTAGCTTGTTGGGAACAAAAAGATTCTCTTCAGTTGCAAACTCCACTCCATACATATATATGGGGAATTTCTAGCTCCAAATCTGTTTTACAGTGAAAACTGCAGGAACTTCAAACCGGCACTAGGAAACAGACTGAGAAACCAGAGTAAAAGTTTCTCCTGCAACCCGTTCCCTTTGTGCTAGATGAACGAACGTCTCTCCACATGCTCAGTTCTGAGAGATAAGTGTGTGTGAAAGCCGTCCTTCACCTAGCTTGTTGGGAACACAAAGTTTCTCTTCAGTTGCAAACTCCACTCCATACATATATACGGGGAGGTACTAGCTCCAAAACGGCTTTACAGTGAAAACTGCAGGAACTTTAAACCGGCACTAGGAAACAGACTGAGAAACCAGAGTAAAAGTTTCCTGCAAACCGTTCCATTTGTGCTAGATGAACGAACGTCTCTCCACATGCTCAGTTCTGAGAGATAAGTGTGTGTGAAAGCCGTCCTTCACCTAGCTTGTTGGGAACACAAAGTTTCTCTTCAGTTGCAAACTCCACTCCATACATATATATGGGGAGGTACTAGCTCCAACTCGGTTTTACAGTGAAAACTGCAGGAATTTCAAACGGACACTAGGAAACAGACCGAGAAAAAAGAGTAAAAGATTCTCCTGCAACCCGTTCCCTTTGTGCTAGATGAACGAACGTCTCTATACATGCTCAGTTCTGAGAGATAAGTGTGTGTGAAAGCCGTTCTTCACCTAGCTTGTTGGGAACACAAAGATTCTCTTCAGATGCAATCACCACTCCATACATATATATGGGGAGGAACTAGCTCCAACTCGGTTTTACAGTGAAAACTGCAGGAACTTCAAACGGGCACTAGGAAACAGACAGAGAAACAAGAGTAAAATTTCCTCCAGCAACCCGTTCCCTTTGTTCTAGATGAACGAACGTCTCTCCACATGCTCAGTTCTGAGAGATAAGTGTGTGTGAAAGCCGTGCTTCACCTAGCTTGTTGGGAACACAAAGTTTCTCTTCAGTTGCAAACTCCACTCCATACATATATATGGGGAGGTACTAGCTCCAACTCGGTTTTACAGTGAAAACTGCAGGAACATCAAAATGGCACTAGGAAACAGACTGAGAAACCAGAGTAAATGTTTCTCCTGCAAACCGTTCCCTTTGTTCTAGATGAACGAACGTCTCTCCACATGCTCAGTTCTGAGAGTTAAGTGTGTGTGAAAGCCGTCCTTCACCTAGCTTGTTGGGAACACAAAGTTTCTCTTCAGTTGCAAACTCCACTCCATACATATATATAGGGAGGTGCTAGCTCCAACTCGGTTTTACAGTGAAAACTGCAGGAACTTCAAACCGCCACTAGGAAAAAGACCGAGAAACCAGAGTAAAAGTTTAACCTACCAGCCGTTCCCTTTGTTCTAGATGAATGATCGTCTCTCCACATACTCAGTACTGAGAGATAAGTGTGTGTGAACGCCGTCCTTCACCTAGCTTGTTGGGAACAAAAAGTTTCTCTTCAGTTGCAAACTCCACTCCATACATATATATGGGGAAGTACTAGCTCCAAATCTGTTTTACAGTGAAAACTGCAGGAACTTCAAACCGGCACTAGGAAACAGACTGAGAAACCAGAGTAAAATTTTCTCCTGCAACCCGTTCCCTTTTTGCTAGATGAACGAACGTCTCTCCACATGCTCAGTTCTGAGAGATAAGTGTGTGTGAAAGCCGTCCTTCACCTAGCTTGTTGGGAACACAAAGTTCCTCTTCAGTTGCAAACTCCACTCCATACATATATACGGGGAGGTACTAGCTCCAAAACGGCTTTACAGTGAAAACTGCAGGAACTTTAAACCGGCACTAGGAAACAGAATGAGAAACCAGAGTAAAAGTTTCTCCTGCAACCCGTTCCCTTTGTGCTAGATGAACGAACGTCTCTCCACATGCTCAGTTCTGAGAGATAAGTGTGTGTGAAAGCCGTCCTTCACCTAGCTTTTTGGGAACACAAAGTTTCTCTTCAGTTGCAAACTCCACTCCACACATATATATGGGGAGGTACTAGCTCCAACTCGGTTTTACAGTGAAAACTGCAGGAACTTCAAACCGGCACTAGGAAACAGACTCAGAAACCAGAGTAAAAGTTTCTCCTGCAACCCATTCCCTTTGTGCTTGATGAACGAACGTCTCTCCACATGCTCAGTTCTGAGAGATAAGTGTGTGTGAAAGCCGTACTTCAACTAGCTTGTTGGGAACACAAAGTTTCTCTTCAGTTGCAAACTCCATTCCATACATATATATTGGGAGGTACTAGCTTCAACACGGCTTTACAGTGAAAACTGCAGGAACTTCAAACCGGCAATAGAAAACAGACTGAGTAACCAGAGTAAAAGTTTCTCCTGCAAACCGTTCCATTTGTGCTAGATGTACGAACGTCTCCCCATAAGCTCAGTTCTGAGAGATAAGTGTGTGTGAAAGCCGTCCTTCAACTAGCTTGTTGGGAACACAAAGTTTCTCTTCAGTTGCAAACTCCACTCCATACATATATATGGCGAGGTACTAGCTTCAATTCGGTTTTACAGTGAAAAATGCAGGAACTTCAAACCGGCACTAGGAAACAGACTCAGAAACCAGAGTAAAAGTTTCTCCTGCAACCCATTCCCTTTGTGCTTGAAGAACGAACGTCTCTCCACATGCTCAGTTCTGAGAGATAAGAGTGTGTGAAAGCCGTACTTCAACTAGCTTGTTGGGAACACAAAGTTTCTCTTCAGTTGCAAACTCCATTCCATACATATATATGGGGAGGTACTAGCTTCAACACGGCTTTACAGTGAAAACTGCAGGAACTTCAAACCGGCAATAGGAAACAGACTGAGTAACCAGAGTAAAAGTTTCTCCTGCAAACCGTTCCATTTGTGCTAGATGTACGAACGTCTCTCCATAAGCTCAGTTCTGAGAGATAAGTGTGTGTGAAAGCCGTCCTTCAACTAGCTTGTTGGGAACACAAAATTTCTCTTCAGTTGCAATCTCCACTCCATACATATATATGGCGAGGTACTAGCTTCAACTCGGTTTTACAGTGAAAACTGCAGGAACTTCAAACCGGCACTAGGAAACAGACTGAGAAACCAGAGTAAAAGTTCCTCCTGCAACCCGTTCCCTTTGTGCTAGATGAACGAACGTCTCTCCACATGCTCAGTTCTGAGAGATAAGTGTGTGTGAACGCCGTCCTTCACCTAGCTTGTTGGGAACAAAAAGTTTCTCTTCAGTTGCAAACTCCACTCCATACATATATATGGGGAATTTCTAGCTCCAAATCTGTTTTACAGTGAAAACTGCAGGAACTTCAAACCGGCACTAGGAAACAGACTGAGAAACCAGAGTAAAAGTTTCTCCTGCAACCCGTTCCCTTTGTGCTAGATGAACGAACGTCTCTCCACATGCTCAGTTCTGAGAGATAAGTGTGTGTGAAAGCCGTCCTTCACCTAGCTTGTTGGGAACACAAAGTTTCTCTTCAGTTGCAAACTCCAATCCATACATATATACGGGGAGGTACTAGCTCCAAAACGGCTTTACAGTGAAAACTGCAGGAACTTTAAACCGGCACTAGGAAACAGACTGAGAAACCAGAGTAAAAGTTTCCTGCAAACCGTTCCATTTGTGCTAGATGAACGAACGTCTCTCCACATGCTCAGTTCTGAGAGATAAGTGTGTGTGAAAGCCGCCTTCACCTAGCTTGTTGGGAACACAAAGTTTCTCTTCAGTTGCAAACTCCACTCCATACATATATATGGGGAGGTACTAGCTCCAACTCGGTTTTACAGTGAAAACTGCAGGAACTTCAAACCGGCACTAGGAAACAGACTCAGAAACCAGAGTAAAAGTTTCTCCTGCAACCCATTCCCTTTGTGCTTGATGAACGAACGTCTCTCCACATGCTCAGTTCTGAGAGATAAGTGTGTGTGAAAGCCGTACTTCAACTAGCTTGTTGGGAACACAAAGTTTCTCTTCAGTTGCAAACTCCATTCCATACATATATATTGGGAGGTACTAGCTTCAACACGGCTTTACAGTGAAAACTGCAGGAACTTCAAACCGGCAATAGAAAACAGACTGAGTAACCAGAGTAAAAGTTTCTCCTGCAAACCGTTCCATTTGTGCTAGATGTACGAACGTCTCTCCATAAGCTCAGTTCTGAGAGATAAGTGTGTGTGAAAGCCGTCCTTCAACTAGCTTGTTGGGAACACAAAGTTTCTCTTCAGTTGCAAACTCCACTCCATACATATATATGGCGAGGTACTAGCTTCAATTCGGATTTACAGTGAAAAATGCAGGAACTTCAAACCGGCACTAGGAAACAGACTCAGAAACCAGAGTAAAAGTTTCTCCTGCAACTCATTCCCTTTGTGCTTGATGAACGAACGTCTCTCCACATGCTCAGTTCTGAGAGATAAGAGTGTGTGAAAGCCGTACTTCAACTAGCTTGTTGGGAACACAAAGTTTCTCTTCAGTTGCAAACTCCATTCCATACATATATATGGGGAGGTACTAGCTTCAACACGGCTTTACAGTGAAAACTGCAGGAACTTCAAACCGGCAATAGGAAACAGACTGAGTAACCAGAGTAAAAGTTTCTCCTGCAAACCGTTCCATTTGTGCTAGATGTACGAACGTCTCTCCATAAGCTCAGTTCTGAGAGATAAGTGTGTGTGAAAGCCGTCCTTCAACTAGCTTGTTGGGAACACAAAATTTCTCTTCAGTTGCAAACTCCACTCCATACATATATATGGCGAGGTACTAGCTTCAACTCGGTTTTACAGTGAAAACTGCAGGAACTTCAAACCGGCACTAGGAAACAGACTGAGAAACCAGAGTAAAAGTTTCTCCTGCAACCCGTTCCCTTTGTGCTAGATGAACGAACGTCTCTCCACATGCTCAGTTCTGAGAGATAAGTGTGTGTGAACGCCGTCCTTCACCTAGCTTGTTGGGAACAAAAAGTTTCTCTTCAGTTGCAAACTCCACTCCATACATATATATGGGGAGGTACTAGCTCCAACTCGGTTTTACAGTGAAAACTGCAGGAACTTCAAACCGGCACTAGGAAACAGACCGAGAAACAAGAGTAAAAGATTATCCTGCAACCCGTTCTCTTTGTGCTAGATGAACGAACGTCTCTATACATGCTCAGTTCTGAGAGATAAGTGTGTGTGAAAGCCGTACTTCACCTAGCTTGTTGGGAACACAAAGATTCTCTTCAGATGCAATCACCACTCCATACATATATATGGGGAGGAACTAGCTCCAACTCGGTTTTACAGTGAAAACTGCAGGAACTTCAAACGGGCACTAGGAAACAGACAGAGAAACAAGAGTAAAATTTCCTCCAGCAACCCGTTCCATTTGTTCTAGATGAACGAACGTCTCTCCACATGCTCAGTTCTGAGAGATAAGTGTGTGTGAAAGCCGTGCTTCACCTAGCTTGTTGGGAACACAAAGTTTCTCTTCAGTTGCAAACTCCACTCCATACATATATATGGGGAGGTAATAGCTCCAACTCGGTTTTACAGTGAAAACTGCAGGAACATCAAAATGGCACTAGGAAACACACTGAGAAACCAGAGTAAATGTTTCCCCTGCAAACCGTTCCCTTTGTTCTAGATGAACGAACGTCTCTCCACATGCTCAGTTCTGAGAGTTAAGTGTGTGTGAAAGCCGTCCTTCACCTAGCTTGTTGGGAACACAAAGTTTCTCTTCAGTTGCAAACTCCACTCCATACATATATATAGGGAGGTGCTAGCTCCAACTCGGTTTTACAGTGAAAACTGCAGGGACTTCAAACCGCCACTAGGAAAAAGACCGAGAAACCAGAGTAAAAGTTTAACCTACCACCCGTTCCCTTTGGGCTAGATGAATGATCGTCTCTCCACCTGCTCAGTACTGAGAGATACGTGTGTGTGAACGCCGTCCTTCACCTAGCTTGTTGGGAACAAAAAGTTTCTCTTCAGTTGCAAAATCCACTCCATACATATATATGGGGAAGTACTAGCTCCAAATCTGTTTTACAGTGAAAACTGCAGGAACTTCAAACCGGCACTAGGAAACAGACTGAGAAACCAGAGTAAAAGTTTCTCCTGCAACCCGTTCCCTTTGTGCTAGATGAACGAACGTCTCTCCACATGCTCAGTTCTGAGAGATAAGTGTGTGTGAAAGCCGTCCTTCACCTAGCTTGTTGGGAACACAAAGTTTCTCTTCAGTTGCAAACTCCACTCCATACATATATACGGGGATGTACTAGCTCCAAAACGGCTTTACAGTGAAAACTGCAGAAACTTTAAACCGGCACTAGGAAACAGAATGAGAAACCAGAGTAAAAGTTTCTCCTGCAACCCGTTCCCTTTGTGCTAGATGAACGAACGTCTCTCCACATGCTCAGTTCTGAGAGATAAGTGTGTGTGAAAGCCGTCCTTCACCTAGCTTTTTGGGAACACAAAGTTTCTCTTCAGTTGCAAACTCCACTCCACACATATATATGGGGAGGTACTAGCTCCAACTCGGTTTTACAGTGAAAACTGCAGGAACTTCAAACCGGCACTAGGAAACAGACTCAGAAACCAGAGTAAAAGTTTCTCCTGCAACCCATTCCCTTTGTGCTTGATTAACGAACGTCTCTCCACATGCTCAGTTCTGAGAGATAAGTGTGTGTGAAAGCCGTCCTTCAACTAGCTTGTTGGGAACACAAAGTTTCTTTTCAGTTGCAAACTCCACTCCATACATATATATGGCGAGGTACTAGCTTCAACTCAGTTTTACAGTGAAAACTGCAGGAACTTCAAACCGGCACTAGGAAACAGACCGAGAAACCAGAGTAAAAGTTTTTCCTGCAACCCGTTCCCTTTGTGCTAGATGAACGAAAGTCTCTATACATGCTCATTTCTGAGAGATAATTGTGTGTGAAGCCGTCCTTCACCTAGCTTGTTTGGAACACAAAGTTTCTCTTCAGTTGCAATCTCCACTCCATATATATATATGGGAAAGTACTAGCTCCAACTCGGTTTTACAGTGAAAACAGCAGGAACTTCAATCCGGCACTAGGAAACAGACTGAGAAACCAGAGTAATTGTTTCTCCTGCAAATATTTCCCTTTGTGCTAGATGAACGAACGTCTCTCCACATGCTCAGTTCTGAGGGATATGTGTGTGTGAAAGCCGTCCTTCATCTAGCTTGTTGGGAACACAAAGTTTCTCTTCAGTTGCAAACTCCACTCCATACATATATATGGGGATGTACTAGCTCCAACTCGGTTTTACAGTGAAAACTGCAGGATCTTCAAAGCGGCACTTGGAAAAAGACTGAGAAACCAGAGTAAAAGTTTCTCCTGCAATTCGTTCCCTTTGTGCTAGATGAACAAACGTCTCTCCACATGCTCAGTTCTGAGATATAAGTGTGTGTGAAAGCAGACTTTCACCTAGCTTGTTGGGAACACAAAGTTTCTCTTCAATTGCAAACTCCATTCCATACATATATATGGGGAGGAACTAGCTCCAACTCGGTTTTACAGTGAAAACTGCAGGAACTTCAAACTGGCACTAGGAAACAGACAGAGAAACCAGAGTAAAAGTTCCTCCAGCAACACGTTCCCTTTGTTCTAGATGAACGAACGTCTCTCCACATGCTCAGTTCTGAGAGATTAGTGTGTGTGAAAGCCGTGCTTCACCTAGCTTGTTGGGAACACAAAGTTTCTCTTCAGTTGCAAACTCCACTCCATACATATATATGGGGAGGTACTAGCTCCAACTCGGTTTTACAGTGAAAACTGCAGGAACATTCAACCGGCACTAGGAAACAGACTGAGAAACCAGAGTAAAAGTTTCTCCTGCAAAACGTTCCCTTTGTTCTAGATGAACGAACGTTTCTCCACATGCTCAGTTCTGAGAGATAAGTGTGTGTGAAAGCCGTTCTTCACCTAGCTTGTTGGGAACACAAAGTTTCTCTCCAGTTGCAAACTCCACTCCATAAATATATATGGGGAGGTACAAGCTCCAACTCGGTTTTACAGTGAAAACTGCAGGAACTTGAAACCGGCACTAGGAAACAGACTGCGAATCCAGAATAATAGTTTCTCCTGCAACCCGTTCCCTTTGTGCTAGATGAACGAACGTCTCTCCACATGCTCAGTTCTGAGAGATAAGTGTGTGTGAAAGCCGTCCTTCACCTAAATTGTTGGGAACACAAAGTTTCTCTTCAGTTGCAAACTCCACTCCATACATATATATGGGGAGGTACTAGCTCCAACTCGATTTTACAGTGAAAACTGCAGGAACATCAAACCGGCACTAGGAAACAGACTGAGAAACCAGAGTAAAAGTTTCTCCTGCAACCCGATCCCTTTGTGCTAGATGAACGAACGTCTCTCCACATGCTCAGTTCTGAGAGTTACGTGTGTGTGAAAGCCGTACTTCACCTAGCTTTTTGGGAGCACAAAGTTTCTCTTCAGTTGCAAACTCCACTCCATACATATATATGGGGAGGTACTAGCTCCAACTCGGTTTTACAGTGAAAACTGCAGGAACTTCAAACCGGCACTAGGAAACAGACTGAGAAACCAGAGTAAAAGTTTCTCCTGCAACCCGTTCCCTTTGTGCTAGATGAACGAACGTCTCTCCACATGCTCAGTTCTGAGAGTTATGTGTGAGTGAAAGCCGTCCTTCACCTAGCTTGTTGGGAACACAAAGTTTCTCTTCAGTTGCAAACTCCCCTCCATACATATATATGGGGAGGTACAAGCTCCAACACAGTTTTACAGTGAAAACTGCAGTAACTTCAAACCGGCACTAGGAAACAGACCGAGAAACCAGAGTAAAAGTTTCTCCTGCAAACCGTTCCCTTTGTGCTAGATGAACGACGCCTCTCCACATGCTCAGTTCTGAGAGATAAGTGTGTGTGGAAGCCGTCCTTCACCTAGCTTGTTGGGAACACAAAGTTTCTCTTCATTTGCAAACTCCACTCCATACATATATATGGGGAGGTACTAGCTCCAACTCGGTTTTACAATGAAAACTGCAGGAACTTCAAACCGGCACTAGGAAACAGACTGAGAAACCAGAGTAAAAGTTTCTCCTGCAACCCGTTCCCTTTGTGCTAGATGAACGAAAGTTTCTCCACATGCTCAGTTCTGAGAGATAAGTGTGTGTGAAAGCCGTTCTTCACCTAGCTTGTTGGGAACACAAAGTTTCTCTTCAGTTACAAACTCCACTCCATACATATATATGGGGAGGTACTAGCTCCAACTCGGTTTTACAGTTAAAACTGCAGGAACTTCATACCGGCACTAGGAAACAGACCGAGAAACCAGAGTAAAAGTTTCTCCTGCAACCCGTTCTCTTTGTGCTAGATGAACGAACGTCTCTCCACATGCTCAGTTCTGAGGGATAAGTGTGTGTGAAAGCCGTGCTTCACCTAGCTTGTTGGGAACACAAAGTTTCTCTTCAGTTGCAAACTCCACTCCATACATATATATGGGGAGGTACTAGCTCCAACACGGCTTTACAGTGAAAACTGCAGGAACTTCAAACCGGCACTAGGAAACAAACTGAGAAACCAGAGTAAAAGTTTCTCCTGCAAACCGTTCCCTTTGTGCTAGATGAACGAACGTCTCTCCACATGCTCAGTTCTGAGAGATAAGTGTGTGTGAAAGCCGTCCTTCACCTAGCTTGTTGGGAACACAAAGTTTCTCTTCAGTTGCAAACTCCACTCCACACATATATATGGGGAGGTAATAGCTCCAACTCGGTTTTACAGTGAAAACTGCAGGAACTTCAAACCGGCACTAGGAAAAAGACGGAGAAACCAGAGTAATAGTTTCTCCTGCAACCCGTTCCCTTTGTGCTAGATGAACGAAAGTCTCTATACATGCTCAGTTCTGAGAGATAAGTGTGTGTGAAAGACGTCCTTCACCTAGCTTGTTGGGAACACAAAGTTACTCTTCAGTTGCAATCTCCAATCCATATATATATATGAGAAAGTACTAGCTCCAACTCGGTTTTACAGTGAAAAATGCAGGAACTTCAAACCGGCACTAGGAAACAGACTGAGAAACCAGAGTAAATGTTTCTCCTGCAAACAGATCCCTTTGTGCTAGATGAAAGAACGTCTCTCCACATGCTCAGTTCTGAGGGATAAGTGTGTGTGAAAGCCGTCCTTCATCTAGCTTCTTGGGAACACAAAGTTTCTCTTCAGTTGCAAACTCCACTCCACACATATATATGGGGAGGTACTAGCTCCAACTCGGTTTTACAGTGAAAACTGCAGGAACTTCAAACAGGCAATAGGAAACAGAATGAGAAACCAGAGTAAAAGTTTCCCCTGCAACCCGTTCCCTTTGTGCTAGAGGAAAGAACGTCTCTCCACATGCTCAGTTCTGAGAGATATGTGTGTGTGAAAGACGTCCTTCACCTAGCTTGTTGGGAACACAAAGTTTCTCTTCAGTTGCAAACTCCACTCCATACATATATATGGGGAGGTACTAGCTCCAAATCGGTTTTACAGTGAAAACTGCAGGATCTTCAAAATGGCACTTGGAAAAAGACTGAGAAACCAGAGTAAAAATTTCTCCTGCAAACCGTTCCCTTTGGCTAGATGAACGAACGTCTCTCCACATGCTCAGTTCTGAGAGATATGTGTGTGTGAAAGCCGACTTTCACCTAGCTTGTTGGGAACACAAAGTTTCTCTTCAGTTGCAAACTCCATTCCATACATATATATGGGGAGGAAATAGCTCCAACTCGGTTTTACAGTGAAAACTGCAGGAACTTCAAACCGGCACTAGGAAACAGACAGAGAAACCAGAGTAAAAGTTCCTCCAGCAACCCGTTCCCTTTGTTCTAGATGAACGAACGTCTCTCCACATGCTCAGTTCTGAGAGATAAGTGTGTGTGAAAACCGTGCTTCACCTAGCTTGTTGGGAACACAAAGTTTCTCTTCAGTTGCAAACTCCACTCCATACATATATATGGGGAGGTATTAGCTCCAACTCGGTTTTACAGTGAAAACTGCAGGAACATCAAACCGGCACTAGGAAACAGACTGAGAAACCAGAGTAAAAGTTTCTCCTGCAAAACGTTCCCTTTGTTCTTGATGAACGAACGTTTGTCCACATGCTCAGTTCTGAGAGATAAGTGTGTATGTAAGCCGTTCTTCACCTATCTTGTTGGGAACACAAAGTTTCTCTTCAGTTGCAAATTCCACTCCATAAATATATATGGGGAGGTACTAGCTCCAAATCGGTTTTACAGTGAAAACTGCAGGAACTTCAAACCGGCACTAGGAAACAGACTGAGAAACCAGAGTAAAAGTTTCTCCTGCAACCCGTTCCCTTTGTGCTAGATGAACGAACATCTCTCCACATGCTCAGTTCTGAGAGATAAGTGTGTGTGAAAGCCGTCCTTCACCTAGCTTGTTGGGAACACAAAGTTTCTCTTCAGTTGCAAACTCCACTCCATACATATATACGGGGAGGTACTAGCTCCAAAACGGCTTTACAGTGAAAACTGCAGGAACATTAAACCGGCACTAGGAAACAGACTGAGAAACCAGAGTAAAAGTTTCTCCTGCAACCCGTTCCCTTTGTGCTAGATGAACGAACATCTCTCCACATGCTCAGTTCTGAGAGATAAGTGTGTGTGAAAGCCGTCCTTCACCTAGCTTGTTGGGAACACAAAGTTTCTCTTCAGTTGCAAACTCCACTCCATACATATATACGGGGAGGTACTAGCTCCAAAACGGCTTTACAGTGAAAACTGCAGGAACATTAAACCGGCACTAGGAAACAGACTGAGAAACCAGAGTAAAAGTTTCCTGCAAACCGTTCCATTTGTGCTAGATGAACGAACGTCTCTCCACATGCTCAGTTCTGAGAGATAAGTGTGTGTGAAAGCCGTCCTTCACCTAGCTTGCTGGGAACACAAAGTTTCTCTTCAGTTGCAAACTCCACTCCATACATATATATGGGGAGGTACTAGCTCCAACTCGGTTTTACAGTGAAAACTGCAGGAATTTCAAACCGGCACTAGGAAACAGACCGAGAAACAAGAGTAAAAGATTCTCCTGCAACCCGTTCCCTTTGTGCTAGATGAACGAACGTCTCTATACATGCTCAGTTCTGAGAGATAAGTGTGTGTGAAAGCCGTCCTTCACCTAGCTTGTTGGGAACACAAAGATTCTCTTCAGTTGCAATCTCCAATCCATACATATATATGGGAAGGTACTAGCTCCAACTCGGTTTTAGAGTGAAAACTGCAGGAACTTCAAAGCGGCAATAGGAAACAGACTGAGAAACCAGAGTAAATATTTCTCCTGCAACCCGTTCCCTTTGTGCTAGATGAACGAACGTCTCTCCACATGCTCAGTTCTGAGGGATATGTGTGTGTGAAAGCCGTCCTTCATCTAGCTTGTTGGGAACACAAAGTTTCTCTTCAGTTGCAAAATCCACTCCATACATATATATGGGGAGGTACTAGCTCCAACTCGGTTTACAGTGAAAAATTCAGGAACTTCAAACCGGCAATAGGAAACAGAATGAGAAACCAGCGTAAAAGTTTCTCCTGCAACCCGTTCCCTTTGTGCTAGATGAACGAACGTCTCTCCAAATGCTCAGTTCTGAGAGATATGTGTGTGTGAAAGCCGTCTTTCACCTAGCTTGTTGGGAACACAAAGATTCTCTTCAGTTGCAAACTCCACTCCATACATATATATGGGGAGGAACTAGCTCCAACTCGGTTTTACAGTGAAAACTGCAGGAACTTCAAACGGGCATTAGGAAACAGACAGAGAAACAAGAGTAAAATTTCCTCCAGCAACCCGTTCCAATTGTTCTAGATGAACGAACCTCTTTCCACATGCTCAGTTCTGAGAGATAAGTGTGTGTGAAAGCCGTGCTTCACCTAGCTTGTTGGGAACACAAAGTTTCTCTTCAGTTGCAAAATCCACTCCATACATATATATGGGAAGGTACTAGCTCCAACTCGGTTTTACAGTGAAAACTGCAGGAACTTCATACCGGCACTAGGAAACAGACCGAGAAACCAGAGTAAAAGTTTCTCCTGCAACCCGTTCTCTTTGTGCTAGATGAACGAACGTCTCTCCACATGCTCAGTTCTGAGGGATTATTGTGTGTGAAAGCCGTCCTTCACCTAGCTTGTTGGGAACACAAAGTTTCTCTTCAGTTGCAAACTCCACTCCATACATATATATGGGGAGGTACAAGCTCCAACTCGATTTTACAGTGAAAACTGCAGGAACGTCAAACCTGCACTAGGAAACAGACTGAGAAACCAGAGTAAAAGTTTCTCCTGCAACCCGTTCCCTTTGTGCTAGATGAACGAACGTCTCTCCACATGCTCAGTTCTGAGAGATAAGTGTGTGTGAAAGCCGTCCTTCACCTAGCTTGTTGGGAACACAAAGTTTCTCTTCAGTTGCAAATTCCACTCCATACATATATACGGGGAGGTACTAGCTCCAAATCGGTTTTACAGTGAAAACTGCAGGAACTTCAAACCGGCACTAGGAAACAGACTGAGAAACCAGAGTAAAAGTTTCTCCTGCAACCCGTTCCCTTTGTGCTAGATGAACGAACATCTCTCCACATGCTCAGTTCTGAGAGATATGTGTGTGTGAAAGCCGTCCTTCACCTAGCTTGTTGGGAACACAAAGTTTCTCTTCAGTTGCAAACTCCACTCCATACATATATACGGGGAGGTACTAGCTCCAAAACGGCTTTACAGTGAAAACTGCAGGAACATTAAACCGGCACTAGGAAACAGACTGAGAAACCAGAGTAAAAGTTTCCTGCAAACCGTTCCATTTGTGCTAGATGAACGAACGTCTCTCCACATGCTCAGTTCTGAGAGATAAGTGTGTGTGAAAGCCGTCCTTCACCTAGCTTGCTGGGAACACAAAGTTTCTCTTCAGTTGCAAACTCCACTCCATACATATATATGGGGAGGTACTAGCTCCAACTCGGTTTTACAGTGAAAACTGCAGGAACTTCAAACCGGCACTAGGAAACAGACTGAGAAACCAGAGTAAAAGTTTCTCCTGCAACCCGTTCCCTTTGTGCTAGATGAACGACGCCTCTCCACATGCTCAGTTCTGAGAGATAAGTGTGTGTGGAAGCCGTCCTTCACCTAGCTTGTTGGGAACACAAAGTTTCTCTTCAGTTGCAAACTCCACTCCATACATATATATGGGGAGGTACTAGCTCCAACTCGGTTTTACAGTGAAAACTGCAGGAACTTCAAACCGGCACTAGGAAACAGACTGAGAAACCAGAGTAAAAGTTTCTCCTGCAACCCGTTCCCTTTGTGCTAGATGAACGAACGTTTCTCCACATGCTCAGTTCTGAGAGATAAGTGTGTGTGAAAGCCGTTCTTCACCTAGCTTGTTGGGAACACAAAGTTTCTCTTCAGTTACAAACTCCACTCCATACATATATATGGGGAGGTACTAGCTCCAACTCGGTTTTACAGTGAAAACTGCAGGAACTTCATACCGGCACTAGGAAACAGACCGAGAAACCAGAGTAAAAGTTTCTCCTGCAACCCGTTCTCTTTGTGCTAGATGAACGAACGTCTCTCCACATGCTCAGTTCTGAGGGATAATTGTGTGTGAAAGCCGTCCTTCACCTAGCTTGTTGGGAACACAAAGTTTCTCTTCAGTTGCAAACTCCACTCCATACATATATATGGGGAGGTACTAGCTCCAACTCGATTTTACAGTGAAAACTGCAGGAACGTCAAACCTGCACTAGGAAAAAGACTGAGAAACCAGAGTAAAAGTTTCTCCTGCAACCCGTTCCCTTTGTGCTAGATGAACGAACGTCTCTCCACATGCTCAGTTCTGAGAGTTAAGTGTGTGTGAAAGCCGTCCTTCACCTAGCTTGTTGGGAACACAAAGTTTCTCTTCAGTTGCAAACTCCACTCCATACATATATATGGGGAGGTACTAGCTCCAACACGGCTTTACAGTGAAAACTGCAGGAACTTCAAACCGGCACTAGGAAACAGACTGAGAAACCAGAGTAAAAGTTTCTCCTGCAAACCGTTCCCTTTGTGCTAGATGAACGAACGTCTCTCCACATGCTCAGTTCTGAGAGATATGTGTGTGTGAAAGCTGTCTTTCACCTTGCTTGTTGGGAACACAAAGTTTCTCTTTAGTTGCAAACTCCACTCCACACATATATATGGGGAGGTACTAGCTCCAACTCGGTTTACAGTGAAAACTGCAGGAACTTCAAACCGGCACTAGGAAAAAGACGGAGAAACCAGAGTAATAGTTTCTCCTGCAAACCGTTCCCTTTGTGCTAGATGAACGAAAGTCTCTATACATGCTCAGTTCTGAGAAAAAAGTGTGTGTGAAAGACGTCCTTCACCTAGCTTGTTGGGAACACAAAGTTACTCTTCAGTTGCAATCTCCAATCCATATATATATATGGGAAAGTACTAGCTCCAAATCGGTTTTACAGTGAAAACTGCAGGATCTTCAAAATGGCACTTGGAAAAAGACTGAGAAACCAGAGTAAAAATTTCTCCTGCAAACCGTTCCCTTTGGCTAGATGAACGAACGTCTCTCCACATGCTCAGTTCTGAGAGATATGTGTGTGTGAAAGCCGACTTTCACCTAGCTTGTTGGGAACACAAAGTTTCTCTTCAGTTGCAAACTCCATTCCATACATATATATGGGGAGGAAATAGCTCCAACTCGGTTTTACAGTGAAAACTGCAGGAACTTCAAACCGGCACTAGGAAACAGACAGAGAAACCAGAGTAAAAGTTCCTCCAGCAACACGTTCCCTTTGTTCTAGATGAACGAACGTCTCTCCACATGCTCAGTTCTGAGAGATAAGTGTGTATGTAAGCCGTTCTTCACCTATCTTGTTGGGAACACAAAGTTTCTCTTCAGTTGCAAATTCCACTCCATAAATATATATGGGGAGGTACTAGCTCCAAATCGGTTTTACAGTGAAAACTGCAGGAACTTCAAACCGGCACTAGGAAACAGACTGAGAAACCAGAGTAAAAGTTTCTCCTGCAACCCGTTCCCTTTGTGCTAGATGAACGAACATCTCTCCACATGCTCAGTTCTGAGAGATAAGTGTGTGTGAAAGCCGTCCTTCACCTAGCTTGTTGGGAACACAAAGTTTCTCTTCAGTTGCAAACTCCACTCCATACATATATACGGGGAGGTACTAGCTCCAAAACGGCTTTACAGTGAAAACTGCAGGAACATTAAACCGGCACTAGGAAACAGACTGAGAAACCAGAGTAAAAGTTTCCTGCAAACCGTTCCATTTGTGCTAGATGAACGAACGTCTCTCCACATGCTCAGTTCTGAGAGATAAGTGTGTGTGAAAGCCGTCCTTCACCTAGCTTGCTGGGAACACAAAGTTTCTCTTCAGTTGCAAACTCCACTCCATACATATATATGGGGAGGTACTAGCTCCAACTCGGTTTTACAGTGAAAACTGCAGGAATTTCAAACCGGCACTAGGAAACAGACCGAGAAACAAGAGTAAAAGATTCTCCTGCAACCCGTTCCCTTTGTGCTAGATGAACGAACGTCTCTATACATGCTCAGTTCTGAGAGATAAGTGTGTGTGAAAGCCGTCCTTCACCTAGCTTGTTGGGAACACAAAGATTCTCTTCAGTTGCAATCTCCAATCCATACATATATATGGGAAGGTACTAGCTCCAACTCGGTTTTAGAGTGAAAACTGCAGGAACTTCAAAGCGGCAATAGGAAACAGACTGAGAAACCAGAGTAAATATTTCTCCTGCAACCCGTTCCCTTTGTGCTAGATGAACGAACGTCTCTCCACATGCTCAGTTCTGAGGGATATGTGTGTGTGAAAGCCGTCCTTCATCTAGCTTGTTGGGAACACAAAGTTTCTCTTCAGTTGCAAAATCCACTCCATACATATATATGGGGAGGTACTAGCTCCAACTCGGTTTACAGTGAAAAATTCAGGAACTTCAAACCGGCAATAGGAAACAGAATGAGAAACCAGCGTAAAAGTTTCTCCTGCAACCCGTTCCCTTTGTGCTAGATGAACGAACGTCTCTCCAAATGCTCAGTTCTGAGAGATATGTGTGTGTGAAAGCCGTCTTTCACCTAGCTTGTTGGGAACACAAAGATTCTCTTCAGTTGCAAACTCCACTCCATACATATATATGGGGAGGAACTAGCTCCAACTCGGTTTTACAGTGAAAACTGCAGGAACTTCAAACGGGCATTAGGAAACAGACAGAGAAACAAGAGTAAAATTTCCTCCAGCAACCCGTTCCATTTGTTCTAGATGAACGAACCTCTTTCCACATGCTCAGTTCTGAGAGATAAGTGTGTGTGAAAGCCGTGCTTCACCTAGCTTGTTGGGAACACAAAGTTTCTCTTCAGTTGCAAAATCCACTCCATACATATATATGGGAAGGTACTAGCTCCAACTCGGTTTTACAGTGAAAACTGCAGGAACTTCATACCGGCACTAGGAAACAGACCGAGAAACCAGAGTAAAAGTTTCTCCTGCAACCCGTTCTCTTTGTGCTAGATGAACGAACGTCTCTCCACATGCTCAGTTCTGAGGGATTATTGTGTGTGAAAGCCGTACTTCACCTAGCTTGTTGGGAACACAAAGTTTCTCTTCAGTTGCAAACTCCACTCCATACATATATATGGGGAGGTACTAGCTCCAACTCGATTTTACAGTGAAAACTGCAGGAACGTCAAACCTGCACTAGGAAACAGACTGAGAATCCAGAGTAAAAGTTTCTCCTGCAACCCGTTCCCTTTGTGCTAGATGAACGAACGTCTCTCCACATGCTCAGTTCTGAGAGATAAGTGTGTGTGAAAGCCGTCCTTCACCTAGCTTGTTGGGAACACAAAGTTTCTCTTCAGTTGCAAACTCCACTCCATACATATATATGGGGAGGTACTAGCTCCAACACGGCTTTACAGTGAAAACTGCAGGAACTTCAAACCGGCACTAGGAAACAGACTGAGAAACCAGAGTAAAAGTTTCTCCTGCAAACCGTTCCCTTTGTGCTAGATGAACGAACGTCTCTCCACATGCTCAGTTCTGAGAGATAAGTGTGTGTGAAAGCT
The DNA here is from genome assembly GCF_048773025.1 of Camelus bactrianus. Taxonomy (NCBI): domain Eukaryota; kingdom Metazoa; phylum Chordata; class Mammalia; order Artiodactyla; family Camelidae; genus Camelus; species Camelus bactrianus. Next base: position 3,416,903 of record NC_133565.1, read on the forward strand.
GTCCTTCACCTAGCTTGTTGGGAACACAAAGTTTCTCTTCAGTTGCAAACTCCACTCCACACATATATATGGGGAGGTACTAGCTCCAACTCGGTTTACAGTGAAAACTGCAGGAACTTCAAACCCGCACTAGGAAAAAGACGGAGAAACCAGAGTAATAGTTTCTCCTGCAAACCGTTCCCTTTGTGCTAGATGAACGAAAGTCTCTATACATGCTCAGTTCTGAGAAAAAAGTGTGTGTGAAAGACGTCCTTCACCTAGCTTGTTGGGAACACAAAGTTACTCTTCAGTTGCAATCTCCAATTCATATATATATATGGGAAAGTACTAGCTCCAACTCGGTTTTACAGTGAAAAATGCAGGAAATTCAAACCGGCACTAGGAAACAGACTGAGAAACCAGAGTAAATGTTTCTCCTGCAAACAGTTCCCTTTGTGCTAGATGAAAGAACGTCTCTCCACATGCTCAGTTCTGAGGGATAAGTGTGTGTGAAAGCCGTCCTTCAACTAGCTTGTTGGGAACACAAAGTTTCTCTTCAGTTGCAAACTCCACTCCATACATATATATGGGGAGGTACTAGCTCCAACTCGGTTTTACAGTGAAAACTGCAGGAACTTCAAACAGGCAATAAGAAACAGAATGAGAAACCAGAGTAAAAGTTTCTCCTGCAACCCGTTCCCTTTGTGCTAGAGGAACGAACGTCTCTCCACATGCTCAGTTCTGAGAGATAAGTGTGTATGAAAGCCGTTCTTCACCTATCTTGTTGGGAACACAAAGTTTCTCTTCAGTTGCAAATTCCACTCCATAAATATATATGGGGAAGTACTAGCTCCAACTCGGTTTTACAGTGAAAACTGCAGGAACTTCAAACCGGCACTAGGAAACAGACTGAGAAACCAGAGTAAAAGTTTCTCCTGCAACCCGTTCCCTTTGTGCTAGATGAACGAACGTCTCTCCACATGCTCAGTTCTGAGAGATAAGTGTGTGTGAAAGCCGTCCTTCACCTAGCTTGTTGGGAACACAAAGTTTCTCTTCAGTTGCAAACTCCACTCCATACATATATACGGGGAGGTACTAGCTCCAACACGGCTTTACAGTGAAAACTGCAGGAACATTAAACCGGCACTAGGAAACAGACTGAGAAACCAGAGTAAAAGTTTCCTGCAACCCGTTCCCTTTGTGCTAGATGAACGAACGTCTCTCCACATGCTCAGTTCTGAGAGATATGTGTGTGTGAAAGCCGTCCTTCACCTAGCTTGCTGGGAACACAAAGTTTCTCTTCAGTTGCAAACTCCACTCCATACATATATATGGGGAGGTACTAGCTCCAAAACTGTTTTACAGTGAAAACTGCAGGAACATCAAACGGGCACTAGGAAACAGACAGAGAAACAAGAGTAAAATTTCCTCCAGCAACCCGTTCCCTTTGTTCTAGATGAACGAACGTCTCTCCACATGCTCAGTTCTGAGAGATAAGTGTGTGTGAAAGCCGTCCTTCAATTAGCTTGCTGGGACACAAAGTTTCTCTTCAGTTGCAAACTCCACTCCATACATATAAATGGGGAGGTACTAGCTCCAACTCGGTTTTACAGTGAAAACTGCAGGAACATCAAAATGGCACTAGGAAACAGACTGAGAAACCAGAGTAAATGTTTCTCCTGCAAACCGTTCCTTTGTTCTAGATGAACGAACGTCTCTCCACATGCTCAGTTCAGAGAGTTAAATGTGTGTGAAAGCCGTCCTTCACGTAGCTTGTTGGGAACACAAAGTTTCTCTTCAGTTGCAAACTCCACTCCATACATATATACGGGGAGGTACTAGCTCCAAAACGGCTTTACAGTGAATACTGCAGGAACATTAAACCGGCACTAGGAAACAGACTGAGAAACCAGAGTAAAAGTTTCCTGAAAACCGTTCCATTTGTGCTAGATGAACGAACGTCTCTCCACATGCTCAGTTCTGAGAGATAAGTGTGTGTGAAAGCCGTCCTTCACCTAGCTTGCTGGGAACACAAAGTTTCTCTTCAGTTGCAAACTCCACTCCATACATATATATGGGGAGGTACTAGCTCCAACTCGGTTTTACAGTGAAAACTGCAGGAATTTCAAACCGGCACTAGGAAACAGACCGAGAAACAAGAGTAAAAGTTTCTCCTGCAAACCGTTCCCTTTGTGCTAGATGAACGAACGTCTCTATACATGCTCAGTTCTGAGAGATAAGTGTGTGTGAAAGCCGTCCTTCACCTAGCTTGTTGGGAACACAAAGATTCTCTTCAGTTGCAATCTCCAATCCATACATATATATGGGAAGGTACTAGCTCCAACTCGGTTTTACAGTGAAAACTGCAGGGACTTCAAAGCGGCAATAGGAAACAGAATGAGAAACAAGAGTAAATATTTCTCCTGCAACCCGTTCCCTTTGTGCTAGATGAACGAACGTCTCTCCACATGCTCAGTTCTGAGCGATATGTGTGTGTGAAAGCCGACTTTCACCTAGCTTGTTGGGAACACAAAGATTCTCTTCAGTTGCAAACTCCACTCCATACATATATATGGGGAGGAACTAGCTCCAACTCGGTTTTACAGTGAAATCTGCAGGAACTTCAAACGGGCACTAGGAAACAGACAGAGAAACAAGAGTAAAATTTCCTCCAGCAACCCGTTCCATTTGTTCTAGATGAACGAACGTCTCTCCACATGCTCAGTTCGGAGAGATAAGTGTGTGTGAAAGCCGTGCTTCAACTAGCTTGTTGGGAACACAAAGTTTCTCTTCAGTTGCAAACTCCACTCCATACATATAAATGGGGAGGTACTAGCTCCAACTCGGTTTTACAGTGAAAACTGCAGGAACACCAAAATGGCACTAGGAAACAGACTGAGAAACCAGAGTAAATGTTTCTCCTGCAAACCGTTCCCTTTGTTCTAGATGAACGAACGTCTCTCCACATGCTCAGTTCTGAGAGATATGTGTGTGTGAAAGCCGTCTTTCACCTAGCTTGTTGGGAACACAAAGTTTCTCTTCAGTTGCAAACTCCACTCCATACATATATATGGGGAGGTACTAGCTCCAAATCGGTTTTACAGTGAAAACTGCAGGAACATCAAACGGGCACTAGGAAACAGAAAGAGAAACAAGAGTAAAATTTCCTCCAGCAACCCGTTCCCTTTGTTCTAGATGAACGAACGTCTCTCCACATGCTCAGTTCTGAGAGATAAGTGTGTGTGAAAGCCGTGCTTCACCTAGCTTGTTGGGAACACAAAGTTTCTCTTCAGTTGCAAACTCCACTCCATACATATAAATGGGGAGGTATTAGCTCCAACTCGGTTTTACAGTGAAAACTGCAGGAACATCAAAATGGCACTAGGAAACAGACTGAGAAACCAGAGTAAATGTTTCTCCTGCAAACAGTTCCCTTTGTGCTAGATGAAAGAACGTCTCTCCACATGCTCAGTTCTGAGGGATAAGTGTGTGTGAAAGCCGTCCTTCATCTAGCTTCTTGGGAACACAAAGTTTCTCTTCAGTTGCAAACTCAACTCCATACATATATATGGGGAGGTACTAGCTCCAACTCGGTTTTACAGTGAAAACTGCAGGAACTTCAAACAGGCAATAGGAAACAGAATGAGAAACCAGAGTAAAGTTTCTCCTGCAACCCGTTCCCTTTGTGCTAGAGGAACGAACGTCTCTCCACATGCTCAGTTCTGAGAGATATGTGTGTGTGAAAGACGTCCTTCACCTAGCTTGTTGGGAACACAAAGTTTCTCTTCAGTTGCAAACTCCACTCCATACATATATATGGGGAGGTACTAGCTCCAAATCGGTTTTACAGTGAAAACTGCAGGATCTTCAAAGCGGCACTTGGAAAAAGACTGAGAAACCAGAGTAAAAGTTTCTCCTGCAAACCGTTCCCTTTGGCTAGATGAACGAACGTCTCTCCACATGCTCAGTTCTGAGAGATATGTGTGTGTGAAAGCCGACTTTCACCTAGCTTGTTGGGAACACAAAGTTTCTCTTCAGTTGCAAACTCCATTCCATACATATATATGGGGAGGAAATAGCTCCAACTCGGTTTTACAGTGAAAACTGCAGGAACTTCAAACCGGCACTAGGAAACAGACAGAGAAACCAGAGTAAAAGTTCCTCCAGCAACCCGTTCCCTTTGTTCTAGATGAACGAACGTCTCTCCACATGCTCAGTTCTGAGAGATAAGTGTGTGTGAAAACCGTGCTTCACCTAGCTTGTTGGGAACACAAAGATTCTCTTCAGTTGCAAACTCCACTCCATACATATATATGGGGAGGTATTAGCTCCAACTCGGTTTTACAGTGAAAACTGCAGGAACATCAAACCGGCACTAGGAAACAGACTGCTAAACCAGAGTAAAAGTTTCTCCTGCAAAACGTTCCCTTTGTTCTTGATGAACGAACGTTTGTCCACATGCTCAGTTCTGAGAGATAAGTGTGTATGTAAGCCGTTCTTCACCTATCTTGTTGGGAACACAAAGTTTCTCTTCAGTTGAAAATTCCACTCCATAAATATATATGGGGAGGTACTAGCTCCAAATCGGTTTTACAGTGAAAACTGCAGGAACTTCAAACCGGCACTAGGAAACAGACTGAGAAACCAGAGTAAAAGTTTCTCCTGCAACCCGTTCCCTTTGTGCTAGATGAACGAACGTCTCTCCACATGCTCAGTTCTGAGAGATAAGTGTGTGTGAAAGCCGTCCTTCACCTAGCTTGTTGGGAACACAAAGTTTCTCTTCAGTTGCAAACTCCACTCCATACATATATACGGGGAGGTACTAGCTCCAAAACGGCTTTACAGTGAAAACTGCAGGAACATTAAACCGGCACTAGGAAACAGACTGAGAAACCAGAGTAAAAGTTTCCTGCAAACCGTTCCATTTGTGCTAGATGAACGAACGTCTCTCCACATGCTCAGTTCTGAGAGATAAGTGTGTGTGAAAGCCGTCCTTCACCTAGCTTGCTGGGAACACAAAGTTTCTCTTCAGTTGCAAACTCCACTCCATACATATATATGGGGAGGTACTAGCTCCAACTCGGTTTTACAGTGAAAACTGCAGGAATTTCAAACCGGCACTAGGAAACAGACCGAGAAACAAGAGTAAAAGATTCTCCTGCAAACCGTTCCCTTTGTGCTAGATGAACGAACGTCTCTATACATGCTCAGTTCTGAGAGATAAGTGTGTGTGAAAGCCGTCCTTCACCTAGCTGTTGGGAACACAAAGGTTCTCTTCAGTTGCAATCTCCAATCCATACATATATATGGGAAGGTACTAGCTCCAACTCGGTTTTACAGTGAAAACTGCAGGAACTTCAAAGCGGCAATAGGAAACAGACTGAGAAACCAGAGTAAATAATTCTCCTGCAACCCGTTCCCTTTGTGCTAGATGAACGAACGTCTCTCCACATGCTCAGTTCTGAGGGATATGTGTGTGTGAAAGCCGTACTTCATCTAGCTTGTTGGGAACACAAAGTTTCTCTTCAGTTGCAAAATCCACTCCATACATATATATGGGGAGGTACAAGCTCCAACTCTGTTTACAGTGAAAAATTCAGGAACTTCAAACCGGCAATAGGAAACAGAATGAGAAACCAGCGTAAAAGTTTCTCCTGCAACCCGTTCCCTTTGTGCTAGATGAACGAACGTCTCTCCACATGCTCAGTTCTGAGAGATAAGTGTGTGTGAAAGCCGTCCTTCAATTAGCTTGCTGGGACACAAAGTTTCTCTTCAGTTGCAAACTCCACTCCATACATATAAATGGGGAGGTACTAGCTCCAACTCGGGTTTACAGTGAAAACTGCAGGAACATCAAAATGGCACTAGGAAACAGACTGAGAAACCAGAGTAAATGTTTCTCCTGCAAACCGTTCCTTTGTGCTAGATGAACGAACGTCTCTCCACATGCTCAGTTCAGAGAGTTAAGTGTGTGTGAAAGCCGTCCTTCACGTAGCTTGTTGGGAACACAAAGTTTCTCTTCAGTTGCAAACTCCACTCCATACATATATACGGGGAGGTACTAGCTCCAAAACGGCTTTACAGTGAATACTGCAGGAACATTAAACCGGCACTAGGAAACAGACTGAGAAACCAGAGTAAAAGTTTCCTGAAAACCGTTCCATTTGTGCTAGATGAACGAACGTCTCTCCACATGCTCAGTTCTGAGAGATAAGTGTGTGTGAAAGCCGTCCTTCACCTAGCTTGCTGGGAACACAAAGTTTCTCTTCAGTTGCAAACTCCACTCCATACATATATATGGGGAGGTACTAGCTCCAACTCGGTTTTACAGTGAAAACTGCAGGAATTTCAAACCGGCACTAGGAAACAGACCGAGAAACAAGAGTAAAAGTTTCTCCTGCAAACCGTTCCCTTTGTGCTAGATGAACGAACGTCTCTATACATGCTCAGTTCTGAGAGATAAGTGTGTGTGAAAGCCGTCCTTCACCTAGCTTGTTGGGAACACAAAGATTCTCTTCAGTTGCAATCTCCAATCCATACATATATATGGGAAGGTACTAGCTCCAACTCGGTTTTACAGTGAAAACTGCAGGGACTTCAAAGCGGCAATAGGAAACAGAATGAGAAACAAGAGTAAATATTTCTCCTGCAACCCGTTCCCTTTGTGCTAGATGAACGAACGTCTCTCCACATGCTCAGTTCTGAGCGATATGTGTGTGTGAAAGCCGACTTTCACCTAGCTTGTTGGGAACACAAAGATTCTCTTCAGTTGCAAACTCCACTCCATACATATATATGGGGAGGAACTAGCTCCAACTCGGTTTTACAGTGAAATCTGCAGGAACTTCAAACGGGCACTAGGAAACAGACAGAGAAACAAGAGTAAAATTTCCTCCAGCAACCCGTTCCATTTGTTCTAGATGAACGAACGTCTCTCCACATGCTCAGTTCGGAGAGATAAGTGTGTGTGAAAGCCGTGCTTCAACTAGCTTGTTGGGAACACAAAGTTTCTCTTCAGTTGCAAACTCCACTCCATACATATAAATGGGGAGGTACTAGCTCCAACTCGGTTTTACAGTGAAAACTGCAGGAACACCAAAATGGCACTAGGAAACAGACTGAGAAACCAGAGTAAATGTTTCTCCTGCAAACCGTTCCCTTTGTTCTAGATGAACGAACGTCTCTCCACATGCTCAGTTCTGAGAGATATGTGTGTGTGAAAGCCGTCTTTCACCTAGCTTGTTGGGAACACAAAGTTTCTCTTCAGTTGCAAACTCCACTCCATACATATATATGGGGAGGTACTAGCTCCAAATCGGTTTTACAGTGAAAACTGCAGGAACATCAAACGGGCACTAGGAAACAGAAAGAGAAACAAGAGTAAAATTTCCTCCAGCAACCCGTTCCCTTTGTTCTAGATGAACGAACGTCTCTCCACATGCTCAGTTCTGAGAGATAAGTGTGTGTGAAAGCCGTGCTTCACCTAGCTTGTTGGGAACACAAAGTTTCTCTTCAGTTGCAAACTCCACTCCATACATATAAATGGGGAGGTATTAGCTCCAACTCGGTTTTACAGTGAAAACTGCAGGAACATCAAAATGGCACTAGGAAACAGACTGAGAAACCAGAGTAAATGTTTCTCCTGCAAACAGTTCCCTTTGTGCTAGATGAAAGAACGTCTCTCCACATGCTCAGTTCTGAGGGATAAGTGTGTGTGAAAGCCGTCCTTCATCTAGCTTCTTGGGAACACAAAGTTTCTCTTCAGTTGCAAACTCCACTCCATACATATATATGGGGAGGTACTAGCTCCAACTCGGTTTTACAGTGAAAACTGCAGGAACTTCAAACAGGCAATAGGAAACAGAATGAGAAACCAGAGTAAAGTTTCTCCTGCAACCCGTTCCCTTTGTGCTAGAGGAACGAACGTCTCTCCACATGCTCAGATCTGAGAGATATGTGTGTGTGAAAGACGTCCTTCACCTAGCTTGTTGGGAACACAAAGTTTCTCTTCAGTTGCAAACTCCACTCCATACATATATATGGGGAGGTACTAGCTCCAAATCGGTTTTACAGTGAAAACTGCAGGATCTTCAAAGCGGCACTTGGAAAAAGACTGAGAAACCAGAGTAAAAGTTTCTCCTGCAAACCGTTCCCTTTGGCTAGATGAACGAACGTCTCTCCACATGCTCAGTTCTGAGAGATATGTGTGTGTGAAAGCCGACTTTCACCTAGCTTGTTGGGAACACAAAGTTTCTCTTCAGTTGCAAACTCCATTCCATACATATATATGGGGAGGAAATAGCTCCAACTCGGTTTTACAGTGAAAACTGCAGGAACTTCAAACCGGCACTAGGAAACAGACAGAGAAACCAGAGTAAAAGTTCCTCCAGCAACCCGTTCCCTTTGTTCTAGATGAACGAACGTCTCTCCACATGCTCAGTTCTGAGAGATAAGTGTGTGTGAAAACCGTGCTTCACCTAGCTTGTTGGGAACACAAAGATTCTCTTCAGTTGCAAACTCCACTCCATACATATATATGGGGAGGTATTAGCTCCAACTCGGTTTTACAGTGAAAACTGCAGGAACATCAAACCGGCACTAGGAAACAGACTGCTAAACCAGAGTAAAAGTTTCTCCTGCAAAACGTTCCCTTTGTTCTTGATGAACGAACGTTTGTCCACATGCTCAGTTCTGAGAGATAAGTGTGTATGTAAGCCGTTCTTCACCTATCTTGTTGGGAACACAAAGTTTCTCTTCAGTTGAAAATTCCACTCCATAAATATATATGGGGAGGTACTAGCTCCAAATCGGTTTTACAGTGAAAACTGCAGGAACTTCAAACCGGCACTAGGAAACAGACTGAGAAACCAGAGTAAAAGTTTCTCCTGCAACCCGTTCCCTTTGTGCTAGATGAACGAACGTCTCTCCACATGCTCAGTTCTGAGAGATAAGTGTGTGTGAAAGCCGTCCTTCACCTAGCTTGTTGGGAACACAAAGTTTCTCTTCAGTTGCAAACTCCACTCCATACATATATACGGGGAGGTACTAGCTCCAAAACGGCTTTACAGTGAAAACTGCAGGAACATTAAACCGGCACTAGGAAACAGACTGAGAAACCAGAGTAAAAGTTTACTGCAAACCGTTCCATTTGTGCTAGATGAACGAACGTCTCTCCACATGCTCAGTTCTGAGAGATAAGTGTGTGTGAAAGCCGTCCTTCACCTAGCTTGCTGGGAACACAAAGTTTCTCTTCAGTTGCAAACTCCACTCCATACATATATATGGGGAGGTACTAGCTCCAACTCGGTTTTACAGTGAAAACTGCAGGAATTTCAAACCGGCACTAGGAAACAGACCGAGAAACAAGAGTAAAAGATTCTCCTGCAAACCGTTCCCTTTGTGCTAGATGAACGAACGTCTCTATACATGCTCAGTTCTGAGAGATAAGTGTGTGTGAAAGCCGTCCTTCACCTAGCTGTTGGGAACACAAAGGTTCTCTTCAGTTGCAATCTCCAATCCATACATATATATGGGAAGGTACTAGCTCCAACTCGGTTTTACAGTGAAAACTGCAGGAACTTCAAAGCGGCAATAGGAAACAGACTGAGAAACCAGAGTAAATAATTCTCCTGCAACCCGTTCCCTTTGTGCTAGATGAACGAACGTCTCTCCACATGCTCAGTTCTGAGGGATATGTGTGTGTGAAAGCCGTACTTCATCTAGCTTGTTGGGAACACAAAGTTTCTCTTCAGTTGCAAAATCCACTCCATACATATATATGGGGAGGTACAAGCTCCAACTCTGTTTACAGTGAAAAATTCAGGAACTTCAAACCGGCAATAGGAAACAGAATGAGAAACCAGCGTAAAAGTTTCTCCTGCAACCCGTTCCCTTTGTGCTAGATGAACGAACGTCTCTCCACATGCTCAGTTCTGAGAGATAAGTGTGTGTGAAAGCCGACCTTCACCTAGCTTGTTGGGAACACAAAGTTTCTCTTCAGTTGCAAACTCCACTCCATACATATATATGGGGAGGTACTAGCGCCAACTCGGTTTTACAGTGAAAACTACAGGATCTTCAAAGCGGCACTTGGAAAAAGACTGAGAAACCAGAGTAAAAGTTTCTCCTGCAACCCGTTCCCATTGTGCTAGATGAACGAACGTCTCTCCAAATGCTCAGTTCTGAGAGATATGTGTGTGTGAAAGCCGTCTTTCACCTAGCTTGTTGGGAACACAAAGATTCTCTTCAGTTGCAAACTCCACTCCATACATATATATGGGGAGGAACTAGCTCCAACTCGGTTTTACAGTGAAAACTGCAGGAACTTCAAACGGGCATTAGGAAACAGACAGAGAAACAAGAGTAAAATTTCCTCCAGCAACCCGTTCCATTTGTTCTAGATGAACGAACGTCTCTCCACATGCTCAGTTCTGAGAGATAAGTGTGTGTGAAAGCCGTGTTTCACCTAGCTTGTTGGGAACACAAAGTTTCCCTTCAGTTGCATACTCCCCTCCATACATATATATGGGGAGGTACAAGCTCCAACTCTGTTTTACAGTGAAAACTGCAGGAACTTCAAACCGGCACTAGGAAACAGACCGAGAAACCAGAGTAAAAGTTTCTCCTGCAAACCGTTCCCTTTGTGCTAGATGAACGACGCCTCTCCACATGCTCAGTTCTGAGAGATAAGTGTGTGTGGAAGCCGTCCTTCACGTAGCTTGTTGGGAACACAAATTTTCTCTTCAGTTGCAAACTCCACTCCATACATATATATGGGGAGGTACTAGCTCCAACTCGGTTTTACAGTGAAAACTGCAGGAACTTCAAACCGGCACTAGGAAACAGACTGAGAAACCAGAGTAAAAGTTTCTCCTGCAACCCGTTCCCTTTGTGCTAGATGAACGAACGTTTCTCCACATGCTCAATTCTGAGAGATAAGTGTGTGTGAAAGCCGTTCTTCACCTAGCTTGTTGGGAACACAAAGTTTCTCTTCAGTTACAAACTCCACTCCATACATATATATGGGGAGGTACTAGCTCCAACTCGGTTTTACAGTGAAAACTGCAGGAACTTCATACCGGCACTAGGAAACAGACCGAGAAACCAGAGTAAAAGTTTCTCCTGCAACCCGTTCTCTTTGTGCTAGATGAACGAACGTCTCTCCACATGCTCAGTTCTGAGGGATAAATGTGTGTGAAAGCCTTCCTTCACCTAGCTTGTTGGGAACACAAAGTTTCTCTTCAGTTGCAAACTCCACTCCATACATATATATGGGGAGGTACTAGCTCCAACACGGCTTTACAGTGAAAACTGCAGGAACTTCAAACCGGCACTAGGAAAAAGACGGAGAAACCAGAGTAATAGTTTCTCCTGCAAACCGTTCCCTTTGTGCTAGATGAACGAAAGTCTCTATACATGCTCAGTTCTGAGAAAAAAGTGTGTGTGAAAGACGTCCTTCACCTAGCTTGTTGGGAACACAAAGTTACTCTTCAGTTGCAATCTCCAATCCATATATATATATGGGAAAGTACTAGCTCCAACTCGGTTTTACAGTGAAAAATGCAGGAAATTCAAAACGGCACTAGGAAACAGACTGAGAAACCAGAGTAAATGTTTCTCCTGCAAACAGTTCCCTTTGTGCTAGATGAAAGAACGTTTCTCCACATGCTCAGTTCTGAGGGATAATTGTGTGTGAAAGCCGTCCTTCATCTAGCTTGTTGGGAACACAAAGTTTCTCTTCAGTTGCAAACTCCACTCCATACATATATATGGGGAGGTACTAGCTCCAACTCGGTTTTACAGTGAAAACTGCAGGAACTTCAAACAGGCAATAAGAAACAGAATGAGAAACCAGAGTAAAATTTTCTCCTGCAACCCGTTCCCTTTGTGCTAGAGGAACGAACGTCTCTCCACATGCTCAGTTCTGAGAGATAAGTGTGTATGAAAGCCGTTCTTCACCTATCTTGTTGGGAACACAAAGTTTCTCTTCAGTTGCAAATTCCACTCCATAAATATATATGGGGAGGTACAAGCTCCAACTCGGTTTTACAGTGAAAACTGCTGGAACTTCAAACCGGCACTAGGAAACAGACTGAGAAACCAGAGTCAAAGTTTCTCCTGCAACCCGTTCCCTTTGTGCTAGATGAACGAACGTCTCTGCACATGCTCAGTTCTGAGAGATAAGTGTGTGTGAAAGCCGTCCTTCACCTAGCTTGTTGGGAACACAAAGTTTCTCTTCAGTTGCAAACTCCACTCCATACATATATACGGGTAGGTACTAGCTCCAAAACGGCTTTACAGTGAAAACTGCAGGAACATTAAACCGGCACTAGGAAACAGACTGAGAAACCAGAGTAAAAGTTTCCTGAAAACCGTTCCATTTGTGCTAGATGAACGAACGTCTCTCCACATGCTCAGTTCTGAGAGATAAGTGTGTGTGAAAGCCGTCCTTCACCTAGCTTGCTGGGAACACAAAGTTTCTCTTCAGTTGCAAACTCCACTCCATACATATATATGGGGAGGAACTAGCTCCAACTCGGTTTTACAGTGAAAACTGCAGGAACTTCAAACGGGCATTAGGAAACAGACAGAGAAACAAGAGTAAAATTTCCTCCAGCAACCCGTTCCATTTGTTCTAGATGAACGAACGTCTCTCCACATGCTCAGTTCTGAGAGATAAGTGTGTGTGAAAGCCGTGCTTCACCTAGCTTGTTGGGAACACAAAGTTTCCCTTCAGTTGCAAACTCCCCTCCATACATATATATGGGGAGGTACAAGCTCCAACTCTGTTTTACAGTGAAAACTGCAGGAACTTCAAACCGGCACTAGGAAACAGACCGAGAAACCAGAGTAAAAGTTTCCCCTGCAAACCGTTCCCTTTGTGCTAGATGAACGACGCCTCTCCACATGCTCAGTTCTGAGAGATAAGTGTGTGTGGAAGCCGTCCTTCACCTAGCTTGTTGGGAACACAAAGTTTCTCTTCAGTTGCAAACTCCACTCCATACATATATATGGGGAGGTACTAGCTCCAACTCGGTTTTACAGTGAAAACTGCAGGAACTTCAAACCGGCACTAGGAAACAGACTGAGAAACCAGAGTAAAAGTTTCTCCTGCAACCCGTTCCCTTTGTGCTAGATGAACGAACGTTTCTCCACATGCTCAGTTCTGAGAGATAAGTGTGTGTGAAAGCCGTTCTTCACCTAGCTTGTTGGGAACACAAAGTTTCTCTTCAGTTACAAACTCCACTCCATACATATATATGGGGAGGTACTAGCTCCAACTCGGTTTTACAGTGAAAACTGCAGGAACTTCATACCGGCACTTGGAAACAGACCGAGAAACCAGAGTAAAAGTTTCTCCTGCAACCCGTTCTCTTTGTGCTAGATGAACGAACGTCTCTCCACATGCTCAGTTCTGAGGGATAATTGTGTGTGAAAGCCGTCCTTCACCTAGCTTGTTGGGAACACAAAGTTTCTCTTCAGTTGCAAACTCCACTCCATACATATATATGGGGAGGTACTAGCTCCAACTCGATTTTACAGTGAAAACTGCAGGAACGTCAAACCTGCACTAGGAAACAGACTGAGAAACCAGAGTAAAAGTTTCTCCTGCAACCCGTTCCCTTTGTGCTAGATGAACGAACGTCTCTCCACATGCTCAGTTCTGAGAGTTAAGTGTGTGTGAAAGCCGTCCTTCACCTAGCTTGTTGGGAACACAAAGTTTCTCTTCAGTTGCAAACTCCACTCCATACATATATATGGGGAGGTACTAGCTCCAACACGGCTTTACAGTGAAAACTGCAGGAACTTCAAACCGGCACTAGGAAACAGACTGAGAAACCAGAGTAAAAGTTTCTCCTGCAAACCGTTCCCTTTGTGCTAGATGAACGAACGTCTCTCCACATGCTCAGTTCTGAGAGGTAAGTGTGTGTGAAAGCCGTCCTTCACCTAGCTTGTTGGGAACACAAAGTTTCTCTTCAGTTGCAAACTCCACTCCATACATATATACGGGGAGGTACTAGCTCCAAAACGGCTTTACAGTGAAAACTGCAGGAACATTAAACCGGCACTAGGAAACAGACTGAGAAACCAGAGTAAAAGTTTCCTGAAAACCGTTCCATTTGTGCTAGATGAACGAACGTCTCTCCACATGCTCAGTTCTGAGAGATAAGTGTGTGTGAAAGCCGTCCTTCACCTAGCTTGTTGGGAACACAAAGTTTCTCTTCAGTTGCAAACTCCACTCCATACATATATATGGGGAGGTACTAGCTCCAACACGGCTTTACAGTGAAAACTGCAGGAACTTCAAACCGGCACTAGGAAAAAGACGGAGAAACCAGAGTAATAGTTTCTCCTGCAAACCGTTCCCTTTGTGCTAGATGAACGAAAGTCTCTATACATGCTCAGTTCTGAGAAAAAAGTGTGTGTGAAAGACGTCCTTCACCTAGCTTGTTGGGAACACAAAGTTACTCTTCAGTTGCAATCTCCAATCCATATATATATATGGGAAAGTACTAGCTCCAACTCGGTTTTACAGTGAAAAATGCAGGAAATTCAAACCGGCACTAGGAAACAGACTGAGAAACCAGAGTAAATGTTTCTCCTGCAAACATTTCCCTTTGTGCTAGATGAAAGAACGTTTCTCCACATGCTCAGTTCTGAGGGATAAGTGTGTGTGAAAGCCGTCCTTCATCTAGCTTGTTGGGAACACAAAGTTTCTCTTCAGTTGCAAACTCCACTCCATACATATATATGGGGATGTACTAGCTCCAACTCGGTTTTACAGTGAAAACTGCAGGAACTTCAAACAGGCAATAAGAAACAGAATGAGAAACCAGAGTAAAATTTTCTCCTGCAACCCGTTCCCTTTGTGCTAGAGGAACGAACGTCTCTCCACATGCTCAGTTCTGAGAGATAAGTGTGTATGAAAGCCGTTCTTCACCTATCTTGTTGGGAACACAAAGTTTCTCTTCAGTTGCAAATTCCACTCCATAAATATATATGGGGAGGTACTAGCTCCAACTCGGTTTTACAGTGAAAACTGCAGGAACTTCAAACCGGCACTAGGAAACAGACTGAGAAACCAGAGTAAAAGTTTCTCCTGCAACCCGTTCCCTTTGTGCTAGATGAACGAACGTCTCTCCACATGCTCAGTTCTGAGAGATAAGTGTGTGTGAAAGCCGTCCTTCACCTAGCTTGTTGGGAACACAAAGTTTCTCTTCAGTTGCAAACTCCACTCCATACATATATACGGGGAGGTACTAGCTCCAAAACGGCTTTACAGTGAAAACTGCAGGAACATTAAACCGGCACTAGGAAACAGACTGAGAAACCAGAGTAAAAGTTTCCTGAAAACCGTTCCATTTGTGCTAGATGAACGAACGTCTCTCCACATGCTCAGTTCTGAGAGATAAGTGTGTGTGAAAGCCGTCCTTCACCTAGCTTGCTGGGAACACAAAGTTTCTCTTCAGTTGCAAACTCCACTCCATACATATATATGGGGAGGAACTAGCTCCAACTCGGTTTTACAGTGAAAACTGCAGGAACTTCAAACGGGCATTAGGAAACAGACAGAGAAACAAGAGTAAAATTTCCTCCAGCAACCCGTTCCATTTGTTCTAGATGAACGAACGTCTCTCCACATGCTCAGTTCTGAGAGATAAGTGTGTGTGAAAGCCGTGCTTCACCTAGCTTGTTGGGAACACAAAGTTTCCCTTCAGTTGCAAACTCCCCTCCATACATATATATGGGGAGGTACAAGCTCCAACTCTGTTTTACAGTGAAAACTGCAGGTACTTCAAACCGGCACTAGGAAACAGACCGAGAAACCAGAGTAAAAGTTTCTCCTGCAAACCGTTCCCTTTGTGCTAGATGAACGACGCCTCTCCACATGCTCAGTTCTGAGAGATAAGTGTGTGTGGAAGCCGTCCTTCACCTAGCTTGTTGGGAACACAAAGTTTCTCTTCAGTTGCAAACTCCACTCCATACATATATACGGGGAGGTACTAGCTCCAAAACGGCTTTACAGTGAAAACTGCAGGAACATTAAACCGGCACTAGGAAACAGACTGAGAAACCAGAGTAAAAGTTTCCTGAAAACCGTTCCATTTGTGCTAGATGAACGAACGTCTCTCCAAATGCTCAGTTCTGAGAGATAAGTGTGTGTGAAAGCCGTCCTTCACCTAGCTTGCTGGGAACACAAAGTTTCTCTTCAGTTGCAAACTCCACTCCATACATATATATGGGGAGGTACTATCTCCAACTCGGTTTTACAGTGAAAACTGCAGGAATTTCAAACCGGCACTAGGAAACAGACCGAGAAACAAGAGTAAAAGATTCTCCTGCAACCCGTTCCCATTGTGCTAGATGAACGAACGTCTCTATACATGCTCAGTTCTGAGAGATAAGTGTGTGTGAAAGCCGTCCTTCACCTAGCTTGTTGGGAACACAAAGATTCTCTTCAGTTGCAATCTCCAATCCATACATATATATGGGAAGGTACTAGCTCCAACTCGGTTTTACAGTGAAAACTGCAGGAACTTCAAAGCGGCAATAGGAAACAGACTGAGAAACCAGAGTAAATATTTCTCCTGCAACCCGTTCCCTTTGTGCTAGATGAACGAACGTCTCTCCACATGCTCAGTTCTGAGAGATAAGTGTGTGTGAAAGCCGTCCTTCACCTAGCTTGTTGGGAACACAAAGTTTCTCTTCAGTTGCAAACTCCACTCCATACATATATATGGGGAGGTACTAGCTCCAACACGGCTTTACAGTGAAAACTGCAGGAACTTCAAACCGGCACTAGGAAAAAGACGGAGAAACCAGAGTAATAGTTTCTCCTGCAAACCGTTCCCTTTGTGCTAGATGAACGAAAGTCTCTATACATGCTCAGTTCTGAGAAAAAAGTGTGTGTGAAAGACGTCCTTCACCTAGCTTGTTGGGAACACAAAGTTACTCTTCAGTTGCAATCTCCAATCCATATATATATATGGGAAAGTACTAGCTCCAACTCGGTTTTACAGTGAAAAATGCAGGAAATTCAAACCGGCACTAGGAAACAGACTGAGAAACCAGAGTAAATGTTTCTCCTGCAAACAGTTCCCTTTGTGCTAGATGAAAGAACGTTTCTCCACATGCTCAGTTCTGAGGGATAAGTGTGTGTGAAAGCCGTCCTTCATCTACCTTGTTGGGAACACAAAGTTTCTCTTCAGTTGCAAACTCCACTCCATACATATATATGGGGAGGAACTAGCTCCAACTCGGTTTTACAGTGAAAACTGCAGGAACTTCAAACGGGCATTAGGAAACAGACAGAGAAACAAGAGTAAAATTTCCTCCAGCAACCCGTTCCATTTGTTCTAGATGAACGAACGTCTCTCCACATGCTCAGTTCTGAGAGATAAGTGTGTGTGAAAGCCGTGCTTCACCTAGCTTGTTGGGAACACAAAGTTTCCCTTCAGTTGCAAACTCCCCTCCATACATATATATGGGGAGGTACAAGCTCCAACTCTGTTTTACAGTGAAAACTGCAGGAACTTCAAACCGGCACTAGGAAACAGACCGAGAAACCAGAGTAAAAGTTTCTCCTGCAAACCGTTCCCTTTGTGCTAGATGAACGACGCCTCTCCACATGCTCAGTTCTGAGAGATAAGTGTGTGTGGAAGCCGTCCTTCACCTAGCTTGTTGGGAACACAAAGTTTCTCTTCAGTTGCAAACTCCACTCCATACATATATATGGGGAGGTACTAGCTCCAACTCGGTTTTACAGTGAAAACTGCAGGAACTTCAAACCGACACTAGGAAACAGACCGAGAAACCAGAGTAAAAGTTTCTCCTGCAACCCGTTCCCTTTGTGCTAGATGAACGAACGTTTCTCCACATGCTCAGTTCTGAGAGATAAGTGTGTGTGAAAGCCGTTCTTCACCTAGCTTGTTGGGAACACAAAGTTTCTCTTCAGTTACAAACTCCACTCCATACATATATATGGGGAGGTACTAGCTCCAACTCGGTTTTACAGTGAAAACTGCAGGAACTTCATACCGGCACTAGGAAACAGACCGAGAAACCAGAGTAAAAGTTTCTCCTGCAACCCGTTCTCTTTGTGCTAGATGAACGAACGTCTCTCCACATGCTCAGTTCTGAGGGATAATTGTGTGTGAAAGCCGTCCTTCACCTAGCTTGTTGGGAACACAAAGTTTCTCTTCAGTTGCAAACTCCACTCCATACATATATATTGGAGGTACTAGCTCCAACTCGATTTTACAGTGAAAACTGCAGGAACGTCAAACCTGCACTTGGAAACAGACTGAGAAACCAGAGTAAAAGTTTCTCCTGCAAACCGTTCCCTTTGTGCTAGATGAACGAACGTCTCTCCACATGCTCAGTTCTGAGAAATAAGTGTGTGTGAAAGCTGTCCTTCACCTAGCTTGTTGGGAACACAAAGTTTCTCTTCAGTTGCAAACTCCACTCCACACATATATATGGGGAGGTACTAGCTCCAACTCGGTTTACAGTGAAAACTGCAGGAACTTCAAACCGGCACTAGGAAAAAGACGGAGAAACCAGAGTAATAGTTTCTCCTGCAAACCGTTCCCTTTGTGCTAGATGAACGAAAGTCTCTATACATGCTCAGTTCTGAGAAAAAAGTGTGTGTGAAAGACGTCCTTCACCTAGCTTGTTGGGAACACAAAGTTACTCTTCAGTTGCAATCTCCAATCCATATATATATATGGGAAAGTACTAGCTCCAACTCGGTTTTACAGTGAAAAATGCAGGAAATTCAAACCGGCACTAGGAAACAGACTGAGAAACCAGAGTAAATGTTTCTCCTGCAAACAGTTCCCTTTGTGCTAGATGAAAGAACGTTTCTCCACATGCTCAGTTCTGAGGGATAAGTGTGTGTGAAAGCCGTCCTTCAACTAGCTTGTTGGGAACACAAAGTTTCTCTTCAGTTGCAAACTCCACTCCATACATATATATGGGGAGGTACTAGCTCCAACTCGGTTTTACAGTGAAAACTGCAGGAACTTCAAACAGGCAATAAGAAACAGAATGAGAAACCAGAGTAAAATTTTCTCCTGCAACCCGATCCCTTTGTGCTAGAGGAACGAACGTCTCTCCACATGCTCAGTTCTGAGAGATAAGTGTGTATGAAAGCCGTTCTTCACCTATCTTGTTGGGAACACAAAGTTTCTCTTCAGTTGCAAATTCCACTCCATAAATATATATGGGGAGGTACTAGCTCCAACTCGGTTTTACAGTGAAAACTGCAGGAACTTCAAACCGGCACTAGGAAACAGACTGAGAAACCAGAGTATAAGTTTCTCCTGCAACCCGTTCCCTTTGTGCTAGATGAACGAACGTCTCTCCACATGCTCAGTTCTGAGAGATAAGTGTGTGTGAAAGCCGTCCTTCACCTAGCTTGTTGGGAACACAAAGTTTCTCTTCAGTTGCAAACTCCACTCCATACATATATACGGGGAGGTACTAGCTCCAAAACGGCTTTACAGTGAAAACTGCAGGAACATTAAACCGGCACTAGGAAACAGACTGAGAAACCAGAGTAAAAGTTTCCTG